>NC_141702.1:4688232-5288232 GCF_971803275.1 Cyanistes caeruleus
ATCTCTTTAAAAAGAGAGAGAGGGAGAGAGAGACACCACTACCATCCTCTGCACAGGTAATTGGAGTCTCCTTAAGAGGAGCTGGAGAGCTGAATAAACTGGAGTTGAGCTGAGCTGAGCTTTGAGCCGCCCTTCAACTGGGAAATGAGAACCGCCGTCAAACACGACAGACACGAACCCCAGCTGATGGGGACTTTGCCTGCCTCTTTTTCAGCTAACGATCTCCTCTTCTCGGAGGTCAGCTCTCGGATCAAACCCCAAAGAATTATCCCTCTTCCGAGGGATAATTATCCTTCTTCCTCGGGATAATTAGAGTACGCTGCAATGCGAGAGACGAGGGCTTGTGCAGGCGCAGGCGCCGGCAGCGCGAGTGGGGCAGGAGTTTGTTTGCAAGCCCCTCTCCCCAGCGTCCCGCCCGGCGTGCCCAGGGAGGGGACAGCAGGTTTGGAGTCCCCGCCGTGTCCCCGTGTCCCTGTCCCCGAGCTCGGCGGCGAGGCGGGGCCGGGCGGAGCGAGGGGAGCGGAGCTGTCCCTTCAGCACCACCGGCACGGCGCTGCCGCCGCCCGCCCGCCACGGCCCGGGCCCGGCCGCTGCAGGGACAGAGCCCCCAAAAAATGTCCCCTCCCCGGAGACAGAGCCCTCTCCCCATCCCCGCCCACCACAGGCGTGCGGGACTGCTGTTTCAGCCATAAATAATTTTGTTTCTGTGGGACTAAAGTTTGTCTAGGGAAGTGATGGCTGAAAGCAGCTCCCTGACACAACTGTATCACGCCACCCAAAATATCTCCCAAATATCTGTTTTTCGTGTTGGGTGTAGTGAATAAGGGGATAATAGCACAAGAAATGAGCGTTGTGAGAGGCTGAGTCGCCAAGTGTCCTCTCCCCGATGGCATCACCTGGTTTATATCTGGAGTGAAAGGATGTGTTTAAGATGTGTTCCTACGTTAGGCCTTTACACCAGTGTTGTTTCTCTTCAGGGTAAATGATGGTAATAACAAACTCCACGGGACATTCAAATTTCGCAGATTCTGTAGAGATGTGTATTTAACACGAGTTGCAAACCTCTCCTCTAACTTTGATGTTCGATATTTACACTGACAGATGGTTATCAAATGAAGTGCCACTCAAAAGCGAGTTCCACACCGGTCTGTAGCTCTACTGAAACCACATTTCCAAAAAAAGTCCTTTTTTTTTTTTCCCCTCACACGAGATCAAACTACCGATTTAACAACCCCGCGCTAGGGAACACGTTTCTCAGGGATGATCCCGATTAAACGGGGAATGTTCTACCGAGGCAGGAAAAGTCTGAATTCAGAGAGAGTATCCGAGAGCTACCGAGGAGCAGCTCGTTTGTAAAGTGCAAATGGACTGTGAAATGTGAAGTGCTCTAAGCAGGTTTGAAAGTACTTCTGACAAACGGCAAATTATCACTTTTTCGGCAGTAAATCCAAACTACGCTAAACAGCGGGGGAGGGAAAGGCAGGGAGAGATGGAGAGGGATGTATGTTTATAAAAACTGATGGACGCAAGTATTTGTAACCTCTTACCTCTTCTTATCACACCTCCTTGCCCGTTGAGTACAAGTCCACACTGGGCCTCCACTGAGCTCTTAAGTAATGAGGGGAAAACAAGGAAAGAAAGGAAAGAAAGAAATCAGGCTCAGAAACGCACAGAGAGATCACACAGCTTTTGTTTTGTTGCATGACTCGCCCAGGAACAATAGTTAAGGTGAACTGGAAAAACACAGTTACTTTCAGCGAACCCAAGTGAAATCCACCCTCCATCCTGCCATCTGCCCCTACCCCATCAAACGCAGAATAATTTTCCTTTCATTGCCATTCAAATACGAATTTATCCCGAACTGGCAACTTAGACCGACGATTACATGGCAGGATAGACAAACAAGTGCTTTTTAGAGAAGTGTATTCCCGCTCGACAGTTGCATGCCCAAAGCTAAAAAATGCACTTTACTGTTTTTGTAGTGTTTAGCGGTATATTTATATTCGGGCACACAGCTAAATTCGCAGATATGTTTTGCGACACATATACACCGACTTAGAAAGTCTGCACGGAAATAGACAAAGAGCACAAACAACAGATGACCTATTGGGCTTTGCCGGCTCCACAGAGTCGTGAGGGTGCTGTAACAATGCGTGTGTCAGCACATAGGTGGGATGAATATGCATCTGTGTGCGCACACACACAGGCACCCATGTGTGAGCGAGGGGTGAAGAACCATCAAAAAACCTGCCTAGGGCTTCTGGTGCACGTCCGAAGAGATCTCACTTCTTTATTCTCCTGTTACAAGGCTGGTTATTTGGGGATCTTCGCCCTCCTTAATAAATATTTTTATTGGAGTGATAAAAGACTTGAAAGGGTTGGGTTTTCTTTGGGTTTTTCCTTATGTTGGGGTTAAAAAAACACAACAAACCAAACCTAAATCTTTGCCCAGTGGAAATGTGTTAAAGACGCATTTTCCTCTACAAACAAACGAGGTATTGGACATGAAAGAGGCCTTTAAGGGTGTTAACCTATTCAACAGCCCGTGAAGAGTTAAGTAAATGCGGAGAGAGTCGGTGCATAATAAAAACCCCACTTTACAAAACAATCTTTACAGTCCTGGCTCTCTCCCCCACTTTCACCATATTGGCGCTGGCCCTGTAAGACCTTCCTTTTCAAGGCCCTTTTTTATTTTAAGTGTTCTGCCTTAAAGTGATTATGAAATCAATATGAAAAAAACTTGGCGACTGAGCATAAATTAAAGCGGTGATGGGAAAAGGTGTGACAGTTTTCTTTGTTGCCCATGGAAAATCTTTTTAGGGCACTGAAAGATGCCACTCCAGCTCCAAGACTGTTTGCATCTGTTAGGCTGACTTAAACCGCCCTCGAAACTATTGGACATTCACTTAAAATTCTGTGCAGGGAAAAGTATATTTACATTTGTTGCATTTGAAATGAGGCATATGCTGATGAACGTTTTAAAAAGAAAGACTAAGGAGAAAGGGGTAGACTGGTTAGACCACAATTTTAGTTTAAAAGTATTTCTGTGCAGTCCTGTTTCTGCTCGCCACCAAAACGCTTCCCTCTACACCCGCAGTGATATTCGCCAGAGTCCAACTTTGTTCTGAATCATCCAAGTCCTAACGACAAATATTAATATTTTCAACTTCTCACTGCTCAGGCCTTTTGATACCTCTGCACACTCCCTCTTGTGTTGGGAAAAAGAGGGACGAGGAAAAAAATAAAGAAGAGATTTAAGTACAAAGACCTAAGTATTTTATTTGATAATAACTTGTGATCGAAAAATTAATATTTTCCAAAGGAAAACTGTTGATTTTCTTCTTCGTTAAATAAATAAAAAGAGACTGTGCCTCTAGCAGCTTAACCAACCTTTTTTTTTTTTTTTTTTTTTCTTTTTAAAAGGGAAACATGTTGTTTGGTCGGATGACATTGCATAAATGACCAGTTGAATGGCACTAAGTCGAAAATTGGATAAACTATGGTGCTTTTTTGCCCGGGACTTAGGCATTGTCTGCTGTCTTGCAAACGTTCCTAATCCCCTCTTTTGAAAAATACAAGGCTTTGTGCCTGCCAAAGAAAAAAAATTTGTACAGATACAAAAAAATCAGCAGCAGACGTGGTTATAAAAAGGAGTAAATAGGTTTTAGTTGGGGTTGAGCAATGAATGGCAGACTTTTTTTTTTTTTTTTTTTTTTTTTGAGGGGGGTAACATAAGGAGATCCTTGTGAAAAATGTAAACAAAAAAATGGCCAGAGAGGACAAAATTATATAGTGAATTTTAGTGGAGAAAACTAGGTTTAAATAGCTAGGTTGTTCTCATCTGAGGTATGAAAGAAAACATTATTTGTTGGTGGAAATAGAAAAAGATATGGGAAAAAAAGAGATTTCTTTTCCTTATTATAGATAGATTGTTTTTTTTGATATTTTTTTTTGGTGCTTTGATTTTAAGTGACCTTATAAAAATATATAAAAATAAACCTTCTTAATTTTACAAATTTCGGGTTGACTTTTTTTTTCCTCCGAGTCTTTTGACCGCTACATCTTTTGGGAAAGACCACCATAGGCAGCTTTGTATGCCAGGGAGCGAGGTGTGGGGGAAAAGTAAGTACAGTAAATACGGTCCCGTTTGTTTCTCGCTGCTGATGGGGAAGCCCTCAGTTCCTCAGCTCGTCGGGGGAAGGAAGGTTTGCTTTTGATTTGGGGCACATTTCGGAATGGGGGTTAGATACAGGATGGCGTTGTTTGCAATTTTGGAAACCAATTTCATTTAAGTAACCGGCTCGATTTAGCGGAGGTGAATTTTTAGCGCGTGGGAAAGCATTTCTGAGCCGATAAAGCCGAGCTTTTGATACATAGAAATAATTTTTTTTAGATGGTCCAGGTGCCGGTTAGGGTGGAGTGAATGAATAATCAGATAGACAGACGGATGAATTTAGCTTTATCTGCTGTACCTCTCAGTATTTTAACACCTAGATAGGATATCTCGAGGCATTTTTATCATTCTGGCGAACATTTGCTCCCGTTTATCTTTTCTCCCTCCTATCTAGGAAGGTTTGCTTTTGTGGGTCTACCGGAAAGCAGATTTATTTCCTGCCCTGCCTTTTTTATCTTTCCCTACTCCATGCCTTCCTTAAATCATTTGCCTGCTCTGTCGCTGCAAAGTGCTCCTTGCACCGAAAGAAAGGAAAAGTTTAGGGAAAGCAAGAAGATGGGTTTGTTCTGCTTTGGTTTGGGTTCCGTGTGGCTGGGTAAGGGCTGGCACACGCACACTCACCCCGAGATCTCCGGGGGACCCCCACGGTCTCAGCCATCACAGACACACAGCCCAGGCGGCAAAGGCAGGCGCCAGGTTGGTTTTGTTTAGTTTGTTTCTTTGGCCAAAGAAGACCACTTGTTTTGTCGATTTTTTTCTTTTTTATTGTTTTTTTTTCTTTTCCCCTCCACATTTTTTTCTCGCCGCTACTAATCTGGAGGGGACGGGCTGTGGATCGGGTTTGGGATGCATCTTCCCTCCTTTGTAAGAGCTATTCCGAGCAGAGGAAAAGGGGGGTGGGGGTGGGGGTGGTGGGGGGGTCCAGGACAGGGGGAGGGGAGGGGAAGGTACCTCGAAAGGAGATCGCATGCTATTTACCTGCAAATCGTCTGCTCCCGAGGCTGCAAGCCCGAGGCTTGGTCCTGGCAGGAGTCTTTGATCTGGATGCATCCCATATTGGGATCCATGGCTCATAAGAGACAGGTCGTGGCGGCGGTAAGCATCTAAGCACCCCAGCTCTCTCCTCTGCTCGTCCAAGCAGGAGGACTTGAGTGCCCGCGCATTGTGCAGGTCCATGGTGGATCTGCTGGTAATATTGCTGGGAGTGGTGGAGAGAGTTCAAGGAGTAAGCGTCGGGGTTGACTGCCGGGTGGCTGTGTTGGAACTCGTAGTGGAAGGACTGGTGGTGCAGTGGGGTGTACTGGTGGTTAGTGGAGAAGTACGGGGAGGCGAACTCGGTGCCCGTGGTAGAGTAAGTGAGAGGAGATGAGGAGGAATAGGCGACGGTCGAGTTGGCCACAGACTCCAGGCATCCAAGCTGCATCAAACGGTAACTGTTTGATCCGTCATGACGTATCTGAAAGGAAGAAGTGAAAAGAAGACCCCAAAACTGGAGGTTTATCATTGAAAACCCCGGGTACGGTTCTTCCAAGCACGCTGTCCTGCATAGCTTCTCCCCCTGCAGAAGCGTCTAAGCCTGCGAGCGGCAACCCCAGCAACAAAAGATCCTTTCCTACCTTGGGCTGGTGCCATAAAGGTCTGTTCAAAAAATCATAAACAGCCCAGCCTGCCCTTAATACTGTCAAGCGAAAGGAATCCACGCACTGAAATAAAAACTGTCTATCTATCTATTTATCTATCTATCTATCTATCTATCTATCTATCTATCTATCTTCTATCCATCCATCTATCCATCCACCTCCTGATCACAGCTGTAATATCTGGGGCTGACACAAAAAAAAAGTCATCAAACAGAGGAAACTACCGAGAATACACACAAGTCCCGTCCCTATGTTACAGCGTTACACATTGAGAAAGCTTTGCCGCCTGCTTGCCTTCCTTTCTTCCTTCCTTCCTTCCCTTCTTTTTTTTTTTTTTTGAACCCCTATTTTTCTTTCTTTTTAAAATAACGAATCAGATCCAAAATTCCCCCCCTCTTTTCCCTGCGTTTCGAAAGAAAGGAGAGTCCTGCTTTTTAGTGAGAACTCCCCATTCCTGATGAGCTGGTGGTGATTTCTCTCCACTTCATTATATTATTAGGGGTATTATTCTGATTTTCGTTCTGGCAACGGTTTTAACGTGGTAATGAGTTGCCCTTGCTGGCGACAGATGTCATAACGAATTTTCTCTCTATACTTCTTTAAGTTATCTCTGAAGCCGGATTATAATTAAACGTAACGGTCCAATATGGATTTTAAAAAAATGGAAACAACCACACAGGCACATCCACACACACACAGATGCACACACACATCCGCACACACGCGCGCACACACGCACACACACACACACTCACACACACACACAAAATACCTCTGCATCGTGGACGAGACCTGGAAAGGTAGTTGACATTTTTTGGTTCTCCGAAAAAAAAAAAAAAAAAAAAAAAAAAAAAAAAAAAAAAGAAGAGGAAAAAACCCCCAACTCTGGATAAAACTCCCCTCTCCAAATAAAGAAAAAAAAAAAAAAAAAAAGGAAAAAATTGAAAAATCCAAAGTTCATGTATTTCCCCAATTTTTTTTAGAAAAAATCTCTACAGACAGAGAGAATTTGCAATGTATCTGCATAGATCAGATCTCTCGCTTTTCCATGCACCTCCTTAAAAACCTGTAGGAACAAAATTTTCCCTCTGCACAAAAGCTGCTCCCTGGATCAGATTTTGTACTTGCTGGGTATTTCTTTGGCTGATGTCGTAGGTCCCTTGGTAATATAGAAGTTTTGAAAATTAAGCATCAGCACTGAGAACTGGGAGGACAATAGATAGAGGAGCTTCATCCCAGGAGACAAGGAATAAATATTGTATCTTCGCCTAATAAGGAACTGTAGGTTCTTTCAACATTTTTATACATTTTTTCCTCCACTCTTTAGAATGCTTTTTCTTACCCAGGCTAATATGGGAACTAATCTGATCGAAGGGGGTATTTTGTGTACATTTTATTGGGAAGACATAAAGCTAATATATATAAATATATATTATTAAACCATCCTTTTCAATAGGTAAGTGCTCCTTCCTGTTGATTATACTGCTTTTAAATACTGACCAGAATCTAAGATTGCACATTTGTATGTGTGTCTGTTTAAGTGTATTTTTTTTTTTTTTCTAAATGAAAACTATGTGGTTTGTTTTGGTTTGGGTTTTTTTTTTTTTTTTTTTTTTTACCCTTTCATTTACATCGAATTTAAGTCCACCCCACACTCCAACCTGCTTTTAAAGCTGCCTAATATGTTATCTTACAGGCTTCTTTAAATAGCATTTTCAAACATAAAACTAGGGTGAGACCACAAAGTATCACTGCAGTGACATATGATATTATGGAATTATACATAAAATACATATAGATCTACGGAATTACATCTGTAACAGGAGAAAGAAAAATAGGGAAGGGGACGTAAGAGCTAAAGACCACTGATAGCTGGTTCGACATTTCCAAGTGCCGATATATTTTGGAGATGGGAACGCACCGAGGCTGCGTAGCCCCGGGTTGCAAAGCTGAAGGGGTACGTGATTTATTTATTTAGTGACACGGGTCCGAGGAGCTGCCACTCGGGGAACGAGTCCTGTGTGCCTGCTCGGCTCCCCCCTGTCCCTCTGGCCGCAGGTAGCGGCTCTCCAGCCCCGCAGTGACTGCGGGCTCCGCCCGGGGAGCGCCCGGGGGGGCCGCCCGCAGCCGGGCGAGCTCGGGGCGGCGGGGGGGACTCGCACACCCTCGGCGAAGATGCCAGCCCAAATGGCATTTCCCGGCGGGGAGGCTCTGCTGATGGCTAGCTTCCACCCGAGATAAGCCCGGAGATAGGAGAGGGTGTAACTTGCTTTTAATTGCCATTTAATTTGGGTCGCGTTTAAGCGTTTAAGCTGCGAAGGTGTCTTAATAATAAGCCGGAGGCAAAGAGGCATGTGGCTCCCTGCCTCGCTCTTTCCCCTTTATTTATTTATTTTTTTTTTAAGGTCCAGGTTTTGGGAGGGTTTTTTGGTATCTGTTCATGCAGGCTAACAGGAGCTGTCACTCAGCCCTCTTTTCTTCCTGCAAATGGACAAAGGCACAAGACTGGAATGGAAATGCATTGTCTGAAATGGGAAAGTGCGGGTATCCCGGCGGGCGGGGGGGCAGCGGGAACACATCACACCTCTCCAGAGAGCTGCTGGGGACATGGGCTCCACCCGAGCCCCCCGCCCCGCCCGGAGGGAAGGAGGAGGAAAGGGGAAGGAAGGAAAGGAGGAAGGAAGGAGGAAGGAAGGAAGGAAGGAAGGAAGGAAGGAGGGAAGGAAGGAAGGAAGGAAGGAAGGAAGGAAGGAAGGAAGGAAGGAAGGAAGGAAGGAAGGAAGGAAGGAAGGAAGGAAGGAAGGAAGGAAGGAAGGAAGGAAGGAAGGAAGGAAGGAAGGAAGGAAGGAAGGAAGGAAGGAAGGAAGGAAGGAAGGAAGGAAGGAAGGAAGGAAGGAAGGAAGGAAGGAAGGAAGGAAGGAAGGAAGGAAGGAAGGAAGGAAGGAAGGAAGGAAGGAAGGAAGGAAGGAAGGAAGGAAGGAAGGAAGGAAGGAAGGAAGGAAGGAAGGAAGGAAGGAAGGAAGGAAGGAAGGAAGGAAGGAAGGAAGGAAGGAAGGAAGGAAGGAAGGAAGGAAGGAAGGAAGGAAGGAAGGAAGGAAGGAAGGAAGGAAGGAAGGAAGGAAGGAAGGAAGGAAGGAAGGAAGGAAGGAAGGAAGGAAGGAAGGAAGGAAGGAAGGAAGGAAGGAAGGAAGGAAGGAAGGAAGGAAGGAAGGAAGGAAGGAAGGAAGGAAGGAAGGAAGGAAGGAAGGAAGGAAGGAAGGAAGGAAGGAAGGAAGGAAGGAAGGAAGGAAGGAAGGAAGGAAGGAAGGAAGGAAGGAAGGAAGGAAGGAAGGAAGGAAGGAAGGAAGGAAGGAAGGAAGGAAGGAAGGAAGGAAGGAAGGAAGGAAGGAAGGAAGGAAGGAAGGAATTGCTTCTTTCTTGTAATTTGGATTTCCTACAGTTCTAATGCTGCTAATGGAGCACAAATATTTCACCCCAGTATATAACTGAAAAAGAAATATAGGATTTTCTCCAAGTTCAGATTTTGTTTGATCTTCTCAAGATTTTGATACTTGAGAGAATTGAAAAAAGACACGGGACAAAACCCACCTTAATGATGTGAACAAACTTTGACCTTTCCAACACCCCTTTGGAGTGTGGCGAGCGCAGTGGAATCAGCCACACCAGCCTTGAGCAGGGCTGCTCAGACCTGCAGAAAAAGTTAACACACCGCGAACACACCTTCCCGACGGAGGGAGAGGCAGGAGAGGCATTCCGTCCCTTTGAGAGGGAAAACAAACACCCTCCCAAGCATTCATGGCAGAGCACTCCGCAGCTCTGCTGACTTTGGTTATTTGCACTGTGCCACTTAAATCCTTTCCTTATTTTTTAATTTTTTTTTATTTTTTATTTGAAAAGGGAGGAGAAAAGGTTTTCCTCGACCTGGCCAGGCAAGCCCAGCTCAGTGCATGAACGAGCCACAGACAGCGAGGACACACGACCAGGCCGACCGGGGCAGAGGCAGCGGGGAGCGCCCCGAGCCCCCGCCGTGACCGAGGGCGCTCCAGGGCGCTCCCCAGCAAGTCACCCCACAAGGCACTTGTTCCTCTGCGCACTTATTTTATTTACAGGACACCACGGGTGTGAGGGAGCGGTGTGGGGACAGATTCCCCCCCTTGGCACGCCGTGGGTGCGGCGGTGCGGGCTCAGCCCGCTGTGGGTGCGGGATCAGCCGCTGTGGGTGCTGTGGGTGCTGTGGGTGCTGTGGGTGCTGTGGGTGCGGGCTCAGCCCGCTGTGGGTGCTGTGGGTGCTGTGGGCGCTGTGGGTGCTGTGGGCGCTGTGGGTGCTGTGGGTGCTGTGGGTGCTGTGGGTGCGGGCTCAGGCCGCTGTGGGTGCTGTGGGTGCGGTGGGTGCTGTGGGTGCTGTGGGTGCTGTGGGTGCTGTGGGTGCTGTGGGTGCGGGATCAGCCCGCTGTGGGTGCTGTGGGTGCTGTGGGTGCTGTGGGTGCGGGATCAGCTCGCTGTGGGTGCTGTGGGTGCTGTGGGTGCTGTGGGTTCTGTGGGTGCGGGATCAGCTCGCTGTGGGTGCGGTGGGTGCTGTGGGTGCTGTGGGTGCTGTGGGTGCTGTGGGTGCTGTGGGTGCGGGATCAGCTCGCTGTGGGTGCTGTGGGTGCGGTGGGTGCGGTAGGTGCTGTGGGTGCTGTGGGTGCTGTGGGTGCTGTGGGTGCTGTGGGTGCGGTGGGTGCGGTAGGTGCTGTGGGTGCTGTGGGTGCTGTGGGTGCTGTGGGTGCGGGATCAGCCCGCTGTGGGTGCTGTGGGTGCGGTGGGTGCGGTAGGTGCTGTGGGTGCTGTGGGTGCTGTGGGTGCTGTGGGTGCCGGGGGACGCGCACGGTGCAGGGGTTGCTGCGCTCCCGGCTCGCTGCCCGAGCTGCCCGGACACCACCCCGCTGCAGGACACCAGTTTGGCGACACATCTCCCCCCGTCCCCACCCCTTCCCCCTCCATCCTCCCTTCCCACGCAGCCCAGAGGAGCCCACCGCCACGCTCCCAGCCAGCCCGGAGCCCAACTTCGTTTCAAACAACAACAAAGCCACCAAAATGGTTTTGTTTGGAGGAAAGTTTATAAGAAACCCGGCTTGCCAGATGCACGTTACTGGTCAGTTCCATCTGTTAGCTTCGTTTACAGACCCTAAAAAAAAAAAAATCATATAGACCGTTTTCGCTTTTAACTCCCTCCAATCCAATTAATAACGCGAGTCAAACTGCAAAGCACTTATTAATTGCTCCCAAAGAAAAATCTTTCAGGAAAGTTAATTGGGAGCTTTCTGGTTTTCCAACCAGCTCTATGAGCAGAGCAGACAGACTTTGCCTTGAGTGGCTGAGCACGTTGTTTATCCCCTGCCTAAAGTTTGCTTCTGCTCCTGAGCTACAGATTTTTTACTTTTTTTAAAATTTTTTTAATTTTTTTTTTTTCAAGGAGTCTGGAAATAAATCAGACTGGGCTGGGAAGAGTGGGAATTTTAGGGAAAAAAAACCCATCAAATCCACAAGAAAATTCCAAGTTCCTCTCTGTGATCATCTTACTTCAGATTCATTGAGGTGTGTAAAGTGTGTGGTGCTGCTGCAGGGACACAGTCTGGGCTCGATGTTTGGCTGCTGTGTGAGAGCAGCTCCTGAGACTCACAGAACTCTCATCTGTTTGTCTTAAAAAACTTTTCCCAGCATTTAGGAGCCTGAAATCACAATTTTCCCTTTAATGCTCCATCTGGCCTTAGCTCCTGCATTTTGCTGGTCACCCAGTAATAGTTAAATTTATTTTTAATTAAGAGCCTTCTCTTCCAGTGAAAGCCACCAGAACTTGGTCTTTGCTGGACTTGAACTTCTGATGACTTTTGCAGGAGTTTCTTGTGTCTGAATGAGATCAGAGAGCAGTTCTAGACATCACAGGCAGCCAGAGTCAGCAGTGCTAAGGTGTACAGTCAGAAAGGGTTTTTTGCTGTCCATCCCCCTTTGTCCTCTGCAGTTCCCAAAATTTGAGGGCTTGGAGCTTTGGGGATGTTCAGCTGACCCAAAAGAAAAGCAGCCCCGGGGTCGCTTTTGTTCATGCCCGGGTGCTGACCATTGTTTGCAGAGCTATTGCTGTTGACCCTGGATTATCTCAGTTGATCAGAGCATGGAGCTGATAACAGCACCGAGGCTGTGAGTTTGATCCCTGTATGGGCCATTCTTTGTCTTATCTTTTTTTCCTCTCCATTGAACTCCTCCCTCTTGTCTGGCAGAGGGGCTGAACCTGATCATGGTCCCCTCTGTGCTGAGCATCACCACCCCATCTCCCTCCTCTGAATTTCACAGAAAGGGAAAACCCTGAGAGAGCCCAGACTTCTGCAGGTGGGAAGAAGTGAGTTGGAAACCTCCCTCCACATACACCCACAGATTACACCTTCCAAATAAATCTCTCTGTGTGAGAAGACGTGTTTTTCTTTTTCCCCATTTCCCTTTAAGAATCATAATTTTGAGGACCCAAATTACATTATGTTGCTTTTCCTCTGCCAAGGAGAATGATTTCATATTAGAGTTCACAGAGTGTAGCTATGGGCAATAGAAATGGGGAGTTTTGAAGTGGCTTTCTTCAAACCTCAAGACAAGAAATGTCCTGCAAAAGATTTTTCCCTGCCCTCTGGTCACAGCTTCCAAACCCACCACCATGTTCCCTCCTCCTCCAAATTTCTATTCTGCATCACCACAACAGCTGAAAGGCAACATTTTGGGACAGAAAATGCATTTGCAAGCAATTAAAATGCTGTGAATATATTAGTCAAAACTTAAAGAATATATCTGTTGTCTTCAGTCATTTCTTTGATGGCAGCAAGGCTTCCTGCTCATTGAGGCTTTCATGAAGACTTGAGGGCAGCTTATTTCAAGCCAGGTACCTGGTGTCACCCAGAGCAAATGCAAAGGGAGAGGTTGGGTGGCTTCAAAGGTGTCAGCACTGATCAATATCACCTGGCTGTAAACCAGACCACTGCCCATTTGCAGTGAATGTCATTCACACCATTCCATGCAAGGATCAGGAGGGCAGAATCTGTGGCCACTGCACTGCAACCTGGCTTTCTAAGTATTTGACAAGGGTGGTCCATTGACTGCCTGTCAGTGAGAGACCCCTTTCCATTCATTTTACTGGTTCACTTTCCCCATCCTCATCTTGCTTAGTCTCTTTCTTCCCTGCTCTCTGCTGCCATGCAAACAGAGCTGTTAGCCCCACAGTTCCTATTTCTTGTGATAACACTCCTGGTGATGTGACTTCTCTAATTCTTCTTCAAGCCCCCTCCCCCAGAACCACAAGCTTACTTCTTTCACAGAGCTGCTCCCCATGCTTATCCTCTCCACTCATCTGATCCTGTAGCCATTGTATTTCTCTCTCTCAGTGTTTTCCCACAGCTCCCTGAGCTGCTCAGTCCCCCATCCCATCTGTCTTTGCTCTCCAGCCAGACCCCGAGAAAGCAGCTTCTCTTTCTTTGGCTTGTCGAGGTGTGGATCCTCCTGGGGACTCTGCCTAGGGCCCCTTCTTACATGGCTCCTAGGGCTGTACCTGCTCCATGGAGGCCTCTCCACCTGGTCCTCCTTTCCAACAGCCTCTGGTGTATCCTGGTCTTGCACACACTCCTGCTTTAAGGCATTTATTTCGTCACTACTGTTTTGTTACCAAGCTGTCTACCCACCTTCCCTCCCTCCTTTAGGCACCTGCAACAAGAAAAACAGGCTGCCTCCACTCTTCCCCCTTTTGGGATTTCCCCCCTTTCAATCTTCACACAACACCGATTTTGCCAGTGCCTTTTACTGCCATGTTCCTAATTTCTTTCAGCATTTCTCCTGCATCCCTTAGGGGGGTAACACGCCGACTGTCTGTGGCAGCTGTCCTCGCTCCAGTTCTGCGAATACTGAGACAAAGAAAAACCTCCATTCCTCCTTCCAGCTTTCTCTTGAAAGCAAACTACTTCTGTCAAGTGCTCTTGCCATTCCTTAGAAGCCATTTTTATTTTCCAGTGACCTCTTCTGTACTTGAAGAATGTCCTATTACTTTATTTATCTTGCTCTGTTGTGCAGTTCTCTCATTCTGGCTGCTCTCCCATCTCTTAGACTTTCCTTCCTCAGGTAATCCTCTCAGACCTCTCTTCCTTTTACCTGATCCATCTCACTCCTTCAGGTCACCTTTTTACCCTTAAATCCTGTTCTGATTCTGTGCCTATCTGAAGGTATTTACAGCTGTGAGGAAGAGGATCACAATAATTTTGGAGAATCCTCTAACAATCTCTTTTATTTTTTTTCCTGGCTAATTTCTCATATTCTGTGTGATTTGCTGTTCTGAAAAGGGAGGTTTGGTTATAATTACAAACCTAATTAGGCTCTAATTCCTCTTCTCTGTGAGAACCTTTCCTTCTTGCACATCAGTAGCTCGTCAGCCAATTCCCCATTGCTTATAAGCCATTGAGACTTTTAAATATTGGAAAAGGAAGAATTCACAGATATCCTACCAACAGTTTGTGATCTCAAGTTTATATCAAGGAAGAAGTCAGAAATTAAAGTCTTAAATTAAATTAAATTAGAGTCTTTTTCTCTATGACAATGTTTGTTTTTTTTTCAAATTGTGATCACGTATCTTGTTGCTCTGACCATCCTTTCTAATTGCATCACTGAGGATTTGTCCAGCATTATTGTTGTTGTAAGTTATTTCCACTATTAATACCACACTGGGAAACTGATAAAAGGAGACACAGACACAACCATCTCTGTTCGTGGAATGGGATTAACTTAGAAATTTAATTGTAGAGCAAAATTAAACCTGATTCTGGGAAACCACATAATGGTTAAAAACCCCAAAATGTGAATTGAAAATTAACAGGAGTCCTCATTCAAATTCTTGCTCCACTTCTTGAAGAACTGGAATAGGTTTCCCAGAGAAGCTGTGGATTCCCTATTCCTGGAAGTGTCCAAGCCCAGACTGGATGAGGTTTGGAGCAGCCTGGGATAGTGGAAGGTGTCCTTGTCCATCACAGGTGGTTGGAACTGGATGATCTTTAAGGTCCCTTCCAACACAAACCATTCTATAATATTGGTGTATAGACATTTAAACCTTGGCCTCTGAAGTTAATAATTCATGTAAAACCTTGTGGGTTTCAACAGGGATATTCCTCGGGACAAGAGTGGAATAGTGGAAAAATGTAGACTTAGCAAAACCATTCACCACCATTTTCACTTGCCTCTTCAAACTGAAGTCCATATTTTATTTAAAATCAGCCTGATTTCAACAAAATTTGTAAGACACTTTCACTGCCTTTTTTTAAAATCTAGCTACTGAAGAGATCTGAAGCCTACTTCTACAGAAAGCAGAACAGGAAACTCTATGGGATATTTCTGCTCTTTGATGTAGCATGATATCCATACTCAACCAAGGCAAGAGGAAAATTCCCTGTGTGGTGGGGATTTTTCATTAAACCATTACAATTCAGTGGAAACTCTCATCACAGCTTTAGATTTTGCTGCTCAGGAGAAAGCACTGGTGATGGAGCTGGAAATCCTGCAGTTACCTGGTGAATCCCATTGAAAGCTCTATTTTTTCTAACTCTTGCCAGTTTTAGCAAGGCAAGTCTAAACCAAACTCTCCACATGTAGCCAGCTAAACTAGGATTTTAGAAACTCTCCTGATCATGAAACGCCTAAGAAGACTTTATCCATGTTATTTTCTGGATGCCTTTCAATGCATGAGGCAAAATCTTATCATTAAACTTCTCTCTGGTAGTGGAGAATGAAAACATCTGTAGACTGTGATGTATTAAAGATGTACCTTATATTAGAATCATCCATAATTAATGCAGACATTCCAATAAATAATACAGTGTCAGGTTCTTTGGATTATTGAGTGTGTTCCACTGTGCTCATACACTTATGCAGTGCCAGTAATAGTGAGCAAGTTTTTTTTTACCTAATTAAACACTGTGCTCTACTATGTGTTTAAATAACACTGAAGTTGTGTCACAAACTTAAAAGAATAAATTCAAAGGCAAGGCTGACATCTTTGCCCTCAGATTGTGACTCTTGTATTGGTAGCTTCTCCCATTTTTTTCCTGTCTGTGTGTCTTCATGGATATATATTTTTATGGATTTTTTACCACTTACACTGAATTTGTAGCCTTAACACTTTAAAATTAGGTGTAATACCATTAATATTTTAAAGAGATTCTTATCTCAAGAGTCTGAAATTGCTCTGAATAGCTCAAATAAATCTGTATTTGGCTTAAGTAATACATAATTTTCACTGAACACATATATTTGTTAACATATTTGAAAATGGGACTTATATTGACCCAAGAATCCTGGGTAGGTAGAAGAAACCACTATATATTTTTTATTGGTTCAGTATTCAGGCATTTGCTATTAAAATGCATGAGATGTATCCCCAAAATTGAAGCCAGCTACTTCAGAGACATAAGATTCCACTGAGGGAATAAGTATTTATGCTTTAAAAACATATTTTAATTTCCCAATTGATCATAATAGCTCATGCATAAAAGCAAGAGATTTTGGGATTTTTATTACTTTAAAATCAAGCATTAAAATTCATTCTGAAGCAAGAATTTTTTTTTTTTTTTTTAATTCTAATTTCTTTCTAGAAATAAGTTATTTTCAGGATCTGATTTTGGAATGAGGTCTCTGGTGGAGGAGAATCATTCACAACATGACAACAGCTACCAGAGGCTTGATAATGAATGTGCTGCTGGAGCTCACTGTGAGCTCCATCCCAGACTCATGGCAATAATCCCTGTCTAAGCCAGTTGTCTCTTTGACCTCTGTGGGCCTGAGCACACTGGTGAAGGTGCAGGGGTCAGGCAGTAAAAGACTAGAGCTCCCCTGAATGAGGGACCTGCTCCAAAGATCACCTTAAGTCAATGGAATTATTTTCCTGGAATTCAAAGAGCAGTGGAAAATGCCCTAAACAAGTATTTTGATTTGTATTATGCAAAAAAAAAATATAAGGATAAAAGGTAAAATAAGAATGTAATAATGTCTGCCTGGAAAATGACTTTAATTTCAAATGCTAGTTCCATAGTCTGAAAGCTGAAAAATACCTATTGTATTTTTGAGAACCATGAGAAAAATTCCTTCCTTCCTTCCTTCCTTCCTTCCTTCCTGCCTTCCTGCCTTCCTGCCTTCCTTCCTTCCTTCCTTCCTTCCTTCCTTCCTTCCTTCCTTCCTTCCTTCCTTCCTTCCTTCCTTCCTTCCTTCCTTCCTTCCTTCCTTCCTTCCTTCCTGCCTTCCTGCCTTCCTGCCTTCCTGCCTTCCTGCCTTCCTGCCTTCCTGCCTTCCTGCCTTCCTGCCTGCCTTCCTGCCTTCCTGCCTGCCTTCCTGCCTGCCTTCCTTCCTTCCTTCCTTCCTTCCTGCCTTCCTTCCTGCCTTCCTTCCTGCCTGCCTTCCTGCCTTCCTGCCTGCCTTCCTGCCTGCCTTCCTTCCTGCCTCCCTCCCTCCCTCCTTCCCTCCCTCCTTCCCTCCCCCTGCTGTAGACAGGGTAATTATTCAGTTTCTAAACTGTAAGCTAAAGTGTGGTTTTCAGCAGTAATTTCTCTCAATTTGTATTATCTGGCTGTTCTGGAATGATTATTTGCAGCCCAGTGAACAAAACATGGACAATCAGGAATTTTTGATGGTACAATAAAATTACTGTGATTGAAGAGCAATTTTTTTCAGTAGTTTAAAGACAATGGGCTATAGCTTACTGACCCCATCAGCAAAGTGCTTAGCTGAAACAAATGTTGAACTTTATTTCTAGAATAAATAAATAATTTTAAAATAAACAAACAAACAAACAAACAAAAAAGCAAGGAAGTGCATTTAGCACCAGTAAACAATATTCATTCAGGATGGAAAGAGAAACTGGTATTCAGATTAGCAAAGACAAGGATATAACTTTGGTATGTATGTTTCAGGGGCAAAGGACATCAGCCAATTATTAAATGATGGTCAAATGAATATATTATTTGACATAAAAAGATGCAAAACTGTTATTTCTAACAATGCTCTTGTATCTATTTCTATTTCCTTAATGAAACAAATGTGTGACAACAGTAAAGATCTTGACTCTTCCTCTCTGTAAGGATATATCACATATCTATACATCATACAGGTGTATCATTTTTATATTTTATCACTTTTATCTGTGAATAATATTGAAAGAGAGATAGTTTACAATAATTTGCTCAGCTATTTAATAACTGAGCTTGAGATGGATCAACACAATAACTGATCCACCTCCCATTGATATCAGCTGAACCTCTGGTCTGTTATTTTGAAATAGAGAAACACCTTCTGCACCTGCCACTGCTCACCACAGCAGCAGGAAATACTGAGGTGGTGCCAGCAGTCCCACCTGCCTGCACAGATCCAAGTGCATGACCAAGACTTTGCACTCCAACTTGCATCCCCAAATTCCTGTGCTGGTTATTGAGCATCCAAAAGAGCGTAGGAAGAGGATGTATGTCCCTCAGCTGGAAATATGAGCATTTGGTTTCATTATAACTGCACCCCTGACCCTGAATTTGCAACCCTTAAAGATTAGCTTAAACAGAAGATCAATTTGGTTTATAGTGATGAGCATTGATTTTTCACCCTGCGGTGCACGACACCGGCCTGGCTATTAACAGAGGAGGAAATATGATTCCTATAGCTAGGAGGTTCTATACATAAAAAAGAACCTATATACCATTGAATCATAGAACATATGATTCTCTGATTCCATAGTTTGGGCAGGAAGGGAATCATAAAAGTCTCCAACCAGTCCAACCCTCCTGCAATGAACAGGAACCTCTCCAACTACACCAGCTTGCTCGGAAGCCTGTCCAACCTGATGGTGAATATTTCTAGAGATGGGGCATCCACCACCTCTCTGGGCAACCTGTGCCAGTGCTTCAGCACCCTCATCATGAAAAAAGGCATCCTTACCTCTAGTGTGAATCCACAAAAAATGTGTGAGTGTATTTTTATTTATAAATTTTAGACCCATACATGGAACGCTATCACCAGCTTATTACCTGCTGCCCTGCAGGATGGGTTTCTAAAATGAAAAGTTACTTTTCTTTATTGTCTTCAAAGAACCCCCTGAGCTAGGTTAGCTGTTTGTAGTAACCCAGGGGAGGAAGAAAGCCTGTCTAGTATCCCTCTTCTTTCTTGCAGGCAGAGGCAGGCTGCGATGTGGCCGCCCCCCCTCCCCTCTCCCTCCCCCGGCTGCGGGGTGAGTCCCCCCTGAGCCCCGCCGGCGGGAGCTGTCCATTCAGCACCCGCCCGCCAAAAACAACAAAAGCAGGGAAATATTAATTAATTAAAAGAGGTGGGGGGGAGAGCTAAAAAAAAAAAAAAAAAAAAAAGCCAATCTGCTCAATCCTCTGCCTGCAGGCAGACTCTAACGGAAACCACATATGCTTTGCCTCTCCCTATAAGAAATCTTCATTGGGGCATTAAAATACTTAAAAGGATTAGTCGTTAAATACTTGTACATTTGGTTTAATTCACTAGAAACGCTATGTCACAGGGTTACATCAGAAAGCTAGAGAGTTTTAATCTCACTTGCAGTATTTACCTAGCTGTTTTATTCCTTCTGCTGCTTGTTACAGGGATAATATTAATATCCTACTTGTCCAGAGGGATGAAGTTTAAAAAAAAATAAAAAAATAAAAAAAAAGAGAGCTGGCTGCTGTCTGGTGGTATAAAAATATCAAAGAGACTTTTAAGGTAAAACAAAACAAACCAGCATGAATTGGAGTGTGGTATTCCTTCCCACCGCCTGTTGCTTATTTCTAATTGTGGTGATGGAGGGGTAAGGAGCTGTTGATTTTGGAGAATAGAATAATTTAGATTGTACAGGTCTTATGACAGGGGAGATGGGGACTTTGTTTAAAGCAATTTTCTTTTTTTTAACCCAGAGTTTTCCTCTGCGACAGGTGTGCACCTCCTTTGTCCCTCCTCTTGCAGAACAGCAGCTAAAAATTTTGGCAAAGGCCCAGAAGAAGTTGTCTTCAAATAAGTAAAGACATAGGGGCTATAAATCTAAAGAAGGCAGGGACAGAAATGCCTTACAGTGAACTTCCTAATGGGGAGGGCAGCAGATCTCTGGGAGGACATACTCATGTGAGATTTGTCTGGTTTTGTGATGAGGGGCAGAGAACGGACTGTGAAGAGCTTAAAATTTTGCTGAAGTTGTAGTGCACTGCACTGACATTCCTTCCACAGCCTTCCTGTAGCTATATCCAATGAAAAAGACCTCAAGGAATGAGGTGTCACTGAAATTTTTTGCTCTCCATATCAAGAGCTATTTTATTCATATTCCAGGCTGTTTGGATGAAGCAAATAAAACAAAAAAATAAAGAGTTAAGGGTGGAATTCTGGTTCCATTTAAGTGAATGAGTGTATTTCTATTAACTTCAACAGAAGTAAAACCAGTGGAGTGTTATACATTCAGGATTTCCAAGAAAGAAACCTTTGATTTCTCATAGAAAGGGAAGAAGGAATTAAGACAAGTACCATCACAAAGTTCTCTGTTTGCTTTGCAGTGTCTGAACAGCAGAACTACCCATAGCCAACAATTTTCACTACATCCATGGATTTATCACCATTAGCATTGGCCTCACTGGAAGATCTGCTGTGACTTCAACAAGATACAACCTAATCTCATGGTATTTCCTTTTGGCCACCAATTTGAGTCTGACAGTCTCCAGAAATAGCAACACAGGGTCCCATTAAAAAAAAAAAAAAAAATCAAAAATTATGTCATTGGCTGTGTGTAGAGATACAGAACAAAAATTAAAATGCACACTCCCCATCTCCAAAGTACACACATATCTGCCAATAATCTGGAAGATAATTCCAGCACTGAGATTTCTCAGATATCACCCTTCTGAGCTAAACAATAGAGTGTTCTACAGCAGTCAGGTAGGGGGTGAGGCCTGGGTAAGACTCATCAAATCTGTTATTTTGGATTCAGAGAGAGCATCCTTTTCTGTGATTGACCAATTGTTCTTTCAAACTCTGGAAGAGGAGCATTCCTGGGAGTTGGCCAGAACTCTATATTCCTGAGTGATACAAGGGGCATAAGGAGCAGCACTCACTACACAGTGACTCAGAAGACAAGTATTTGTCATAATCTAAAATTTATTTATTTATTTATTTATTTAATTAATTAATTAATTAATTATTTATGGAACCTCTCTCTTTGCTGTAGGGTCTTTTATATCTCCTAGACCTCTCAGCCTAATTTAATTTTTGGGGGTGTCTGAATATCACCCTGCCCTTGACATAAAGAGTACTTTTTGTCTGAGCCTTTGTGCCTCATTGTGCTTTTTTTCCCACTCAAAAGAAGAGAATGGTTTCTTGTATTCAAAGCATAAACGCAGCAGCCCCTGAGACTGCTTGGATGAGGACTAGATAAGAGAGTTACATTAGGGCAGAAATTCGGGTCACATCATATCAAACTGAAAGCATGAGGCCAAAGATAGGCTTGGCTAATAATATTTATACACAGTCATTTAAAATGTGAAAACTTCTGCCATGCAAGAAACCTCCTTTCAGTCTCAAGTTTGTGCAGGTATTTTCAACAGGGCTGTGCCTCTGTTTGCTAAAATGCAATGCATTTGCATCTTCTTTGCATTATTTATTGTTATCCTGCAGGCTGGATTGTCATACTAAGCATGATTTATGTCACTGAATTTTTATCAGCTTCTGCTAGATTATATTTTCCAGTGGTGCCCCTGGACCTTAGGAAGTGAAATGTCAGTGCAAGTCTTTTACACCTGTTACACAGCATAGGTGGGTGCTGCTTGTTGTCAGTGATGCAGAAAAATGCCTCTCCTTCAGTAGCAGCTCCTGGTCCTGTGACCTTACCACATCCATAGCAGACAGACTCTTCAGCTCCTTCAAAGCCTTTAGAAACATGTCACAGGAACATTTTATAAGTTTATGCTTGACAGACCAAGGGGAGAATTTTACAGTCCACTGTAATATGTGTTGAAATATGTGACACAGGAAGCACTGCCTGTGGTTAGAGGACAGGGATGATTGGGGTGAGAGCTGGTAAAGGTTTTGGGCTGTGAATGAAAGATCACTCCTTGATTCTTCTATTGGCTTTTTGTGTCACCCTGGAAAAATCACCTACCAAGTTATTGCTCTGTGCCTCATATTTTGCATGTGTGGTACATCTGTTTATTTTATTTTTATGCCTTACCTATTTCCAATGGTGGTTTTTCAGGGTGAACACTTAGTCTTGCTGAGTGACTGCACATTGCTTGAGGGAATGGGAGCCTTGATTTGAGTTTAAGGTCACACTCAAAACACAAAAAGTATAAGTATTTCTTCCTTTTTTGGGAAAAATGCAAAATAAAGGATGAAACTTTAATCATGAGGACCTGCCTAAAGACTTGCTCCACTTTAACATTTTCTGAGAGACTTGATGTGCCACAGCCTGCCTGTAGATCCATGTAAAGACCATGAATATGACACTGTGACTGAGAAATAAGGACATTCCATGGCTTGAAAAGGTGAAATAAGAAGACCAATAGGAGGTTTAGACTTTGTTGGCTGGTTTGCACTGGTAAATGAAATTCTGCAGAGTAGGTGTGATTATTTGAACTGGATGTGAAGGGGGAAGGGAATAGTACCAGGTTTGCCCATGAGAAGCTGTGGGATGACACACTGGGGTGAGGAGGATGAGGTGCTAGAGAGGGCCCTCACCTTGTTGCTCTGGGATGTGCTGGCTACACTGCAGCACAAAAATCTTACAAATCTCAGGCAGGTAACAGGAGCCAACTGGGAAACACCAGGGAAATACCTCAATGGAATGAGGGGGTGTTCCTTCAGGGAGGTGACACAGCTGACAGAACAGCTGAAGAAGCAAGAACTCAGTTTTATTTCTCACAGCCACCAGGAGAGCAAATGCTCTGAGGAGAAATGGGAGGAACAAGTATTTAAATGCCACATGGTCTGTGGAGTTGCAATTTTTTTTACATAAGTGGATCATCTAGGACATTTCTCTTAAATAACAGCACTCTAACCTGGGGTGCCAGATATACCATTGGTGTAAATCAGCACAACGCTCAAAGGACATGTGTTGATTTTACACCCACTGGACATGTGGCTCAGCCAGTCTGTGATTTTTAGCACTTAGTTTTCTTCATGAACAGAAAATAACATTATCATTTTCCAGCGATAAGGATATCTTTAATCAGGAACTAGGACCTACTGTACTGCTAAGTGCCAAAAAGACAGTCCTTAATTTAGAAACATCTTGGTGTAGCATAGAAGGACTCCATGAATGCAGGAAACTGTTGGACTAAAACAAAGAGATAATGAAAGAATGTTAAAGTGTTCAATTTTATCTGGACATGACTTATTTAGAGACTTAACAGTGAATTAAGAGAAATCTTTTGTTTTCCTAAATGTATGTTCAAGTGCAAACATTATTGTGGAGTCAAATTCTGGTCTCAGTTCTATCAGTAGTAATAAAAAGCAGGTCAGTGGAGTGGTGCTATCACAAAGCTGAGATGTGCATTCAGACAATTATTCTTGAACAGATGTAGAATTGGAGAGTTATTAGTTTGATATCTCCATTTTAAATTATTTCTGAGAATGTCCTGTGGAAGGAAAATGAATTTGAAAAGGTATTGTAAAGGAAAATTCATTTACATCTTTTGTGCAGGAAGAACCTGTTGAATGACATTTAAAAGAGGATTAGAGTTGATTTCTTACAAGCAGTAGAATAATCAGAATTCTGAGCTAAAGTGGAATTAAGGTCCTTCAATTCATCTGCAAAGCTGACTGAAGTTGAATCATCGTTCGGTAATTTACATGTCATTTACAGGGGCATTCATTGTGCTTTTAGTACTGTAAATATGATCTGAACAGCTTTTGATCTTCTGCAGCATTTGCAGGAACATATTATTGTTTCTGAGAAAAAAAAGGAAGACTTTTATTAAAAAAAAAAAATCCTCAACGCTTTTTTTTACAATGTCAAAACAAATGTGTCAACCAAATGGTAATATCTGCGCTAGTTTCATTTATCTGCACACGGCAGTTGTGAGGTTTAATGATTGTTTGTCACAAAAATACATTTTAAGAGGAGCAAGCAGATTGCTGAGTAGCAAACATGTTTTATGGAATATGTAACATTGTAAACACATTTTTGTTTCAATAGGATTTACAGAGGTTTGCAAAATGAATGTGTACATATAAAATGAGAAGCAGACAAAGCTTATATTTTCCTACCTAAGAATTTTGCTTTTATTTGTTTTTGACAGGAAGAATCATTTGCTACCATTAAAATTCACACCTTCATACTTTTTTATGCTCTTTTCTCACCTTTTGAACTGGGACTAATTCTTCTGACATATATTTGCCCACAACTCCCATAGCAAGGGACCCCTCCCACATTTCCCACAACTGCCAACCTTGTTTATCTTGTCAATTCTTTCTTGAAGGATCAGATCTTCAGCTGTGCCAAAGCCCAGGGAAGTCAATGAAAAGATTCCCAAAGGCTTTGAATCAGTCTCTGGCAGTAAAGCACCACTAACTTCAATGGAATTACACCAATTTACTCCAGCTGAGGATTTGAGCTGGTGTTTAGTACTGCACTCATCACCATTCTGACTGGGATTCATCCTGAACATTTCTTGGAGGCACAGAGAGAGAGATGTTCTGAAACTAGAGTTTTGACTGGGGGTAGAAGAAGGTGGTTATAATTTAGAAAGATAATGGTTCAGTTAAATATTTTTATTGAATAAACTATTGGGAAACTTTGGATATGCTGGTGGGATCATTTAGAACAAATCTCTATCTGAACAGCATTGTTATTGTGGATTATAGAGGAAAGAGTAATAGTATTTATCTCATGTTGTTGACAACTGACATTCTGAGAACAGCCAAATTAATATCTAGACACCTCTCTAAATTTTATTTTTTGTCCATCAAATTATCTGATTCCTCTTGCTGACCAAGGTTGATATGGTAGCTATGCAAAAAAGACAGGAGTTGGTAGTCAATCAGATAACAGAGATAGCTTTATTAATATGATTATTATGACTCAATCTCACAACACAAAAGCCAATTAAAAGAATGGAATCTTTTAAATAGTTATCTAGGGTCCTGTCAATGGAAATGAACTGAAACCTTTTGACTCTGTTCACCTGGGCATCAATTTCAAATTCTGCTGAATTACCTTTTGGACTCTGAATATTTTCATTGATGGTAGAGAGTCTAATGAGAAAGTTGTATCAATTCCTTTGTCTGGGGAGCTGAAATTGGGCAGGTTTAATCCCAAAAATACTGTTTTCATTTGCTATTAAAAGATGATCATATTTATAGTCTTAGGAGCTATCCTGCCTCATATTGGCAGTTTCCTTCACCTTAAAAGTAGAATGGTCAGTGGATTTTGAGTTTTAAATCCCACTAAGCCTCAGGTCATATTCATTAACAAATATTCAGAAAATTAAAGTAAAGCAGGTCTAATTAAATGAATAATACTGGATAACAATCTGTCCATTATATGAAGAGGAAAAAGCTTAAAGTTTTGAAGTGATCTAAAAGACACAGAGGTCAAAATCCCCTTGAAATTTTTAGGTTCAAAAGATTGTGAAATACTACTAGCTTTGAAACCAAGACCTCATATCTGCCTTTAAATAGCCTTGCTCCAGATTAATGCATCACAACCCAGCTGAAATTCATGTCAATGTACACCCATGTTCAAACTCATATCTGGCATATAACTGCCTAGGACAGGTCTAGGTATTTCAGTTTCTTTCTGCACTTCATGCTGTCTTACCATTCCCTTCCATCTGCCTGAATATTTGCAAGATTTATTATCAGCTTAAATACATTAACTGTCAGGTCTAGATCTGTAAAGCTCCTCAGTTTCCTAAACAACTTCTTGCATTTCTTCTCAGGACTTTATTTTCTTGATATTTTTGTTTTGTGTTTTCTGGAAAAAACCCAACCAACCAACCAACCAACCATCCAACCAACCAACCAAAACACCAACAAAAACCACCCTCAGTAAAAACTATATTTGAGTTAATTATAATTGAGTCAAATAGAACTTAGAGATGCCTTTTCCTAAAGTGTCTGTCTCTCCCCTGTGTCTTCTGGTTTCATGTCCTCCATCAACTTACAGGTGAAACCCACCAAGAATAGGATGGCTGTGATATCACTTTTACAATATTCATAACAAATACTAAGCACTCTCTCACCTCTCTGTTATGGTGTATGCACAACATCATCATCTTTTCCCATCCCACCATTCGTACTTCAGCCAGGAATTCTGCAATGTTCAGTGTGAGTTCCTTCACATGGACATGTTGGAGCCGAGTGACCTTTCCTTCCTTTCACAAACCTGTCAAAGGCAGCAGGGATTTATTTCAGTGATCCCCTGGCTGATCTGTTCCGCTACTGCCACTTATTTCACATCCAAAACTTCTTCTCCCTGTCTTCTCTCATCTCTTTGCCCCTTTGTCTTTCAAAACACTCTCAGATCTTGTTTTTGGGAGGCAACAGTCTCATTGCATTGCTTGCTCTTTATTGACTGAGCTTTTTTTATGTTATCAGGTTTTGGCAGCCCTGTCTCACCAATTCGGAACCTCTCTGCAGTTGCCCATCAGCACAGGGTACACCACTGTGTCATGCTGTGGCTATAATAAAGAGCTTTCCCTTCCCCAGGAGCTGAAGGAATAAGAAAGGACAAGTGCTTGCAGAGAAGCAGAGACTGAGACAGGAACAGCCTTAGCTACGATCAGGAATCCTGTGTGGCTGGGGTCTGACAGCAGAGCAGAGTGCAGGATGTTTCCAGGCACAGACAACCCCTGTGCCTGACATCTGCATGTCAGCCAAGAAGGAGGGAAGCAGTCAGTTGGATTTAGTCCTCTGGAGTTAAGAATTTAAACCAGACACGGGCACTGTTGTGTTTTCTCTCATACAGGTGTTCCTTTACAAGGAGAACTACCCTCTCTCCCCACCCTCGCCCCTTTTTCTGCTCTCTTGGACTGGACACTCACATCTGACCTAGGACCTTCTTCACTGAATAGTTGAAGCTTCAAATTCAAGTGAAAGTGTAGGTGAGGAACATCTTTGGAGATGTGGGACAACATGAGTTTATAGTTTTGGGGGTTTTTTTGTGCATTTGTATGTGTGGGCATGTGAGTGTGTAAAATTCTCTAAAAAAACAGAAAAATACCTTATTTCCCATGCTGGGGGCACATCCCACTGTTTAGGACGATATTCCAACCCAAATGATCCTGTGATTCTGTGATATTTATGCTTCTGAGAGAAAAGTGGTCACACATAGTAAGGAAAATGTTTAAATTATGGTCCCCCGTTTTTTGTCTCTCCAATTTCTCTACCATGTTGGAGGAGCTGGTATTTCAGTGAAAATAAATCATCAGAGGATTTAGATGTCTGGTGGTTCATCTCAAGCCCATGGGCAGCTCATCTGTAACTTTTGGTTGCCCCAAGAAAAACTTACACTGCTCATCTGTTTCAATGAATATTGATATGCAATTCATATCCCTTCAGCATTTCTTCAGATCCTCAGCCCTCAAGCAAATCCCCCAAAGGAAATGATTTGTTTGGTCAGATTCCCACAGGCTTGATCTTTAGTGATGCTTGACAACTTTTGTGCCAAAAAGCAGAATGTTTTTTGGTTTATTATCTGTCAACTGTGTTTAGCTGTAAGTGACAGACAGAAGTTGTCTCGGACACCATCAGGGCCACTCTTGGCTATATTTCCTTGGCTGAATTCTTTTCAGCAATTTACTAGAAGGTATTTTTAATGGTTAAAGGAACTGGAAGTGCCTCCACTTGGCTTGTTCCATGCAACCATTGAGCTTTGCACCATTTTTTGCACCATGAATGGCTCTTTTCTACTTCTCATACACTTTGAGCATCTGCGTAGGCTTGGATGAGTTGGCCCCCGATGATTCCTGCCTCAGCAATAACTTTAGAGACATCCCATGTGCTTGCCTAGACGAAACAAAGCATCCAACTTTCAAACAGCTCTGTTTAGAGAGGGTGAATCTCATCCTAAGTTGGAAATGTTATATTTTGGAAGCTGCAAATACAAAACTTTCCCCCACTTCGTCTGCTCCTAATTGTTCTTTTCACTGCTTGCTGGTGCTTCATGTTCCTCCTTGTTGCAGATGACTGCCAACTGCTTTTCATTTACCAAACAAATGGATTATGGCACCATTTCAATGGACTGATTTAATATTCTATTTCAAGAGAAATTCTCCTTGAGTTTTTGGCTCTGATTCATTGATGTGGGGAAATTGCCTTGTTGGTAAATACTTTTTTTTGTAAAGCATCTAAAGACCTTTAGAAAGAGTTGCCTGAACTGATTGTTTCTCTAATTTGTGATATTACTCAGTCCATTAAAGCACTCAGGGGTGGCTTTTTAGTTTTATAGCAGCCCGGGCTCTCTTCTGCTCTGGGTTTGCAGAACTAACACAGCTGAACAGCCACTGCACTGCCTGAAAGTAAAACAACGGATGCTGTGGTTAAATAGAAGCACCTGGAATTTGGAAACCAGGGTTCAACTTTATCTTTGGAATGAACATTCCCATCCTTAGTGTCACCATATGATTTTGCAAGCCTGGGTCTTCTGATTGTTGTCAGACCTTGTAAAGAGTAATCTCAGTTCCAGTTAGGACACAGATCCACCATCCTTGCTGATATCCTTAGAGAACTTTCCCAGAAGTGTAAAACTAGGAAAATTTTGTTTGAAATAACTTTTACTTCATCTGTAGCATGTGGTGCAAACACTTGGTAATTCTGGTCTTTTTTCCATCTATTCCAGTAAACCGAAAATCTTCATCCCCTGAAATCAGAGAAAAAAAAACTTTCTTGGAAACAAATTTTATAATTTAGGATGGGAGAAGTGGAAAATACCTAAAATATTGTGTTTAGGTGTCAGTCATACTATGGTGGCCTCCAGGTTTATACATCTCTTAGCAGAGGAGACCTCTTCCTGATTTTTGATCCTTTTGTTGGAACTATTATTTAAGAATCCTGCAGATTCACCAACAGGGGCTGTGAAAACAAATATTTTTCCTCTTTGTAAGCTGTGATCATAGAATACACATCCAAAGAAATGTATTTACAGGAACATAAGAAGGAATATAAATATGTAGGTTGAATAATACCAAATCCTATGATTGCTACTTTCTTAAAAAAATAAAATTATAAAACCCCTCTTTCAGGATTATTTTGAAGCTTAGCAACTATTAACTAACTAGATCAGAATTGAAAAGTTTAATTCTACTTTCAATTCACTGCTAAGCATGTTTTTTGTTGTAAGAGCTTCTGTGTAAGGAAAAATTTCTGAGAGTACAAGCAGAATTCACACTGTTTGGTAACATCTGCGGGACATCTACTTTCCCTGATGAGTCCTGCCTTGTAATTGTGATTTTTTTTACTGCAATTCCCAAGTGGAAAAAAAAAAATAATGCACACATAGATATGCATATATAAACTCACACTACACTCTTGGCCAGCTAAATGGGGAAGACTGATTTTATATAACTTTTTATATGATATTCCAAATAGCACAAGATGTTCTCTGAAGACTAAAGGCAATTTGTAACTGAGTTTATCTTCATCCTGTACTTTGGTAAGTCACCAGTTTCATATATTTTATGTTAACTCAAGGGAAGTTTATGTTACAAAAACCCCAGAACAATCTCCTGGGTCGCAGCACAACTGGTGAAAACTGCAGCAGATCTGTTCTTTTTTCTTCCCACTATCGTGGCAGGCTGCAGGCATAAGCAGAGCAAACAGATTCCTAAGGGAGCAGATGCCAAACCTGTCTCACTTTCTACTTTGCCTGTGATTGTGACCAGGAATTGAGTGAACCCAGCCCTAATGGCAATAGAATATTTCTAAACAGGCCACAATTACATGCCAAAATTCAAAATAAATTCTCATGGTTAATTACTCTGTTAAACCATTTTATCAGCAATTAATCAATGTCTCTAATCTTCAGTTCCATTCACCAGATAAAATGAGAATTAGAATCCTTCTGGACTTGAAAAATGAGATTATCAAAGTTAATATCATGCTTATGTACTTGACAGTGTTAAGATCTAAGTTCTAATGGGAACAAAATGCTTTGCACAGGTGTAGCTGGATGAAGAGTCTGGTTTCAGGTTGCCATTCTCAAAAGCAAGGATTGATTTTATTACAACAATTTACCTTCCTCAATCAGAATTAAGCTAGATTAGTTCCTGGAAATAGAGAAGCTCAAAGATAAAAACTTTCCATGACAAAGATTCAGAGTAACCTGGTTATGAGCTTTTAAGAGGTGCAAGACCAACTAAATCAATGGAAACAGGAGAGAAAAAGTGCAGCACCAACCAAATTTGTGCAATAATCCATCACAAAACACTTTGCCTTCAAACTGAACTACAGAAATGCAGTGCTGGGTGAATTTCACCCTCAGAGCCTTGCTTTGCACAGGGTACTGTGAGGCTTAATTAATGAGCCTTTGTATAGTGGTTGGAGATCCTTAGATAAAAGCAATGGATACACAAGTGGTAAAAACAAACAAATGAACAGAAAGGGAACAGGAAAATAAAAAAATCTCTACAGGAGCTTGCCAGAATTAAGATGCCATTATTTCAGCTGTGATTAAAGGATACAAGCTTTAAGAAACTGAAGCAGTGCCTTTCCTCTGTGGCAGAACGTTGTGGGTTTGTGACATAAAAAAGGGTTGTTGAGTTGATTAACAATGGTGTCCTTTTTAAAAAAAAAAAAGCAGCAGCTTCCTATTCACATTCAGTTTAAATAATTAAAATGGTATTTACAAATGCTGCTAAGATCTTTTGTTATTTCATTTGGCATGTGTTGCTCTTTTTTTTTATTTTTTTATTTTATTTTATTTTTTTACAGGGCTAATAAGTAAATTGCAAACATACATTATTCTTCACCATTCTCCACTCACTTTCCTCCCACTGGCAACCAATCTACCAGAATTTTCTTCCATTCCCATTAATTGGTCCTTAGAGAATCTCCCTCGCATACCTTTGCAGTGACAGTCAGGGAACATTTCTTAGTAATACTGAGTCAGAAGCCCTGTGATAGCTCACAAGTCACATATTGAACTGGAGCTGTACTACTCCCTTCCATTATGTTTAATGCATGAGGCTTCTGAAATGGCATGGCTCAGGTGATGGATCATACTTTTCCTTCCAGAGTATCATGACTTTCTCAGGTTATTTCTTCAAGATATTTATTATTATTATTATTATTATTCTTAATGCAATGATTGCCTGGCAGTCTATGTCAACCACGGTGTCATGGCAAGGAGGATAACCTCATGTTTATCGAGGCTGCAAAATCCCAGTATCTGAAGCTCCACAGGGAAAATATACTAACTAACTAAATAAAACAGCCCTGTCTCCCAGACACTCCTATTTTTAACATCCTTGAAAATTTTGGGCTGGGAAGTTTCATACATTATGGAATCCACAGGGTCTTGCAAAGTTTAAGCAATCCATGACACTTTTTATTTTAAATGCGTGTTGCTCAGCAGTGCTGCAAGGTCCCAGGTGAAATCAGGTGTCTTCTGTGCAGAGACATACAAAATAAAAAAAAATCTTCGCTACCCCAAAGACTTCCCAATCAAAAATGATGAGAGAAGCAATTATTCTCACTTGTCAGAGGGGGAATTAACATGCAGAATGATGAAGTGTTATTTAGAGACAACCTTCAATATATGTCAAATTTATTTGCTGTGTGGGTTTCAGTAAACTGGGGACTGAAAACAGTGGGGTGGTTCATGCTGGTGCAGGCTTCCTGCAGCTGCTATCAAAACACAGACCTTAGAAACCAAGGGTGAAATTCATTATGTATAACTGTTGGAATGGGCATAATTTTATCCTCCTCTGGTTGCACTGAATCCACAATAGGTCTTTACCTGCTTAGTTTTCAGCTGCCAGTCCAGAAAAGTGAATGTCCAATTAAATTGTGTTACATCTGCTAGCCCCAGACAAATGTCTTACACCCTGTAAGGCAGCTCAAAAGGCACCTTGTGTTTTGCAATGGACTTTTAGACCTAAACAAAGGCAATTTAACTGTGGAGAGATCCAACAGAGAGAGCTGAACACCTCCAGCAGATTATTTGGCCCTTCCAAATAGACATAACTGGAAAAGATGTGATGGTTCACATTCTGGAGGCGCTTAGCTCTTTCCACTAAGAGCAGAGGAAGGCTGGAAGCTTGTGTTACACAGGATACACATCACTGGGGTACCTAAACTCATCTGATACACTCCTCACATGACTGATAAAGCCCAAGCAGATAAAGGTCCTTTTCATATCTCCCTCTCCTTCTCCAACACTTAACACAGGAGCCATGGAAGGTACCTGAAGTTCTTGTCTGAAGGTATAAAACTGTAGTGAGACAAAAGCAAAGCATTCTATAGAGCAAGAAATAAATATCTTATGAGACACCTGAGTACAAATTCGTTGATTGGAGTGGCTATAATTAACTTTATGTCTGTACAGATGTCCCCACAGTGAATTTTTGCCTTGCTAAGGCTTCTATGTAAATAACAATAATATTTTTTTAACCAATAATTTGTGATCCAAGGGTGGAAAATACTCATATCACAACAGAATGTCTTTTTCTAAAAATATTATCAAGGATCACAGCTATTAACACAAACAAACCCAAATGTGTCTATTGTTATGTATAGGAAAACTAAAGGACAGATATGTTCCCATATTATTTTTCCTGTTCTTTCTCAAGATGGATTGCAATTACTTTTAGCTTTCCTTCTACCTAAAAAGAGTGCCTGGCAATAAGGTGATGGGCTCCCAGCTGCAAGTTTTTTGATAACAATTGTCGTTGTGCCAAGTTTCCTTATGAATGGTGTTCAGCTCTGGATTAGGAATTCACAGAGCACTGTCTGTGTTTGGCTTCTCAAGGTAGTGAGGAAATTTCAGTGTAGTGATGTATGACCTTTTTCATCTTAATTCCTACAGGTCTTCAAGCTAGGAGGCTGTCACTGGGAAAATATCCTGAGTGTGAGAAGCCTGTGTGTTTAGTTTCTGTATATACAAGAACAAAGACAAGTACTTGTTTTTTCTCTTTCTTTTTTTCTTTTTTTTTTTCCTCATGCCCTTGAAACTGTTTTTTTTGGCCTAGCTGGGTTTTATTTGGCACCTATTCCAACATATTAGACAAAGCCAGGGTTTGATTCTGAACACTGGAACTTTGTCATCTGTGCTTTTCAATTATTAATGAATCATTTTGGCCTGACCCAGCTAGCAGTCTCCAAAATAATTCCTAGGCATGGTCAAGAGTCAGCATGTGCCAGAGATCATTCTCAACAGGTAGTTTAAGCGTGGTCACTGTGTCTTAAAAGGATATGGCAAGACTGTCCCCAGTTGTCTCAAAGTCAGAGAATAAACCCTGGGAATCTTCAGTGTCTCCATAAAGAAGGAAAAATTTGAAATCCAAATAAAATAAAAATACCACACTTCCCCCTTTTGTAGGAACATATCCAGAGATTATAAAATGATGATCCATGCTCAGAGTTTTAAGAGGAAAAGAGCAAATTCTCTGACAATATTCCATAGAAAAATATGCAGAAATATATGCCAAAATTGTTCTCCTGAAGACAAACATCTCAGTTGAAGCCCAGGTGTTTGGGTAAAATCACTCCAATGCATAGGAATATGATCAATTATCAAAAGGGCCAGTCATCCACACTGGCCTCTCTGTCTGGCATTGACAGAACATTCCAGTTTCTGTAGCCAAAGGCAGCAGCCAGCATCAGGATTACTTACCTTGGCTTCCCCAGTTTCACCCTGGTTATATGATTATATGACAGATGGGTCAATCTGCCTTTGGTGTGAAACTGGAGGGGTGATCCATTTTTTATCACAGGTTTATGGTGAAAAACCTTAACCATTGTTACTGTTCCTCATGAGTCCCACAGTTAAGAATGTCAGCCTTGTTTTGAAAAAAATATTTGTGCTGAAGTAACACTGTTTCCTTCTTTTCTTCATGTCTTTGTGTCTCCTTATCTCCCTGTAACAAAAATTCAGTTGTTATTTTTGAGTCTAACACCGTGACTCTTACAGCTTGGATAAATTAGGTGTGTCTAAATTCAAACTATTTATGATTTTTGGTTTTTTTCACCCATATGACATGGAATCACAAAATCACAGAATATCCAGATCTGGAAGGAATGCACCAGGGTGATCGGATTTAATTCCTGGATCTGCATGGGACATCCTCAAGAATTCCATCAGATACCTTAGGGCATTGTCCAAATGTTCCTCTGATATTCCATTCTATTCTATTCTATTCTATTCTATTCTATTCTATTCTATTCTATTCTATTCTATTCTATTCTATTCTATTCTATTCTATTCTATTCTATTCTATTCTATTCTATTCTATTCTATTCTATTCTATTCTATTCTATTCCATTCCATTCCATTCCATTCCATTCCATTCCATTCCATTCCATTCCATTCCAATTTTATTCTCCTACAGCAGAGACACTTTTTGAAAATGCCATTCATTAAGATGACTAAAACATTTGAACTCTCCACTTCATATATTCAAGGTTTAAAAGTTCCATCTAGTGAAGTGTTGTCTTTACAGCCATTCAGGTTCTCATGTGAGTTTGGGTGGGGTTGTGAAGATGTTCAGTTACCATCAGTCAGCAAATATGTGAAAAGATTCTGTCTGCAAGAGAAGCTGGATATAAAAAGAACCAAGAGATGGGATAGGATGAGAAAGGAAAAGACCTCCAAGGTCATTGAGTCCAACCTGTGACCAATCACCACCTTGTCAATGAGATCATGGCACCAAGTGCTGTGTCCAGTCCTTTCTTGAACACCTGCAGGGACAATGACTCCATCACCTCCCTGGGAAATCCATCCCAAGGTTTGACAACCTTTCCATGAAGAAATTCTTCCTGAAACATACAAAATAGTAGAAATTACCCCTCCTTGACATTAAACCTGTGCACGCAGCAATTTCCTTTTTGAGACCACAGTTTTGAGGTGGAAGATCCTGATGCCCAAATTGGGAGCTCAAGGTAAGTAATTAATGGAAAGATATCAACAAACAGCGAGTCTTACCCCACGTAGCACTTGAAACCCAAACCCACCAGGCATTCATGTAAACATGCCATGAGTCTACATGGGAATGATTCCTGCCTTTCTGCTCTCATGTTGTAGACAAACTAAAATTTCTCTCTCCAACTGGAGAATGAAATCCTCTACTAAGTACCTGATAATAATTAGGTCTTAAAAATTTATATGACTTCAATGAGAGGGAAGGAAAATTCACAGAGGAGAAACCCATAATTTCTTAATGTGTGGATAGCATGACTCAAGAGTTTTATTGGCCATGAATTGCTGAAATATGTATTCAAAGGGAGTGCTATCTAAGGAAGCATCTTGTTCTATCTTCAATTCTTACTGAAGAACATGCCTTGGAAGCATTTCTTAGGTGCAGTTATGGAGATATATGAAGATGGAGATGCTTGGCCATTCTCTATAAAATTTCTGTTTCCTTCTGATCTGAGCCCAATGGTTCGTGCTGGTCCTGATGTATCTCATTCAGTCTCCAAAGCTGAGTGATATGGGGCAACACCATGAAATACATAAATCATATTACACTTTTTTGACAGTGTCTGGAGTTATGACCCTTGTAACTCTTTGAATTAGACCAATGTAGAACATGTTAGTCTAATGTTATCTCTACTCGCTGCTGGTCATTGTGGAAAAATATCATTACACTGTAAAAATGGCATGCATTTAGACCTGCTGTCTGCATGACTGTTAATGCCAATCTTGCCTCATTTTGTAGAATGTCTCATCTGTGGGTTGAATCACGGATCTTTGGGGCAGGCACTGAGAATCAGTGACTTATTGGTTTTGCAGTTATTTTTCTTTGTCTGTGAGTCAAAATATGACTCAAATGCTTCAGAATTATTGAAATGCACTCCAGATAGAATTAATCTAATGTAATTCTGATGTCTGAAATGTAAAACTCTATCTCTGTACTACACACCTTGGACACTTTTTATGGTCAATGGAGAGGAATAGGTATCTTGAGGCTGAGACTGATGTCACCAAAAGCAGAAGGTTCAAGTAAATCAAATGAATCAAGACTAAATGTGTCTGTTCCCTTCAAGGCAGACACAGGTGTCTCCACTAAAGAAGTCTAAAGTAACCCCCAAGTGTTAGTCCATCCTTCCACAGTTCAGAAGTACAAGCCATGCTTGTCTAACTCAGATTATTCTGTCTGAGTTCCAGACAGAATATCAGACAGAACATCAGACAGACCTGGCTGAACCTCACCATCTCTCTCAGCACATTGTCTCCCATAACTCCCATAAAAGCAGATGCTCAGGGAAGACCCATAAAACCAGGGCAACAGATTATATTTTCTTCAACTTCCTTCCCAGCCTCTAAATCTTCTGTGTCTTCAGAACACCCTAAGACAGACATGTTTCTGATGTGTTCAGTGACTTTTGAATTTGCTCCATTTTCCTGAAAACCAGTTAGATGTGTTAGTGTCTGGGACTAAACCATGCACAGCAACCTTCTGGAAGGAGGCTCTAATTTCAGTGCATTGGAAAGTCATTTATGGTCTTTGGGATGAAACACTGCATGTTTTATCTGTTAAAAATTGGTTTTGCTTTCAGAATTCTTTTGTCACAATCTCATTTGTTAAAGCGTTCCTACATTTCCTTCCATTTTACTATTGAAATTCTGGCATTTATTCACGGCTGAATGATAGAATCATAGAATGGTTTGTGTTGAAAGGGATCTTAAAGATCCTTGTATTTTACCTCCTGCCATGAGCAGGGACACCTTCCACTAACCCAGGCTGCTCCATGCCCCATATCACCTGGCCTTGGACACTTCCAAGGATCCTGGGGCAGCCACAGCTTCTCTGGGCACCCTGTGCCAGTGCCAATTTAAAACTCAGTAAAGGCTGGAAAGTTAAAGAATGATGAACAGCTAGGCCTGGTATGTGGAAAATTTTGTGAGGATGTTCTGAAGTAGAAGAAGTAATACACTAAATAATAAAATTAAAGAAAGCTGAGTCACTCTGAGTGGGTGAAGGACTGAGAACAAGATCTACCTAACCCCATTGCAGACCCTGGTGATAGAATTAGAGACAATGAGCTGACCATGAAACTTGTCTAGAGAATAACTTCTAAGAGAAATATAAAAATAACTTTTGTAGAAGATAGGGAAAATACAGAAAGGGAGAGATGGATATTTTTGTAAGACAGGTTTGGAATGATGACCACAAAGTAAAACCCACTTTTTTTTTTTTGGTAATGGGTTCAGTTATGAAGAGAAAAAATACAGTGCACTCAAGTCATGATCAAGAGGAAAGAAACCACATTAAAAAAAAAAAATAAAATGTTTGTGAAGGCCGTGTAAAGATAATATAAAAATAAAATGAACAAATTAAGATGGTTATTATCAGCTGATAAACTGATAAAGCTGAGGCTTTCCCTTCTGTGCTTTTTTACTTCTATTTTGCCTGCTAAAAGCCCATTTCCCACCTGTTCTGCAAGACTTCTATAACTTTGTCCCTCTTCCCCGTCCTTTCTTTCATCTAACTGAATTCTCTGTATTTTCTCTACCTCTGCTAATTTCCTAATCTCTTGCTGCACCTTTCAAACACCAGACCTGCCAGTCAGCCTGACTACCACATTTCAGAGCCATGAGCAAAACCTAACCCAAAAAGTGATTTTAAACCCTCACTTCATACCAATGTCTCATGCACAGACTGGTTTGGAAAGCTTTGTTCCATCTGCTGTTCCTCTGTTATTTGCTCTGTTTGAATTTCATTATCTATGGTGAACATACAAAAGTATTGAAATCCCCCATGAAAGCTTTAACTTAAGGATTATTCAGCCTTTAATAAATATTGACAATTATTTTATATATTTTCAAGAATCACATAGAATTTAATACAAAATTATATCCAAGTTGCAGACAGTAACAGGATTTTTTTTCATCCATAAAGCAAGAGAATAGCTTCTCCATAAGAAATGTAATTTCTCTAGAATCCTACCAATTTTTGCAGCCTAATTTTAGTCTTTTTCAAATTGTTAGAGTGCTTTCACATAACATTAGACTAAGTGGCAGCAGATTTCCATTATTAATGACATACTGCGACAGTGAATAGCTACGAGCAATTATTGGAAGATTGACAATGGGCAATGAAAATAAATTAGCTAATTCAAGCTACACAGCAAATACTTTCACATAACCAGCAGCATCTTCAAAACCAGGGTAGATGATCTGCAAACAGTTCAAAATTCTCCACAAATACTGTTTACAGCAGACAATGTGTTGACAATCAGACAAGACTGAGATTAAATAGGGTCTGGCCCTATTTGTTATTTTTGTTTGCCAAACATTCCTTTTATAAAATACACTATATTTGGGTTTATTTTGTTGTTCACACATCTCACATGAGTATCACTTTTTAATTAGCAACACTAATGAGGGCATATGACTCAAAAATCATATTAAAATCTTTGCTGTTTAAACAGCCCAGATTTACAAATATCTCAGCAAAACGACCATGTCATTTGATACCAAAAAACCCTCATCACCTTCTCTAAACCCTCTTGTCCTGAAGGAGAATGCATTTCACTATCACCATTTCATTTATATGAAATAACAAATAAAGCAACGTCTTCAGTAGGAAAAAAAAACAACCCAAAATCCCAGCTGTCTATGGAAATACTTTTTATTCTCATTTCTATTAGGTGAACTATAGATACACCAGCTGAGATGGATCTATAATGGCTTACACTATTCCTGCCTTATGGAACTTTCCAGTGATCCATGATGGAAGAGACTTGGTGTGGTCTTTTCCCAGGAAGGAAACAGTACTTCCCATATGTATATATATATATATATATATATATATATATATATATATGTTTAGTAGAAATAAAAGACAAAGAGGAGCCCATACTGAGTAGTTTTGATTTTATCCTATCTTAGCCTCACGACAACAGGCATGAAACTTCCTCACCACTCCTGTTGAAGAACTGTATTTAATGAGAATCAAACCACTAACACAAATTTTAGACTTGTCATATATTTCTGGTCTCAGAAATTCTGTCTACTGCCAGTTGCTTAAGGAGAACAAAATCACTTCTACAGCAAACAAAGAATGATGTTGATCTTGCTGCTGTAGTTTGAGATCAGACATGCATTTAATATATGTAGCACTACCAAAGTGGGGTGATTTATGTTGGTGCAATGCTTAAATGGTTTTTAACTTGTAAAAATAATGGTAGTGGCATCCTTTCAGAGAACAGAATATTGACTCTCTCTATATATATTTTATACATTCACGTATACAACGCAATTTCTTCACTGAAATAATGATTAACATTGGAACAGGCTCCCCAGAGAAGTGTTGGAGTCAACATTCTCAGAAGTGTTAGAAAAAGGGATAGACATGGCACTTTGTCATATGGTGGGTCTTGGTGGACTTGATGAATTTGAAGGTCTTTCCCAACCTTAATGATTCTATATTGGTTGGACAGTGTAGTTGCTTTCTCTCCATTCCAATTCTTTGCAGCAGAATAAAGGACTTAATTCTGCTATGCCTTTTTTCTAGGGATAAACTTGGGATAAAATTTTTCTAGGGATAAAATTGGAAAAACATGGGTCAGGGCTCTGGACTCCCTGGCCCTGACAATGCCAGCTGCAGACAGAGCAGGACAAAAATATCATCAGCAATAAAAAGATGCAACCTGTAGTGTGGTGGTGGGCTAAGGAAAGCATTCCAATGTTCTTCTAAGCTTTGCCTGCTCACTCTTAGGTTTACATTCCAGCTGAAGGAGACACCTCATAATACATGACAGTTCTAGGGGTGCAGTGAGGAAGACAGTGAAGAAGACACTGTCAGTGTTTTGTTGGTTTCTTAGTTATCTTGAACACAGATATTTTAAAGATACTTCCAAAAAGGTCCTTCTCTTCCTCTCCATCCCCCTTGGATGTCCTTTGATCCCATGGTCCTTTGTTCCAGCACTAAGCAAGAAAATATTTGATCTTTAGCTCAAGAAAATATTTGATCTTTAGCTCATTCATGGTTCTTGAAAGCAGGTCAGAGCAGCATATTTCAATCCTTTGGCTCTTTCAGTTTCTTGTAAGATCTTGCTCTGGCACTGCTTCATCTCCTCCTTTTTGCACCTCATTTATTTTGCAAACTCCTGGAAGCAAGGACAGTTTCTTGTTGGGTGAGCATGGAGTGTGTGGACCACTGGAGACTCTGAACAAGACAGTGCTAGAGACAATAAAAACAACCAGATAATTGACTGTTCAATTAAGGTAACAGAACTGCCTTGAAAATGGGTATTTTTAAACAAACACAGCTAAAAATGGACTTGATTTCAGTGTTTTTAGCAGCTGCTGCTTTAATTGCTTTGATTTAGGTTTTCATGAAAATGAAACATTTTTTACAAAATAATAAAACAGAAGCTGAGAAAAAATACAAAAAAGAGACGCCTTAATTTTTTAAAGTAAAAAATATTTTTCAGAAATCCAGCTAAATTTAACAAAAACTAGAAAAAATTATCCTTTAATGTAATAATTTAAAACATTTCAGAAATCAAATAAAGTATTAGGGTTTGAAACACATAATATGATGAAGTAGAACAGCATTCTAGATAAAATGTTATATATTCACATATACAATGAAATTTCTTGATAGACAATCATAGAATCTTATGGTGATGTGGTTTAGAAGGGAACTCAAAGTTCATCTCATTCCAACCTCCCTGCTGGAGACACCTTCCACTACACCAGGTTGCTCAAATCTCCATCAAATCTGGCATTGAACACTTCCAAACACTGGGCATGACTGCAGGACAGCACAGAACAGATGATGCCATTTCCAGGAATATCTGACACTTTCTTCCCATTATTTAAAACATAAAATTGAATCCATGAACACTCCATTGCAACTCTGCCACTTTGCTGACAGCTGTAATTTATCTGCCTGACTCAACGTGAAAGTTTTCAGAAATGCCTTTTTTAGACCCTATTATCATACTTTGTTCTCCCCTATTTATCTCAATCAAGGTAAAGAATTCCTGAATTGAGAATCTCTGAGAAAATCTGCTCTCTGAGAAAATCTTTCAGATTAAGAGTTGTTGACCTTAGAAGTTCCTTGTTAGGTTTTTATTGAGGTATACGGTGTGTGATGGTTCCCCCTCATGGCTGGAAGGGATTGGAAGGGATGTTTCTCAAAGCCTTGAGTCACCCTCAGCACCAGCATTAGCACAGCCCAGGCTGGTATTTAGTGGTTTTTTTGTAGCCATGAGCAATTTGCACAGAATCTTCAGTGATCCAGGTTCCAGTCCTCCCAGCCCAGCAGGAATTCTGTGGCTGAAATAAATAGGAAGTAAATGTGGAGTCCAGTTTTTAGTGTGTAAAACAGAAACCATGGCCACACTTCAGCAAAGAACTTCTGCTTAAACATGAGTAATTCTGTCTAAAAGATCACTTCTCTGCTTTACTCCAACATGAGCTTAAACCCTTTACAAAATCAGGGCCAAGAAGCCATAATTATTTTTTCTCTGTGTAGACCTACAATTATTTTTCTGTAACACACTGATGATAGACATGTTTTATATAATAATAATAATAATACAATAACAACAAAAATGAATAATCCTGTGAAAGCCTCTTTGCTGTTATTCCTTTAATGTGAAATGTGTTCAAATCCTTTATAGATGGATGACATAAATCCTTACTAAGATATAATGTTTCATTCTGGAATGAAAATTCAAGGTTATCTTGCATGTCAAATATATGATAATTTATATTACACATCTTACACACATTGTGACCACGTTGAAAGTAGAGTTTCCAAGGCTCTGTCATAAACTTAATTTTTCTTTTCAACAAGGAAGCAGATATTGGATGCAAAAAGCAATAATATAAACCCAAGCAACAATGTGAGACAACACAAACTGATTATTTGCACACATTTTCCTGAATCCTAATTGCTTTCAGTGTTCTCAAAACACCATTAGATGGAGAAATAACAACTTTCATCATACAGTAAAAGGCAATTACACCAGGTTGGAGAAGATACCTTGGGAATCTTCGTATCAAGCTTGATTTACCCTGATGTTCTGCAAACATGTGTACCAATCACAACAGTTTTGACTCAACTCCAACACGAAATAGAGTTCCCTGAAGTTCACTGGAGGTAAAGCTAAATTTTCACAGTGGTCCCTTCTGGTCTTTAATCTATTAATCATGGTCTTTTTAGATTAAAGCACCAAAATTGCCTACACACCCTATCTTCTGATTTCCTCCCACTCGTTTTTCTATAGCCTTTCTTGTTCTATATTTAAACTCCATGTCCCTTTCCAGCCTTATCATATACACTGCATTCTCTCTGCATTATCTGAGTGTGCTTGGGATATTGGAGAGCCTGGATATACCAGAAGAAGAATATTCCTGAACAAAATAAATTTCTAATTGTCACCTTCAGCACAAGAAATCATGTGCTTTATTACTGAATGAACAAAGCCTGAAAAACCACTCCAAGTTTATTCAGTAGAGTAATTCAAGTGAACCCAGTGGGAAAAAACCCATCTGGGATCAGAAGTCCCAAATAACTGGGAAAGCTGTTCCATGATTTCACTTGGAACAGACATGGCAGTAGTTACCCTTGTTTCCAGGAGCAAAAAATATTACATAAGAGATTTATTAACCTATAAATAATTATAATTCCTTTTGCAGGAACAGCTATATAAGGAATTAGAAAGCTGGTTTTGTGCTGGTCAGAGACAGATATCAGCTTTATGGGCGCCATAACCTGCACCAATGATAAATTATATCTCTCTTCCAAAGAGGCAAAGAAGGAGGAGGATCTATGAGAATTACTAGTTCAACTACACCACTCTAAGTTATCTGTCAATAGAGTCTTTGTCTGCTTTGCCTGTATCAAAAAAGCATCTCTACAAACACATCAAAAACACATGTGGACATTGTCCTATTAAAATGAAGGGAACTTGCTGCAGACTGAGGCTGGAACTTGTTTGCATTCACACTGAACACACCAGGCAGAAATATATACCAGACAGGATTGCAGACCCAAGAGCATTCTGTGGTGTCAAGATGCATCTGAGCCCTGGCACAACTCCTGCAAACCAGCCAAAAAGTTCCTCTATTCTATTGAAGCCTTGCTGGATTTGATGCATCACATTGCATGTAATTAATTTGCCTACTGTGGCTTTGGAATAGTGTAGAAACCATGCTCTGACTGAATGTCTGACACTGAAGAAAGCTGCCTAGAATTCTTTTTGTCCCAAACAAATTTCCAAATGGAAAAAGAAAGCGTATTAGGAAAAACCACGGTCCAAAGAAAGATTTTGAATGACTTGGAGAATGGATGTCCCTAATTTCTTGTTATTAAATAATTTAAAATATATAGCCTTTTTTCTTTCCTTCTTTCCTTCTTTCCTTCTTTCCTTCTTTCCTTCTTTCCTTCTTTCCTTCTTTCTTTTCCTTCTTTCCTTCTTTCTTTTCCTTCTTTCCTTCTTTCCTTCTTTCTTTTCCTTCTTTCCTTCTTTCTTTTCCTTCTTTCCTTCTTTGCTTCCCTCCCTCCCTCCCTCCCTCCCTCCCTCCCTCCCTCCCTCCCTCCCTCCCTCCCTCCCTCCCTCCCTCCCTCCCTCCCTCCCTCCCTCCCTCCCTCCCTCCCTCCCTCCCTCCCTCCCTCCCTCCCTCCCTCCCACACTTCCTCCCACACTTCCTTCCTTCCTTGCCCTGCTCTCCAACAGAAAAATAGACAAAAATATTCTTCCACAGAAAAAAATTATTCAATGAAATAGAAGAGTTTTAAACAGATAAACAGAGATAAGGACAAGGCAGAGGTGAAAGAATCAAAAAGTGTGGTCTTGCCAATCTGGGTTTATGTATGTATGTATGTATGTGCTTTATGCCTTTATATAGTATAATCAACTTTCACAAAGCTTTCAAAAGTCACAAATCTTCAGTCACCAGTAACTTTACTCATCTCTGGGTATCTAAAAGGTGGATTTTAAGACTAAGCTAGACATCTACATTGATTTTACAGGCTTTGAGAAACCCATGGCCTCCAGAAATCACTGTGACTATGGAGTGACTAGTTCCTTGGAATTCAGTGTTCTCACTGAAACAGGCCCTTTGGTGACTCATTCAGCCCTGGGAATGTTTAATCTGAAGTTAATTTCACTAGGCTTTGATCAGCCCTGCATGTTGCAGTTTCGCTGGCGCTATGGAATTTTGTACTCAGAGCACACACGTGCATTGGAGGAGGATTCATAGGGCACTGGAGCTGTGGGAAGTGGAGAAGAAGAGCTCCAACCTTTACAGACTCCTAGATTATTTAGAAAGTTGTTGAGGTCTCTCCCTAAATCTACTGACTTCATCCTTCAACCAAAAATGTAGCATAATGATATTTATAACTATTGTAAAAAATGCTGAGTAACTCTAAACAGGTTTATACAGGCAGCTCTTATCCCCAAGCATGTACATATATATATATACACATATATATTTATATATAAAATTTAGATTATATTTTTCCATTTATTCTTTCTTTATTTAGAATGGGCTACCTGCAGACTAAGGAAAACATGCTTCTTATGCATGTGGAAAGTAATTTACATGCCTGGGATTGCCACAAGGGATACAAAACTATCATAACTTTCTTTTTTTTTTTTTTTTTTTTTAACATTTCTAGCTTTGCAACACAATTTTTATAAAATGTTGAGCATGAAGCCACTTGTGTAACACCACTGATACAGTTTATTCTTTGTCTGTATAGGAAACAATAAAGTAATTTAAATAACTGTAAGCCAACTCATGCCTTTAGTCCTCTCCAAATTTATGTTGTCATGGATGCAAACAAGAGTGATCCCTATGAGGGACCATGTCAGAAGCATCATCCCTGCAGGTTTAGGGGAGGATGGGCCATGGGTTCCAGAGAAGCCACTTCCACTGTCACCCTCAGAGAGAGCTGATGTCACACTGCTCACCTGCTCTGCTTTGCAGAGCTCTCAAAAGAGTCAAGTGAAGCTGGTATTGAGGGTGAACAGGAAATTTAATTTACTATTGTGAGAGGAAGAGGAAAAGACACTTTACTGGTTTCAAAAAGTGTTTTTTCACCTGTTAGATATTACATGTATCTGAATGCTTTCTTAGCACCTCTAGTGATAGTAAAAGGTTCTAAAATCTTAGAAAATTCGGAGACTTAGAAAGAAAGTTAAGTTTGGAAAGCCCTGGGAAAAGTAGGCCCTGAGAAATGTTAGGCCTTGTGCTTGCTAAAGATCAGGTCAAACTGCACCTGTGTAATCAGTAGATGATAAATGATACAATTGCTAGATGTGGTTAGATATAATTATTGTTTAAAGAACATGAGGAACAATGTTAGGGGGTTGAGGGGGGATCACGAGAAATCCATGCTTGGGTAAAAACAATGCTTACAAATAAAACAATGTAAGTTTAATAATTAATATGATAGTTGTGTAACGATAGTGTATAAAAAGATGTTCAGTTCAAAACCAAGATGGGTCAGATTTGGGTCTGTGTACCCCTGACACCCAGAGCTCTTCAATAAAGCACCTTCATATAATCATTCCATGATTATGTGTGATCCTGAATGCTAACACTAGGAGGGAGGAAAACCCAGGTGGGAGAACTGAAGTCTCCTTTTCACCAATCACAGTCTTGGTTAGGAAATGATTAAATTATAATGACAACTTTTTAATTCCTCTTGTCTTTCTGACCAGAAACCTGGTTATTGTTGGATGTCTTTGACTCCAGTTCTGCAGATCCAGTGCACTCCTGGGGCTGTGGGCTGCCCCTGTGTCCTGAGCTCCACTGTTAACCAGCCCTGACCCAGTTCCCAGTGGAGTTAGTGGCAAACCACCCACTGATTTCAGTCAGCAAGTGCAGTTCCAGAAACCACGTTTCCTCTGATGAGGCAGGAGATGGAAAGAGCAGGGCTTGACTTTCGAGTCCCACCCAGCATTGAGCATGTGGGGTTGACAGCTGGAAAAATAATAATCTGCCTTTACCTCCAGCTATGTTATCCAGCTATCTGCCTATCTCTATATATTCCTTCTGGAGCAGATTCAGAGAAGTTCCTCACTATACAAGGCTGAACAGCTTTTGGAATATTTTGTTTACATGTTGTTCCAAGGATATTTTGGGATGTGTTCAAGGTCAGGTGGGATGGGGCTTTGAGCAACCTGTTCTAGTGCAAGATATCCCTACCCACAGCAGGGCCATTAGAATTAGATGTTTTTTAAAGTCCCTTTCAACACAAACCATTCAACATAACCATAAAATCTGTGATTTTATGATATAATAACCTATTTATTTTTGTCAAAGACATTGGTCTTAAACTTATTTTAAGCCTTCAGAAAAATGATCTTATTTTGTGTCTTCTCAGACAGAAGGATATAAATCTAATATGTAGAATTTGAAGCATATTTTCACAGCTTAATAAATTACTCAAGATGTAGAAACATCTCTCACGTTTAATCAGGACCTCCTGCAAAAGATTGCTTTCAACCTGAATGGTTGATTCTTGCTAATTATTAGGTAATACAGTAATAAAATAAGGTAAAGGTTTTCCATAAGATACACTATCATACTGGCAATGGAAAAGAAAAACTTCAGATAAACTGAAGATATGAGTTAATACTTTCCACTGAATGATTAAAAAAATACCTAAGAAATTAAGTATGAATGTAACAGAGAAAAAGGCAGCTCCTGAGAATTTAGCATGCAAATGGCCAAAGAGCAGAAACCGAGGAGAAACTGCTGTTTGATCATTGCAAGTGGCTGATATTTTTCATAGAGGGTAGTTCAGGATGAATCTGAACAGCTCCAAAACCCTTCTTCTCAGAGAGACTTGGAAGGTCAAACTTAATTCACTCAAGGAATGCATGTTGTGATTTAGACACTGACTTTGGAAACAAGGAAGAGGAGAAAAAAGAGATCATTCTTCTTGAAGCCTAGGAGAGTTTAACTGGAAATCTTTTCTAGTGTCATTTCTGAGCAGATATTTTTTGTTTCCTGATGTCTGAGGGATGGACAGGCTAAGACTAACCAGGCAGAATCATAGCCCCACACAGGTACCCAAATAAAAATGCCATTTTACTGGAAATGTGAACCACAGTAGTTCCCAAACTGAAGTTTACATCTTTTACTCTAGTCATACACTGGCTCACTCTTGTGTATGCTAAACATTTTCAGTGGAGCATTCAGACCCCCAGAGTGTCACACTGAACTTCACATTTATTCAGTTTGGTGGGTCCCATTTGTCCCTAAATTCTCCCAGGTCTCTTTTTTTCCCCTTTCTCTTTTTTTTTTTTTTTTTGAATTGTATGTGCATTTTCCGAGACAGCCCAAGTGACCCATCCGAAGAGGTCCTGGTTCGGTTCTGGTCAGTGTAACCTGGCAGCAGCTGCCTTCACCCTGTGTTGGGGGTTAGGTGACCTCCTTTAGTGCTGGATTTTTATCCATTTTATCCATTAATTGCGGGGAAAACCTGACTGCGGGTACTTGGTGGATACTTGAAGGACACAAAGAGTTCGTCTGGCCCCAGGGGGAAGGGGGGCAGGAAAAAGGAGGGTGGGGACAGTTTGGTGGCTTCTTCAGCTTCGGAGAAGGGCACTTTGGGCACGGAGCTGTTGCGGTGGGGAGAAGGGAATTCACCATCACCCAGACGGAGCTGCTGCTTCTTCTCCTTCTCCCCTCTTTGTTGGTGGCCTCGCACCCCCTGTCCTGCCGGGACGTGTGGCAGTGCCAGGCACCGCCGTGGAGCTGCTGATCCACCTCAGCCACCGGCCCGGGATCTCAGCTCATTCCTCTGCTGATCCACCTCAGCCACCGGCCCAGGATCTCAGCTCATTCCTCTGCTGATCCACCTCAGCCACCGGCCCGGGATCTCAGCTCATCCCTGCTGATCCACCTCAGCCACCGGCCCAGGATCTCAGCTCATTCCTCTGCTGATCCACCTCAGCCACCGGCCCAGGATCTCAGCTCATTCCTCTGCTGATCCACCTCAGCCACCGGCCCAGGATCTCAGCTCATTCCTCTGCTGATCCACCTCAGCCACCGGCCCGGGATCTCAGCTCATTCCTGCTGATCCACCTCAGCCACCGGCCCGGGATCTCAGCTCATTCCTCTGCTGATCCACCTCAGCCACCGGCCCAGGATCTCAGCTCATCCCTGCTGTTCCAGCTGAGTGTTCCTCAGAGCCCCGCAGGAGCACCGGGACTGCCCGAGGGGTTTGTGAAAACAAAGCCTCTCCTCCATCCCGTCTCAGCCGAGAAAGCTGTCACGGGGTCCCTGGTTCTGTTTTCTTGTTAATGCTGTAGTTATTGTTGTTTGTTTGCCTGGTTATAAATATTAGTGAAGAACTGTTATTCCTATCCCCAGATCTCTGCCTGAAAACCCCTTGATTTCAGGATTATCATAATTCAGAGGGAGGGGGTCTACATTTTCATTGCAGGGGAGGCTCCTGCCCTCCCTAGCAGACACCTGTCTTCCAAAACCAAGACACACTGTCACTAGAAAAGTTGGATGTCCCATCCCTGGAAGTGTTTAAGACCAGGTTGGATGAGGCTTGGAGCAACCTGGGATAGTGGAAGGTGTCCCTGCCCATGGTGGGGATTGAAACGAGATGAGCTTTAAAATCCCTTCCAAGCCAAACCATTCTGTGATTCTATGAAAGTTTTTGAGAGGACAACTGGTGTTAAAGCAGAGGAAAGCAAAGTAACTAGAAATTCTCAGGGCTTTATGGAGAAAAAGCATTTCTGCTTATGTCTGTGTGTGTGCACATAAACACATCCTCAGGGGAGAGCTCACAAAGGCTAATTTTGGCCTGAAGAGGTGGATAACTGAGCTGGCCTCCAGTCAGGAAAAAGAGGGAGAGAGACACTTGCTCCTTCAGGGAATGATTAAGGAAAGCCTTTTCCAGAACTTATTTCTTTCCTGGCACAACAGAACCAAGGGCTGTAGGCTACCATCAGCCTTTGGTGTCCACCCTCAGAGTTTTTGCTGCTAGCCCAAAAACTGGGATAACTGGACCTTTCACAGGATGGACTTTAACTTGGGAAGTGTACATCATAACTCATTAAGCCTTTGATCATGTGAAAATTTACATGAACCATTAAAACCAATGAAGTTACTCACAGTGCATCACAGCAGGGTCCTGCCTGCCATCTTATTTATTCCCACTTTGGAAAATCTTTATATATAAGCTTAGCTTCAGGCACAACAGACAGCAGAATTAGTTTATAACTAAATTATACATAATAGAATGATTTTTTTAATAATAAAAATTCACTCTAGGAAAACAATTTTGTCAGCGCATCTTACTTTGGGAAGGGTTTTTTTCAGGTCCAGGAGAGGATTGCTGTCCAGCTATAGGAATGCTGGAGCCCCAGAGTCCAGGGCTAAGGTGGGACAGGGACACCCAATGTGTCTCTGTGCTGAGTGATTCAGCCCAGGTGTTGGAATTTTTCTTCCCATGTTCCAACAAAGTGATCTGATACCTTGGTTGACCTAAGATGGGATGTTTCCCTCTGGAAACTGGAAAAGTCTTCACTTACTTAAAAAGGAAAATGAAACAGATTTGATTGTAAAGCATCTTAGTGAGGAATGCATTCAGATTTTTGTTCTTTATTAAAGTACCAAGACTTTTATCACTACAAGCTTAAGAAGGATGTTTTTGGAAAGACACCCTGCATAAGAGTACATTTTCAGGTCTTCACTAAAAAAAACACTGTGTTGTCCATTTTTTATTCTCTCTGGCACCTATTATTTGGTAATTTTCCATTAATTTTGAAGCACTGTTCAAGCACATATTTCTTGTCAGTAAATTAATAAACACATTTATAATTTATTAATATGCAAATTTAAATTAGTATTAACTAGTTTTACAGTCAAGAATCACATATTTATTGTGAGTTATCCCACTAGATCAAATTTTCATGCCACATTTTAATAAGAAGACATATATCAGTTGTACCAGTTCTAAGAGGAACTAGGTAGCTGTAAAAATTCCCATTTTTTTCATATGATGAGAAAATAGCTTCCAAGTATGTTCATTAAAGTGATGCTGTTGCCTCTAAAAGGGCAACTTGCTGTCAGTAACACTAATATGGTGTGTTTAATAGAGAAATAGTTAATCTGTCTTTTAAAAACAAATCACAAATGGATGAAATTATTCATAAGCAGCAATTTAATCTGCAAAGTTTTTTTTTTTTATTTTTCCAATGTAATGGGAAAAGAAAAAAAATACCAACAGCATATTTATAAGATTCTTCCTGCTCTCTTTAAACTGTAGCATTGCATTTTAAAATTTTTAATTCCAATAATGTGGTCTGGTTTTAAGTACTCAATCTCTAATAGAAATGGACAGAGAGGAAGAGAGGTTTAGCTGGAATAACATCTAGAATGGTTTTGATTAGCTTGGCAGTTAAATTTAATATTTCACATACAACAGTCAACTTCCTGCAATATGGTTAACAATATCCTAAATCCCATTTTATAAGGTAATATAAGATAATATTATTATCATAAGCAAGACAATAACTCACACAGCATGGTAACTTTCCATAGCATGTAACTTTTTGAACATGAGGAAGAACTTCTTGCCTGTGCAGTGAACAGATTGTCCAGAGAGGGTTTGGAGTCTCTCTCACTGGAGATATTCCAGAACTGTCTGCACTCAATCCTGTGCTCTGGGGTGACCCTGTTGAGCAGGGAGGTGGGACAAGATGAAAAACCCACTCTGATCCCTTCCAGCATTACCCATTCTGCCATTTGGTGATTCTGTGGCATGGAAAGTTTTCACAATCATTAGCCATGCTATCCCCAAGGAAACAACTTTCCCTCAGAAAAAATGCCCCCAACAAACTTCAAACTTTAATCCTCAGTTGTGATCCTTTGATGGGTATAATAAGAAAAGGGCAACTGACAAGGCAGAAATGGTATCAAATGGAATTCAGGTCCTTCCCTTGGAGTATTCAGACTCAGAGCTGTTCCCCTTTTTCCTCTCAGCCTTTCCAGCCCCACAGAAGCAGTTCCTACTAAAGACTTCTTATGAGAGCCATAGGGGAGTGTTTTCTGCCCCATGCCTCTCTTCTATCTCAATCATCCATCTTTACTGATTTCTTAGAATGTTCTCCAGAGATAAATGATGTTTACTTTGGAGATCTCTCAGTAAAATGAGTCTCCAGTTTCAAGATCTGTAAATAAGTGAGAGATTTTGGATGTTTTTCTGCCTAATTGCTGAGCTACTCAGAGTGAAGACCCAGTGAGACTCAAGTGAAAATGAAGGCAGGGATTCTCCAGGGAACAGCCATGAAGGAGAGATTTAGGCAACACTGGATGCTGATTGAGGGAACCAAAAGGATGATAGGTGAGGGTTTCAGAGGGTCTGAAATGTATTGAGTAGCTCCACAGAAGGACAGAGAAGGGCAACAGAGCTAGGGAAGTGTCTGAATCACAAGTCTGATGAAGAGCAGCCTAGGAGTTAAATCCAGTTTAATCTGGAGAAAAGAAGGCTCAATGGGGAAACCCTGTCAGTTTCTACAACTCCCTGAATGAGGTTGTAGCCAGGTTGGGATCTGTAACAAGTGATAGGACAAGAGGAAATGGCCTCAAGTTGCACCAGGGAAGGTTTGGACAGGATATTAGGAACAGTTTTTTCACTGTAAACGTGGCCAGGCACTGGAATAGGCTTCCCAGGCAAACAGTGGAGTGACCACCCTGAAAGTGTTCCAAAAAATGTGTAGATGTGGCACTTGGGGACATGATTTATTTTGGGGCTTGGCAGTGGTGGGTTAATGGTTGGACTTGATGACCATGGAGATCTTTTCCAACCCCAACAATTTTAAGATTCTAAGTCCAGCTTGGCTCTATTTTGACTCTAGAACATGCTAGAAAATAAAGAAGGAAGGAGGAAGAAAAAATAAAGAGTCAGGATTTTAATACAGGTTCAAGACAATAATTTTCAGCAGAAGAGTATCTTTTTTCCTTCTCTGCAGTCAAATACTCTCTCAAGAGCAAACCCTGTATTGGTGAGCAGTCTCCCTGAAATGTGGACCCCCTGAAACATTCAGATATCTGAATCCTGAGCAATCCTACAGCCTTCAGCTAAGACACTCCATATTTACCCTGATTAACTGTGATTATGTTCTGCCTCTACAAAAATAAGCAGACAGAAATCTGTTAGAGCATAAGGCTACAAATGCTGTGTTCATGTGCAATTCTGAGTGGATCATTAAGGTCGAGAGGCTGAAGCTGAATATATATGCACAGGTTTAAGGCTCTGGGCATCAACTGTTATTTATGCCTGTGTTTAGCACATAGACTAATGCTGCACTCGTGTCTCTGAACGTTAAAGCAGTGCATTGTAATATTGAGCTGATAAATCAGCCTGCAAACACAGCCTGAGAAATGTTTGTATCTCAAGGGACAACTCTGCTGGATTCTGTCCTGCAAATTGAGGTGTTTTACAAGACAAATGGTCCATATTTGTTGCACTGTGTAAATCAGCAGAGTTCTGTGGTGTTAACAGAGCTACACCAATTTCCACTGGCCCAGAATCTGACATTTTTCTTAGAAAGGAATGAGTCTTCATTTACAGTTTCAGCTGGAAAAATTCATTACTTGGAAATCCTTAGGCTACATTTATTGAATAGAAATTATTGCCATAAGGGTGCTACTTTAATAACCACGTGCCCAGCTCAGGAAAAAGCTTTTGCAGTTATTTTACGTTCCTGCATTTTTTGTTGCTCTCCTGAGTGTGTATTTGACCATATATTAATATGTTTAATCCTAATTGAGATTGTCTGCAGAAACTTAAGAGGCTGAGATGAAGGCTGCCTATGGTTTATATTCTAATTCTGAAAAATGAGTAAAACAAAAAAAAAATATACATGTAAAAGCTATGTTTTATTGCATTTTTAATGGAATTAATGTTAAATATTAGAATTATCTTTGCTTTTATTGGAAATAGCTCCTATAAAAATAACAGAGCTCGCATGCTTTCATTGCTTAGATATGTCCTTGTTAAATCTTAACATATTGTTTCCCATATTTGAAAAAAAAAAATCAAAATATGATAACTAGTTTATTTTAACATAAAGCCTCAGAAGGGAAGACAGAACCCTGTGAAATAAAGCACTTTTAGAATCACTTGCTGTATGCCTCTGATGATAGATATCACATAGACTTCACTCTGAATACCTTGAAGAACTGTTTTAGAAGGAAAATGAAATTAATATTACATCATAACTGAAAATCTACACTGAATCAGTAAATAGAGCCCACCCAGACTGATAATTCTTATTTTTAAATTTCTTAGCAAAGGAAAAGATACAATCTTTACAACTGGCTTAAATGGGTTACAGAGATGAGAACTTTTTTCTTGCTTTTGTTTAGTTTCTTGTAGTTCCATTGATTGTAGGATGCTTGTTATTTTGTGCATGACAACAATGAAAGTAAAACTTTAATTTTGCTTCTAGGAATAACACTGTAAAAAAAAAAAATAGAAAAAAGGTCCACTTTTCTCTTCAAATCTATTTCCTTTTCATTCCATTTGTCTGTCTTTATGTATGTAAGTGTTTGATAGAGATACATCTTAGATTCTGATTTATTCAGTTTTACTATAACACGATCCTCTTAGAAGAAAGCATAATAATAAAACAACCCCTCCAATCTGTTCTGCTTCAAGTGCATAAATAGAAGAAAAAAAAAATGAGCTGATTTTATATACATACCTATCTGCAACTTATTTTTTTGTGAAATCGTATCACACTGTACCCTATAGAGGACTGGCTCTGTAAAAATGTTGCATACACAATCCTACAGTGCTGGACATATTTTGCAGTTTGCAAGCTGTCACACCACAGATAAATGCCACAAAATCCTACACCCCATCTTTGAAGTTTTAGTTTTATTTAGATTGCACAGTGAGAATAATTCTTGTAGGGAAATATCCAATACTGTATGCATGCCCTGAAATTTTTTTCTATTTAAAAATACCACCTTCTATGTTAAAATGACTGGATTAATATATCAAATTATTGTTGCAATAACTCTTGGAATTATTTTTAATCACAATTAAAAATTGCCTTTTATAATACTTGCTGCCTACAGTCTCCTCAGCGTGATTCTGAACACAGCAACATCAGACCAGACTGGAGATTTCATGTTACTTTCTACGTTTCAAGCCTTAATATTAAACACTTTTCCTTGCCTGGTATTAGTTTCATATGTTAATATCATTTTTTATTAACATAATACAAATATCACTTGCAGTACTACATCCTTCATTGCTAGCGGCTTTCATATCAAATGTCACAGCAAATTTTATTTTCGCTAATAGATTACGACTTGTACATTGTATTAGTGAAAGTGAACATTATTACAGGATGACACTAAAATTAAAGAACATACTGTACAACAGCACTAACACTCTGCTAAATTCCCTACTCCTTCTGACCCACTCTCTATCCCATTCCACCCCACAAAATGCTATCAGAAGTTCTTTTAGATATTTTAGTGCTTCTTTGGAGAAAACTTCACCTTTCAAGAACCTCGCTATATCCATTGTCAAAATATCACATTATACAATTCACTGGAAGTGAACTTATTGCTAAATACCCATTAGGTTCCCAGGAGATGCCTTACATTAATTGTTTAGTGAAAGCACCCTTAGGCTATCACTGGGGAAGAGCATTAAATGCATAAAAAGAGAAGTTGACAGAGATCCCTGTAGAACAAGATACATCTCCTGGCCTAAAACTTCTCCAGGAAGAATCCTGCGAGTCGCTGCTCAAAATGGTCATTTTGGGGTTATTTTTTCCTCATGCTCCTGCCAGCACAGATAGAATTCATCTGAAAGGAAAGTGAATGCTGCATCAGCAGAGCTGCAGACTCTTTAAAAAGTGGTTTTGAAAAGCCAAGCTGGGGGTGGTAAACTAGGAGGGGAATAAAAAGGAAAAAGGCGTTGTTGGACATTGTTTTGGATCTGTCTGTCTGGCTTATGGAGATAATAACAAGGAAAAGAGTTGGAGATCAGAGAAAGTGAAGAACTAATGCTACAGATGAAAGAGAAGCTATGAAAAAAAGAAGGATGGTCAGGAGAGAGAAGAGGGAAAATGAAGAGAGAATGGAGGGATGGGATGCTTGAATGAGCAATGATTTCAGAAGGGTTGTAACTAAAATGTCAGCAAGCAGTTCACCAGCAAGAAGTCCAGTTCAGAAGGGAAGGGGAATGATTTTAGCAGCCAGGCACATCCTGTGCTCCTGTCTGCTGTGTCCTTCCTGCCACGTCCCCTTAACATTCTTCTTTTTTCTAATACTGACAGTTGATTGATCTCCTCTTGAGTAAACATTTAATATCAATTAATCTGTTTTACTCTATCTTGTATTTAATCCACCTCTGGAACAAACATATATTACATCCTGAATTTTTTTTTTACCTCAGAAAACCTGATTTTGGGGTTTGGTACTGCTGCCAAAGCACCACAAGAGGGGGCACTAGTTAAACAAGACACAAGAATGGAATATTTACTTTTCCCAGGTTTTTTTTTCCCTTTTGTCACTCATAAATACAGGAAAGAAAATATCAATCCCTCCTGCACTAGAGTATTAGTGGCATTATTATGTTGAGAAAACTTATTCCTATTGGGATAATTAATGGAAGAGTAGCTACCATAAAGATTTATTGTAAAAAGTGACGCAGAAGACTGACCGTCATCAAAAGTAATTAGCAAAACAAAATTAAGCTTTTGTTCACATCCCCCCTTAAGAAAAACCTAATAGGGAAATCAAATCTTCATTTTTGGGCTGATTTTTCACATATTTTTATAATCAACGTTTGAAAAGGTGAGTCTCCTGGATATTGACATGTGTCTTTGTTTTGAACTGCCAGTGCCTTGCAGCCTGTGCAGTCATTTCTGTTTGCAAAAAGGGTCACAAATTATGTGAATCCAAGTTTTAGTTCTATTTGACACTCATTTTGTACCGGTGAAAATGCCTGCAAGGCTGTAGAAATCAAGGGTGTGTATTCTATGCTTTATACTAGCTGCCTGTCTGAGAGACTTGTATGTCTGTATTAAACATATAAGCATCCCAGTCTGCTCAGGGTTTTTCTCCAAACAGCCCAAGAAGGTAGAAAACATCTTTATGTCTAGTTTTGTATTTGGGGAGCTAAGGCAACCAAGGTCTGAAATCACAAAGACCTTCAATTTTCCCCAAAATCACTGGAATTCAGGCAATCCCATATACGTAAGTACATAAATAAGAACACAAGGTATTGTGCCCCAAACTACTGGAAAAATCAAGGAACTCCAGTGAGAGTTCCACAGACTTAGATAGCTTAAATTCTGTCCCTGAAAGCAAAATATCTGCCCCTAAATCTGCCTCTATTCTAATTTGTGCCAGCTCTGTCAAAGTGCATCTCTCTGGTTCATGACCGAGCCCCAGGACTCTCACATTACCAAATAATGGATGTATTTAGTACTGTTCTTCCTAAGAGGAGATGTGAGGAGACTCAAAACCCATTTTCTGGGTTTTTCCAAGATTCTACAACTTTCCTCCATTAAAGTTGCCAAATCTGGCTAAATACAGCACCTCATTTTTAATTACACCACAGCAAACTCCCTGGGGCGTGTTCCCACGAGTTCACTCATGTTAGAGATTTGGGGTAAATGAGGACAGCAGCTCAGGAAAGGGGGTGTTCTGTTTTCAGGTATTGGACTTTGTCCACAGCCTGCCCAGCACAGAAATATTAAGCACCACTAACCAATTTCTATTTTAGTTTACTGTGGAAAACCAACAGGCTGTGGAACAGGAAACCATCCCACATGATGCATCCCATCTCCAGCCATGCTGAGCACACTGATGAACCCTTTTCGGTGCCTGCACTGGGGAATCTCATACATTTCTCATGACTAGATTAAAATAAGTTTGCAAAAGTGGCAAATATCTCTCAGAAAGAGGCACTAAGCAGACAAAAAAGAAAGGCGAGTGTTTTCATTTTTAGCTTAGATTTTGATTTCATCTCAACACACCCAGAATACTTTAAGAAATTGTTTCACAGGCAGTTTGAGTTGAATTTACTGCTCATTGCAATGGAAAGGATTAGTTTCCTTCCTCATTCACCTTGAGCCAGGCTTACTGTACATCATACAGGGAGGACATCAGTCTGAGATAGTCCAGAGGAGACCTCCAAATTGATCAGAGGGGTGGAGCAGCTCTGGCAACGAGAAAAGGCTGAGAGAATTGGGATTGTTCAGCCTGGAAAAAAGAACTTTGAGGTGACTTAATTTTGTCTTTCCAGTACCTGAAGGGACCCCATAAGAAAGATGGAGAGAGACCATTTACAAGGGCACAAGTTGTCCAGAGAGCTGTGGCTGCCCCTGGATCCCTGGAAGTGTCCAAGGTCAGGCTGGACAAGGCTTGGAGCAGCCTGTGATAGTGGAAGGTGTCCCTGCCCATGGTAGAGGGTGGGATTGGATGAGTTTTAGGGTCTCTTCCAACTCAAACTCTTTTCTGCTTCTATGATTCTATAAAACACATCTGTGTTAGTCCATCAGAGCACACAATTTCTTACGAGTCTTCTTCTGAAAAGCACATGATGTTTCTATCTAGAATTCTTAGAATCATCAGCTGTAATGTGGAGTACAGCTCATCTTTCTAAGAGAGCACAGGATATCAGCATTCCTGCCCTCCCAGTCAATCCCCTAAGCACCAGTTTGTAAAGTGGCATTTCCAGAATGAGGTGATTTGACAAATCAGTCATCAAGGTGCTGTCAGCTGGAATTTCTAAAAGGACTTGATTCAATATCAGGAGAGCTGCAGGACATTTACCATCACAAGCTGCATTGTCCAGCAGACAACATTTTTTAGCAGTGTCAGCAGCTGAGCAAACCAGGGAGCACCACTCTGTCAGATTCATGGCCTGTGGAAGATCCATAAGAAAATCCACTTGGAAGAATTGTATATGCATCAGGCTTGGTGTGAAAACTATCCCTGTGAGAAGGAGTGGATATCATCCTGCAAGGAAAACTTTGGCATGGGTAAGAAAAAGAGTGTGTTACTATGATGTTTGAGTAAAGATATTGGTGTAAAATGCAGTCTAGAGGTACAGCTTATCTTGTGGCTGATATCCTGGATTACTTCCCAGAGTATAAAAGCACAGGAGTCTGCATCAGAGCAAAAGTCTACTTTATTTGCTGTTCAGCCTCTGGTAGGTTTCACAGGAACACACACAGAAATTAACCATTTTCCCTGAATTGTCTGTCAAGATTCTGGGGCGTCTCTTGCCTGGGATCTTGAGAGACAAGTTATAATGATCCATCTAAAGTACTCTTTTTCATTAATTCATCTGATCACTTTTCCAATCCGCTCAGCATTTGGACTTCACAGCACACTGTGATAAGGATTTCCAGTTTATGGCAAATGCAATTGTTTTTTCTTGTTTAAAGCTCATTACCAGGGAATTTTGTTTCCTGCCATTCTAGAAGTAACAATGAATAAATCTTTTCTGTTCACTTTCTCCAAGTCAACCATAATTTTATCTACCTTTGGCATGTGAGAGGGAACAGCTCAGAATGGGTTTATGTTCATTCTTTCTCTCTTCTGTGGTATAATGTGTTTGTCTCTGAATTCCAACATTCAATAGCCTGGAGTAAAACAATCCCAGCTGGCCTCAGCTGCTGCCTGGACCTCCTCTGCAGATGGACACTGCAGCCTGAATGGTCCTATGGAATAAATCCTGTTGGAGCTATAGAGTTGGTCTCACTGTTTGCAGACAGAGGGAAGGTGCAAAAGACACCTCAGTATAAAAGACACCTCAGATCCATGGGATTTCAGGAGCTCACTCAAACTGTGCACAGTTTGTGACTCCCAGTTTGCATAACTGTGGCTGGAGAAGAGTCACACTTCAGTCTCTGGGAAAACTCACGAGTTTGGAAATGGGAAAATGTAAAACTGTACTATAAGGAACCATTCTCACCTCCTGAAGTGGGGAAAAGAAAATGCTTGAGGGTAGAAAATGTGGGGGAAAGGAAATTTATGATCTTAAAGATGGTCACTGGAGTATTTCCATGTCACAATTTAGTATGTCTGGGATAAATGTGGAAATCTGATGTCTATGTGAGAAAAGTCACCTGAGAGTGTGTTTATAGTCCAGAGAAAGAGAGATGCTCTCCCAGGAGGGATCAGAGGAATAACACCTTAAAGAGTGTTTACTTCATTTATGGAAATTCCAGGTTTAGTCCCTGCTTTTCCTGGAGGGAATTTGTCCAACACCTCCCTGTTTATCCCACCAAAAGCAGGAGAACCCCAGGTAGGGAGGAAGCAGGAGGAGGTGGGATAACATTTTGAGCATAATCCAGCCTGAGAGATGTGCTCTAAGAACAACTACTGAAGCAAGATGCTCAAATGAGACAGATGGAAAGCAGTTAATTTATGGATCCTAAAAGCCATAAAGATATTGACTTGTTGATTTCACCAAGACTGACACACTTTGTGGCACCACCACTGTTAGGCAGTGAGAAAAATTACTGCAGAATATTGGGAAGGTGGTCCAGCCAAATTTTTTCCTCTAGGGATGTAGGCACCTGAATTTCATACACATCACCAGCAGAAACTCCTTCCTGCCATCTACTTTCTTCTTCTCTTCAGGTAAGAGCCTAACCCCAGCAGTAACCACTGTGTTTGCTCTTCTGGGAGATTGCTATCAGTGTTAGACCAAAAAGAATACTTAAATTCTAATTTTTTTTGAGCATCCCTCCTCTGATGTCTCTTTTTTTCCCCCTCTTAATAAGTAATCTAATGATTAGTGTGCAGAAAGAAAACATACAGGATTCTACACCAGGAAAGGATCCTAAACAGCCTTTCCATCATTCCATGGGACTGCCCCAATCAGGAGAATTCTCAAAGGGGATCATCCCCATTTCTGAAGGTTATTACTGAACACTTGAGAATGAAAATGTCCCCAGGCCCTAAGGTGCCCCAAAGCCTGACTCCTAGGAAGGGGACAGAAATGAAGTGATGGACCCTTCTCCCAGGAGTGTCCCATGTCTGTGACCACAACATAATATTCAATATGTGGAATAATTGTTCTGAGGACTAGAACTATTGCCATTAGTATATTTTTATTACATTTATATTTTATTACATTTATTTTATTACATATTTTTAGAGAGAACAATCCTTACTCTATTAAACACTTATTCTAACTTGGGTAGTGGTAACTGAGCTTCTAATAGGAGCACATGTGTTTTGGTCTTTTTTCCTAATGTACCATGAAAACCTTAATGACCATGGAGTTTCTGGACCAGTCTGGTGGTTTAATACTGACTTATCAGTAAATATAGAGCTTAGATAAATGGGAGCTTCATCTTCATCAGCCACTGTTCCACCTGTACTATTTTGATCACCTCCACACCACACAGAGCATCTGTCACTTCCTAGTGCCAGGATATATTTCTACTTCAGGGTTAAAACATGTAAAGGTAGAAGATTAAAAATGGACATTGTTCTGGCATTTGAATGGATGGGAGTTTATCATGTCAAGTCACATTATCTCAGTTTCCAGCCATGTAGTGATAAATGTTTTTGACTCATTCCTCTTTGATGGAATTTCCTCTGTGGAGAGATCACATTTTCACAATATTGGCTTAAACTAGTCCCATTGACTCACCTCTAATTTTTCTGAAGGTATTTTTTATTTCAGAGAAAGACTGAAAATAAGAGAAATAGAAAAGAGCTCTAAATTGGTTTAAAGACTATGGTTTGATCACAAACACAAGTTAAACCAGTCAAAGTCCATGCAACCAATTAAGGGAGATTTTCCTTCAGGAACAATTCTGAAGCAATTAAATTTCCTTACCCGGAATTGCCAGTCGTGTGGCTGAGTGATCAGGTGGATCTGAAAGACACTGGATGAAAGCTATGGGTTTTTTTAGACCTCTTTTGCATTCAGAATGATTTTCTTGGTATCCTGTTTCTGATATTTCTGGTGTTCTATGATGTCACAGTGAAGAGCTGAGAGCTGGTGATTAGGATGGAATTTTCCCATTGAAAACAGCCTTAGATTGCCCTAAATCGACTGTGAAATTAAACCCTTTGTCCAGGACAGTGAAGTTTGTTTTAGCTCCTAATGAGACTGAAAGAGACACTTCACTGGGATTTAACTAATTTGAATAGGTCTGTGATGGAGATCATGATCTCCAGGATTTAAACACTGAAGACTGATCAAGCAAAGAAGAAAGTAACACACAGAGCCACATTTACAAGGAACTTCGCAAAATAACCACTTGTTTTCATTGAAAAGCCCTCTTGGTTACACCTTGGAGGTCCCATTTTTCTAAGGTAGTGCTTATATTTGTGTGTGAACTAATTTTTACTGTTGAACAACCACTTAAAGTGATCCTGGGAGAACCAGACTGAAGATACCACAAGGCTGAGACCAGTGTACCCCATTCCCATCTGGACGTGGCTCCTTTCATCCAGAAAACACCATAATATTTTTTATCCAGAAAACACCATAATATTAGGCCAATCTACCAACAGTAGGTGCTTCTCACTTCCATGGCCACAATTCCAGATCTTGGTCTCCAGGAATGTCAGTCCCTTGGACAACAGCGTGATTCCTCTCACCAAATTCAAGCAATTGCAGCACAGAAATAATAATCTGTGGAGCTCATTGTAGCATCTCTGAGTAATCAGTGGAAAGAAAAAAGCTCTCTGGGTTGTTACAGGTTTCATCTTAACTCAGGTGTCTAAAATAGGCCGTGTGAATCAAAGGAGAGAACCAGACTGCACACTGCTACCAAGTATGTTTTATCTGCACTAAAAACATCCTGGCTCCGAGGTGCTCAGATTGGTAGAAGCTTTTAGGATTCAATCTGCTGCATAAAAAAAAAAGAGAAAGGGAGGAAACAGTTGGGTTTATGTGGTATTACATACATTTGGCTCCATTTTCATATTGATTGTATATATAAAAAAGGGGAAAAGTAAATAAACATGAGGAGGATAATGTCCCAAACTGAGTTTTATCACAAGTGCCGCCTGCTGGGATTGGAGAGAAAAGCTTCCCCTTGAGGGGACAGAATAATATCATTTTAGTTATGGCCATATTCTTCATTTGGAACCTCCTCATCAGTATGTCAATGCATGTTATTCACTGCTTGGAGAGACAATAAAATCAAAGGGCCCATCTTTAGCAAGGAGCACGGGTGTTCCCAACGTTTACACTACAGAGACCTTGGCCCTTAATAAAACCTACATCCAGTAGCGAAGATATCAAATGGAGTTTTGCTCATTTTCTTTTATACCCAAGGAAGGGGCACAATATATCTTTACCAGCAGCTGGGAAATTAATGCTACAACTAAAATGACATTCCTCGTCTCAATGAATGATTTCCTGTGGGGTTGGGATAGTGGCTGTGACGGGGAGAGGTGTGATAATGGATCTAAGTCCATAATGCATTTATCCCCAGGTGCACTTGCTCAATCTGTTCATTGTGCAGCTTTTTTTCGGGGCTTACTGGGACTTTTGGAGTTTTATTTTTCTGCACTGATGCAAATGGTTAGGATTTGCTTTAAAAATGTAGGAAAGGGAAGTTTTCTGCACTTGTGAGGTATTTTTGGGGAGCAAACTGGGTTCCTTTGTTGCTTTTACAAAGGAAATAAATTATATTTTTCAACAGCAGTGCAAAACAGAGCTGGGCTACCCTATTTTAAAATAGGGAAATTGAGGCACACCACAGGAAACCTTCACAGGCAGATGATGGTGGCTAAAGCCCTGCTTCTTTCCTGTGCCATTCCTCTCTTGCAATGGGAGCAGCACTGCAAGAAACACTTTTCCCTTCACAGCACAAGTGCAAGTCATTTCTAAGCATGTTCTGTATTAAGGTTCACTTTTATTAATAATTGAAAAAGTGCTCCTACATGATTAATAAATACGATAAGCATGTTACAGACCCAAGTAAAATTTCTCAAAGAGGACACGATGACCTGCAGCAGCTCTTTTAGGCAGAGAGTTTTATGTCAGGAGTTTACCCCACTAGATTGTTAGGGAATCTGTATTGAGGAAATAGGCACTTTGGAAAACAGCTCCTTAAAAATGGAACTGGAGTATGATGAAGTAAAATAAGCAGAGAGGCAGAACAATGTCTTGGAGTGAAATAGAGAGAATATTAATTACATGCAATTGGGTGGTGGAATATTATAGGTTAGAGATGACTGTGGGGGAAAAATATAAGGTGTCTTAAGGTGTTTTTTTGTCTTTCTTAAGGGGGAAAACTCACCAGTTATTCTTTTATGTTATTTAAGGAAGATTATTGCTAGCACCATGTGGACTGCCACCTGATTATTTATCTTTTTTAGCAAATAATATTAGTGCACAGTTACCATAAATCCATGCACATTAGATATCATCTAACCCTATTCCTGGAAGTGTTCAAGGCCAGGCTGGACAGGGCTTGGAGCAACCTGAGCTAGTGGAAAGTGTCCCTGCCCGTGAAATGATTTTTGGGGCCCTCTCAATCCAAGTCATTCTGTGATTCTGTGATTTTATATTGCAAAACTATTGCTATTGTATATTTTTAGTGCTATTGTACCTCTGAAAACTGGGATGTGAAGTTTCTGGGCAGGGGGAGCTTGGGTTGTTCTGGAAAGTCCTGTACATGAGCACCACATCTATACTTTTTTTTGACACTTCCAGTGATGATCCCTGGACAGTCTGTTCCTGACCATTCTTTCAAAGAAATTTTTCCTAATTTCTGATCTAAATTCCCCCAGTAATTCTTGAGTCCATTTCTGCCATTTGTTCTTGTCCCATCACTTGTTACTTGGGAGAAGAGACTGACTCCTACCTGGCTACAATCTCCTTTCAGGGAGTTGTACAGAGCAGTAAGGTCCCTCCTGAACTTCATTTTCTCCAGGCTAAGCACCTCCAGCTCCATCAGCCACAAGGATTTGTGCTTCAGGTCTCAGCCCATCAGGCTGCCTTGCTCCTGGCATGGGAGTCTCACTTGTTAATGAAAACTCCCCTCCTTTGCCTCAAAATCCCACCATGGTCCATGTGCTTCCTGGCAGGAGACTTTGTGGAACTGCTCTAGGAGAGCAGATGAGAACAGGTAAAACCAAAGGCTCCTTCAGGAATTTAGGAACAAATTCTTTGCTGTGGGAGTGCTGAGGCTGCCCAGAGAAGCTGTGGCTGCCCCTGGATCCCTGGAAGTGTCTCAGGTCAGGTTGGATGGGGCTTGGAGAAGCCTGGGATAGTGGAAGGTGTCCCTGCCCATGACAGGGGGCTGGAATGAGATGATCTGTAAAGTCCCAAACCATTCTACAAACCTATGACCACTTCTGATCTCCCAGAATGACATGGAATTATTTGGGATAATGCATTGTAAAAAAGCAATGTACAGCAGAGCTCCCTGTTGCTCTAAGTACAGTCTGAGTCACTCTCTAGAAGGCTGAGCAACTCCAGCAAAAATCCAAGAAAGGGAACAGCATGTGTTTCTACCCCTAAACCTGTAGAGAAAAAAAAAAAAGGTTTTTCATGGAGGGAAAAGAATCCTCAATTATCCAACACAAGACAACTTTCCAAATCCAGCCCACCTAAGCTATATTTTTTTTTTTCCTCCTTCCATGAGCAAAACGAATGCTGCAAGCAGGCACAGTGCTAATGGTCTTTATTCCCCGTCTCTTCCCCTTGCTCCCCTAACCGAAGGCAGAGACTTCAGGAGCCTCTTCATGCTATCACTTCACAGGCTGGAAGGTGACAGCTTCGCCAGGGACTAATGCAGGGCGACATAATTGAATGTGGCCTGCAGCAAAGCAGCTGCCTGGAGCCACTGTTGATTGTAGCTGTCATCAGGTGGAGTTTGCTGCCGAAAAATACGGTCCGGAGGAATGCGGCTCTGGCACGCAGCTCCGAGCTGATGGCTTATTTATTTACTCCTGCCCCTCCAACAGGTTTGTGGTTAATAATTGTCACCATCACACTCTTGAGTGAGCACAGATGCTCAGGCTCGGAATCATCAATAATCTTCCCGGTAACCTGGCCTTGGAAATTAAACAATGGCCCCAGTATTCCCATTTTCTGGAGGTGTATTATGTGTTTCAGCTTGTTGACCTTCTTCTTTATTCTTTTTTTTTTTGTTTGTTTGTTTGTTTTTTTTAATGGAAAACCTTAAATGCTTTTAAAGATATTTTCTACGTCTGTTTATTTAACTGTCAAAGGATGTGGGAGAAATATAATCTGCTAAATTAGGCATGAAAAACTGTACACAAGGAGAAGGCTCCCTGATTTCTGCCCTGAAAAAGAAGTGGCTTTAATTACAAATTCAGATGAAGAAGCAATCACATCTTCCATTTATTCAGCTTTTTTCATTTCAAAGGATCTCACCACACTGAACAAGCAATAGGTTTAATCTTTTCTCCTTTATTTGGAGATTGTGAAGTGCAGAAGGAGTATGATAATATTTCATATGAACAAGGCTGTGAGATCTCTCTCGTAGATGCAGTAAGTAATGTATATCTCAGATAACACAGATCTTTGCTACTTAAATCCTGCCTAAACTCTTAGTGGAAAAATAAACAAGCTTCAAGATTGACTTGATCTATTTTTTTGATTGCTATTATTCTTAACAGACTATAAATTGCTTATGCATTACTTAAATGCAGTATACAAAATATAGTATACACAATTCCATACACCAAATAGAATATTTAAAATATTTAGGATGCCATATTTAAATTTAAATATAAAATACAAACCTTGGACTGTATTAAAATACATAAAGACTAATGAAGACAATCCTCTGCTTTGAAATTATTATGCAGTTGTGCTGATAAAATATTACTCAAGTTTAAAAAGAGTAATTTTATTTGAAATGCTTATCATTTGTATTTTAAAAATAAATCATTTGGTGTCAGTGGCTTTTAGACATCCAGTTCTTTCACATCAGTTGGCAACTTAAGGAAGTTCAGGAACATCAAAGAACTCAGAGTGGGTTGATCAATGAAAAAGAAGATGGGATACTGGAGAAGAGAAAGGAAAGGAGGACTTGTCAGTACATATTGGATGGATTGATTTGGTTGCCTTGCTGTTTGTATCTGCTTGGATTCCTAGGGTTTAGTTTGCCAGGGATGATGGCAAGGGGTGGCTACATCTGCAGCACCACACTGCACACATATCCCTTGCTGGGAGGGGTGCATCCCTTTGCATGAGTTCAGGAGGCTCTGCCCACACTGCAGCACCCAGACCAGCCCCAGTGCAGGCTCAGGAGGTCCCAAAAGGCTCTACAAACTGGAGTTTAGCTTGCAGAGAACTCTTCCTGAGTTCTGGGCCTTATTTGGGTTCTGATGACTTTGTGTTTGCAAACAGTCCACCTAGCCAGCTGTGCTATGGTGGGGGTAAATTAGGCCTGGTATTAAATTTATTAAGCTTGTTGATTCTGGTTTCCATCTATGACTACATCATGGATGCTCCTTTGATTTGCTGCTAAAGCAACTGGGAACATTTTCTCCTTCATCCTGATCCTGAATGTCTCTTGCACTGCTGCAAATAAAGAATTATTCTGGTATGAAACTGCTGCACAATAAGAAATGTCTCCACCGTGCTTATCCTGTCTATGAACATCCTGAATGAAGGCTGTGGCTTTTTTTGATTGTCCTTCTGGTGGCTTCACAGCGATGTAACTTTAATGACTTCAGCAGAGTTGCTGCTGATAGATGTCCTCATGAGGAATCAGAAGCAGAACAAATCACTCTTCTGCAGGGCTCCTCTGCTGCAGACAGAAACAAAAGGTATTTCTTTCCAAACCTCAGCTACCTAAGTCAGTTGTGAAATATTTTCCCCCTTCCTTGACAGAACTGGATCCGCTGTTTATGAAAAGCAAGGGAAATATTTCTCCCCCTCCTTGTCAGAACTGGATCTGCTGTTTTTGAAAAGCAAGGATTAATTATACAAGGTTTAGCCGCAAACATCTGTTTTTTCTGCTTTAAATAAACATGTCCCATCATCTGGTACTGAGGGTTCTTGGGGAAGGGAAAAGCTGTGCACTGCAGAATATCACCGTGGGTAACACGAGTGGTCTGATCCTCTTGTCAGGAATGACTCTGTACCTTACCCAAAACACGAGCAAGCTATACTCTCATAAACAGTAAAAAAAAAAAAAATGTATTTTTAGTAGAAGATCATGATGTCAGCTCAGCTGTCTGCTTGTATTTAGATTTTGGGAGCTTGCAAGAGGATTAAAACCACTTGTTTCTTTTCTTTCTCTCTTTCCTTTTTTTTTTTTTTTTTCCCTTTCTTTTTCTCTTTTTTTTTTTTTTTTTTTTAACTTGTCACTGCAATAAAGTTGGCTGTGGCTCTGGGGAGTCCTCTGTAAAGTACAACGCCCTGGGCTATGGGAGATGGAGCCCTCAATAACTGATATGAAAGGTCCTTAATTAAGCACTTAGCATTTCAAGGCAGTTATCACGGGTAGCCCACAGACCGAGCTGGCAGTCCGTCACCACCGATAGGCCACCTACATGACTAACATGAGTTGAGTCGAGTCTTTTGTACTTGAGGCGAGGAGCCCCGAGGCACAGGCTGATCTGGTGACCCTCCCAGATCCACTTTCTCTGCCGGAAGGAACTGGATATCGGATGTGACAACACTGCAGACGGGAACGTGGGTTTTTTTTATTTTCCCCCCCTGAAGAGCAGGGATTGAGGAGAAAAGTTAGAATGACAGTGGCACTTTCTTGGCTCTGTGCGTTGGTATGAATATGACCAAACCAAATGAATGAATAATTATGAATGTATTATGGAAACAGAAGGGAAAATCCTGTTGCTGTTGTGCATTCAATTATTTCACTGATTGGGAAGTTAACTAGGAAGAAAGTGTTCGTACCCCAAGCACCGCTCTCCTCCCTGCTCTCTTTGTAATCCGCTGGACACGAGAGCATGAGTGATTCAGGGGAACTTAATCTTTATATTAGGGAGAGGGGGAAGACTTTGGTGGCATTAAAATGGAAAGGGTTAATGGAATGAACTATAGATTAAATTGTAAAGCAATCAAAGAAAACCAAACACTTTATAGCAGACAACCATCTTCTGGTGTTTGGGTCTGTGTCAAGCCATGGATGTGGAAAATTAAAGCCATACTGAGAAGGGAAATGAACCATGTCTAATACATCCCCAGCAATAAAATGTTTTCACTAGGACTGTAAAACTGTGGCTTACATTAGGAAAAAGAAAATCAAACTATATGTCAATTCCACATCATGGGACATGAAGTGTCCACAAAAATTTATATTACTATTTAGAAGTGTTTCATTCTGGTGTTTTATTGTGATTGGATGCGCCCTTCTCAGTATCTTTTGACTGGTATGAAAATGATTTGAACTACTTTTTTAGCATTTATTTTACATCTATTACCTGTTCTATTACTTTTTATTATTTTATTGTGCTTGTGTAGAGGATTTTGCACAGTTTTCATTATAATGTAACATTAAGTCAATTTATTTGTGTATTACATGCTGTATAATTGCACCTTTTTTTGTGGAACAATTTGGATTTCATTATCCAACAAATCAGCAGTGTTACATTTTGAAAAGCTCTTGTTAGGAATCAGGCGCATTTTCCAAGTAAGACAACAGAGGTCAAGTTTGCACCAAAAAGGGAGCAGAGGATTCCATCCCTAAAACACTTGCAAAGATGAGAAAGGTCGTGGGGGGAAAGAGAAGTCCTCATTTCTTGGAGAAAATATCTGATTTCTATAGTCCAGATCAAGGGAGATCAAAGTTTGTAATAAGGGGAGTGATATGGAACTAGGTGGTCTGACACAAGTCTGATGGGGACTAGATCAAGGCAAAACCAAACAGGTGCAGGGAACATGTCAAATGGAAGAGCATTTTTGTTTAATATTCTTCCATATCATTCTGTTCCTTAATTTACAAGTGCCATAAAGAGTCTAACTAAAGTAGGCAAAGCAGAGTGTACATCTGTTTGTGCAGATCTGCTTTGCTATCATTTATCAGGCTGAAACCTTTCATAAGAGGTGACAGAGCAGCAACTGCAGCTCTCTCAAAGGTGAACTGACAGCCCCTCTGAAAAAGAAATTCAAAATACCACTTTAAATAGCACACCAGGAATGAGATGTGAAGATACAAACCTTCACTTTTATTTAACTGGCAGAAGTTGCTATGTGGATCCCTCAGTTCTTTGGTAGTTACAGCTCCAGTCACAAAAGTTAAAATTAGCTTTCGAGTAAATAAACAGGCGGGTTGTCCCCTGAAATCCTGGAGTTATGAGGAAACCTTTACCACTCCTAAGTCTCCTGTGTCATTCAGCTGTTCTGACACAATGGATCCACTAGTTTTCAGAGGTGCACAGTTTCATAGGATCATGGAATCATTAATGTTGGAAAAGACCTCTGGAGTTAAGTCCAGCTGTCAACACAGCAGCACCACCATGTTCACCACTAAGCCATAAGTGCCTGAACACTGACTTGGGATGGTAATTCCACCACTTCCCTGGGCAAACTGTTCTAAATTTCATTTATAAATTAAATTCTTCTTTTTCTTTTCTGTCTATCAGAGCCTTGTAATTAAAAATATTGTATTTACAGATGAGGATGTGCATATGATAAAGTGTTTGTGTCTTTACAATGGTAAGCACAAGCCATCTACATTATCACTTGAACTTCCATGGCCAGTGAGCCCTCCAGGACTTACAGTTATGAGGGAAACAATGGAAATAATCTGCTTTTATTGGTTTAAATGTTGTCAGCTTTTATGTGGTATTGAAATCCCCTGAACCGAAATGTATGTAGAAAAAAAGAAATGGAATGGTATTTTGCAAATGCAATTTTTTCCTCATATTGAAACTCTTTTGCTGTTGATAGATTTATACCTCAAAAATATTTTTCTGACAGACCTTATGCTCTGTACTGAAATTCCTTAAGGAAGATGTGAGTAAAAGCAAAACAGATTTAGATGCTTTTTCAGATGTAACACTTTTTCAACAAATTGTCAAGTTCTTGAGCTGTGGTTTAAAGTCTTCACCTGCTTCATGATAGCAGATGAATCAGAAAAAAAAAAAAAAGAAAAAAAAAGTGGAGTATTTCAATTACTAATAACACCTTTTAACTCGGTCTTTTAATTCTCTTCCATCACAACTGTCTCAGAAGCTCTTCTACAAAAAGCCTTGTTTCCTCCTGCCTTTCACCCAAGCCACACACAAAATCACAATGTATTTCAACACCTCTTGAAGATGAAGCAAAGGATACCAGCAGAACATTGTGGAAGACTGCCCAGGCATGATTTTTTTTTTTTCTTTTCCATTTCTAATGTCTGCAGTTCAGGCTCTGGACTTGTTGTGAGAGTATGGATGGTGTATGTTTGAATATTCTACCAGTCAATGCTCCAATATTAAAAATATCACGTGTTTAATGCCCAGAATTATGGAGGTGATTTGAACAGCTTTATAGATTTTTAGGATGTAGTTTTTCACATTTCATGACACTGATTCTAGGGATGTGATCATCCCCCTACACTTGGCATTGGTGAGGCTGCTTGTCAAATACTGTGCTTGGTTTTGGGCCCCTTGCTGCAAGTAACACACTGAGATGCTGGAGCATGTCCAGAGAAGGGCAATGGATATCTTTTCCAAACTGACTGAATCTGTGATACTATGACAATGGAGTTTTCCCCCTTCTACAGTTATTTGCTTTATTTTTGGTGAGTATTAATGTCTTTTATGAGCTGAGAAGGTCCCTACATCATCTACACATTACTAAGTTCCACACCCAGCTCCAGTACAGTGCTAATAAAAGTTTCTATGGGTGTCTGAAAAAAATATTCAACTCCTGTTCCCAGACAGAAGTCAGTGAAAAACTTTACTCCTTTCTAGTAGATGGTCACACGCAGTAATCAGTGGAGTAATGAACTCCATACTTCAAGACATATTGTCATAAATTGAGTTTGCAGCTGAGTGGGTGATGATCCATTGTGAAGTGTTTTGTCTCAATTATTCAGTTTCTCACAAACTTTGAAATCCAGCAATGAAATCCAACAGTCAGTAACCCTGGGGATTTTGGCTTTTTCTTTCCCTTGATTCAATTTCCACATGTAAAAGGGTAATGGAGCTTTTCTGTGGCTGCTCTTGAAAAGCCATTGTATTTTACAGTTCAATTGTGATCCTAAGGAAGGGAAAAGTTTCGGGGCTTTTGAGGGAAAGTATCTTTTCAGTGGCAAATATTCCAGTGGCAAAGAAATTGCTTCAAAATTCATTTTTGTTATTATTTTTAACACTTTTTAATGCTTACAAAGGCATACTAAGTCCCATGGAAGGTTTGATTCCTATCAACAGGAATGACCCTGAACCTCAGAAGAGAGGAGCAATCCACCAAAGATGTTCTAGAAGAGTGGAAACAAAGCCCACATTTTCAGCACAGGGTGAACAGTCTGGCAACTAAGAATCTAGATAATTTCTGGAGAATTTATCTCTTGTCTGGAAGTAAAATAAAATATGAAAATTTTCCAGTGTGACCAATAGAAAAAATTGTCTTAGCACTGCAGTGATAAGAATAAACTTTAATCTGAACTTCTAAATGGGAGACACAAATCAGGTGCACAATAAAAAAGTGAGAAGAGAGGATAACATGCCTATCTTCTGTCCCTAGTGCTGGACAAAAATGTAGAAATATCCTTAAATGACAGAACCCAGCATTTCTCAATTGTTGTCAAAGTAACAAGTCTGTCATATAACAACTCCCAGAAAGTGCAATCTCCTTTATTTTTTAATAATCTTGGTTCATGAAACATTCCTTTTGCTTTCTCCACACCTTGAGTAAGTATTTATGACCATAAATGCTCAGACTCTTTAATGGGCATTTGTACGAGATGCAGTAGAATTACCCCAGAGATCTCCCATTATCTTTACCAGTATTTTTCTTCCATGTTCATCCATTTCTGCTCTATATTTATCTCAGAAAAGCATCTTGAGTCCCAAAGAAGTGTTTGATAATAAGAATTCATAAGCAATGACTTATGCATAAGCAACGACCTATTTACATGCAATTGATTCTGTGGGGAGAAGGAAGCTGAACGTAAGATGACAAACTGCACGACACATCGAAGACCCTTTTAATTTACATACCTAATCTGGGGATGGATTCTGCTCACTGAAATTCAGTTTGCTCCCTCCTGACTGTCTCTTGCCCTGTTCTAGGAAACAACTGCTCTCGAAAAGCCCTGAACTGGGCACACCCCTGATCTAGTAAATCAGAAAACCTTCATTCCTCTGAAGGCAGGGCATTCCTCTCCTTACACAGGGCATCTGCAGTGGAGTAGGATTTTTTTTCTTTTTTTTTGTAGTTATATTTAAAAGAAGAAAAAAGTAATGATACTAATGTTTCTGAGTGAATAAAAGGATTTCAGGTCAGGTCAGATGTACTGCACAGTCTTTGGCTAAAAGTTCAGGTGTGCCTGTAGCAGCAGCTAAATCAACAAACCACATTTTTTCTCTGCCCCATATTCCCCAGTTTCTCATTAGTTGGTTACAAATGTTGCTGAAGGTGAAGAAGAAAATAGCCCAAAACTGCTATGACAAAGGAAATTAGTGTAGCAAAAGCTCAAATAAAGAAGAAGTGGGTTTTCTCAATGCAGGGGTTTATAATTATGATTATTTCATTTTATTATTTGCTGGGGAGAGTCAGATTTTCGAACAGCACTGGCACGTAGCTATTTCCTCTCTTGTGAGAAAGATGGGAGATGACATGTCAGTGCAATTCTTTGTCAGAAATATACATCTGCATGAGGAGAGTAGAGTTAAAAATTTAATCTGCAAAGCTATTTAGAGAGTGGATAGGCCTTGACAGGCCTCCCAAATGTATTAAAAGAACAAGAACAGCAGAGTTATGGAAAAAAAAAGCTGTTGCAAGCAAACAGAATGAAACTAAGCTTTCTTGACAGAATCAGTTTGCCAAATGACTTTAAAATTGCACTATGTCTTGTAGTTTTTTCTTAAATAGATTTTAATTTAGATGTGTAAAGCAGAAGAAACTTGCTTAACTTCAGAGACCCACACAGCTTTTCCTTCAAAAAAGGAAAAGAAAGGGACCCTGACAGTGCTGTTTAGTCAGGCCAGGAGGCTGATGAAGGAGGGATGGATGGTGGTGGGGATGAGCAGCAGCTCTGGACTCCAGAGAGCTGACTTCAGCTCTCACACAGAATCTGTGTGTGACTTTATAGAAGCCACTTGATCTTACTGGACCCAAATAAAAAAAATATTGTGGGGTTTGGGTTCCTATGTCACTGAAGTGCACATGGAAATGCTGCTCTTTTTGCCACGTGCATCTCTGCCTGTGAAAACAAGACATGCTACATTCTTTATTGGTCTTTTCTACATCCTTTGAGTCAGGGCAGCTAAATGTAAGTGGCAGTCATATTGCCTAAATAAAATTTTTTAAAATTAGACATCTTTCCAACTCAGTCTTGATTTTCTTTACAGTCAAGGGTCAGGCATCTCCTGAGACCAGTTGAGTCTATTTTACATATACCTGTTAGAACTGGATGAATCCCACTTTATTTCTCCATTGCCTGTTGAAGAAAAATTGATGGCAGATATAGACTTTTACATGGCTAAAAATGGGAATCTTTAACATAAAGATAACTCTATTTCTTTAAGAGTAGAGTACTCAGCACCAGGAGGTCTCTAAGAGTTATATTCAAGTAAACAATAGAGAGCAGGCAAGTCTCAGATATTTGACAAGCAGTTCTGTTCCCTTGAAGCCAAACCTGTACTTCCCACTTTTACAGCCCAGCACTGCAGAAACATTTGCAATTCAGGGCATCTCAGGCTTGATGTGATCCTATGGACTTGCTGGCTGGACTGGAGATGTCAGGGGTGTCCTGCAGAGAAAGGATTTGCTTCATGGCATGGATAAAGGAGAGAGCAGTTCCAACAGATGTTGAGTTCCTTGGCTTCCCTTCCTGTGTCATATACCTGCCTGACAATATTACTGCAAGCATAAGATTCCAAGTACCAAGGAAAAGAGCATTTCACAGTTGTAATAAGAGCAACTCTTGGTGACAAGTATCTACTGACCATGAAAAATGAAGTCCATATGCTGCTGGGTGACCTCAGAAGACCGTTCAGGAAACATTTTGTTGCTATGAAATTATATTGCTTTCAAAATAGTTTGTAGATTGACAAACAAACAGACAGAAAAATTCCATAGAATCACAGAATGATTTGGGTTGGAAGGGACCTTCCAGAACATCTCATTCCAGCCCTGCCAAGGGCTTCCACTTCCACCTTCCACTATCCCAGGTTGCTCCAAGCCCCATCCAGCCAGGCTTTGGACACTTCCAGGGATGGGACAGACACAGCTCCTCTGGGCAAAGTCCAAAACACTCTCTGCTCAAACAATTCTTTCTCTCAGGAGACAATGAGAACAGTCAGCACATGGTAGTTTCTGTTCTCCAGTTATTGCCACACTTTGGAGATTTCGTTAATATTGAAATTCACTATTGAAAAAAGGATGGGAGAAAAAAGTGGAATGAATACATCCACTTCCTTTTCCATTATTGTTCTGATCTTATCTATTTAAAATAAATATTATAACTGTATTCAAATGGTGCAGTTTAGTAATCCAGATCATTTTAGTGCATTGTATTAATAATATTAGTGGAATGTAATAAAACCCGAATTATTTAATATAACTGATAATAAGCCAAATAATATGATTGAAAATTAAATTAATAAAAAAACTTTTCATACTTTAATAATGAAATTTTAGGGTTTAAAAGGTTTGGAATCAAGGGGTTTAATATCCCTTAATAAGATTTTCACTTTAAAAACATTGATTTCTGATTCAGATACAGTTTTAGACTATATTCTGCTTAGAACATCTCTTTTCCACATGCCCAAACTACCTGGAGGATATATTTAGCTTCCTGCACTACTGTGATACCATAACACAGTCAAAATTACAAGAACACATTGTATAAAAATAATATTAAGATTCCCTGAAGAGAAAGGTAAGGGAAATTAAATGGAGTGCCTAAGCATGGGGAGAATAGAGAAAGTGGAGTAATTGGGAAGGAAACAGAGACCTGAACCTTAAGTATAAATAACAGGTATGTAGAGTGTTATTTGTGGTTGCAGCAGTGATACAAGGATTTAAAAGAAAAGCTATAAGGAATTTGCATCTTAGAAAGCACTGAAACTCTTGGATTTGGCGTCTGAATATAATAATCAGAAGACTTAGAGGTTTTATTATTTATCTTCAGCATGGTGCTGGGTAAATTTTTAATTTCTTGGAGGCAAGGTTTTCTTAGGTAACTTCAGAAATACTCTCTCTTAGCCTGTAGTTTAACAGCAGAGCTAAGAAGTCATTGTTAAATGATTTTTTTTTTTTTTTTTTACCTCTAGAGGGTGGTTCATCTCATTCTGAAGAAAAAAAGTCCCAACTATATCAGAAAATTCACAGCTGGAAGCACCTATTTGTTTCCTTTGAGCATAATGGAGATCTGGGTGATGATACCTGCCTTAGACAAATGATACAGTTGAACAGAATTGTTTCCTTTATTCCACACTGAATCCTGTCTCAGATGAGTGCATCTAAGGCCAGTGATTCCTAGTTGTTGTGACCTTATGCCTCTTTTCTTTGAAAATTAAATAGTGTTATCTAACCAAGGGAGTCTCTTAAGGATGCTCATGTCAAGGTGTGTGCACGTATTTCTAAGTGTGTCAATAAATAAACAAACCAGGCTTTAAGAAAAACTCATTTTGGAATAGATAGCTATTTAACTATCACTGAAGCTACTGACTATGTAAAAAAGTTAAAAGAATGGATATAACCAAAATATCAATGCATGGAGCTTTCATACAAACAAGAACTTCAAGTAAAAGGAGTTTGTCTTTGATTTTAAATGTTTCCTAGGCATCCATATGTCAGTTGTTATTACTTTTTATGTAGCTAGAATGCTGGTTATGGTACTGCAACAGCAGAACTAGAAGGAATTTATAGTTCTTCTCATACTGAATTTCTCCATAATCTACAGGATCTAGCTGCTGTGCATTCATACAACCTTTATTTGCCCAAATTTTTTAATCTTTGGTTTTAGCACAAAACCTGGAAGTGGAAATACAGCAGGATATGGGAACCAGACAGAATATTGGGAACAAAATGTAGTTTTGTAGTTTCAAAGTTACCCCATATATTTTAGTATAAATTTTGCAGACATGTGGAGTAGTGGCATATGTTAGAAAATCCTCAGATAATAAATTATCATTCAAAAAGTAGCATCAAATCTTGATGAGAGTTTGAATAAGTTAATCTTTGAAAGTAAACCAATACAAAAATGGTGATGACTAATTTTAAACAGAACCCTCTGCAAATAAGCACTCTGCCTCCCATTCTATCCACCCAATCCATTACCCAAGCTTATGTCTCTCTAAGAGAGCTAAAGTTATTATAAATCATGTTTGGATGCAACATTTCATGCTTACAGAAACTCATACACTGAATGCCTTTGCAGGACTTTAGGATGTAAAATGTCCTCGGGCCTTGGATCCTATTGAGGAGTAATAACATATCCCTTGCATTTAGAAGCCTATGAAAGGCATAATTTTTATTCCCAGTTTTAGCCTTTAGGTGTCAGATTAATAGGGTGTAGAAGATTTAAAAGTGGCATCCTGAGGCCCTGAAAGCAGGATTCATCTAACCTAATTTTAGCCATCTAAAATTTAGTGGCTTGGTTTAATAGCCCACATATGCTGTGGTTCCAAGTGCCATCTGAATCTAGGGACTTGCAGCTGGAGTCCAGGTGGAATACTTTAGGGTATCCCAGATGGCACTAAATGGTCATGTTTAGCCAGCTGACTATTCAATGTCTGCTTCACATTAATGACCTAGGCTTTGGTTTGGTGCAGGATTAACACACTGAAATGTAGGTGTTCATGGTTTAGGCCCTTGATCAGAATAGGAATTTGGTCAACGTAGTTCAGTTGTCTAAAAAAGTCCATCTAATCAACATCATAGAATTGACATCATAGAACCATTGAATTGTTCAGGTTGGAAAGATCTCTGAGACCATCAGATCTAAGTGTTAAAGGTCAAGGGCATTACCTAAAAACTGTGTTTACTTCACTGCTTGGAGAACAAAGGAATTGTTAGCAGGAGATGACTGAGGTTATCCCCCATTATCTTGATTTTCCAGGTCATGGGTCTCGTGTAGGTCCTGTACTACACCCACCAGGGCCATGCAGATGTCTCAGGTAGCACAGGGCAATGTTTAGGTGGCTATGCAAGAGAAACAATCTCCAAAATGTCCTTGGGAGCTTTTCTGCTGGTTAAATGTAGGTGGCTATTGACTGAAAGGGAAATTATGTAGGAGGTAATTACTGTGACTTGTGTCAGTGTAATAGAGGAGGGACTCTGGACTCACAACTCCTGTTGGGGTGAATGCAGATGAGAGCCACAAAGATGATTAGAGGGATGGAGCATCTGCCTTATAATGAAAGTCTGAAATAATTGAATATTAGAAAAAAAAAATTCTTCCTTGTGAGGGTGCTGAGGCCCTGACACAGGGTGCCCAGAGAAGCTGTGGCTGCCCCTGGATCCCTGGAAGTGTCCAAGACCAGGTTGGATGGGGCTTGGAGTAACCTGGGGTAGTGGAAGGTGTCCCTGCCCATGGCAGAGGGTGAAATAAGATAATCTTTAAGGTCTTTTCCAATCCAAATCATTCCATGATTCTGTGATTCTATGATTTATGGAACTTGTACTTTTCTAGAGCTAGATATGTATTCTTTATATGTGATAATTTCCTAGCCTCTGATCATATCTTGCTGAGTGCTCTTAACCAGGATTATAAAAAAGAGTAAACTTTATCTATTCTTTTTTTTTTTTAGAGAAGTCAAAATATACATTTTCACCCCTATTTTCTAAGTCAGAAAAGACTAATGAACTCTTCTGGAGGTGATTCCTGAGCTTTTCTAACAAAGTCATTCTACCTTTGGACCATTGTCAACAATCACAGAAAGAAAAGGACAAGATCATCAATTCAGAATAAAAAGTGTATTCAGCACATTAATCTTTGTGTGTGTGTTCATGCTCGGGGGTTATTCACAAACAGCCCTAAGCTTTCAGCAAAACTTTGTGCTATGTCTGTGCTGTACAATGGACCAGCAGAGTCACATCTCCTTGCTGAGAGGAACTGATGTTTGTAGAATGCTTCTGTTTTTCTCCCGAGCATTTTGCTTTCCAGTGTCAGAATTAAACACCTCCAGGTTCAAACACAGCATTTTTTGTCTCAGCACAGAGGTTAATCTGTGTTGGGAGAATGACTTTATGTTTTCCAGTGAACTCTGCAGAAGGTGTTTGAATATCTTAGTGACTTGGGTAACTGTGACCAAGTTTTCTAGACCAAGATTTAAACGTGAAGTATTTTCACTCAGGAACTCCTAAATTCAGATTTCATAGGTGATGCAGAGAAGGTATAACTAAGACCAGCTCCTTTTAGGACATAGTTAATCTTATTAATACTTGGCCAAACTTCCACCTAAAAAGAACAGCAATTTTATTCTCATTTAATACAATTTTTTCTCTCTTTGCAAATGTTTTTCCTGCATCCATCTGGCCTGACAACAAGAATCTGCCAGTGAGTTCAGATCTTGGTCAGCCTCTGCATTTGGGGGTTTAAATCTGATTCACTCCTAGCTGAATCAATTCACTGCAGCACAAGGTCTGCTTTATTGTGCCCTGTACTTTCTGATCCCAAAGTTCCTTACCACACTGGCTCTGAGCACAAGCTGAGGGATTGTATTAAAAACTTTAATACCCCTAAAGTTAGATTCAGAATCTCCACTGATTCAGTTATGCAAAAATTGCTAATTACTTTAAGCCTAAAGCCAGGACCAGGGTTTTCTAAATCTTTCATAATGCACTTAACTATAACATAACCACTCATATCCAGTCATGTGTTGATGTAAATTTATCCACTACCTTTTCTGCTTCCTTTTATCTTGGCAGGAGACAGACTCTATCCCAAGCCTGTCCAAACTATTAAAGCTAAGTCTATGCAACATTTTGATGTTTTTAAACATTTAATAAAAGGTAAGTTATGCCAATTTTTAAAATATTCATTAGTGTGTGTCTTTAATTAAAACAATGTTTTGGTAAGGATTTATTTAGTTAGAAGATATTTTTTAGTTTTTTATTCTCTTGGGTTTGTGTTTTGTTGTTGGTTTGGCTTTGGGTTTTTTTTTGCCATATTAGCTTTGAGAAAACAGGTCACCTCTGCAGATAGATTGCAGCAAATCTGATTTATGGTCAAACCCTACAGAAAAGGAATCTCTATGAAATATTCACTTTGATTCAACTGCAGTGGGAAAATGTAAAAATAGAGAAAGCTCATGACATGATATATGAAAATAATTCATTCTGCTGTATATAAAAAATGAGGGGATCCAGCAGCATCAATGATTCATCCTCTGCTAATACAAATTCAAAGTAGAGGAAATGCTGGATTTTGTAAAACAACAGGCTGACAAGAGTTAAGCTGCCAACTATTGTTTTGGATCATCATTTCCTGAGAAACTGGGAAGATGATTATTGTTTTATTCACCTGCTGCAGCTTCCTAGCACACTATTAGCCTGCACAAAGGGCTTTCTATCTCCTTCACACCATCTACAGACATATTAAGATGGTGAACAGCTGGTGAACTGTTTTGTTACTGTTTTCAGTGCATGTCACTCTTATTTTTAATTTTATTTTATTTTTCAAAGCATACCCTGTCCTATTATGCTGGTGAAATATTCTTGATCAACACACTGGTCCTGAGCTGGTGTAAATCAGCAGAGCTCCACTGAAGCTGAGACATTCATGTGGATTTACTCCAGCTGGGAATCTGGCCCACAGATCCTAAGACAAGCAAATAATTCACAGTGAATTATTTATAGCCTGAGTTTCACATCATTTTCTGCTTATGAAAATCTTTGATTTATTTTGCATTCTATGCAAAGTTGCTGCAGAATGTTTCCTTTGGCAAAGAATCCTCTGGACTGCAGAAGTCTCAGTTTACAGGTGATGGGTGTGTTATTCAGAGTAGGTTGTTGTGGGTTTGGGTAAAGACCCATGAGTTTTTCAAATTTGCTCTTGTACTTGTTCTTAGTGATATAAACTTCTAAAAAATCGTGTTAGAATTATTTAGTTGTTATTATATAATAATAATAATAATAATAATAATAATAATAATAATAATAATAATAATAATAATAATAATAATAATAATAATAATAATAATAATAATTTTATTTTTCTTTCTCAAATTGAAGATCTAGAACCACAAAGAAGATTCTCTCATGCAGTCCATTGGTGATGAAGATCCTTGACCACAGTGGAATCAGATACATCTCCAGATAGGTGGAAGAATGTTTCACTGGTTTTGGTACAAGATACATTTACAATCCCTTCCTCACTTGCAGAAACCCTTTTTACCTGCTCAAGCAAATCACTTTAGCTTCTCTGTACCATATTTTCCTTGTGTGTAGAATTTGGAAGTAATTAATATATCTTGAGGTTTCTAAAATCTCACTATTTATTGTGATAATACCGAGAGGATTTCCATATTCTTCATGCATAATTATATTACATATTTACTGACATATGTTGGAATGGGAGGGAGTCACCTCATTCTTTTCATGAGGAACTCCTCTCAGCTTCTCTGAAACATTTCACTGTTTGGGCTGGAAATAACATTTATTTATATTTATTAACAAATTAATCAGACTTTGCGGTCTTAATGTACTTCCCCTTTTCTCTGAGCACCAAATGCACTGTCAGTCTTAAATTTTAGCTTAAATTGCTCAGTTTTCCTACAGTTAACCCACTATTTTGAGGTGATGCTCAAATGCTACTAATCAAAATAAATATTTTAGGATTATTTCAGCATAAGATTTTTAGGATCGTTCACAACTCTGTTTCCAAGACAAGAATCAGAAGTCAATTTTTCTTGGGGCCAGCAGGATAAATAGATGATTTTAAGATAAACATTAACAACACTCTGTTGGAGTCACCTCCATGTTAAACATACATAACTCAATATATTTATTATTTCTCACTGCACAACAGGAGTGTTGGACCCAATATTCATCCTCTGCTGTCCCTTATTCCTTTGGAGCAGCCCTGTTACACATCACCAGGGTGAGAAGTGATACCACTTTTAATTTCAATACAATGTGGTGCCTGGGAGCAGCTTTCATTTGGGAAGTTCAGAAGGCAATAATTGTTGTGTGCATGGCACGCCAGGCTGATCAATGGGCTCTGAAGCCTGTGTGGCCAGCTCTGCCCAGCCCCACCATTTGCAACCTAATTAGCAGCTGCTCAGAGATGGGAAACAGGTGCAGATCCGGGCCCAGGCCAGGGAAGTCTGCCTATAATTAACAAGGAAAAAAGGGTCAGATATTGGGAAGAATATCAAATCTTGGTCCACTGGGGCTATCATGCTGGCCTCAAAGGCATAGTCACCTGAGATCTTAGGCATGCTAATGTAAATTATGCAAGCTTTCAAACAACATGGCTGCATAATCAGTTGGCAGGGAAGAAATGACTGGCTGGTTTTGTGTGGTTTAGTCTGAGCGCTTAAAAAAGAAATAGAAAGGATTTCAGTGTTCTCGCTGTGTTGCTTTTTTGTTTTGCAAATAACAGTGGTTTGCTGTTGAATAAACAGAGGAGAAAACGCCTGACTTGTCTACTGTTACTAGTAATGTGCAGGCATATATTTTAGCTCTGACATTTTATTTAATCACGAAACCGAGTGAACACTTATATATGCAGAAAAACTGATTCTGAATTAACAAGGATAACCCTGGTTAACACTTGTATGGGCCCCTCTTAGCTGGAAGTTGAACACTTTCTAATATCAGCACTGCTTTCTACATGTATTTGTATAACTTGTGAAGAACCAAATTACTTCTCCTGGATACTAAAAAGGAAGTGTTTGATGACTGGTTGATTCTGGCCATGGTGATGGTACTCAGGGCACCAACTGGGGTTCCAGATCCCATCGGGCCAAGCAGGATATTTACATGAGAGGAAAAGGAAAGCTTTTTTACATCAGAAGAAAAAGATAGCAAACTACCCCAAGGTAGTTAAAATGTATTGATGACTTGACAGAACTTTCTGGATGCCAACAGGTACTTCAAAGGAAGGGCTGTGTCCCCATGAGGTGAGGCATAATCCTTCCATTTGCCCTTTGAAGTTTATCTGATTAACTTCAGTTCTGTAGCAGAACAGAGGCCAATCACACACATTTATACTAATGAGCCCATTACAGAACAGATCTAACTGAGGTGTTGTTATGTCATTATAATAACACACATACACACATACACACAAACTCATGACCATTTTTTGAAACATGGGATACAGGGAAGCTAAGCTAAAAGCTAAATGAGAAGGAAGGCAAAGGACTTCTTAGTCTCTTCCATTGTAAAATTTCTGCACACATCATATTTAAATGCCTACCTTTAGTAAAAGAGCAGCCAGAGAGAAATACTTGTACATGTTTTACACCAGTGTTTACAGAATAGATCCTTTCCTGCCTCCTAGAAACTTACTTTATCTAAAAATACATTTATTTTATATGCTTTCTCAAAAATACAAGAAATGAGTGAAAATCTCAGGTCAAAAAGTATGATAACTTTTTGAAAAAATGTTTTTTTTTTGCGGGTTGAGGGGGAATTAGACCCCGCTGAAATTAGAAGTATTTTGTAACTGGAACAGTTGTGAAGTCATTTTAGCTAGCTATATTTTTTTGATTTCAGGTTTTTGGTTGTTCAAATTTACAGCTTTCATACATTTTACAGTTCCTGATTTCTTGCTCTGCTTTAACAGGGGAAATATCATATGATCACAGAATCGTAGAATGGCTTATGTTGGAAGGAACATTAAAAATAATCTAATTACCCACCCCTGCCATGAGCAGGGACACCTTCCACTATCCCAGGCTGCTCCAAGCCCCATCCAACCTGGCCTTGGACATTTCCAGGGATCCAGGGACAGCCACAGCTTCTCTGGGTAACCTCTGCCAGGGCCTCCCCACCCTCACAGGGAAGAATTCCTAAGAATCATCGTTATTTGGTATTTTTGCAGAATATAATAGCAGAAGTGATGAAAACGGTGTAAGTTTTTAGAAGAGGAAGGATTCTCCTGTGCTAACAAGGCTCACAAGACCAGAATGTTTGTCAAAACAAATAGATGTCCAGGACCATTCTGTTGTTGTGGGAAATGACCATCTGGGAGTGAGTCGCTGGCCTGCCTGTGCAAAAGACAGCCAGGGAGAGGAGCCCCAAAAAGAGATGGAAATCTGAGGTTGTGCAACAAATCCACATCCACACAATGAAGAATGGAAGTCTCTCCATGCCATGTAAAGAAACCAGGAACAGAAGTCCTAGAGGGACCTGGAAGTTTACTACTCTGAATTTTTACGTGTGTGCTTAGCTGTAAGAGTGACAGCTGTAAAAGCTGCTCCCAAAGATCTGGAGCATGTGTGGCAAGCAGACCTGCTTCAGCAAAGGGGTGTCACTGGATTCAATCCTTCTGGTTTTCTGTGTCAAAAACTTTCGTGGACTTGATGTGTTTTCACAAAGTTTTTTCATTCTGGTGAATCTGGCAGGAAATCATTTCACTCTGAAGTTGTCAACTGACTCTACTTGGTCTAGACATTAGCTTTGATCAACAGATGGGGAATTGAGCCAATGTGGGCTTAAAACACCTGCCCAAGATCATGTGAGAAACTCAGGCTGAGCTGAAAATGTGTGCCAGGGCTGTATATAGCTTATTTTTTCCTTCCACTAACAGCAAAATCCATGCAGCTTAAAAGCAGAAAGCAGCAAAAAACATATGTCTGGGTTTTTGACTCAATTACATTGTGTTCATACAAGAGGTTCTATTCAAATTTCTCTTTTAAGAAACTAGAACCCCAAGAATTTAGGAAATTTTAGGAAATAAAAAAGATTTTTTTTTTTTGGTGTATTCTAAGAAGAAATCTAGGAATAAATTTGCAGAACTGCCTCGTTTTTATATGTTGGTCTTATGATTATGCATATAGGTACAGAAAGCAGCTTGGAACAGTCAAGCACATTTTTAGTGCTCATCTCTCCAGCCTTGTGTGTGATACTACAGAGTGTTATCATGGAATCATGGTATCATTAAGGTTGGAAAAGACCCCAACAGTTGAAGCTTAGTGATGCTGCACAAAAACCCCAAATGCATCCATAATTATTTTTTTCTTAAAATACAGCTCTTCTATTTTATTCCTCTCTTTTTCTTACCCTCTTAACTGCAGTGGTGAGAGCTACTTTGTGCCTCTCACTGGTCCAGACAGCAGTATAATTTACAATCCCTGACAAAGTCCCACAAAGCAGAATACAAATCACTCCATGTCATACTGGAAAAGGAAAGCAATGTGAAATTTCTTCAGTATCAATAACTTTTGCTTCCTGAGTATTCTGAGGGAGACGATTTCAAGGAAAGAGAGAACTTTATAGCTGGAGATAATTTGGAGATGGGAAGTATGACTGTCATTTGAATTTGACAGCCTGAATTCCCAAGATGTTTCTTTTTATTATTATTATACTGGTTCAAAAATCTCAGTGCTGATTCCAGAACGACACCCTTTATGCCTAACATACAAAGTAAAGGAAATATTTATATATATTCTGCATATGTGAAGCTACATATACACACACACACATTTTCAAATCTCAAGTGACTTGAAGTGATTAATTAATCATTTCAGTACCCCTGGGACAGGAATATTATCTGCAATTTAGAAGCAGTGAAATGGATGAAAACAGTTTGAGTGGTTTATTCAGAGTAAGAAGCCAGCAGCGTAAAGAAACTGATTATGACTCATTTCTAATTTTTTGCATGATCTACATATTTCTGTAGGTTACTGAGCTCAGGGTACTGGAACCCTGAATCCAAGCACCCCTGAAATTTATTATTATTCACATTGAATTGACTTTCAACTCTTTATAATGGTTTATATTAAAAAAAAATAAATTGTTGTTTTTTGGCACCAACTCAGCTAAAGAATAAAAAATTTCAGCATTTACCATTGGGTTCTAATTCTAACCATGCATTTCAGAGTCCCAGCAGGTAAGTACACACAAATAATTATTTGTTGGTCTAATGAAAGTTCTCACCACCCCTTACTAACCTTATTTATTTATTATCTTTAGACCATCATAGCTAAACTAATCATAGTCTTGTAATATATGGTACAAAATATAATTGGAGTCATTGGAGTTATGATGATCAAAGGAGGTAAGGGAAACCTTGACATTTTTAATGTGAATAAGCTGAAGGTACTAAAATAAACCTCTTTTGCTACAGAATATAGCTCATGCTCATTAGGAACAGAGATTTGCAGTGGTGTTTCTGGCCCATGGAAGAGCTTTCCTCTCTGAAAGTGCATCCCCACAGTATTTTTCATATATTTTTTCCCCTGCTACTGTCATTAACCCTGTCTAGCCACCATCAGAAGCACCAGACAAGGCAATGCAATGCTGAGACACTGAATTATTGCCAACCCATTTGTGCCATCTGCTACACAAGTGTCTGTTGATGGAAGGGGTGGTGGGGCACCTGGTGACCACGATGTCAAAACAACATTTGTAAGGGCAGGCAGGGAACAGCAAAGGGGCTGCAAACACAAAGCAGTGGAGCAGGCAAGAGACTGGGACAAGCAGAAACTCCAAAGCAAGCAAAACTGATGCTCTTCTGCATGGTTACTCTGAGAATCCCAACCACACACGCTGAGATGGCCTCCTCTGAAACGGGAGCAAAGTGGAATTTTGCTGCTTATAGGACACAGAAGGGATGCAGTAGCAATGCTGCCACTGGAAAGCACAGAGAAAAAGAGGGGAAAAGATAAAGAAATGAGGAAGGGAGCTGTGGGATCAGGTTTGATCACCATCTGTCTGAAGGGATGGGGGAAGAAGGGAGAATGGAGTGCTGCTCTGAGAAGAGGTATCTGCTCAGTGTTTTGAGGGTTTGGTGTAGAAATATCTGGCAAGGCAATTAAGGATGAATTTCCATCATTTGTAGGTAGCCTGTTTTCCTCTTGTGTTTAAATGAAGTAATGTGGCATCACCTGTATAAATATAAAAAATATATAAATATTTTTTTTCATAAACCACTAATAGAATAAAATGCTCACCCAAAAATCTGTCCATTCCTACCCTTAGTAAATATTCTCTGCCTGTACTTCTGCCTGTGCAATGGACTGTTGGAAGCTTCTGGACTTAAAAACGCCTCCTATCACTAAAAAAAATACATGACTTTTTAAAAATATTTACCAGTTTTTGTGACTTTATATGGAACTTCCACCATCCTCAGTGTGCCTGCTAGTTACCTGCTCATTTTTTTTTTCTTTCCATAAAACTTAAGATCTCTCATGCCATGTTCTTCCAGGACTCATTTGACAGACACCACTCAATGATTTTTCGATTACTTTTAAACATATTTTTAAATAATTTGGTATAAACTCCATATGGGGTGCACTTTCCTTTTCTGTTTCTTTTTCTCTCTCTCTCTCTCTTAGTCTCTCTCTGAAGTGACACGGATTTGTAGCACAAACTTTGAGTTGATGTGATTCGGGGAGGTTCATTGCTGGAGGCAATGTTATGCAATAGCAGAAAATCTTACAAATTTCAGATGGCAAACATTCTTTCATGGCCTTTAAGGTCTTTTTGTGTGGATTGTTTTACATCTATGAATTGCAAGATGTAAGTTTTACATTTTCTAATTAGCTTCCTAAAAAGTCTTATTTTTCTTCTTTTTCTTGTTGCTTTCCACCTAATATTCTGAACAGAAACAAGGAATATACTAATTATTACAAGTGTTATTGTCATTTTTATATTCAGGTCTGCTCCACGTGTTCAGTTGTAACAATAATTTGCATCTGGGTGTCTAAAATACTGTGGAAGAATTAATACTGTGAAAGAATTGAGTAGCATAAATCTGCACACCCCAAGTTAGGAAAAAAAAAGCCCAGTAGGAGGTGTCTTATAAGCTATTCATCCATCCTTTAGGAAGGAGAGTTTGTTAGGATCACTGATCCAGACAGCTGGATCAAGATCTGCAGTTTCCATGATCAGTACCAGGTGTCTTTTGACCATAATGTTATCTTAAATGTCTCTTCGTTTCTCTTTTTTCTCCCCCTCTATTGCAGTCTTTGGAAAATTTTAATAATTTTAAAGAATTCTGTGAACATTTATATTTCTTGGGCTGGCTTCAGAGTTCTTTCACAGAACCCCAGAATCCTAGACTATCCTGTTTCAGGAAGGACCCACAAGGACTACTGAAATCCTCTCTTGGCCCTGAGAATCCCATCATGTGCCTCAGAGATTTGCCCAAATGCTTCTTGAACTCTACAGGAACAGCTACATCTCTTTCCTCCAGTTTATTTGAATCTTTCTCATCTTTTCAATCTCTGCCCATTCTTGCATTCTCTGGAGAGCTAAGGTGGCCTTTTACTCTCCTCTAGACCCACTTGCTTTTTGCATTGACATACATTAACCAGCTGAAGCCATGAAGTACAGTGAAATTATTTGATTTGTTTTAGAAGTCTTTATACCTGCCAGCCTGATCTGTAACTCTGAAAAAGAATGACAGAGAAGAGTGGCTGTTTCTGTAGTAGGCAGGTATTTTTGGAGAAGTGCTGACTGCTCAAACGTCTCCCATTCCTGCGCTAATTCATTTTTTACTGTGTAACTCTAGAATTTTGTACTTAGAATTAGAGAATTAAATCTACTTGTGATGATAATTTTGACTTTTAATTATTTTCCTGTGCTTACTCTTGCAGACCAAATAACTGCAGTCATTAACAAAAATTAATAGCCTTACTTCCATTTTGTAATCTGACTTCCTAATAGCAGCATTAAACCATACCTCTCATACAATTCTTAAGTTGGAAAAGACCTCAATGATCATCAAGTCCAACCATTAACCACTAAACCATATCCCTAAGTGCCACAGCCACGTGCCTTTTGAACTCTTCCATGGATCATGATTAGACTTCTTTGAGCAACCTGTTCCAGTGCTGACCACAGTTTCAGTGAAGAATATTTTCCCCAAAATCCAATCTAAACTTCCCCTGGTGTAACTTGAGGTCCTTTCCATGTATCCTGCCCACCTTTTCACTGGTTACCTGGGAAAAGAGACCAAACACACCTGGCTACAATGTCCTTTCAAAATACTTCTGGGATGCAAGATGTTACATTAGGTGTCTGTAGCAAAATGATCCTTTATTATATTTATTTTATATATATTTTTTTTATTTTATTTTGCCTTGATCTGACCTTGGCACATTTCATTGACAACATTATGAAACTGGAGACAAATCATATCAACTGTGTATTTCCCTGGGGAAAATTCACTTTTTCTGGTTGAAGTTTCTTCTGCTCACTTGTCAGAGGAATCCAGAATCTGCAAAAATAAAAGCTCACGAACCATTATTGCATGAATTTATCATTAGAGATGGAACCATGCCACAATTAAAAAAGGACAAATGTTCATGTCAGAATTAAAAAGCTGTTATGAATTGGTGGTAATTAAGTCAACAGATTGATAAGGATTGGGATTGAAATTTTATGACTGTTGAGAGTTTTAACTAACTTTTTGCCTTTGTCATGTTACATTTAGAGGTTTAGGACTATGGGTGTCAAATGTATAACTCTTTGTTCCAAGTGCATTTGAAATGCCTTGCAAGAGATCTTTTTGGTTTTTTTTCATGTGAGGGTACAAAAAATTATTTGCTGAACTTTGAAGAGGATTCATGTTTTGAAATATTACTTTTCTGTGCTATTTGACTATATTTTTCTGGCTTCAGAATTTCCCAAATTTCTTGTGTCTGTATTCCAGAAAGAATTACTTCTTTATGTTCTGAAATCCTTCTGTTGAAAAGGCAATACAAAACAAGCAGGAGTTTTAGCTGACCTCATTGTGAATTTTTTATCTCATGGTCAGAACATGTAATTTCACGATGTCCCCAAATACTTCTACACCTGGGCCTGAGCTGGAAGAAAATACCTGAATAACAGGAATAGAGCATTTTTGGATTGCGAAATAATTTGTCTTGAGAGAGACTGTAATGTTCCACAGCTGAAAAACAGTGACATCCTTATTTTATGAACTAAAAGACGTGTGCATTTTTCTGGTGATGATGAAGAGCTATTATGCCTTTTCCTACATCTTTTGGATAAGACAATAATTTAATGGTCTGGCCATATCTTCCATTGCACATTCAGTAGCACTGTTTATGTAGCTGTGTATATCTCCACCTGCCTCCCTGGCAGTAAACAGGTGTGGTTTTCAGTCCTTCAGTGCTGGAGTTCCTTTAGCTACTCCAGCATCTGCACTCCATTAAAATATGCGTGACTCTAATTTGCCTACACGATGACCTACTTTAGCTTCTCCTGGAAAAACTCATTTTTGTTTCTCAAGCTGAGCCATGGTTTGTTTCAGCTCTATTTGTCAAACAGAGTTTGTTTTCCATCCAAGATGGAGCTGCAGATATAATTCAGAACTTACAAATGCTGCATGGTAAGGTTGGCCTTCCACTTGTATGGTAAAATACCAATTAACCACTGACTAGGAAAATAATATGAGCTCCAAATAATTTTCTGCAAACTTAGAAAACTTTGTACCGGTGCTTGAAGTTGTCTGAGTGGTAATTCAAATAGTGGTTCATCCCTAGATCGTTCCTATGTTGCCTATGAGAGACAAAAGTAATTCATCTGAATATGAAATTCATAAAATAATAACTCTCTTTGTATCTGTGACAAATCTTTGTTGATTTCAGAGCATCTGGGTAACTTTATCATATAGGCAGACGCTCATGTAATCTGGAATATTGTCTTATTTTCATAATAGCAAAGTTTGCCTTAGGGTTTACTGTTAATTAATCATGTCCAAATATTAACTGACATCCGTTCTTGGGTGTGAGCAAAACTCCCCCCCAGGGCACCTCCTCTGTGAAAAATTTAACATTTCCATTTAGAAAGTGAAAAGGATGAAATGCTCTAAGAATTAGGGCAGCTGTATGCAAGGGGAAAACCAGCTCACATTAGCTGGGGAAAGACAGGGAAAGACCAGTTGGCTCCTGGGAAGCAGCTGAGGGAGAAGTCATCGGTTTTGGCAGAGTTTGCGTGAAAGAAGGGAGAAAGGAAGAAAGAGTAAGGAGCTGCCATCTTCCCCTGGGAAAGTCCAAATGGAGTCCAAAATGGGTAGACAATGCAGCCTTTGATCAGTGTTACATAAATTTTACATTCTTGGTGATCTGTGTAGACTTGATGGAGTTCTTACAGACTTACAGCAGAGCAAATCAGGATGGACCTAAACTTGGAGAGAAAATTCTATTTGTTAGGAGAATCATTTGGGTAAGGATATCCATATAGAGTCTTACAACAAAAACCCTCCAAGGCTCCTTGAACTTTTCGGGGATGGTGTGAATATTAACACAAAATGAGTGTTTGAACTGTTTTTCATTTACTCATGGAAAAACTGATATATTTAAAAGTGGCAATCCTGTGGAATAAGATTATTATAATGTACATGTACAAAGAATGCACATCAAGACATCCATGCAAAGGTGAATTGAAGTCTGTGAACAGAGAGATTTTACTCCCAGTGTTTCTTAACCCCCTTGTACACGTATATTTAAAAAAAAATACCTAGAAGAGCTGATTTTTTCCCATCACAGTCTAGTTTTCAGAATGATTCTGACTAAGTCTCTGGTCCTTAAACATAAAGGTAAACAAAGAGTTAAAAATTATGTGGTTTGTTGAAGGCTGTAGTAAAACCTGGAATCCATTCACTCACATGAAGTAAGATACTCTAGATAAACATATGCTACTCCATCCTTCCTGCTTGAAAACTTTGCTGTTCAAGCCCATTTTGCTTTGAGGCACAGATGGGTTACAACTTGCTTATATTTCCATATGTGGCCATTGAATGAGCCAAGAATAGTACGAGCATCACCATTTCCAGCTCTCACTTGCAATTTTCCCTCTTTATATTTTCCAGTGGTAAATACAGGAAGTTTGGGAGAGTCTTTTTTTTTTTTTTCCCTCAAAGGTATATTGACAGTTGTTTGAATTATTTTTTTTACTTTGATGACTACAATGTTCTTGTAAGTGTTCAAGGCCAAGCTGGATGGGGTCTTGAGACACTTGATTCAGTGGGTGGCATCTCTACCCGTGACATGAGGTTGGAATGTGAAGACCTTTACGGTTCCTTCCAACACACATCATTCTCAGATTCAGTGGTTGTTTGAATCACCCATTACCATTAGATGACATCTAGAATACTGTGTCCTGCTCTGGTCAAAGGAGGCAGAACCTGGATTTCCATGACAGGATGTGGACAGCCAAAGGAAATAAGCTGAAACAGATTTTCAGATAAGATTTAAAGAGAAACTTCCACCAGGAGAGCACTCAAACACAGGGAGGTGTTGCTCAAAGTGGTTGTACATCTTCGCTCCTCAGAGGTTCTGAGCAACCACCTTGGTCAAGCCCAGAGCTACAGCTCTCTGTGCTTTGAGTAGAAAGTTTAATCAGAGACTTCTGAGGCCACTCCAAATTGCATTAATCTGGATCCAGACAGCTTTGCATTTATTCATAGAATCAGAAACACGGAATGATTTGGGTTAGAAAGAACCTTAAAGACCATCCCATTGCAACCCCCTGCCATGGGCAGAGACACCTTCCACTGTCCCAGGCTGCTCCAAGCCCCATCCAGCCTTGCCCTGTACACTTCCAGGGATGGGACAGCCACAGCTTCTCTGGGCAACCTGTGCCTCCACACCCTCACAGTGAAGAATTTTTTCCTGCCATCCAATCTAAACCTACTCTCTGTCAGTTTGAAGCCATTTCCCTTTGCCCTGTCATTCTTGTAAATAGTCTCTCTCCATCTTTTCTTGGGTTCCCTTCAAATACTGGAATTAGATGATTTTGAAGCTTTTTTCCAGACAGAACAATCCCAATTTCTCAGCTTTAACTTGTAGGAGAAATGCTCCATCAGTCTTATCATCTTGGTGACTTCCTCTAGACTCACTTATTATATGACTCTTCAGCCTCATTAAAGATAAATTTTGAATCCTGCTGCATTGTTTGCACACACATTTTTTATCTTTCTCAAAGAATCCCTTGCCTTGCACTTATGCAAAACTCCTTTGATCTCACATTAAAAATTGCTGATGTTTCTTATGTTTTCTTGTATTATATTGATAAGTTCTCCCATGACCCATGGCTAAGAAGTCATTCCTAGTCTCTCTTGAAATCTTTGCTGAATTGCTTTCTTGCTCTTGTAAAATGTATTCAACATCACAGATATACGACAGATAAGTGAACGTTCTGGCAGATTCCAACCTCAGGAAAACAAACCATTTTAAGTCTAAATTTGTATCAAGCTATCCCTTCCTGTATGTACATATTTTGACACCTTCGTCAACACAATTTCACTGTGCTTTTGTGGAGTATCTATATATTTCTTGAAACCTCTTAAAGTAGATAAGCAAAATTCAGGCACTTCTCCCAGTTTATTGAATTTTCACAGCTCCATTTATAGTTTAGTTACTTGAGAGGGTTCTGGAACAAAAGCTGGAGATAAGAGCTGAGAGGTTTGGAAAAGTTGAAGGAGAAGCAAGTGTGTTTTTGTTTGCATATGTGAATGTAAGTGTATATGAATGTATGTTTCTTTACACAGCCTCATTCTCTTTTGCAGACCTTAGAATTTTTTATATTGTCAAGTTTTGTGCTGCAAGTCCAAGTTTGGCTTGAGTTACAGCAACTCAGATTGGGAAGTTTTCAGCTTTACTCCTTGGAGTTTGCACTAACAAGCCACAATTTCTAGAAAATATGGTAGAGAATCAGAGTGTGGAGTGTGAATGTGACACTTGGGGACATGGCTTAGTGGTGACCTTCACAGCACTGGGGGAATGGTTGGACTTGATGCTCTTAGAAGTCTTTTCCAACCTAAACAATTCTATTAATTTATGATTCTATCGTTATAGTTGGAAAAAGATGATGTCCTATAATTATTCAACCCATTTTACTGAAGCATATTAGCACTGATTTCTTTTCAACAGGGAACTGTGTTTTTGCAGCTTTTCTGTGCCAATGAGGCATTCAGTGCAACGTTCATGTCTGAGATCCACTGCTGCCCAGGAACTGTGCCACAGAATGTAAACCATGCCAGAATAAAGAATAAATATAAAGAAATAAGGAATTTCACATGAGAATCCAGGAAGCAACACAACTACATCTGTATTGGTAAACTAAAGAGCCAGTTGCAGTTTTTGGCCCATTGGCCAAACGACAGAATACTTCCATATTATTAAATTCTTTTAACCTTTGAAATATAATAGAAACCCTTCGAATTCCTCTTGGAAATAATCCGTGGCCTGTGTTGATTGAGAAACCATGATTAAATATTGTATAGCATTGTGCTACTTTACGTGGGTAAAAAAATGTCTCAGGCATTACACTGCTAAAATAATTCAATAAAGTTTCTGTAACTGTGTTCAGGAGCTGATAGGTTCAAATTAGCAAAACTGACAAAATTTTAGATGCCTGATATCTGAGAAAAACTGGGAAAAAAAGCTGTCTTAATAGTAAGACTAATGAGGAATACACTACTGGAGAATTACTCTTCCCAAATTGTATCTGTGGTTAAAAAACCTCAATTTTTTTGTTAGTCCCTTGCTCACTCACTGGGGTGTATATCAGAAAATCATGGCTGGAAGCAAATTGATATGAAATTAGACAGGCTTCCAGTACCACTGTAACATATTTCTGAAGATAATGAGGACTTAGGAGCCAAGTCCCTTAAGTGTTTGCCATTTCTATGTGTTAAATCATTGCACATTTTGTAGATTTGAACAGAAAAAAAAAAAAAAAAAAAGAAAAAAAGGAAGAAATTTTGAAAAATTTAGCTTTTTAGAAATAAGAGCAGAAAATTAGGACAAAATGGATTACTAATACCTGGGGATTCTTCAGATTTCACAGAAGTGTATGGCCTCCTCTAGCTGTCTTTGAAAAGCTCTAAAAGATATAGGCATCTTTTTTTCATTTGGTTTTGGAGTTTTTTACTATTTCCAGCAATTTTGTTTGCAATATAAAATATTAAATTTTGTCATGGGGTAAGAGTCAATCACTTTGCCAGTTAGCTTGTTTGGGAGGAAGAGTTACACCTTGTTTGGAAACTGTAGAGCCTTTCCTGAGTCACTTTGGGTCCATGTCTGGCATTTCTTGTGTGTGGGCAGAGTCCTGTACTTGTGTTACATAACGAGGATCTCCCCAGGCACACATTTCAGGAACCTGAAGAAATTTCAGTCCTGGATGGCACAAAATAAATCAAACATCATACAGCTTTTGAGAAAGGGGAATTTTTTATTGTTTGTTTTACATGTCATCCTTCTGTGATAAGTGGTTGCAGACTATTAGCAATTTCTGTTTAGGAAGTCGCAGCAAAGGCTGGTTGTTTATTATAATCTTATTATAATTATAATAAGATTATAATTATATATATATATTATTAATTATATATCTAATTATTATATAAAATATATATTATAATGTCTATTATAATCTTGTTTATTAGTGCCACAAGAGGGGAATAAATCAGATTCAACATGGCATGTCACGTGTGACTGTTGATTGCATGTCTAAGTAAAAACTAGAGCATAGTGAAGAATCCACCAGCAGAGCCAAGATAACAATGATCCAAGGGTGAGTTTGTTAAGCTGTTGTGAATTTTCTCCACTTCATGTCTCTGCTGTTTTTCCTGTTCTTCCACACATACAGGTTGGACCAGACATGAAAATCTGAGTGCCCACTGAGGCCAAAACTAAACTTTTGCAAATAGTGATAATTGGAATCACAAAAAAAAAAAAATTGAGCATCTTTGTAGTGAAGGGAAACATCCCTACTGTCACTAAAGGACAGCAGAGGTTGGTGGGAGCATTATAGTGTTTCTCTGGCAAAAGAACAAGACACAACTCATTTGTTTTGGACCAAAAACTGCTCCATTTATCAAAACAAATAACAAAACAGTTAGAAACAGAATTTACTATATGGAAAATGAAGTTAGGAAAAGTGAAGAGCAGACCAATAAGAATAATCATACGTCACAGTTAAAATCACAAGAAAGAAATGGGAATGAATCACGTGCAGAGGTACTGTACAAATTAACACAGCTTCCAAAGTGCTGTATGGATTTTAAAATAAGGGTTGAGAGAAGAATAATTAGCAGCAAAAGGGGAAAAAGGGAAAAAAAATCAAGTTAGGGATGTACTTTTTCAAACCTGGGGCAGATATTTTCAAAGGTGCTGAAATTAATGTGATCTCAGTAGATAATTCCCCCAGCTAGTTTTGAACTTTTTCATAGGGATGCTTACTATTGGGTAGCTAGATCCATAATTAGGCCCTTAAATCAAAGAAAATTAGTTTTCAGAGAAGCTGACCTCTTCTTAAAGTTATTCAGAGTGCAGCTGTTTTGAAGATCAGGTCCCTTTGATTTAGGTCTTGGGCCATAGCCTGTGTATCTTGACCTGAAGGGCTTCTTGAACAAGTGTCACAGGGTTACACCCTCCATGTCCACTCAGTGCTTCCAAATGGAAAGCAGGTAATGATGCAAGGATCTCACTGCAGAAGGGGCAGCCTGATGGGACAGGGCTGTGCTATGACCTTGCTGGCTCAACGTGAGGTTGTTGCAGGAAGGACAATTAATTCCCAGCAACCTGCACAGATTTAATCAATATTTTTCTGATGTCAGGACAGGTGGCATGGGGCATGAGGGGAATAAGAGGCAGTCATCAGGCTGAATTTACAAGTGACTGGTCCATAATTCAAATTATTTGGTTCATTTCCTCAGATTCCTGAGACAAGGCTGGCCAAAAACCTTTCCTTACTTCAAATCAAGGGAGGTTCTGCTGAAAACTGATGAGCTTTTCTGCCACCCTGGGGAGGAATTAATGATAAGACCCTGCTTGAGGGTTTAATTTCTTGGCTGCACCAAAAATAAAACATAAAAGATCCAAATGGTTGCCATCCTCAGAGAATCTCCTTTATCTCTCTCAGTTACTACCATACAGGCAAAATATTGGGTTTTGTTCCCATGACAGACAAGGAGACTTTAGCCACCTCTTCAGTTCTGGTCTGACTTTGTCTCCTTCACCATCACAGAACCATAAAGGAAAATACCTCTAAAATCATCTTTGCAAAACCATTTCTGAGGAGATTTATAAGAAGCTCAGCTCAACTATTGGGCTAAGCACTGTAAATAGAGGTAGGTTGGCTCTGTGCTTATTTAACTGATATAATTCAAAATCTCAAGATACACGTTTTACAACTGTTGACGCTTGTGTGGTTTTCAGGTAGTGACAATATACTGCTGGAACCAGGGAGAGGATTAACATCACCTTTAAGCTATCCCAAAGCCATTTTGCCACCATTTTGTGGTAATGCAATGTGTTTATGCAATGATCCCATACATTAAGCCTTCTATTTTTCTATTTCCTTTTAGTTCAACTTTTTTCTTTCTTTGCACACCTCCTTTTTTGCCCAGGTCTGTTTTTTTTCTCCTCTCTCTGATAATTTCCTTTTTTCCTTGACTGAAAGAATCATTCAATAGAAGGGTCAACTGTCTGATTTGTGGCTTTGATGCTGCATCTTAAAATAATGAGGGTTGAGCTGGAAAAAGAAATCAGCTATATTAGGTCATTGTTCATTACCTGAACAGACTGCTGCTCTTAGCTATATTCTGTGTCTGAGACAAATATAATGATGTGACTCAGTTCCATAACACATGAGAAAAGTGGTGGAGCTAGATCTAGGAACCTGCCCATCAAAAAACAACAGAAATAAGATTTCAGTTTCCATAATTTTTGCTTTAATGGCTTCAGACATAGACTGGGAAGGGCTGCAGGGAGCACTGTGACTGTCTCCTCTGGCCTCTTGCATTACACAAGCCACTGAACTGAGCAAATAGATCTCTGCAGCTGGTCCCTAACTGGGGTTGAGTTTGTGTGAAATCCCAACAGCTTCACTCCTGGGGCAGAGCATCAGTACTGTGTTTATTCCAGAGCTTTTGGGACAATATCTAGGCTAGTGTTGGTTTTAGCTTAACAAGCTTAACTCTTCTGTGTTTCTCCACATTCAATGGAGAGAAACACTTTGGCTCTTCCAGCAGGGTGTTCAGAACACTCAGAGTTTGGCCTTTGCCATGAATCTTAACATTAAGTGATTTTTTTTTTTTCCTGTTTCAAGACTACCAAGGGAGTTTGTGGAGATAAGCATTTCTAGAAAGAATTCAGCCTGTTTGAATAACACCCTGTTGTGTCCTAATGACAAAGGCTTCATCTGCAAATTTCTCCTTTTTTATTCATTTTTAAGCAGATGTTTTTTAAGGGAAGAGCCAACTCATTTTCAAATTAAAATATTACTGTTGTCTATTACAATGACATAACAGCAAGTAAAACTAGCAAGAGAGTGAGCATTACCCCTTGAAATTACTCATTAAACAGCAATATCCACGTGTCTGTTGGTGGGTGTAAGCTAGTGGTTCCTGGTGGCTACTTCTTGCAACAGAATTCAAGCAGCTAAAACAACATTGGTGCTTTCACATGTCAAGCATTTGTATAAGGACTTGAGGATTTTTAGTGGAGTTGATGGAATTCTTTAAGGAAGGCACAAGAGAACAATCTGTCCAAGCAATGAAAAACACAAAACAAGTTCACCAGCAGAAGACTTTGAAATAAACCCCTCTGGATATCCTTGTGCACCCAGTAGCTGGCATAGGCAATACATTTCTCAAGTGTTAAACCCCGAATTTTTAATGGCATAAAAAAAAGCTATACAGACATCATTAATTTTCAAATAAAAAAAGTCAAAGGAAACTTTTCCACATTACCCATCCATATTCATCTTCCTACAGAAACAGTGGTCCTGGGCTGTTCTTACAGTCACAAAATTGTCTGGACCTCTTACTATAAATAAAGGAGTTTAATTTTAGTATCACACCAAAATTCCAGTGCAGGTAATCGCATTTTGCATGTCTTACCCTCCCTCAGCCCCTTCAGCTGCCTTCAGTTCCTGTTCAAATTGTGGCAGAGTATTGTCAAATATATTTAATTACTGACATGTTCCATATCTGAAGTGTCTCCATTTTCTGTCTGATGAGGAGGTGAGCTCCCAGTTTGTTTCCCTAGTTGGCTTGCTTGCCAGCTGTGCCAGGAAATTCTCTTCCACACACTCCAGGAACCTCCTGGGCTGTTTCCTCTCTGCTGTATTGCATTTCCAGCAGACATCTGGTAAGTACCCCACGAGGACAAGGGCTGGAGATTGTGAGACTTTGCTGTTTGTAGAATATTTCATCTGTCTCTTCATCCTGGATGGGTGGTCTGTAACAGATTGCCAGCAGAATATTGGCCTTGTGGGCCTTCCCCTGCCTCTTGTCCATAAACATTCAACCCTATCATCACCAACAATAAGTTTCAGATAATCAAAACTTCTCCCTAAAATTCAAGGCTACTCCATTGTCTCCTCTTCCTTGCCAATCCCTTCTGAAGAGTTTATATCATCCATTGAAGGACTCCAGCAGTGTTACCCCACCATGTTCTCATGATGGAAGTTACATCAGAGTTTCCCTGCTGCACAATGTCTTCCAGATCCTCCTGTTTGTTGCCCACGCTGTGTGCATTGACACAGATGCTCTTTATTTGGAGTAGTGATCATGCCACATTTTATGGGGAAAAGCCCTAATCCCTACGTGACCATTCTCAGGTGCCTCCACGGTTTCTAACACATCAACAGCCCTGGTGTCTTTGCTGCCACACGGATCTTCACCCCCACCTCCAGTGAGACAGCAGACTGAAGAACCTTGCTAGCACACCACCCCATGGCCACTGGCAAGTCCCCCTCAGGTTTATGTGCAGTTGTCTTGGTTTTATCCCTTTCCACCTTCAAATGCAGTTTAAAGCTCTCTCAGTGACCCCTGTTAATTCCTGTGCAAAGGACCTTTTCTTCTTTATCTCTGATCCAGCAGACCCAATGTCATGTAGACTCCTCCATAACCAAAACCCCCCAAATTCTGCTGGTGACACCAGCTGGAAATCTGATGGCTCTTCCTGTTCCTTCACTCTTCATTCCTTGCAGCTGGAAGGATAGAGAAGAATGTTACTTGTTCTTCTGATTCCTTAACCTGTTGTCCCAGCACCCTGAAGTCTCTCTTGATTGTCCTTGTACTTGTTGCAACTTCTATTGCTGTCAACTTGAAAAATCAGGAATGACCAATAATCTGAGGGTTGTAATCTTCACTGCCTCAACCTGGGTTCCCTGGAGGCTTCCCTAAGAAGTCTGTCCTGCACATTGGGCCTTCTGTTCTCTCCACAGGGGAGTCTCCCAGGACAATGAGACATCTTAGCAGGGCTGATTAACCTTGGTAACACCTCCTAATTCAATGAACCATTGTCCTGGTTTATTGTTTGTTTCCCCTTGCACAGCCCCTGCCCTGTTACCCGGGGGTGCCCGGGGAGGTGGGGCACACAGAGATGTTCCTGCTGTGCCAGGCAGGGACTGGCCACCATTGCCCCCTCTCCCTAAAGTCACTGGTGGAGAGAGGACAGAGACCCTTCACATCCTGCATTATCCTGTCCTGTCTGCAGGGCTCCCCAGCCTGCTCACCTCCAGCTGCACCTCTGCCTCCCCCAGTTCAGAGCATCGCCCTGTGCGCCTCACTGAGCTCTCTGCTGCTAATTAAAGCTGCTCACCTCAGCTCTTCCTTTCAATAATTATCAGCAAGTCCTCAGAAAACAAAAAAAAAACCCCACAAAACAAACCTCTTGACCAAAAGGAAATAAAAAAAACTGTCAGAAGGTGTTAGAAGAAACCCCTTCACACCTGGTTTTTCATGTGTGTGTGAGCCTGTTTAGCTCTATTCAGTTTTTTGTTTGAATTGTATAAAACTGTTGAAACAAAATAATTTATTAGCTCAGTTTTATTTGCAAGGAGGGTTCAGTTGCCCTTTATATTATTGTTATATCTCAAGACAATGTTACTTTACTTATGAGCAGATGTTTGAAATCCTCCAGGAGATTTTTATAAGACTATGGAAATGAACTTGGCATGGGTACCGGTCTCCCAGGTGGAGCGGGTGAACACAAGCCTTCTTAGAAGTCTCAGATCAAGGCTAGTCAGAAAGAGCAACAGAGCCCAGCCACCAAAAGCCTAGTGCTTTGGTGACTGACAGGTACAGGCTCTTTCTGAAGCATAAAAAGGAATGCTAAATGATCTCACTGACAGAATAAATCTTCTATTTGTTTGGTCTGGACCAGATGTGCTAAAGGCTGATGTGGAAATGTCTGCTGATGCCAATCTCAGTTTAAATCACAATTTGGCAGCAGGGCTTTTTTCACCCCCCTCTCTGCTCTCCCCTATCCTCTTTTATTTATTTATTTATTTATTTATTTATTTATTTATTTATTTATTTATTTTTAAAGTTGCAAGGCCACTCAACGTTCCTTAAAAAGTTTCAGCAATGATACAATAAACTGGATATGGCCCCACTTGTTTTCCACAGGACTGTGAGGAGCAGCCTTTCAGCTTTTGCTGCCTGAATAGCACAGATGCCACTGGAAAGAGTTCCAGAAGAAACTCTTGAAGGCACTGAGGCCTCTGCCCCATCCTAACACCATCTGCCCACATCTCATGATGCAGACTTGGGTGCCTTTCTAAAACATGGCCCAGCAAGAGTGGCTGAGAGAGTTTTCACTCAGTTAGTTTGACAGACCCTCGTGGTTTGGGGATGTTTCCTTGTCCACCAGAGTATTAAAAAAAAAATAATAATCTGGTTAAGAAATTTAAAATAATGAAGCACTTTAAAACCTTTAATTTTTTTTTTTTTTTTTTTTTTTAATATAACCTTTGCTCCTCACCATGCTTGGTGTAATCTTCTGTAAAAATAAGATAAAAAATTTAACTGGAAAACAACACTTCACAGACTCCTAGAATGTTTTGGCTTGGAAGGGACCTTAAAGACTAATTAGCTTCAACCCTCTGCCACAGGCAGGGACACCTTGCACTAGAACATGCTTCAAGCCCCATCCTTATGTATTTTGTCACAGAATATATGGTCAAAATGTTCTATTTTTTCCCTATAAATGAAATTTTCATAGAAGTTTATTGGAGGACATTCAAACATCAGTCAAGGAATAAAACAATGTTAAAAAAAAAAAAAAAGTGAAACATAATTGTTACAATGAGATATTGCAGATTGTTGTTATCTATTATGTGATAAATAAAGACACAAGGACCTCTGGTTTCATTGACAATTGACATATTGGACAAGACTGAGCAAGTTTGACACACCTGAGCAGAAAGTCTCTGCCTGAAAGACATTACAGTTTTCTGTTAGAACCAAAAATATGGAGAAAACAACAGAAAGGCATTGAAAGAGAAAGACATGCATGTTCAGACTTTGCTGTCTATAAAACCCAACAAAATACACTATTTGAATGATCAGATTTCACAGACTTTTTCAATATGTGGGTGAAAAAACTTCTAGATTACAATTTTCTGGTCAGAAAAAAAAGCCACTGCATTTCACCGCAGAGCAGATGCACACACACCAGCTGTACAGTCATCCGAGGGGTTTGTTCTTCTGTGCCAGAGTTTTCCAGAAAACTGTATATCCAAGTCCTCAAATTGTCTTTTCATTGACAGAAGAAGGTGGGTAACCTTCTCAAGTAAATCAGGTTGTTCATTCTTCATTGCTTTGTGGCCAAATGATGTCAATCCTTTGGTCAAAATGTGTTACAGGAGGAATTTCTGGGGACAAAAAACTGCAAAATGAAACTGAGATCAGTGCAGCAGAGATGGAGGATACAATACTATCTCAGACAGTATTCACCCCTCTTACACTGTGAGTTAGTGTAATTTTTGGTAGAATTTGAAAATTCTGTGGGATGTGTAAGGTGCCTCTAGCTGGTGAACATAATGCCAACAATAAGGATTGTTAGGAAAGATTACAGTAAAGATTGACCAAGCATCTGCAGTCACCATCTAGCTACAAGAACCTCCTTTTTATATATGTTTTAGGAGAGTCCTTAATATTTTTCAGTTTTCCAGGATGAAAATACTTCTCATCCTAGCAATCACTCTATTATCATTCCCCTGCTTCTGTACCAGCCCTCCATGTGAGCACAGTCCCCCAAACACAGCCAGGGGAGCTGTTTCTGACAGGCTGGTCAGACTCCAGAGCTCATATTGAAGATCTGCAAGTGGCACTTTTTGAGCCAGAGAGTGAATGTGCATTAGAGATTCTTGTTGACTCTTACTGTTCTCTGTTGAGAAAATCTTACTAATGGCATCTTTCTTCATATGGAGATGCAGACTCCATAAATCACCAGTTGTTTATTCTCTCCTCTTCTGCACCTACAGGAGACACTGGGCCAGGTCATGGGACACTGGCATGCTACCAGTGGTGACCTGTCCATTAATATAATTGATATATCAGAGGGAAATAAAGGTGATCCTGTGAAATTACCTAGACCTTCCTCACAGACTTTTCTTCAAAGGCATCTGCACTCTGACTGTTGAAGCAGTCTATTGTTTTGTGGGTCTGTTAGATGTGTCCTTGCTCCAGGAAAAGCTGACAGCAACAATAGCAAAAAATAGGAGGGAATATAAAGTATACTCTGTAATGCATATTTCATCAGAGCTCAGCAGCTCTTTCTCTGACTCAAAATAAATTCGCTTCTTTCACTCTGACTCCCAAAATATAAACACAACACAAAGCCTTTCCAAAATACAATCATCAAAAGTGTGAGTCCACCTTCTCAGGAGTGCTGTAACTTCAGAGTACTGTTTGCTTAGCTGGAAATCCCAAATTATATCCACAGTTAATGGAGAAGCTGCTACTTTAAATATCTGGTTTCCTTCCTCTGAATTCCAAGATCGACTTTTTCTCCAATTAATGTGGTGAAAACACGCTTTCTGTTCTTATTTAAGATGTCAAAGTGTCAGATCATTTCTTTACAGCTCAAACAGGAGACACGTGTTTACAAAAAAATAAAATAGAATAGTTGAGTCAGAGCTGCAGTTAATAATTTCAGAAATGATACAACAAGATAGAATTACTATTGTATTAAGGTCTAACATGACATAATTATGACAAGCCTTGACGAGTGCTGGGCATGACTGTCTGTCACACAGCAGCTGCTGAATCTTCACCAAATCAGTCTGAATGCAAGAAATCAAAATCCAATTTAAGCTGGACAAATTCAGGCTGAGTAAAAGACCGATGTATTTTAATAATGAGAAGAATTAGCCTTTGCAGCAAGCATTTTGATGGATAGTCTATCTCAGGAAAATTTAGATGAAGGTTTTAAAATTCATTTAATTCATTCAAGCACAGGGATATTCAGTGCTATCCAAACTAGGCAAACAGTAATTTCTTCTAATTGACAGAAAATCTACTGTTAATGCTTCTTGCACAAAGATGTCAAATATATTTCTTAAAGAAAGGTAGTTGCTATCAGTCCTCCTTTAGAATAATTAACCACTGTTTTACAGCTTCTACCTGCATGTGATTTAAAGAGACCTGCTTTGCAGTGAGTGATGACACAGTCATGGCATCTCACCCAAGCTGAACTGTCTAATTATTAAATGTGTTGTCTTTATCTATTTCTGGGTCTGGTAAATTAATTACTAAGATATAAACAGCAGTGGAGCTATGGATGGCCATTAACAAGCTGCTTTTAAAACTAGATTGTCCTTCAAAAATGGATTTTAATTAGCTGACTGGCTTTGCATTGATAAGCTCTCAGACATTCCTTAATTGTATCTCATGAGCTTTCTCAAATAAAATTATCACCTTCACAAATTTTATTCAAGCTTGGCAGAAGAATTTCAGAAAATTACAGCATGAACAGTCCTAGAGGTAGAATCTTTTTCTCCTTCGTAGTTAATCTAGAAACTTTCAGGCTACATGCATTTTCCAATTCTATGGTACTGGAGGAAAAGTGTAAGGCTTTATAGCCAAAGGGGCTATAAGTCAGAGTTATTTGAAGGATTAATATGCCAGAGGCCATCATCTTTCAATATTGCAAAATGAGTTAATGGCTTTCACTGCACAGACTATAAAACCACAAGGGATCCTACTAAATTTTGACCTTCTGTCTATCATTGGGCACTCAGTGTTACCCAATATCATACCCCGGATTTGAGTTAGTCAAAGAATTTAAATTTCAGGGTTTGTCAGGTGTGTGTCATTGGCAGAGAAAAGGAAAAGCCAAGGTGTGACCAAAACCTGAGGTTGCAAAGCATGGAAATCAATTGGATTCCCTTTTCCTACTGTACATTTGAAGATAAATTGCAGCCTAATTGTACCTTAGCAGTGAAAGGCAACCTACTGCATCCACAACCTCCAGATCTTTGCCTGTCAGACCTAAGTGGAAATTTCTTTCCTGAATACAGGGAGTGCTCTAACTGTGAAAAAGCAAAAATTGCCTGTGCCACCTTGGAGTACTGAGCACCACTATCATGGATGTCTCTGAGGAAAGTGGAGAAAAAGAAACCAGCCAATCCCAAATATATCTGGCTAATGGTGTACTCAGGAAAAATCACTCCTGGAGCCCCTCAGGCAACTGAGGCATGACACAGAATTGTTATCTTTCTTCATGAAAGTATTTTGAACATGTCAGGAACATTTTATCTGTTTATATTGCTGTGAAAGAGAAGAGACCATGCATGAGAGGGGCTTGAACCACCCTTCCCACCCTTCTCCAAGATCCTTCCAGGTCATGGCTGAGATCCAGTTTGCAGGACGTGGTGAGTAAAGACTGTGTGAACACCCACAGGGCCAAGTTTTTTCCAGACAGAAAGAAGCTTTGCTTTTCAGAGGATAGGAGAGAAAAAAAAAAAGGAGAAACAGACAATACATTGGTTGTGGGGATTTTTTTCAGAAAGTTCTTGGTGTCAGGGTCATGAGGGTGATAGGTCTTAATGGCCCAGACCAGACTGGACCTCCACCCTTTTTACCTGTGGATGTAGCAGCCTCATCTAAACTCAGACTTGTGCTTCAGTCCATGTTTGACTTAAGCTCTAGTTTTGCTGTTCTCCAGTCCTGACCCTGATTCCTGGATGGAATTTGGACCTATACTGTAGCCTTCTCCTCAGATCTGCGTTTTGTTTTGTCCCATTTGGATCCTGACAGGGTCCCCTGGAGGGGCCATGGACCCTTTTCCTGAGTGCAAGTGGTCAGCTATTGGAATAAGGGGCCAGAGAAACCAAGAAATCTTCATCCTTGGGGACAGTCAAACCTCACTGACTGAGCTCAAAGCTCACTGACAGGACCTGAGCTGACTGGGGGAGGCTCTGGCACAGGATGCCCAGAGAAGCTGTGGCTGTCCCATCCCTGGAAGTGTCCAAGGCCAGGTTGGACAGGGCTTGGAGCAACCTGGGATAGGGGAAAGTGGCTCTGCCCATGGCAGGGGCTGGAATGAGATGAGTTTTAAGGACTTTTCCAACCCAAACCATCCTGTGGTTTTGTGATTCTACGCAATCTAATTTGGCCCCGCTCTGTCTGGGGGACTGGACCAAGTGAGTTGGTACAGAGGTTGTTTCTAAACTGTCTTATCCTGTGGCTAGAGTTAAATCCTTAAAAAATTAATTAGCTACAGAAACTGCACAAGTGAACAGCACAAATGAGCAGCTGATGTCTGAAATCACAACAGAATGTCAATTCTCCCCGTCCTGTTTCTTCTCTCTGCCTTTATTAGCAGGGGCTGGTCTCTCAAAATGGAATTATTTCTCAGGAGCTCCTCTGTTCCTTCTGTGCCAAGAACAAAGGAAAAAAAAAAAAATTTAAAATGAGTGTGATGTGAACAGGATCATTGCAAAGTAAAATGTTTTTCAAAGTTTCCCAGGAGGTATCACTGGTTTTTTAGATCCATCTGGAATTGAGTCATTGTTACTTGCCAGCTGCTGCTGGGACCTTCCAGTTGTTTCTTCTCTTCTGGACACAACATATAGTGGGAGCAGTTTTTGCTGCTGATATAACTCTGAAGGACAGCCACATAAGCTGGGAATACAGGCAGCTTTTTGGTTCTGCTGTTGAACTGGACCAGATTTATTAAGTACTCTCATGGCTGCTTGCAGCTGGGGTAATTGGAGGGTACAATTTCTGAAATTCCAAGCAGAATACAGACAGTGGAAGACTCCCTTTGCTGCACAGTCATAACAGCTTTATTTAAAGTTACAGGCTCAATTTTGGAGGGCACATATGGTAGGCTTTATATTTTATTTTATGCTCTGAAAGACAGCCTCTAAAGGCATATAAATTTCCCTTCAAAACACATTTGATTTAGAAAATAAAGAATGAGGACTTACAAACTCTAGATATTAATCCTCACTATCTACCAGATTGACCCTGATATAGAACCAGCAAGAATCAAACAAAATTATTTCTACTCACCTGTTTAAGCATCAGCAGAAATATTTTGCTGCCCCTTGCAGTGTCTAAATTTGGATTGCTGGCATACTCTGTGTCCCTCACTGCCAGGAGAGAAGCACTGCAACTACAGCCTTCGGCAGGTGCTGAACTTGAGCACTGCAATGACTCCCCACTGCTTGTGATCAATTGTGTTCCTCAGCAGTGGGGAGTTTGACTAACACATCACATTCCCAGAAAGGTGCCTTATTCCTTCTTAAGTTTTCTGGAAAGTGATTTGAATCACACTTCACAGATATTTGAAGAGTTTTCTGAACACTGTTCAGTTTAGTTGCCTCAGACACCTGCGAGCTTAAGGTAAAGAGAAACAACAAAAAAAATTCAACTTAAAGCAACTGTTTGGGAAGCAGCTGTTAAGATGCTTGTCAATGACAGGGTTGGAAAGTTAGTAGACATAAATTTTTAGAAGAAAAATCAATGGACCCCTAAGGTGTATTTTCCTGGGTGTCTTAAAGCTAGTCCTGCTTTGCACCCCATATTGATGCCTCGGAGGTTTGGCCTTTTAGTATCACACAAATCTAAAAGAAATGTGATAACACTGAACATGACAATGTGTTGCTAAAAACAAGCTGCCAAGCAGCCTAAAAAAGCTGTCAGACTACCTGTCAATAAATGTGCATTGTTTGGTGAAGTGGATCCCAGCTGCAAATTCTAGGAGATGAGAGGGCATTGCACACCCCGCAAAGATTCGCTCTGTCCCTACAGGGTGTCAGGACAACGAGGATGCAAACAGACTGAGGGCATCAAAAGGAATGCCTCAGTGACATTATTGGCCTTTTTGGTGCATATTCAACCACGCAGCATCTCAAAACTTCTGTCAAATAATGAATCAAGACATTAATAATAGGATGAAGACTTTTGACCCCGGGTTATTGGTCTGAACCTAGACAGGTAACAGATTTTGAGATGGGGACCTATTAAGTGATTGTCATCTGGCCAAAACAATAAAAATGAAAGGATATTAAGATCCAGGAGTTAATTCTGTGACATTCTTAAATCAAGGATTTGCTTCAGGGAGTAAGGCAGGCTTTACCAAAGAAGTGCATCATGATGTGATAAAAAAACAGGTTCACATTCCCATGGCATTTTGCATATTGTTAGCAATTTTTGATGTATTGTACACAGCAATACATCAAAGCACTGTTGTACAAGGTAACCACCCAAATATTTAGTTCTGGGTAGAATTTTTCAGACTGTGCTTTCTCTTGTAATATTAGGATTATGGTATTCATAGAACCATGGAATCCTTACTTTTAGAAAAGTCTTCTAAGATTATCAGGTCCAACCTTTGACCCAAGACTACGATGTCACCCAGCCCAGAGCACTCTGTGCCATGTCCAGTCATTTCTTCAATGCCTCAGGGGTGGTGATTCCACCACCTCCCTGGGCAGCCCATTCCAATGCCTGACCACCCTTCCAGGAAAGAAATTCCTCCTGATATCCAGTATAAACTCTCCCTGGTACAGCTTGAGAATCTCTTCTCTTGTCCTGTCCCTTGTTCCTTGGCAGCAGAGCCCAACTCCCCCAGCTGCTCCCTCCTGTCAGGGAGTTGTGCAGAGCCAGAAAGGCCCCCCTGAACTTCTTTTTCTCCAGGCTGAGCCCCTTTCCCAGCTCCCTCATCATTTCCTAGTGCTCCAGCCCCTTCCCCAGCTCCACTCCCTTCCCTGGACAGGTTCCAGCCCCTCAATGGCTTTCCTGAATTGACAGGCCCAGAACTGGAGCCCATTTTATCACTCTCCATCCCAGTCGACATCATTAGCTCAGTTAAATCTGCACTGAATTGTTTACCAAAGTGCAGACAAATGCAACTGAGCTTTTTCCATGCTCACATCTGCCATAAAACTCATATAATTCAGTGAAAATAGACATATCCACTGGAGGAAGTTTAAATAATATGGTTTTCATATCTTAAATAAGAACAAAGACAGACTGGCCATAAAACATTTGAAAATCTTAGTAGTGTCTACATATAAATAAATATGCTCAAAATATTTTCAGTGAGTTGACAGAATTTGCATCTGATTGATATCAAAAAGCTTCAGTTTTCTTTTCTTAACAGTACAAAGAAAAGAAACATCTAAAGCAAAGCATATTGGGCCTGTAAGTTTTCGGTAAAGATGTGAGAAACTTGAGATTTGTCTAAATCATTTGGAATCAAATGGAAAAACATATGTCCCTGTGTAAGAGACAGAGGAACACTTCAGAGGCTACTCCAAGGACAATGTCTTGCTTGAGACTGGCTTGGTCTGTCCTCACTGAGAGGGAGACACAAGCAAGAAAAAAAAATCAGAAAAGAAATGACTGAAGTACTAAATATTATGCATAAACAGCTGAATAAGGGAACATGGGAAGGACGTAAGTATTTTGACATATAAAAAAATGAATGAACTGAGCAGAAATGTTCTATATCTCGGAATTGCTTCTCCTTTAGCCACATTTTTTTGTCCTTTAATCTCTCTGTTTTATTTCTTCTCATTGGTATGACTTGTGGAGAAGAAGGAAAACCATCTTCCCAAAATGTGATTTTTTCATGGGAATTACTGTGTGAATCATCATCAGGCACCATTCCTGCTGCAAATACCAGGGGATCAGAGTCATAGACTGGTGTGGGTTGGAAATGACCTTAAGAATCTTCTGTTTCCCACCCCTCTGCCATGGGCAGGGACAACTTCTGCCAAACCAGGTTGCTCAGAACCCAAGCATGGCCTTGAAGACTTTTAGTGACTGGACCTGCACAACTTCATATCCATCACGAAACAGGACTTTTCCACCTTCTCAGCATTCTCTCTCACCTCTTGCCAGTCTTGCAGGTACTGGTGGTGATTTTCAACAGCACCTTTTCCACTGGAGTTCCAGAGAGTAGGAGGGAAAGAGTGAGGAGGGAAGAGAGCTGAGGATTCCTGTGTTTAGCATTATCCAGCTACAAGATCCTTCTGAAGAGTCGTCCAGACGTGGTGGGCTTTTTGTCATCTGAGCGTTTCTCTGTGAGCTGACAACTGAACCTCTGTCTAAACACAACACATGGCAAATGGTGAGGCAGAGAAGTGACAGCTCAGTATGAAGTCTCAGTGCTCAGATTTTTCATTTTCTATTCAAATCACTGTTTACAAGCTTCTCAAGCAACAGTTCCAGGATGCAAAATGGCATTCACTGTCCTCCCTCTCATTTGGCTTGGCAGAATAAAGGTCACGAGTGAGTCTGTCAGACCGAACGCCACATCTTCTGCTCACTGTGACAAACAAAGAGCTAATCTGATGCTGTAGGCTCTGTCACCTCTATCAAATCTCATTTTTGTCTTCAGTTTGTTGGCAGTTTCAAATGGCTGCTTTTCAAAAGGTTCTCTCCTGAATATGTGAATTTGGGGCTTTATATCTTTTTTCTCCTGAGATGTTGACAAGCCGCTTAGAGCACGGACTAATGATTAAATCTCCTTTTCCAGTATATCATGTTTTTGCACCAGTCTGGTTTGGAGGGGGTTTTTTCATGTATATACTTATTTAAACAGTTCAACAGTGCAACATTTCAAGGTGTTTTTTGTTTCAGCTTTTTTTCCTTCTTCTTTTTTCTTTGTAACGCAAAAATGTGAAATTAAAAGTCAGCTTTAACTTTAGTGTTGCAACACAGTTCCTTTCAACTCGCCTCAGTCCCATGAGTACCCTGTCACCTTAATTTCTGTTTAGAGGAAGACAGGTTTGTAGCACACTTCTTAGTAATTCATCTCTGAAATAAGGTTGACTTGGGGCCTCGTGTCTATCTTGAAGTATAATAGTGTCATTTACTGTTAAAAGTGGCATAAAGAGATCCTTTCTTTTGTCACATTTGCAGTGTCTCCATAGAACTAGATATTTTTCTAAAGCTTATGAGACTGGGCCCTGATCCTACTAGTGATTTCTGCAAGGGAAACATTTTGAACCTGAGACCTTTCACACCATGGCTCTTAGAGAGAAGAGGGAGAGTTTTTTACAGCAGCCTGTGGCTTTTGATACTTGATAAAACCAGCTCTTACTTGGGAATCTGAATTTTTTCCCCTTTCGTTCTATTTGGTCCCTTTGTCTTGAGAATGAGTTTATTTTTCACTATTTTTGTTTATTTTGTTTTGTTCTGTTTTGTGATGTTTTATTTCATAGAACCATAGAAACACAGAATGGCTGGGGCTGGAAGGAACCTTAAAGATCATCTCATGCCAATCCCCTCCCATGGGCAGGGACACTTTCCTACTAGACCAGGTTGCTCCAAGACACATCCAACCTGGTCTTAAATGCTTCCAGGGACTGGGAGTCCACAACCTCTCTTAGCTTATTTTTGTTTAGTTTGTTGAACAATTTTTAACTCAGATATTTTAATTTCTGTGTGACTGATACTTCCTTGACCACATTAACATCATTGTCACCCTCCAGATCACAGTGTTACAGCCATGCTTTTATTACAAATTTGATTGCTACTGATTTTTTCTCTAAAACAGGATATTGTGTAAGTCAGAGGAAGACTGACATCTTTATGAAATCTGTAGTTGATACACTATCTTACCTTTCAGCTGCAACACTTCCCAGATTTAATTTGGGTTATACCCCTGCCACTCCCCAAGTACATTCCAATTCTTTAGTGTAGAGGTGAATCCAAGATGATTCCCATTGTTCAGTGGCTCCTTGACATTTTCACTGAGGAATACGACCATGGGAAACAACATTAAAAACGTTGGATCTTCACTCTTCCCCACATCACACACAGACATGGCAGTGTTAAAACACATCTTTCTCATTACTGGTGCACAGCTGACAGTTCACAGCTGAGTTTGCTGCAGGAACATCATTTTATTTCTGTGCATCTTTGTCATAATTACCAACATTCAGAATCAAGAGTGTCAGACTTTACAAAACCAGCCTTTTTCCTGTCATTTAACTTCCCCCTCAGAACTTGTGTAGAAACCTCATTTTTGCTGTCAAGGTTCCTGTCACACAATGAGAGGCAGTGTTTCAGGAGTCCTGGTTGTTTGTTGCCTCAAACTAAAGAAGCAGCTTTTTTTTATCTAGGTCTCCCATCCTTTATTTCAACGATTTCCTGAGATACACAGGACAATTTTTCCTGCTTTGTGTTTGGTTTTCTGCTCTGAAACACTCCTTGAGAAACTCAGTAAGTTTGTCATGGAGTGCTTTGCCTACCTTGCTGTTATGGTAGAAGAAGAAGATAAAGTGTGAGCTTTAGGAGCACCAGTGCTGTTGCTAAACAAAATAAAAGAGTTTCCTTTGACTTTTTTTTTCTGTTTTTCCCTCTGGAGAGACTGAACTTCTAACTTCACATGTAGGGAGCAGACAATGTTTTTACTTCTTTCTTCTTTGCTGGTGCTTCACATCTTCCATCTTTTCTCTTGCCTTACTCTGGCCTTTCTATTTGTTCAATGCTTTCAAGTTCACCCTAAAATTAAACTAGACAAACAATGTGGCTTCCCTTTTTTTTTGCAGACAACCTTGTGCTTGTTTGCCATGCCTTCCCCTTGCAACCTATGGAAAGTTTATGATGCAAAATTCCAACCAAAAAACTGTCTCCTCCTCTAATATAATGAAAATTTGCTCTTGAATGATGACTGTTGGTACTGGCTGATATTGAGTAGATTTACATGTGCGTGTACACAGACACACACACACCACAGGGAAATAAATTACACTTTGTGTAACTACACACATCTCAGATTGTCAAACAAATTCTTGTACCTCCTCAGACCTGTACTTGTTTCAGACTATTTTAGTTCTCATTTACACTATGGATATTTCATATTCCTCTGTCACTGTGAACATAAATTTCAGGTACCAATTGCTCTAAAGCAATTGTTGAACAATAATAGAAATTGCTCAACTATGCTTCTAGCATGGGATGAAGTGAGTACAGTGGAAATGGCAAGCAGGGCCATTTATTTTTCTTTATAGCCAAGCTGGCTCACTCATCCTTAGTTTAAGTGATAGTTCAAGCTGTGAAATAGTTGTTAGGACACTCATCATTTTTATTACATAGGAAATGGTGCCTTTGGTTAATTGGATTTGGAAAATTTGCTGAGCATTCAGGTGAACCTCCATGAATCCCAGTGATATTGTGATAGCCCACAAATCTCTGTCAGCTGTTGACATTCTAACTAAGCCTTTCATTTTATGGAGGTTTGAGCCAGAGTTGTGAAGAAAAAAACCTGTCCATGAAGTCTATTTGGACTTGATTACTGTAGTATATTTTACAGGGAGAATGCTGAGATACTGTGGTCACAAATACATGTTCATAAAATACATAACAAGATTTGCTTTTTAGATTAACACACTAAAAGTCCTTCTCTTAATATTGAGTGGCAGAAGAGATCACTTGTAGATGACTCAGCTGTGTATCAGATAATCAGCTTTCAGTAGTCTCATTCAAGAGCTGTCACCCTCTCTGTGTGTACTGTTCCTTAATCTGTCCCTTTGAATCCCCTTTGCCACTTAACAAAAAAAACCCCAACAAAATTAACAAACAAAAAAACCCCAAAACACAACCCAAAAACCCACAGAGGAAAGAAAAAGAAAAGATAAAGAAGAAGAAAAAAAAAAGTAATCACTGCAGAACTTGATTTTCCAGTTTGTCCTTCCAAGATTTGTTCTGGAATGCTTAAATGGCTTTTCGAACAAAGATTTCAGTGTGTACTGTTCTGTAAAGTCTGACACTCTTGATTCTGAATGTTGGTAATTATAACAAAGATGCACAGAAATAAACAATAATAAACTTCAGGGGGTCTTGGATGAAGACTTTAGAGACCAGTGCTCAAAAACAAAGGGCAGATGTGACATTTTGGGACATGGGTTAGTGTTGGACTTGGCTGTCCTGGGGGACCAGTTGGACTCAGTGGTCTTAAAGGTCTTTTCCAATTTAATTCTCTGATTGTAACAGTGTCTCACAGAACAGCAGACACAAGTCTCTTTTTCCCCCTCTCACAATAATGAAAAACAGTCCTAGCAAATTATAAAAACCTTCTACAACTTCCCAACTATTCCAACCTGGGGAAACTGGGGAAAAGAAGCTGTAGCCTCCTAATGAGGCAAACAAAAACAAAAGAAGCAGAGGTGAGCGAAATTCTTCTCCTCATTTTAACACACCTGATTATTAGTGTATGACTGAGTTCTCTACCCTATAAAAATGACATTTTCCACAAGACAAATGGGATAGTTTAAGCTACCTTAAATCACTCAACCTGAGATACATCTGAAATGTTAATTAAGCAAGTTTTTTATCCTCACCTCTGCTCTGCTGGCTTTAGTGAAAGCTTGTCTGCCAGGAAAAACTCTCTACAGGTACCGCCAATTCTGTTTGAAGCTGGTGATCTGGGTTTGGCTCATAACATTCACAGTAGATTTACCTGAAAGATCAATAAAGGCATGTTCAAAGCAAGATTGGCTTCATAGAGCCCAGGATTTTATTAATTTATATAAACTTCCTAAAACTTTTGCGATAAAGAAAAAGGGAAAAGCTTGAAAATATTCACAGTATTGTACAGCAGGGTAATGAAAATGGTATGGCAAAGTTCTGGAATTAGTTATTTTTTTTTTTTTTCAAAAAGCAGCCCTCAAATATTCACAGATGAAATTTTCAAAAGTAGGTGGAGTTTTCTGATGTGGCATCTCAATATGTCTTCATTTTCAGGGGCTTGTTATCCTCTCCTTAAATTATCTCAAATTATACAAAGAACCCCAAAATACCTCTCACAGTTTTCCTCCCTCAAAAATTTTTATTGTGAAAATCCTTGGCTGAAAATTATCTCTTCTGTCATTGGTAACATGAGATAGATCTCGGTAATGGAAGAGTTCTGAAGGCAATTCTCATCCCCAACAATTAAATGAAATAAGATTTCTTCTTTCTTTTTTTCATGGTGTATAGTTTAGTAGAATATAAAATCAGAATTTAAAAAGCAATCAAGCAGCCAGCAAGGCTTTGATCTTTAAAATGCTGGAATTATCTTTAATCAGAGGAGATTTATAAGTAGTAGTTGAATTAAAGGTGGAATTACTGTCTGGCTTTGTTCGTTTAAGTTTTGCTGCTCTTCCCACTAACAAAATTTTGTCTCAAATATCTCCTGTGTCCTTTGAGAGGGATTTGTAATAGGCAGTCCTCACCTTTAGAATTGGGTTAATCTTCCAGATCTTTAGTGGCAGCACTGTGAGTAAGCAAAGCACTGAGCTTGGAGATACTTACCAGTGAAAGAACATTTGGAATTCTGGGAATGGGTTTTCCCAAATCCATGGTGAACTGCCACAAAGAGCAAAAGAGACTAAGCCTGGGTGGAGAATTCTTTTTTTTTTTTTTTTTTTTTTTTTATGTATGCTCTGAGGGAAAAGAAGGCTATTATCTCTAAAAATTCCACTTCTTCTGGTTTTACTTGTTCTTGCACCCTTAATGATTCTTATAATGGAGGAGGACTTGTTTTTGTTGTTGTTATTGCTGCTTTTTAATTGGAATAAATATATTGAAATGCTTAAAATAGGTTAAAAGTTTTGTAGACAATGATGTTTCCTTTATTTTTTTTTTCTTTTTTATTCTTTTTTGCAAGTCTGATGGGCAATTTGAAACTTGTGAAAGTGTTCCTTTCCAGGAGATGAAAAAGAGAGGAAAAAGGGTGTGCAAAGCCCATGGACTCAGGTATCACCAGAGCTTTCAGCTGCAGCTGAGCTCTCTTGTGTCTGCTCTTGCTACCCAGGTCAAGTTTGTCACTTCAGCAAGGACACATTCAGTCAGAAAGACTTATTTCTATCCACAAAGAACAAAATTGGTTTTTATGAGTGTCTTTACAGGTAGCCATCCCCACACTAAAAACAGAGTTTGAAAAAATTTTGATGCACTTTGTCAAATTTTGAAACAATAGGTGTTCCTAACCCCATCTGAGAAATTTAATATAATTTCAGCAGAAATACCAAATAATCTCAAAATGATGGAGTGGACACATATAAACAGAGCCTCCATGACTTTTCCCCCAGAGTGATAGTGATGGACAGTGCATTCTCCATTCCACACAGAGGGATCAGTTTAATATATTTTGTTGTAGCATTTGCTGGCACAGTTCTCACACCACTGAAAATCTCTGTAGTCTCTGAGTTCAAACTCAACATGGCAAAGGTTGGAAGAAATTTTTTTCTCAATTTACTGAAACCACCATGATGTGAAAGACCAAAAATGACCAAGGGAAGCCATGAACTTCATTGCCTTTACAGATTCTTCATCACCTTCCTTCCAATCCAACCTGAAAGAAAAAAACAAAACAAAACAAAACAAAATAAAACAAAACAAAACAAAACAAAACATAAAAAGCTTCTGCATGGGGTGAAGTTATAGGAGGAACTGTTTTAAGAAAGTGTTCAGGGATGTCAATTAGCCTGTGAAGTGATGTGATGTGGAGAAGGGAACATTGAGACAGGAGGTTACATTTCCCTTTCATTTGTTCTTTTTTTTTTTTCAGTTTCCAAAGAAGGTGCCAGGTGTTTGTTCACTTTCCAACCCCTGAGAACCAAGCTTCGAACCTAATCCACTGAGCCCTCTGCTAACTCAACCCTGCTGGATTTATCCTGCCTTACTTAGCACATGCTATCTGGATACTTTGACTGCTTCAGATGATTATGGCTGTAATTCTTTGTGGGGCTTTGCTGCACCATAGCAAAGAATAATAAGACCCTAAATACAAAATGAAAAAAAAAATAAAAAAAGAAAAAAGAAGAAACAAAGAAAACCCCACAGCCCTCATCTGTGAATAAAGGTTTTTATAAGCAGCAACAACATTGCATTCTACCAGTGTTCCTTCTGACAGTGTAACACTGGAAGAATAAGTATTCCCATTGCCCCTTTGCAGGGAAAGGTCTAGCTGAGGCACAGAGAAGAGCAGTTTAACATTTCTTGGTTTTCTTTTTATTTGTGGGTACCTGGGATTGGTGCTCTTGTAGGTGCAAAGTAGGGCAGTGCAACCCACAGATGCAATTTTTACAGAGAGAGACCCAAGAAAAACAGTCTTAATAGACATCCAAAGGAAAGGGATAGCTAAAGGTCCCTTAAGGAAACACAGAGACATATTATGACTGAATTCTGATAAAGGTGTGAGTCAATCAAACTCCTGCTTCTGTACAAGAAAAGGAAAATCAGTATGAGGTTCCAATGCCTGCTGCTTTGGATGAACAGGCATCTTTATAGCTTGTATAAATACACTTGTTGACTCTCAATATATCTATAATATTCATATTACAGTGTGCTGGAAGATGTGGCTGAGAAAATAAAAACAACACAGGAAAAGAAAAGTGAGGACAAAAGAATGGCAATTTTCAGCTCACTGTGGGTTTTGTGGGTCTGGAAAGGGGAAGAGGATGGAAGAACATTTTCCAACCACCAATGATGCCCTGTGGAAGAGATCACTGCAGAGGACAGATTGATTCCATCAAGTTTTATAGTCTAGAATAAGGGTTCATGCCATGATTCATCTCTAATTCTCATTCCTTGAGGTTGGCATGTGTACAACATATTTCTCAACATGTTGGCTTGAGAAAGGGGAGAAGAAAAGGTTACATTTTTTATTTCTAAACTTTTGGACACAACAGGGTGTTGAAGGAGATCAAAGGAACGGAACCCCTCTGCTCTTGAGTCAGGCTGGGAGAGCTGGGGCTGTTCAGCCTGGAGAAGAGACAGCTCCAGGGAGACCTTGGAGAACATTCCAGTACCCACAGGAGGCCTACAAGAAAGCTGGGGAGGGACTTTTTGCAAGGGTATGTAGTGATAGGACATAGAAAAATGGCTTTAAGCTGAAAGATGGTAGATTTAAACTAGATATTAGGAATAAATTCTTCCCTGTGAGGGTGGTGAGGCCCTGGAACAGGTTACATGAGAAGTTGTGTCTGCACCATACCTAGAGGTGTCCAAGGCCAGGATGGATGGAGCTTGGAGCAAGATGAACTTTAAGGTCCCTTCTAAGCCAGGCCATTTTATGATTCCATGATTCTGTGTCTGTGGTGTAAAAGGTATTTCAGGGTTCTAGTGTTCACTTTGGCTATTTGGTGACCCCACTGTCTGTCCCTTGTCTGCATATTGCTGATGATTAATGTTATTACAGTGACTCCCTCAGCTCATGTGAACAGCTCTTTCTGAACTGATCCTCCCATCCATTTCTCACTTCCCAGGCCCTATTTATCCACCAGCCAATAACACAGAAAGGGGTTGGGCACCATCCTGTCAATCCTGTGATTATCTTGACTCTCCTAAGTGCTCCCAGCCATGGTTTTGGTCCTTGTTAAGCAGCACCCACGCGGACAGTGTCTGCACGCTGCTCAGGGGTTCACACAATACAGGAGCCCTTCCCGAGCAGCAGGTGGGATGCAGCCACTCTGTTTTTGGGAGGAAGAGTGTCTAAGCATATGGGTACAAGCTGTCTCCTCCCAGCTGGCCTTACAGACAGAGAAGGAGCCCTGGCCCTCTTTGTTTAGCCATGTACAGAAGGACAGAACTCTAGCAGCAAACAATAACTTGGGGAGCAGATGTGGTTTCTTAACGTTTAACTCATTGTCACAGTTTCTAATTAGATGTTTACAGTTTTGGTTCTGAATGCTTATAGTTGGCTATATCCCTTTTGTAAAATGAAAAGAAATGTTTCATTTTATGCAGAAAATATTCAAACCATTATCTGTGGTTATATTTCTGTGGCTCTGCATCACTGCTCTCTTAAATGTATATATTTCTCACAATCATGTTAGTCCTTAAACTCTGTGTATTTTTTTTATCGTGCTTATACCACAAGGGAATGTGCTTATCAAAATGGAATGATTGTCTATCTTTCAACCTTTTCCAGGAAAATATTTATTTTCTTTGTTTTCATACTTTCCCGTTGTCCTCCCACCCTTGTATAAATCTTCCTGTGCAACAAAATAGTTGACATAAGTATAACTGCTATACATAATTGATGTCTTCTCTGTTTAATAAATAAAGTGTCTGTCATATGGGGGGCAAGTTTTCTGGTTTTTATATTGTGTGGATGAGTGGTATTTTTAGCTTCTGTCCAGGGGATGGAAAATTTTGATAATTTCTGGAGAAGAAATTGTTCCTTTGTAAAGTAAATTCTGGTTAAATATATAACTGATTTCTCCCTTACAAAATAAACAGTATGAATGATCCCTTAAAAACTCTTATCTGTTATATGTCAGACTTCCAACATTGTCAGACTTGATCCACTGTTTGTTTCACAGTGGCAAACAATGCTAATAGAAAAAAAAATAAAAGAAAGTTTTCCTGCTGTTAATGAGACAGAGGTGACTGTAAACAATAGATGCCTTATAGCTATTCTCAAACAGGAATCAAAGCTGTAATTAAATATAAAACACTGTCAATGATAGGCTCTTTAATGTAACATTTCTCAGTTGCTTTTTCTCTATGAAATAGCTTCACTTAGACAAAAGCTGAGAGTGACTGAAACAAGAGAAGAAAGACTTGTGCCGAAAACTGATTTCTTGTTGCTCATGACATAGCAGTCCTGTATCTTCAGCAGGAAATATTCCTGACTGGAAGTCAGAACATAGCTAATCACAGGATTTCAGTGGCATCTGTGAGACTAAATGGTGCCATGTGAAGGTAGTTTATTCCTGGATGGACATAGGTGACATCTCAACCCCTGGAAAAGACAGATCCAAACTGCTTTTGCTCCCTGCTCTGTTCAGAACTTGGGCTGTCTATTCCCTGAGCTCAGGCAAGGAATAAGAGAGGAAATAACTTGGGGAAAACTGGTGAAGAGCTGAAGCTGTTTTACCCTTGCAATTTCCAGTTGTTTTATAACACAGATGTGGCTGTTGGATGGATGGCAGCATCCTCCTAAAGCCTGAGGTCCAGAGAATGCTGCTTCATGAATACACAGAAAGGAGAACAAAGTACAGGGAGTACTGGAAGGCAGAGGCAACTCTCATGCAACTCCTGCCTGAGCTAATCAAAAGGATACAAAAACCTCTGCACAGTCCTTGATCAGTTGTGTGATGCCTCAAGCCAGAATCTGGCCTATGTGTGTAAACAAATAGGAAGCCCTGAGCAAGTATGAGGAAGTAGGCCAGAGGATTTAGTATAAAGAGCCACAGTTCTTGTGTGGTGCCATTTAATTATCTTCTGGCATCATTTTCCATTCACAAATCAAAAGTAAACTGGTGCTGTAAGAACAGGTCAAAATCTAGACCACTAAATGTGGGTATATAAACTCACTATAACTAATTCATCAGTTTTGGGGTGGAACAGCAATTAAATCCAAGGTTTTGCTACATAAAATAGAAAAAAAAATAATTTCACTTAAAATACAGGAGGAAATAATCAAAAGAAAAATATCTATTCTCAGTTTACTCAGAGCAACTCTACCACAGGAGGTGGTGCAGTACTGGAATGCTGCCCAGGGAAGCTGTGGCTGCCCCATCTCTGGAAATGTCCAAGGCCATGTTGAATAGGGCTTGGAGCAACCTGAGGTAGTGGAAGGTGACCCTGCCCATGTCTGGGAGGTTGGAACCAGGTGGTCTTTAAGGTTCTTTCCAATTCAAAACATGCTGTGACTTTGTGGTGTTGAATCTGACCCTGGAGAAGGTCACCCTCTTCACCAATGATTCATTTCTAAAACAGTGGAAATAATGCAGCTTGGTTTGTTACACTTTGAAGTGAAAATTTGGGCTTTCTGATCTCTAATAAACTGCAAACACTGAGATTTTCCCACTCCTAAGCTACATGGTTCCTCTTCTATACTGACTCTCTAATAAACATGTGTTGAGCTTTTATTGCATCTGTCTTGTGATGCAATCATAAGAAAATATTTTTTTCTCCTTTACTGAGCTAGCCTGTAACATTCCTTGGAATCTGATGTCATTGGAAGAGTTGTTGACAATGACAAATATGTTAACAAGTCATTAGGGAGAAACAGATGAACATGTGAAAGCAGACACATGCACAGTCCCAGCTAAACTTCACAGACTACAGAGCTTTATAAGCTCTGTAGCTCAGGCTTGGAGTATTCTTCTCCCAGGTGACAAGTGACAGAATGAGATGAAATAGCCTCAAGTTGCGCCACGAAGTTTAGATTAGATACTGGAATATTTTCTTCATGGAAAGTAAAGCTTTGGAATAGACAGCCCAGGGAAGTGGTGGAGTCACCATCTCTCAATGTGCTCAAAAACCATGGATATAACATGTGAGGACATGGTCTAATGGTAAATATGGTGGCTGCCAACAACTGGATTTGATGTTCTTGGAGGTCTTTTCCAACCATAATGATTTTAGTGGTGACTTAGAGCTGAGAATCTGCTTCAGGGTAGAGAGAACAGCACAGAAATTTACTGTTCCATTGCACACTAGGCCTGAACCCCCCTGTGGGGACAGCAGAACCACACTGAATGAATAAGCAAAGAACCAGACTGCTGCAAACATGAGCCAAACTTTCTGAGCCACTCTTACAACCTGTAACAGGAGGTAAGGGTAACCCAGACTTTTGTTAATACAGTGAAACAACACTGAATGATTGATGTTTGCAAATACACATATGTAGGGTTTATTGTAGAACAATTTTGTTGCACAGGAAAACAGGTTAAATGATATTTTGGTTATCAATAGTAATATGACAATATAAAAGCATAAAAATATAACTCGTGAAAATGTTCAAGAAGGAGAAGGAAAGGATAAGTGTAGGAAGAGCTCAGTACCTGTAGGCCTGGCAACTAGGCTTGGTTGTTGCAATTTTGATGTTTGTTGGTTCAAGTGTTCACAGTCTTGGTCAAAGTGATGGATCCATCGAGTGGTGGGGGAAAGCCCAGAACTCAGCATCTCTTTGGTTTACATTCACTCAGGTTCCAGTGGGAATGCCCAGGTACCTCCCTTGGGGTGGCAAGTTTCAACTGGATGAAGTAATGCTACGAGCTTCTGGCACCTTCCAGGACAATCCAGCTGCCTATTACACCAGCCCAGATGAGTCAATTTCGGCCCATTTCGGCCCAACAGCAGAAGTGAACACCTTCAGACTTCATGTGATTCATGGTACTTCCCCATCAGGGGAGTTATCACAGCCTGAGTAAGGACAAAGAGGCAGGACCCACCTCCAGGGTTTGCCTCTTTCCTTAGAAAGAGCCTGAGATGGTGGACAGTGCTGGGGCAGTTTGCACATCAGCAGCTTCCCCCTGAATGTTTGAACCATCAGCATTCCAGTCTCTCTTCTGGCATAACTTGTGGATACATTCTTCTCCTGGGACTGGACAATAGTAGCCCCTTTAGCTCATCCCAGGGTCCACTCACAGTCCAAATTCCATTAGTAGGCATATTTGGGGAGGGGTGGGCAGCAGATGAGCAGCTGCTGCTTTGTAGTTTGCTACAGTGGGGAAAAGTCCTCCAATGATTTTAGCAATGTTTTAGCCATTAACAACTTCTCACAGCCACACAGTATATCAGCAGAATGGGAAAGGCTGAGGTGTAGTATGCTTTAAAAAAAAACCCCAAAATAGGAAGTATGAAACTAGTCAGAGGGGACAAGAGGTAATGGCTGAGGTTCAGATTGAGCGAGGGGGAGAGAAAACATGTCCTTAAATTTTTCTTCAGTAATCTGAAGTTTGTGTTAATTAATAGTCAATTAAATTAGGTAAAATTCCTCCAATCAAGATTGGCCTGTGATACCCTAGTCTGCTATCCACTGTTGCAACTGCAGAAAGCCATTCCTCTCCTGCTCTAGTTAAACACTGCTAGGTGTTTGCTAGCTGCCAAGCCAGCACTGCCTGAGTGTATTCTGATCTTTAAAACCAGTCAGCAGCCCTTCATAGTTACTAGTGATGCTAAATGAAAACAGGACAAAGAATATCATATCCAGCTGCTCATCATCCCTCCTGCTTGACTGCTGGCATGTTCTCCATCACAGCTGTGGTCTGTACCAACAGGAAATCTGCCAGAGGGAGCCTCAGCATGGCTTGGGGGTAGCAAATAATCCCATAGCTCATGGGACACCCCATGGAGCACCAAAATGCTTCAGGTCTGACTCCCTCCTTGGATAGTATTCCAATAAATTATAGGAGGCTTTGTAACCTCAACCATTTCTGCATGCTCTTCTGTTGTGTTCATGGAGCATTTCTTGGTTGCATTCCAAGGAAACACCATTCAGATGGTGAACACTTTTGACTGAAATAAGGGAGAATTCATACAGAAGATGCCTGTTCTGATGGAATCACAGGGAGCCTCACACTGAGCCCCACAGAGATCCAGAGCCAAGTGTAATTCAGTGTGAACATTGCCAGCATTGGCTTCAAGTCCAAAGAAAAGAGGGATTCTAGACAGGAGCAGCTGCACCACCTCAGAGAATGGTTCTGTTTGTTTGTTTGTTTTTCCTTATGGTATTTAGGTAGTTTCTCTCATCACAACGTGGGAGATGCCTCACAAGAATTTCTGTTATCTCATAACTTTGCTCCTGCTCACAATTCAGTGAAGGAGCTGGCACTCAGAGTTTTATCTGGAACTCACATCAAGTCATTTGATCATTTTGATGGCCAGATATTATATTAATGTCTTATTTCTTTACATGTTATTGTCTATAGAATTTAGTCTCAGTAATCTTGATTTGACAGGTGGCTCATAGTCCACTGACCTGCAGCCTCTTAAACAATGTGAGTGGCTAAAAATTAAGTGCTTGTGGAATTTGTGTCCCAGACACCACAGACAGTATCCCCAAGTTTATATTATTGTTAGATACTGTGCAGTAGAGAAGAGGCTGGATATTATGATATCAACTGAATTCCCTTAGCCCAGTCATTTTCAGTGCTGCACAGTGTCTTGCCTGTCCAGAACAGAGAAGATTTGATCCATCTCCGGCTTTGTGCTTGACAGATCCAAGCCAAAGTCTGCAATATTCCAGTGCACTCAAAGAGCATGATCTCCTTTGTTTAGACAGCTGATACAAGCCCAAATATACTAATAGATTCTAATACTAATACAATCATGTAATCATAGAAAATCTCAGTTTGGAAGGGACCTTAAAGATTACCTAATTCCAATCTCCCTGCCATGAGCAATGATGCCACCTACTAGATCAGGTTGCTCAGAGCCTTGAGCACTTCCAGGGGTTGGACATTTCATAATAAGGAGAGTTTTGACCCTCAGTGTACTTTCAGACAGTTAAGTTTGGAGCTGAGTTTCACTCAGTTCTCTTGAACCTTCTGATGCATAATCTACTGGGGCCATTTTAAAGTCTAGAAACTTATTTTAATTGCATCATAAAAAAATAATATTTGGCACAGTATTTTGTCTACTAAATTCCCTCCATAGAGTTATGCTCTAACTTTTTTAGTTCTACAGTTCTTTCTGTTCTTAAAACTAAAGGACAGACTTGAACAACAGTCAGGGCCTTCAGATTCCTCAAGGACCCTTCAGTCTCTGAGCTTCACAAAAGCAAATCAACTGCTTCAGCTAAGGCAAAAAAGCTGCTTCACACTTGGAGAAAACCTGGCAATATTTTCCCAGTGCACAATGTCACCGATCACCTTCTTCCTAATTAATTGCCACCCCAGAAGACTGGCACCAATGTGCTTTGAAAAGTTCCCAACAACAACAGTCTCTTCTGTGATGTAGCTTAAACATGCACATTACACTCTGTTTTGATTGATTGATGAACCTCAGTGCAGTGTATATAATAATGTGCTAAATGTTACATATGCCCTTAGTGGGTAATTTCAGGAAATTATTAAAATGTGCTTCTTTTAAAAGGTTTGGTAATGTGAGTCACAGAGACGCTTGACAGACCCAATGCTGATTAGTGTGGGTGACCACAGTGTACTCGAGGCTTTGATATTTCTTGGCTTTTTCTTGGTTTCCCGGAGGCCCTTTGGACAAAGCAAGAAAGATGGCTGAGACACCCTTGGCCTTCTGGGAAACTCAGTGACATTTAAAGACTGCTGGGGCCTATTCCGTTAATATCTAAACTAATTAAAATCAAATCATAATTGTAGGAGCTTGTTCACCAGAATTCTAATCAGATTCGGAGCGGCGCACGCTGCTGTACTAACAGCTCTGTGAGAAGGGTTTTACCACACAGCCAATTGTTCTCAGTGGTGTGTCCCTATCTTACAACCAGCTCCTTAAATAAGAAATGTCACTTTGAATGCAGTGTGAAGACCTCCTTTCAGCACTTCCACTTTCCATATACACCGGGCGTGTTTTGCTGCATCACGGAATGCGGTGTTTGTCGGGGTGTGGCAGGCTTGTGCGTACCCACTGTATTTTTATTAGCACTGAGTGTGATACCCTGCACTGAACTTCCACCTTACACAGTCCCAGAGAAGACTGCAGCTGCTTTGTGAGGGGCAGCAGAGGGACAAGCATCCATCTCTCCTCTCTGGTGATCAGTGACAGGACAAAGGGGAGCAGCATGAAGCTGTTTCAGGGGGTTTAGGGTGGATCTCAGGGAAAGGTTCCTCCCCCAGAGGGTTTTGGGTCACTGCCCAGGCTCCCCTGGCAATGGTCAAAGCCCCAAGGCTGCCAGAGCTCCAGAAGTGTTTGGACACTGCTCTCAGGGATGCACAGGATGGGACTGTTGGGGTGTCTGTGCAGGGGAAGGAGTTGGAATTGATGATCCTGGTGGGTCCCTTCCACCTCAGGACATTCTGTGATTCTATGATGACACAGATGGGAGAAGCTCATGGACAACATATCAGGGCATCCCAAACCAGTATTGTAAACGATGGGGCCATAGGCTGAGCTGAATTAGAGCTGTTCCTGATGAAGTACCTGCAGCTGCTAAAGTAAATATCTGTCAGCTCAGCTCTGGCAGGTCTTATTTTTAACATCTGTGTGTTCGGTGTCACCATGTGCAGTGAAATACCTGTGTCAGATCAATAAGACACTCTTACTGCTGAGGAAAACAGCATGAGAATATAACAAGCATTAAGGCATATAGAAAAGACTTATTAATATTTAGCAAAACTAATCTGTTTCTCACTAGCCAAAACATGCACATCCAGCCCTTTTGGGAAGACAGCTTTGAAGATTCCCTAAGTTGAAATGAGGTTTTCTGCGCTGTATGTAACCATTCATATTCTCTGTGGGCTAAATCTTATTCCATAATTTTGAAGTCAACCTTTGAGATTTGGGAGATCATTAGAGGGTTTGTGTATGTTTTCTTCATTCTGTTTTTCCAGATAGACCAAATGTAGTCACTTTATAGATGGGAATGTGATTTAAATAATATGACTTTGCTAACATTACATTTTGAATTTATCTTTATTAAGGCTGCATTTTAATTTCATTCCATGTATCCTCATTAAGCAACTGTTTGCTCCCTCAGGCATTTTTTCAAGCTAACTTTTAATCTACCTATTGGCACTCAAAGCTGTAAAAGTTAAAGCCTATTTGAATTTTTATTTGGAAATCTGTTAGATTTTTACTCCTTTATAGAACCGCAGGCATTTTGCTTTTGCTGGAGATGGTCTATTTTCCCTATATAATTTGATAAATATTAAATTAAATAACACATATTCATATCAGTGTGTTGTATGCAAAGCCCTGTCCTTCCAAACACTATAGATTAACTATAATAGCACTTTATTTTACACCACTATTGCAGAAAGTCTCTCTGAAATCCTGTCACTGCAGCACTCAGATGCTGGATTGCCATTGAAATTAGCAGTGAGTGGGCCTAAAGGACTTACATTTTCCTTATTTCTATTGATTTTGACTTCTGAGTCATGCACACACTGCTTTAAGATGACAGGTGATGGAAGGAAGTTCAGTGAGAGTAGAAGCCACTGATGGAGCTGCTCTACATAATGTCACATAATGTGATTTCTCTGGACATACAACCACAGCAACATTGCAGCACGTATAAAAATTTAGTTTTTTTATTATGGTACACTCAAAGAATAAATTTTTCTTCTGCTATATACAGTACCTATAAACTTTAGAACCTGCCCCTCTCCTCATCCTCACCTTCCTCCTCCACTGCCTGCATTTCTCCCCCTACAATCCAGCTGAAGTCACTGTGTATTTACCTAGAGAAACAAAATTGATGGTCCTTGGTTTGATACAATCCTTCATTCCCCGAGCTTACACAGCCTACAGTTACTGACTGCTCTCAAACTAAGTTATTGTTTAGAAATATTCCTCTAGCTCAGCATCTTGTTTTGAAAAGCTGGGTGCTACCTTCAGCAAAAAAATAAATAAGCCCTCTAAAGTAGGTCAGGAATCAGAACCAAAAAGGCTGCTCAAGGCAGGCTCAGATCTGTAGGTATTTGCAATTTTAACTCACTGGTTGTTCAAAACATAACTAAAGCTCCTGAGCATACAGCACAAACAATAGCAAGCAAAAATGGTTTGTATTAGAGGCAGCTGCATCTGTCTTAATTATTACCTGCTTGGAGACATATAAATAAAATTGTGTAGAACTTTAGTTAGATAAATAAATATAAATTGCATAAACAAATAGGTTTCTGGTTTGTTTTTTTTTTTCCCTTGTGGTGCTTACTGGTTTAAGTTTTAATTTCATACACTCTTTCAATTATGACTGCATTTTCTTCTAAGCAATGCTCAGAGTTTGCTGCTGCAAATGACTCTTCTGACTAAAAATAATTCTGCTGAGAGCAGTGAGATCACCTGTGCTTTTGTGGACTCTGCACTGAGACACTGCAGGCACTGAGCAGGAAGAAGAACAGCAGAGAAGAAAAATTTTCAGAGAAGAAAAATGCCCATGTTAGTGCTGTTCTAAATGATAGATTTTTTTTTAATTTACTGCACCATCTTTGATAGAAAATATTGCTTCTCCATTGCTGGATGTTTCCTACATTGGTATCTCAGAGTTGTTATAAGTCAATCTCAACAGTAAAAATAGTTAAAGCACTGTTGTTTGGAAGTCACTGGAGGAAGATGCAGCAAGGAAGATATCTTTGCCAACAGGTCTCTCCTTGGATTAGGCAGAGCTGTGTTTGTTTCCTCAGAACCCCTCACAGACTCCATTTCTTAATTTGATGAGTGTACACAACTTACAGGCATGGAGAAGAATTAAAACCCAGTACCACAGAAATGCCTGCCAGCTAAGGGCTTTTCTTCTTAGATGGTCCAGAGTGCTCATGTTTTGGGCCAAGCTGAGCTCTTTTGAGAGAGGAGAAATTGTATTATCCCCATGTACATGCTCCAGGTTGGATGGGATTCTGAGCATCCTGATCTAGTGGAAAATGTCCTTGGTTGTGGGAGGATGTTGGGACAAGACACTCTTTAAGTGTTTAAACTGTTCTGTTTGTCTGTGATCCTGTGAAAAAGGTAACCACTTTCTCAGACTGACTAATTACCAGACACAGTAAAAATTGGAAAACACCACAATAAGCATGACTGAGACAGCAAAAATGTAAACATTAAAAAAGCCACACATTTTCAACTCAGTACTGCACAAAGTGTGATCTCTGTCAGCGGTGTACTCAATACAAGAATCAGAAGTGATCCAGAAGAAACTTTAATATTAATAAATGCAATCAAATGGCAGAAGCAGGTTCAGACAGATGTCTCCATCTGCCCTTGCAGTCACATGATTTTAAACCACTTGTAGGTGGCAAATTCATCTGACCTGTACCCTGAGGAATCAAAGCTCCGACTCCCTGTTGGGCTGGAAATCCCTGAATCCAGAATAATGACTTCTGTTAGAAAGTAATTGACTCCAAATGGAAAATTTCTGCTGATATCTGCTAGACAATGTCCCTGAGAGCCTGTGCAAGGCTGGTAAAATGCTGGCTGCAGTAGCCAGGCTGAAGGCAAGACCTTATGGGCTGCCACTGGGTACCTAGTGGGGGACATCTTCATTCATCTCAGTTTAGCTTCTGAACAGATCTCAACATTTTCCTGTTATTGCTGGAACTCTGATCAGAACCTTCCACTGTGTCCAGGCTTCAATCTTGAACAAACTTTTTTTCTTAATTCCTTTAATAGACACATCTACCATTGGTTTCATGAGTACATATAATTAATATGTGCAAATATTACTTTTTCTCTACCTAATTCTGATCCCAATTCTAAGACACAAATGAAGGATGAAAAGAAAAGGTGATCTCTGATTTTAACAGTTCAAGTTTATTGCCTCACTTAAAGATCAGACAAAGCAATACTGCTGACCTTGCAATTTATCCCAAACCATTAGCAAATAAAAACGGGATTTTTCATTATCTGGGCTAAAAGTTCCTTTAACTGTATGTAATTGCAAGTTTAGGCCCCTCTTTGAGCCACTGAATACAGACAGGTTACTTATGGGTTCCAAATCGCATCTTGAGCCACTTTCAACCACATCCAACTCTATTTCAGCTCAATATTTTCAGCTCAGATAGGACAAGGAGAGAAGCAGAATCTAGAGGAGATGCTCCTGGCTCACTTCTCAATGCCTGCACTTGACTAAAAATCCAAATCATGCCATGAAAAAAGGGATCCTAACTTAAGGATAAATTCTCAAAAACACAGCACTACTTTTATAAGAGGAAAACAACTTTCACACTTAATATTTCTTCTTTATTTCCTTCCATTCAGAAACACAAAATTGAATAACACTGCCCTGATTTACACCATATAAACACTCAGCCCTGGTTCTTAAGGTCCATGTGGCTTTCTTACATGTCTTTCAGTCTCCTGCCATGTTTTTGCTTTTACCATATTAAACATTCTTGTTCAGACCTTGTTTGTTAGATCATCCCATTTATTACTTACCAGTATTCTCAGAACTGTGCTGAATTTGCTTCTGCTTTCAGAAATCTCAGTAATTTTATCTCATCCAAACACTGGGGAAAGTCATCTCCTTTCTGCTGTAGGTATTTGAGGGTCCTTGTTGACCCAGTGTAAGACACTGGCAGCTGAGCCAATGCTGGGGTGTGCTGGCGCTCCTGGTTGGTCATTCCCTGAAATTAGGATTTCAGCAAGACCACCAGCTTGGTGTTCCCAGCCAGCTACCAGGTAAATCTCTAAATGTTCTGCCAATTGCATAAAAACTGAGCAGGATCAGAAATATGTGACATGCCTGCATGAAGTCCAACATGAAAAACTGTAATTTGATTTGGATGTTAACAGAAAGTTATATTAGGAGCTCAGCAGTGAAAAGCTCTGTTGAAAAAAAAACAACAAAACTTCTAGCACAGTATTTTCTTTGGAGGAAAACTTGTAGCAATTTACAGAAAACTCACTCAAACTGCAGTGATGCAGTTTCTACCACATTGAATAATGTCATTCCTTTATGTAGCAAACGTGCTTGTATCCCACATGAATTTGGCACCACTATCATTTTTCCAATCACACACATATATCAGAAATGTTGAATCAGAGTATAGAAGTAAGCTACAAAGCTCAAATTATACATTTGGAACATGCTTGCTGATATTTTAAGGTTCATGCTGTAGATACTGTTTTAGTGTCTCATCTTACAGTGGAGTTGTGAGAAGTGCAGTCAGTATTACCAAAAGGTCTTATGGATTTAAGTCAGATTCACAGATTTAATATGCGCAGAAAGAAAAAGAAAATAGTGTTTGCAAAAACAATGATACATTTCTAAGTCATCATCTGCAAAAGGAAACTTTCAGATTTTTCACTTGGAATGATTTTAAAAAATAAAAATAAAGTTTTAATTTTTGATATGTAACACTGTGATTTGGAGGGTGACAATGGTATTAACTTGGTCAAGGAAGTATCAGTCACACAGAAATTAAAACATCTGAGCTTAAAAGCACTAAATAATCTAAACAAAAACTAAACTAAGAGAGGCTGTGGACTCTCCATCCCTGGAAGTGTTCAAGACCAGGCATGATGGGACTTGGAGCAACCTGGTCTGGTGGAATGTGTCCTCACCCATGGCAGGGGGATGGAACTGGATGAGATTTAATATCCCTTCAACCCAAACCATTCTGTGATTCTGTGATTCTATGATCAAGGTATATTATGAAAACTTCTCTGTGCCTACTGTAAGCAAAGACCCAGCTGGCAGAACATGAAACCACAAGAACACACTGCTGACTCTTCTCCCCTGCTGCCAAATTTACTTGACTCCACGAAGAAGAACAATGTGAGTGAAGAAATCAGCAGGTTGGCCAAAGAAAGGTTTTGTTCTAACCTCCCACTGACACTGAGTTTCAGAGGTAACAAGCAGGACTGGCCTAAGGCCAAAAATAAACTTTTTATTTGGCTCTCTCAGCAATGGAGATTTGACTCCTCCAACACAGAACTTCAGCAAACTTTCCCTGGAGCAAACGAAATTTCATTCAGGTCAGGACAGGTAAAAGCAATTCTAGATGATGGATGGGTTAACTGGGGTGCCTCGTGTTGATTTTCACTCCTAAGTCCTACCAGCAGCTAAAGAGTTGTTTGGTCATATATCAGCATATTTTAAAAATGTCTAGATGTATTTAATGTATATTTTATGCACTATGAGGAAAAATAAATGAATAAAATTCCACTTCTGTTTCTTCTCTGAAGATTTTTCTGGAACTACATGAATAAACCTGTTGGTGCACATGTCTATGTGCTTTATTAAATCAAAGTATAGGCCAGGAACTGACTTTAAAGAGTAGGGACTAGATTATGTAGTTAAAAAAAACAACAACAAAGTAAAAATCTTTAATTTAAACTGTGTGTCTCCACGAATCTGAGGGCATTTCACATCTGAATGACAAGTCAGCTTCAGGATGTAAATCTTTTCACCTACCAGGAAACTTGGTGTCTCACAGAGAAAAAAATAAAATAAACCACAAAATTCTGAAAAATGCAAAGTAAAATTGTCATTTCAGTTTTCATGCAGAAAATGTCATTTCCTCCTACTCTGGTTCCCACCCAATACTACTCTCAGGTCTTCTTTTGCATTCTGCGACATTAAATAAACAGTGTTTGTGGAATCTTTTCTAATTTCACTTTTCTTTCTTAAATGTGACTCTCAATAAAATAAATGCCCCAAAAACTGATTAGCCATTCTAAACCCATTTGCTCATACTCCAAAGCCCAAGTGAAGCATGAAGAATAATTTTCAAGTTTTATATTTTAAAAACAATTGAACATTTCTAATCCTAGGTGTCCCGATCCCATGTGTTAGTTGCAGAATGGAGTAAATAACCTTCTTCTGTATTTGCATCTTAATTTTCTTTCAACGTTTTGCAATATAGATTTTCATACAGAGAACACTTCTCTTTCTTTATAAACAGATGCCACTCTAGCTGTCATTTCAAAGACGTGTGACTGAATTTCCGAAAGTCTAAGAGACATGTTAAAAGTGACATGAAGTAAAGCAAATGATTTGACTATTGTTTCAAGTGTTCTTTTTTAAAATTTAAATGTAAAAAAGAAAAAAAAGCCCTGAAGATATTATTCAGTAATACTAGTAACAGTATTTCTATAATGCTTTAAATTTCCAAAGTTCCTATGTAGACAGTAACTAATTTAAATAGTGCCCACGACTTTTAGATGCTAATATTCACCTTGCAAAACAAATTCATTTGTTTGTGTGTGGGTGTTCTTGAGGGCTACACACACACAGACTCTACAGTCATTTGTCAGTCTCTAATAAGAAACAGAAGTGACATCTGTCATGCATTCCAGTAAACACATTAAGCAAACACAATAGGACCCCAAAATGTTTACTCAAGTACTCTAATTAATTGTGACTTGCTGGAACAGAGTTTTCTATGAATTAAACACAAAGATCCATGCTCTCTCCTCCCCCTTGCTGTAGCTTTTTTGTGCAGTGGGAAAAGATTTAAACTAAAGACTTCCCTTCTGGCTCTGCCAAGGTGCATTTTTCCCTCATGGACTTGACTTGCAGTAGAAGTTGATGTGAGAGTTTGTCATGGCTGTTTTGACAGTCCGGTCATCCTAATCCAGGGATCTGGTCCCTGTGGTTTGTCAATTATCCTACTAACCCTACAGCGAGAGGAACACTCAAGGCACTGAACTGTCATCCAATAACCAAGAAATAATGTCAGCAGCCAGTGAGTAGGGATTGCGAGAGATGGGGATGATTTTGACAACAGAGAAGTGTGGATCATTTCAGCATTTATTTTATTTATAGGCATTCGTAACAAATTAATTACATCTCACTGCAAGGCTTGGCTAGAAGTTGCTGGATCCAGACCTGCCTGCACACAATCCCTGAACTGAGTGCAGATCCAGGCTTGGAGGTTTGATTCCCAGTTTTGTTCACTCCCCTCCTGTGACCTTGAGCTTGTTACTTGACTTGGATATGTTTCAATATCCCTCCGGATAAACTGAGGATAAAAGCATGCACTCTTAAGAGCAGGCAGAGCCTTAATCAATTAATTCCTGTAAAGGACATTAAGATCATTTAGCAAAAGGTAGAATTAAAGTGCAAATTATGCTAAGGTCCTACTGGAATGAAAGACAAGTGTGTTTAAAAGGAGATTTAGATGCAGAAGGTTAGACAGCAAAGAAAATCTAGGTGGAGGATCACAAGTCTTGATTCTGATCCAGTGTGTAACAGGATAATTTGGCTTAACTCCCCGCTTAACACTAACAAAGCAGGTTCTGCCCTGGATTCTCACTTGGTATAAAGTTACACTGATCTATGGTTACACTGATTCAACCAACTCAGAGTTCAAATTTTTGGCTCTGCAAATCCTCATAATTAGATCTATTTTTTATTTTTATTGATCTATTAGATCAATTTTTTTCATTCTTTTAGTCTGTTTTCCCTATCACTTCTCAGTCACATATTTACTCAAACCATGTTGAAGTGAGAAGATATGTCCAAAAATATGAAACAACAGAAACAAGCTAAACCTCTGGAGTCACCCTGTTTCCAAGCAAGCCACAGGCACATCCAGCAGGACTGGATGATAGAACAGGTAGCAGTGATGGCCTGCTACGCCTTTAGTTCTGAGTTTATTCAGGATACAGCCTCAGCAGTAACTGGTTCAAATTTTCTACCACCTGAAAGCTCTGTGGGAAAGCACAGGGTATGAGATCCATGAATTTCCTTGGCTTCCAACCTGCCCCTGAACACTTCCAGGGATGAGGCAGCCACAACTTGTCTGGACTGCCTGTGCCTGGGCCTCACCACCCTCACAGGGAAGAGTTTCTTCATGCTATCTGACCTCTCCACTGCCCTCTGCCAGTTTAAAGCTGTTCCCCCTTCCTCTATCCCTGCCCTTGTGAAAGGTCCCTCTTCAGCCAACACAGAATAGGGGTGAGCTCTGATAAAACACAGCTGATATGAAATTTAATAATTTAAGAGATTGTTTTAAGACTGTGTCTGGTAGACTGAACAATTTAGATCTCCCGTTTGTGGTGGTTAGGAAGATTTATTCTTGACACTGGTACAGAAATGGAAAGGAGAAATTTTTTGGCAATCTTCTGAGGGAAAAAATCTTCCAGTTGTAGTTTCAAAACCATGTGTGCAACCATTAGAACAACTAAACAATGATCATGCTGTTCATGAAATAATTTTGTCTCCTACAAATCCCTTACTGGCTAAATATCCATATTCACTGCTGATAATTAGGGAAGTCTGGGTAAACAGAGATGTCTTAAAATGTCTGTTTAAAATCATCTCCTTCATTTTCAGCGATATTAGTGGAAAATTAAAATCTGGACACCAGGACTTGCCATGATCATGTCTGATATTACACTCTAACTCTTTCCATTGCAGAATTGTCAGCAAATCTGGAAAACAGCTGGAAGCCAGTCCAGGAAAATATTATATTTAAGCAATGTGTTGCTATGTGAATATCACCTCATTGTGCAAAATTTAGACCTTCTTCCTGAAAAAGTATTTTCTCTATATAGGAACAAAAAAGAAAAAAAAAGAAAGGAAACAAAAAACTCCCAAACCCCTGAAACTTTGGAACAGCTTAAATGAGAAACAACTGATCCAGCTGACACCAGCTGAAGCTGATTGTCATTCTCTATAGCATTCAGGGAGCTTAGGATAACTTTTCAGATACAAAAATGTTATCTTGAATAAGAAATTGCAAAAGCCTGTGCTGGGTATGGATATTTGCAAAGATTAAGACAGAAGACATGGTCTGATATGGAAGCACACACTGAGTAAGGAAACAACACTCAGCTCTCAAGAGCCAAAACCATAAATGAGTCAACATCTCTAAAGAAGCCCACTAAACTTCTTGTTTTCTCATGCACCTCACAATTTTATGGTTTGAATATGATCCCTGCTGTTGCTGAAATGCCAGTCACGAAAACCTTTTTATGGGGTTTTATTTACTTGCCTTCTTGTAAAGGTAAATTCCATCCATGCTTCACATCCTGATGGGGGTTACATTGATAAAGCCCCTGTGAGAAAAAAAACGAAAAAACTACAGAATCCCCACAGATGTCAGACTCCCAGAACTATGGAAAAGCCCTCTAAGATCAATTATTCCAACAGTCCCTCCAGCACCACTGCCAAGACCACCACTAAACCACATCCCTAGGTCCCACAGCTGCAGAGCTTGGAAATGCCCCCAGGGGTGGTGGCTCCACCTGTTCTAAAGCTGGACAACACTTCCCCTGAAGAAATCTTTCCAAATGTCTGATCTAAACCTCCTCTGACACAACTTGTGGCCATTTCTTATGGTCCTGTCACTTGCTCCTTGGAAGCAGAGCCTGATCCCACCTGGCTGTCCCCTCCTGTCAGGAGTTGTGCAGAGCCAGAAGGTCCCTCCTGAGCCTCCTTTTCTCCAGGCTGAGCTTCCCCAGCTCCTCCCTCAGCTGCTCCTCATCAGAGCTGTGCTCCAGACCCTTCCTCAGCTCCATCCCCTTCTCAGGCCAGAGTTTTCACCACACCCTCAGTGGGAAGGACATAAATTTTTCAGGACTATTGTTTTGGTTTTTTTTAAAGATGGGCATGCTGATAATATGAACGTGTCTGGAAATATTCAGATGTGGTAGGACCTGTGCCTGGGAGGTGGATTTTTCAGTTCCTGTTAGTGAGGTGTTTGAGGGAATAAAGTAAACACAGCCCATTCCCTGGCTCTCCCCACATGGGTGAGTCTAACTCCAACACCTCAGAAAGCTTATTCCATAAACACTGGATACTTTAAAACTATTTGCAGTAAAGTTGGATTATCAATGAGAAACTTTAAACCTCTAAGACTGCTACTTGACAATTTGTCACTCAACTTCAGCAAAACTATAGGGGAAAAGCACAATGAATTAATGAATAGCAACAAATCCCCATGACAACATGTTACTTCATTAAAATTTTATCAGCATTCTTCCTAGGGAAAGCATGCCTTCTGTTCTACGCTGAGCTTCTTCTACAGTGTTTTACAGACAATTCACAGCATTCTGGCGCTTCAAAATTAGTTCCTGTGGAGAGTGAGCTACACACAGACTCTAGATTGTGTCACACAGCGATCTCCTGGGTGCCATGATGAAGTTTTGCCTACATTTTTTGTGTGTATCTTATGCCTTAAACATTAATCAAGCATTTCCCAATTGCTTTCTTTGAGAATAGGTTAATTAGCTGCAAATGCATCTCTGTGTTAATTTTCAGCAAATGTATTAAACTGCATTTCATAAATATTTTCCTAGCAAGCAAAGGAAAGCTTTGAAAAGGAAATGTTTTCATTGCTTTCGTTGGGGCTCTATCTTATGCTTTTTATTTTTTATTTCTTTTCTTTATTTTTTGTGTGGAGATCCATAAAACATATCCATTGGTGTTCAGTGTATTCCTCAGTGTGGATGTAAGTAAAAAAAGAATAATAATAAAAATGGTTACTAGATACTGTAAACTTGCCAATATAATCTCAGGATTTGTTAAAAGAAAAATTCTCTGCACAGAAATGCTGAATTTATTTGCTTGGAGATCCAAATTATTTTGAAGAGGAAAAAACCCCATGTAGATTAAGAGAAAAAGGCTGAAATTACTCTTCCAAATAAATAATGGCTTGTAGGGATATCAGTAACATGTTCTGGTTATATTAATAACATTTCCCTCAGACTATGGCAGAGCCCTTACAGCACGTATTTGGCTCTAAAAGCCCCTAGCAAGAAAATATCACTTCCCAAAAACTTTGCAAGCCAAACAGATTTTGGATGCAAGGCTTCAGGGAAGGAAATTCACCCCCAGTTTTAACCCCTGAACAGAGGTGTTTGACACAGGGATTTAGGTGTTCAAGTCAGCAGCTAATCAGGCAGGAGGAGGCAGAATTAAGAGTACACATTACAATATAAGGTTATGAGCCAGATGGAAAACATCAAAAAATAATGTTTCTTTTTCTTTGGATAGCTATTTTCTACAACAAACATTGCAAAAGGAAGATACCAAATCTTCCTACCTCCAGCCAAATGCCTGAACTGCACATTCTCTCCTTTGGCTCCATGAACCTTGCCAGTCTGGAGCAAACATTTAGGGTTCTGTCTGTGGAATATTACAGTAAAGTTATTACAGATAACATTCTGTTTGGACGTGGAAAGTGCTGTCATAACCACCCCATAGCTCGAGAAAAATCTGCAAACCAGGTCATCTGCCTTCCACATGAGTGATCTAATCAATGGGCTCTTATGCCTGTTTATTTTGACTCTGTATTTTTTTAAAATTATTTGAATTGATTGCAATCTTAGTAACAGGCTTGATTCTGAGGAAGCTCAACTATGTAAATACCTAAAGAGACTGAGCAGAATTAATATTTTCACCTTGAACCTGAGTCTTCTTTGGAAAATGACTCTAGGTGGGCATAGCCAGTTCAGCAAAGCCAAGGCATTTCCCACAGAAACCTCTGATTACCCAATGAAAATTATTATGGGAAATATAAATGCCAGTGGCACCTTTCCTTAGGTTTATCCACTGAGGTAAGGCATGAAAGGTACCTATATTATACAAAAGGTTCCATGACATGCTCCAGATAACAAAAGAAATCTGGTAATGGATGTCACAAGGGTTAGAGACATTTCCATCTCAATGTGGAATCTCGCTGTTCTTTAGGAAAGTCTTTCCACCAATTGCTTAACTTTTTTTATTTTTGTGAATTTTAATTTTTTTTCCCAGCTACCTGGGATTCACAACACATTTATACACTGACCCTTTTCCTATACAGAGTATTTAGAAGAAGAAATATAGTGCAGGCCTTCTTCCTTCAAAGGGAAGAGCTCAATGTCATTGAGACCTGGGAAAGTTGTAGAAGTTTGTTATATGATCTTGTTAGAATAAATATTGAAAGAAGCATTGAATCAGTAAATTAAGGAAACTGAGATGTGTCTTCTCTGAATTTTTTTTTTAAAAAAATACATTTTAGTAGGGTTCCCCCAGCAAAATTTCTGCACAGTTCTGTTTACATTTCATGAGATGCCACCCCATGACTCATTCTAAATTAATGAATCCAGGCCCAGCATGTTACAGACCCATTGATAATTCTTGTAAACCTAACAAACAAAACACAGGACATCTCCAAAGAGATCTTTTGGATCTCTTCTACCAAAAGAACTCTCCTCATCCCTTTCCTGCAATTCTAATTTCTTCTGAGCTGCTGTCATTTCCCTTTTCACTCAAGAAAATATGGGAATTGGACACTTTAGGATGGCTGGTAGTTGTACAATTTTGTGCATAAAGAAGTCCAAGGCCAATGTCTATTTGTTACGTCCTGGATTTGTTTACTGGGAGCCCTTTATTGTGACAGTTGGATAAAGACTCGAGTATCTCCTCATTTTTTGGCAGCTGTAGTCAGTCTGATGGTCATCAGCAGATGTGTCTTTCCACATTGATTCTCAAGCAACTTGACCTGAAGAGAACATTTACCAAAACCCCTTTATGTCATCAGTAGCTGGCATTCTTTTCAGTTTCAGCAATCCCCATGCAGTCATAGTGTCCTTTCACTTCATTATTTGCACCAAGTCTAGAAATGTAAAAATAGCTCCTGCTACTATATGGCAGCAATTTTCAGAGACACAGACAATGCCAGGCTGCAGCCAGCAGGAAATTAAATGTGCTGTCCTTGATGCACTTGCTGCCATACATGGATTTAATGATATTTCAGTCTTCAGCAGGCTGTGGCATGAGCATCAGAGATCCGTGGTGAGCAGATTTCTGATGGCATGCAGCAGGGTCAGGAGTGGGAGCTGTGGCACTCAGAGGCACAGCTCAGTGGGAGGCAGGAGATGTCAGGCTGCAAGTTCCCTCATCCCTCTGCTGTCTTGCAGACAACAGAAAACAGGACAAGGGAACTGGCAGCCACTCTCCTGTTGAAAGGCAGGATCTCCTGGAGTGGATTTTTGGCAGAAACATCTTCAAGAAAACATCTTAAGTTTAGGAATGGACATGATCTCTGCAAGACTCCCAGACCCCTAAATAAAACATATTTTTCTAGACCCTGTAGTCCCAAACCCATGTTTGTGTGAAATATCTATCAGTGTTTGTCCAGACAATAGGACTAAATCGTTAATCTGAAAATACAGCCACCATTACCCATAACCAAAGCCAGATTGTGTGCTATCCTTGGAGAAAGCAGAGGGAAAGCCATTTCCTTTCTTCTCCTCCTTTCTTTTTCCACTTCTGAAGACATCAGTAACTTGTGAATTAAAAATCAAGGGGAGGTGGCTTTGAGCAGGATTCAGATAAAGCCATCGTGGGGAGCATGTGGTGCTATTAAAGTTTCTTCTGAACTCTGCCTGTCTGTCTCTGTCCTGTAGTTTTTTTGAGGCAGCTTTTGTTAAAGGCGAGTCATGCCAATCAATCCTGGCAGGTGGTCTTTTTAGTTCCAGGTGTTGACAACAGGTATTTGCTTTGGTCTCCTACACCCTGTATCACAAAGGGAGGTGGTGAATTCAGCATTTGTTGGCAGAAATAGGATAGATGACATTTGCTGGCTCAACATTCTTCATCTCCAACCGTTGTTATTCCAGTTCTTGTACTTCTTGGTAAGGAATAATATTAAGGTGTAGGAAATTCATTGTCCTACACAGTGGTGGTCTGTCCACCACCATCTGTACTTCAAAGAAACACTGGTTCTTTGTGTTTTGTTATGGGGAAGCTTTTAATTCAACCTCTTCTAATTTATCCTTGAGTTTTAATGAGTTGCACTCCATTTTCATCTTAGTCATTTTTATAGAAATCTGATGGTGAATTACAAACAGCTGCATCCCTTGCAGACATTTCCTAAAAACTACAAGATGCTTAGAAGAAATCTGCTTGCTAGTGTCTAGGAAAGGACCACTGGGGATAGGTATATATTTGTGTACCTTTATTAAATTCAATTAATTATCTGAGAGCTTGAAATATCTCACTATATTCTTTTTTTTTTTATTTTCCTGTTTCCCTTTCATATTCCATGTCATGTATGCCACACTGATTCCAATGGAGTAGGAGAGTTCAGCTGAAAGGGACCTAAAATGATAAATAAGTCCAACAAATAAATAAGTCCAAACAAGTGTAAACTTGTCAAGGCAGAACTGGGTGGTTTCCCCTCATAATTTCATTAGCAAAATTACCTGTTTGAGCCCTTTTCCCTGCAGGTTGAGTTACACACTGTACCAGCTCAGCTTTTCTGAACTATGGACTTTGAAGAAAAAAAATCCAGGCCATATTCAAGTTGCAAGTGATATTTCTGTCTGCAGAACCCCTCCATCTTCTTTGGGTTTCTCACTCTCCAGGTTGCTCCACATCACAGAATCACAGAATCAGAGATGGGTTGGAAGGCACCAAGGAGCTCATCTGGTCCCACTGCCTTCCTCAAGCAGGGGCACCCCAGAGCTCAGGGCACAGGATGGTGTCCAGACAGTTCTGGAATATCCCCAGTGAGGAGACTCCACTCCCTCTCTGGTCTCTGTTCAGTGCTCGGTCACTGCACAGGGAAGAAGTTCTGCCTCCTGTTCAGGTGGAACTTGCTGGGATCAATCCCTGCCCGTTCCTCTGGTGCCACTGCTGGATCCTCATGGAGCAGAGCCTGGTCCCAACAACTTTCCTTTAGATATTTATATATTTGTGAGGTGTGCCATCGCCTGACAGGTTTGATTTCTGTGCCTTTTAGCCAAATGTTATCAAGAATTTTGCAGTCTTTAAGCACCAGCCCAAAGAACACTTTTTTTTTTTGTTGGTTTTTTTTTTTTGTTTTTATCTTAAAATATGGTTAACATTCCCATATCGACTACCCAGAGAGGGGAAGAACTCATTAAAATGGTGGCAAATGCTCTGAAAGGTTTCCTCTAAAATGGAAAACTGTTTTGACTTTTTGCATTTTATTCTCAAAGAGAGGTCTTTTATCGACATCAGCTCAGCACCTTGGAGAGAAAAAAGATATCTTGAAAAAGGCTTTTAAACCCTGAGGTTGGCTGAAGTTTTTTTTCCCTTTTCCCTAGACTTTGTAAACACTTCTCTCTGTAAAAGTAATGCACATAATTGTGGGGTCTTCCATCTTTTTATAGGCAATATAGTCTAAGTCATAAATCTCAAAAAAAGTGGTTTTGTTTTTGGTCTTTTTTCTTTCTTTTCCCCTGTTTTTGGATGGAAGTTACCCATTTAGGGAATAAATGCAGAACACAAAGATGTCATTTTCTTTCTTAAACAAGGTCAGTATCCTGACAATAAGGGCACTTTAAAAGCTTTCTATTGTGCTTTTGTTCATGGGGGAGAAGGAGCTGATCAATGTCCTTTAAGGTTTGCAGGTTTCTTTTCTTTTTAGGACTTTTTCTTGGGTTCATTTTTTCTTCTTCCTTTTTTTTTTTTTTTTTTTTTTCCCTGTTAAAAGTGAAATAAATATTTTATTTTCTAAGGAGGAAATAAAACATCAGTTACATTGCCACATTATAGTAAGCAAAATTAATCTGGTCAGGTTTTGAATTCAGGTTTTTGTCTCCTACTTTTAATAGTTAAGAAACACCTCAGCAATATTTTATGAAAAAATATCAGGTTATTTGCTTTGCAGGGACAGATTGGCTTCACATCCTGCAAAGCATGAGGCAGGGCTGCAGTTTTATTAAAGTACTACTCAGAGAGGCCATATCATGAGCACTTTCTTCAGCTGCTCCTCTTGGTAAACAAGAAATGGAAAAATACTCCTGGTTTTGTCAGTGATGGTCTCACAACATGAAATTCATCTCTCCTGTCTTGGCCTATAGTTTCATGTTAGTCCACCATCCTCAGTTCCCGTAGGAGTCAATGAAAAGAAATTATTCCAACTGCAGATTTATTTATTTCTGCCTCTAGTCACAGCCTCAAAGGGCTTTTGATTTGTGCTGTACTGTTGGTACCTGGTTATTTCAGCAGGAATGGGGACAAGCAGAGCCACAGAATGGTCTGGGTTGGGAGGGACCTTAAAGATCTTCTCATTCCAACCCTCTGCCATGGACAGGGACACCTTGCAGGTTGTTCAGAGCTGTGTCCAGCCTCTGATACATTGACTGATAGACAATTATTGCTCTATCACAGTATTTAACTTGCCTAGAAGTATTTTATAGTACTGACTGAATAAATATTATTGTTTAAAAGACCACCTGTGCTTAGGAGTCGGCACGTTACAAATATCATAGATATCATATCAAAGATATGCTGAACTGATTCAAAAAGTAAAGCCTGAAAAAATAACATCACTAATGCACAGACAATAATAATGCTGCAGATGTTGGTGATTTAAATTTGCTTAGAGAAATTAATCTACTTGCACTGTTCAGATATACAGAATTGTGAATTAATTTACATGATTAAGTGTGAAATTTTTTGGAAGGAAAAACCACACTTCCAGGTTTTTATAAATAAACTTTTTTTCACTTAATGCTGCTTGAAAACCCTGTAACCCAGCAAGGAGTCTGTAATATCAGTGTCTGTGTCTGGCCTGAGTCTTACTCAGCCAGTCATCCATGCTCAAGCCTGCAGCAAAGGCTGGAGTCCTCCACGGAGGTGGTTGGAACTTCTCATGTCCTTAAAGTGAAGAAAATTCCTCAGAGCTCAAAATCAATCTCAAAATCTCTTAAAAAAGCTTTGGACACCTCAGCTCTGCTGCTCCACAGCCAGGTACAGGTAGAATCCATGATCCCAGTGCAGTGGCAAATGGGGCAATGCAAGGATGGAACTGTACTTCTCCTGCTCCCATCTCTGCAAGGTAGTTATAACAGTACTTTAACATAATTTTGATGCTGATTTCATTACCGTGTTTAAAGGAAGATCAGTGTAAATGTATGATATCAGCTACCTCATATAAAAGGCTTTTATATAAGCAGGTGGTTTTGGACCTTGCCTCCAGCTATACCTTTTGATCATTTAGAAGGCTACTGATGTACCCCAGGCAACTTACGTAAAACAGTTATTTGTACTCATTTAATGCTATACCTTTAAACACCCTTTTAATCTATTTGCAGCTGTAAAAGGCTCACAGTATGGAAATGCTTTAAAGGAGTAGGCTTAACTTCCACAACTAGGCTAAATTTTATTTTTCTGGGTAGAAATCTTGCCCTCTTTCTTCAGCTTGTGCAATCATTGTCACATCCAAACACACACTCAGAACTTACCTGTTCTGAGAAAATCTCTAAGCAGAAGGTCCTAGATCAGAAATAGATGGACTGTCTGAGCAGGGATATCTATGTCTACTCCAGTAAGTGCACTTTAATGTTTCAAACAATTCAGGAAACCTGTTAATCTTCACAAATAAAATTAAATGTGTTTGTACTTACAGTAAAAATGTTATAATTTCTGCTTATTTCTTGTTACTGTGTGTCAGCTCCATCTGCCAGACAGTGCAAACCAGTTAATAACATGGCCAAAGATGAAAACACAGACCAGAGATTCCTCACTGTGAAGAAATTTATGTCAGGGGTAAGTTTTTCCCAAGGTTTGCAAACCACTGAGAAAAACGTCTGGTGATTTAATCTTTTATTCATTTATGTGATTGAACCAGATCTTCTGTTTTCTCTCTGGTTTTGTTTCCCAGGTCACAACAGCAAACAGTAAAGTCCAGGTAAAATAAAAGATCACTTAATGCAGCTTAATAATGTATTTTTCAGATATGCTGTGTGCTCATGTGCTCTGTGCTGTGATCAGTGATAAATGTGCACAGCAAATCCATTTTATTAATAACTTTAATTGCTTCCAGAAGGTTCTGGTGTTTTATTCTGTCAAACCAGCCATAGAAAGACAATTAGATATCAGTTAACACATTTACTCTTCTTATTGTTTTTTGATAGCAACCATCATAAAACAATAAAAGCATTCCTTCCCCATAATGATATTCTGGGGAGCCAGGTGTTCTGCATGTTAGAACAAAATTACTGCCTTTTCTAAATAAAAGCTTTGTGTAACACCATGGCAGCAGAAGGTGGAAGGGATGTAATGAAATAGTTGCATGCTCATATGTAATTTTCCCCTTTGGATTCATTTGTGGAAACTGCACATGTACATATGCACACACACATGCACGGGATTTCTTTTTTAGCCTTCAAAGTGGTGCAATCCATGAGCAGACCCATTTCTGCAGCTTTTGGTGTGGTATCTCGGGATACTAAAACCAAGCAGGAACACCTATTAGTAAAATAGTTGCACAGCTTCCATTTTTAATATTTTCTTTCTTCTAAAATTACATTTCTAAGGGAGAAATGACATCAGGCCCCAAACTGGCCATTTGTCTCCCACTGACTGTGAAGAAAGACTGGCATGGTTTTATCTGCAGATGTTTGTTCTGTTGACATTCAATGAGATTCAAGATGTGCTTTATTCTTTCAACTTTTTTTGTAAAGTTCAGGATGGAAAAGTTTTTCTGAATAACTGCTTTCGTTATTGCTGACAAACACTGATATTGGAAAATAATTTTCATGAGGACAATGGACTCCATTCTGGGAGTTGAGAGTAATTTTTGCTCAAAATTCTCCTACTTGAAGGCTATTCTGTACTGTTTTACTGACTAAAATCCTTCTTTTTTTCTAAACTTCAAATGTAACCCTTTTATTCAAAACTTCTTTGCCCAGATAAGCAGATAGAGTTTGTGTTTCATGTCATATTTCATTTATCTCTCACTGAGTATTCATCATAATCAGAGACAGGATCATAAATATAAATTGATTTAGAAGATGTTGCACAATGGAAAAGGATGCCTCATAGAAAATGAAAGCAGAATTGTAAAATCAAACCAAGTGAGAACTAGAAAAGAAATTAAAACAGTGCAAAAAGATTCAAATGCAGTCAGGAAAAAGTGGAGTAAGTTGTGAATGTGAGTTGAACACAAAGAAGTGGAACAGATTGTTTACTTCAGCCACCATCCAGGTTTAGTGAGTCCTCCTTGCTTGGGTGTACATAACCTTCCCAATGGATCTGCTTTCTGTAGCATCCTTGTTATTTGGCAAAACCCAAACCAAACATGATTTGTCACAGGTTTGCTTGTTGAATTTGTCAGAGAAATCTGCCAGCTCTAAAAGGAGTAAATGAATCTTATTGGCAATTTTTTTTCTTGTTGTTCTTCAGCTTTTATCTGAGAGCTGGAACACCTAAATTATTAGTTCTTAATAAAAATTTAATCTTGTAAATGTATGATTGTATGACTTATAACCACACTGCAATGTAAAATATGTTATTTAGGTTTGTAAGTATATGCACATATGTTTATTTTAAACACTATGTTTATGAGATTGTCACTGAAACCTCTCTCTATTCAAATGGCTTCTCTTGACAATCTACAAGGGACTTCAAGAATAACTGCACTGATAACTCTTTCATCTTTCATTTCTTCCCCTGTGTGACTTTGACCCAGACAGCTTCCCTTTTCACCCAGGATATTCCTTCTTGTTTCTTTACTGTTGCATTAAATAAATCAGCATCCCATCACCTTTAACTATATTCTTTTTGATTTTGAACAGCTCACTCCTGTCAGTTCCCATCTTGCAGTCCTGGCTGCTGCTTCACCGTGTTCCTGTCACCTTGCAATACTCACATGCACAACCTGCACCAGTAATTCCTTCCCTGGAGATGGAGGTTGGACTTTTGGCTTTGCCACGAAGCTCAGAAATCCCTGTGTCGTTGTCCAGCTTTCCATGCCCTTTTCTAAATGATCTTTCATGGCTTAAGCTCTCTGTTTATGGGATTAAGGAGAAATGGAGGGTGTGTCATGCATCGGTATTTCCAGCTGTCCAGAGCACAGTTTGTTCTCTTAAGCTGTGCAAGCTGATCCCGTCTGTGCTCTATAAAAATTATAACACTTTCTGTCAGGGAAAACACCATTCAACAGTGAACAAATTCTGATTATTGAAGCCAGAAACATCTGAATCCTCACATTTAACAATTAACATGATTCAGCTCCTTCAAACCTTTTCAAAGTGTATGTCTTGACAGCCATTACACTGCGAACCCACAGATTTCCCTGCAAACTCTCTTTGCACCTCTGCCCAGCTGTTTCTAATAAGAAAAGCCAATTATTTATACTTTTTCTCTCATAAAAATCCTCTCTAATATTATAGCAAATTTTAAGAACTATCCTTAGTGCAAAGGGAATTTAGCCAAACACTTTTGGGTTTAAAAGCATCATCTGCTTGGTTAGAAAGATCCAAACATTTACAGGTCAACAGGAACAACTTATCTCATTGTGGGGATATAGGATGTTTGTTCATCTTCATGAGAATTGAGGCCCACACACTAATTATTCACTGAGGTCTGAATACATATAAACTAAGGTCAGACACTTGAGGAGTCTACAAATGTCATGATTTTATAAAATAGAACACGTGGTTTGTCTTGTCTTGTAGCTGGAGGACCAAGAGTGAAAACAAGGAAATTTAAGTATTCCATGCTTTGTCACAACATTTCTGTCTGTCTCTGAAGGAGACATTTAGATCTCTTTTGCTTTCATTTTCCAGTTTGGAGAATGGGAGTAAAGTCAAGCTCCTGGACTGTGCTGATGAACACATCAATAAATGCACAGTGATTTCAGACTTAAAGCAAAACAGTTCAGTGCCAGGTTAATAATAATAATAACAGAAACTGGTTAACAATCATATTTCTGTGTGTGTGTGTGTGTTTGACTGAAGAATGTGGATGTAAGTTTTGTGTGTCCACACTAATGAATATGTAAAGAAAAGGATTCACTGAATTTGACCGTGGCAGTGAAGATAGAAGAGATGCAAATTTACAAGCCAGTAATCAGATGCCACCTTCTGGTTCATGGAGAGAAGGAGAAAATCAATAGTCCTTATATAAATAAATCAGTCAGACTGATTTATGGGATCTGTCTGCAATGTCTGTACATGCAGAGAGGGGTGTGGAATTGGTTATTTTCTGATCACTCAGTCATAGAACATGATCATACAGGCAACTGGAAAAGAGATTCTCAAAAAGGGACACAGAAGGGGCAGGTGAGGAAAGACAGCAAGAAAGAAGAAAGAGGAATCGTAGAGAAGGGACAGCTTTGTTCTGGAAAGGGAACACAGCTGATCCCTAACCATCAGGGATCCCACAGTGCATCTTGCTGAGTTCCAGGGACTGCTGAAGCGAGATTGGAGTTTCTGAGCACTCCTTGCTCCCACTCCTGCCTGGGTGTCTGGTCCAGCATCAGAAAAAAAGATATGTACGTAAAAAATTTGTACAAAAGCTATCCCAGCCTCTCAAAATCCAGTGCACTCCTGAAAGTGAACTAAACAATAAAAACCCACAAAAAAACCCAAGCCTCCCAAAGCAGTTTTGCTAATGCCTCTACTCTAGGATCCCATTCTAAGAAAGAAATTAGAAACACTTGGAACAAACATCTGTTTGTGCTGTGGTAATTTAAAAACTGAGAATGATAATTTCACTTTAAATGCATTATTTACAAAAACTGATTTAACTCCTGTTTAAGGTGATACTAGGTTAAATTAAAAAAATTATTTTAGAGGCACCATTCATCATTATGTAATGATATCATTTCAATAAATTAAAAATAACATACAGAATGAAATTAATCCCCTCGTATATTTCAGGCAGCAAGTCAGTCTTCTCACAGGTAAGACAGGTAAAAGCAGAAAAGGGAATTGTTATAACATTTTTAAAGTAAAATGTTTTAAATCACACCTTATAAAGTATAGCTCAAGAGATTATCTGATTTATTCCTAATACTAATGACTTTGCAAGAAAAAAATAAGAGCACATACACATTTGTCTTTATCATCTAAATAAATAAAGCTGAACAAGGATATAAATATTTGCTTGGTCAGGGTTTAAATAAATTCTAGACTTTAATATTATGTAGAATTTCTTCTTAACTTTTCAAAGATAAATATTTTTATTTTCTGTGATTCTCAAAGCTTTTTATTTAATTACCTTTCCTTTCAGCTTATAGGAAATAATTTTAATTTTAATTCTGCTGTTTATTCATCAGTCACCTGGCATTGTTCCAACTGCAGTTTTCATTGTTGATTTAAACAGCTGGAAGCAGGAGCAAGAGGGGAAGTATTTGCCTAATGAGAGCAACTCTGTACTGTCAGTGTGGTGTATTTTCATTGGAATCCCCATATCCACAGAAACAGACTTGGTATGGATTGGGAGTAAAATGTCAGTCACTATCTAGTCAAAAATACTTTATTTCTCCTTTTCCAAGACAATGAAAAAGCTGAGTATATGTATGAAAATCTATATATTTATTTAAATAAATTAAGACCATGTTAGTATTTTCCCTGGGTTACCAGAAAGTACCAAAAATGCTCTACATTTTGTGTTTTAGTGGCCAAGAATAAACAATGAAAGCAGAATTCTTTTCTTTGAAAAATAAGAGCACCAGGTGAAGAGAAGTGATGAGTTTTGCATGCATTTTAAAGTTATTATTAAAATAGGCATTTTGATAACATTTTTAATAACAGTTAATAAATAGTGATATATTTCTAACTATCATGGTTGTAATTTATGAAAACACATGATTTATTCTCATTTGAGTTCAACACAATCATCCACAGCAGAGCACAGCAAAGTCCTGCATTTTTCTTCTAAGAGGAAAACACCTGTGGTCATTAAGAGGTCTCTGTAATTAAAATCCTGCCCAAAATTTATAGTATTTGCACAAGAGTTGAGTAGCAGTGCCTGTTTTCTTATTTTCCTCCTCCATATTATGACTATCTTGTCCTGGTGTAGGAACACATGTACAGTTTTCCTGAACTGACTTTTAGGCAGAAACACAGTTTTATTTCAAATGGAGTGAAGGAGTGCCTATTTCAAATCTCCGAGTTCCTGATTCAAACCAATCTAGGGGAAATTCTTTAAAGGAGCTTATTTAATATTAGTAGACAGATCACTAATAGGTTGCAAAGGGAATGCAGAAAGCCTGAAGACCTGTAAGATTACCAAGATGTGTCTTTGTATTTATCCATCTGTATCCCTAAACTTACTTACATGTTCAAAGGTGTTTGTCTTGTTTTCAAACCCAGAAAATGTGCAGATATTTGGTGTATGGACACATGTGTTGCCTGTCTGGCTACAGCTCCAGGGAAGTCTTTACGGCTTATTTGGTTTGTCCTTCCTAAACAAACAGTAAAAATGTAATGGTGGTTCCTATACTTGCTTAGTTAGCTGACTCTGAAACCCAGAGGAGCAAAAATATGGATTGTTTTGCTCATATTTTAGCATCATGTTTCTTTCTAAATCATGCACTGATATTCACAATGTATCACAAGAAATTCTACAGCCAAAATATTAAGGTCAGCAACAAAACCTATCGAGGTTAAGATCTAAGTTCCTTTTATCTAATAAGTACCTGCAAGTTTGTGGAAAACACTGATGAAATCTGAAAGCCTACAGAGGTGGAAGTTGAGCAAAGCAGTTATACTGACACGGCTCCTGGTTTGGATTTGGGTCTCATCTTGCATCCCCCCAGAAGTCCCCACGGTGGTCTCGGTTTGGGCACATGAATGAAGAGCCAAAGGAGCTGACATCGCTCATTTGTTCATAATAATGTGTCAGTCAGAAAATCCCTGGTCCTTCCTCAGGAAAAGACTGATGTAAATGAAGGGTTTAATCACTACACTGCTGAGCAAAAGAGGGTCACCCAGGAAATCAGGGCTACAACAAACCAAAATGAGCTGTGTCAGGAGAGGAGCACAGGACATTACCCACAGTGCTGGAAAAATGCATTTGTTTGGTCAACACTGTCCCATGAACGTTCTGCCCACAGAGCTGTGAGGGCTCGTGGACATTTCTCAAAAGGCAGTTTGTCCATGCCCAGCCTACATGGGGAAGCAAGAGAGTTTAATGGCATGAATTCTGTGCCAGACCTTAGAACCAGAGAGAGCCTTCCTGCTCTTCAGTTTATCTTCAAAAGATGCATCTCAAGAATTATAGTCCCAGAAGCCCATTGATTCTGAGTTCTTAAGAAGAAATTTGATTAATTAATGCTCTGACACATTGTGGTATTTTGTGGTTCTCCAAAACAGCAAAGCACTGCCTGATGATTGGGGTGATCCACTCTGAGAATGAGTTCTTAACTTACAGCTTTACATTTCTTCCTAAAATTTTGACTGGCTCATTCCTTGTGTTTTATGGCTTTTATGCATTGCAGATTTGCATCATTTTTTATCCCTCAATGTGAAGGCGTGTTCCCTTCACAACTGACTTAGTAGGTAATATATTACATGAATATTTCAAATTATTTCTTCTAAGTCTGCCTGTGTCAAGAATTAATGCCACCTACCCGTGTCAGGAACCTTCTTGAACTTCAGTTTTATTGCTTACCTTAAATAATCAAAACAAATTTCATCTGACAGTTTTATTTATTGCTTGTCAGTTTTCTTGGAGTGATAATGAGCTTCAATTCATCCCACCAGGTTGAGATATTTTCATATTTTCATTGACATTGAGGGGCTGGAGCGTGTCCAGAGAAGGGAACGGAGCTGGGGAAGGGTCTGGAGCACAGCTCTGATGAGGAGCAGCTGAGGGGCTGGGAAAGGGGCTCAACCTGGAGAAAAGGAGGCTCAGGGGGGATATTCTGGCTCTTCACAACTCCCTGGCAGGAGAGTGGAGCCAGTAGGAGGTGGGCTCTTCTACGGAGAAACAAGCAATAGAACCGGAAAAAATGGCCACAGGTGACTCCAGGGGACGTTCAGATTGGATATTAAGAAACTTTTCTTCACAGAAAAGGTGGTCAAACCTTGGAACAGGCTGCCCAGACCAATGGTGGAGTCACCATCCCTGGAGGGATATAAAAGCTGTGTAGATGTGGCCCTTGTGGACATGGTTTAGTGATGGCCCTGACAGTGCTGGGGTTAATGATTGGACTTGATGGTCTTAGGGGTCTTTTACAAACCAAAAAATTCTATGAATCTTTATATATTAAGTCTGATAACTGGAATGTATTCCTTGAATAAGAGGAGTCTGAATGTTCCAAGTCATGTTCTACTGTAGTTTGCTCAGTATCATGGACAGCAGCGACACAGGACCTCAAAAGCTCAACGAGTGTCGTGTGAACTTTGGCTGCAGATCCTTGGTCAGGGCAGCTCTGTCAGAGATTGGGGGGGATAATTTATTTCTATATCAATAACTGTGAACAGGCCACTTCACACTACTCCAGGTGACTTTCTCCAACCCTGATTGAGGACTTCAGTCTGAAACCTGACTGAAACCTTCAACCCATGACTTGAAGTGATAATGTCTCCATGTGATGGCAAAAAAAAGAAACAACAATACTTCATCTATTCATGTGGCTCAAAATTCCGGTTATTTTGCCATCCTTTTGTCTCATTTCACACCCTATGTGTGGGCACCATATTCAAATAAATATGTTTATAAAATGTGTTTCTGCAAAATATTCAAATGAATTAGACTGATAAGTAAATGTGTCCTGTTTGCTATTCTTGAAGGGAGTTACTTGTCAAAAATATCTTACATAAAAGAATGTTTCTAGCCTTAAATTAAAAAGTTCTTCAGATACTTTTGTAAGACAGTCCAGACACCTGCTGTTTCTGTCTGCATCAGTGTCAAGGCATTAAGTAGGAGTGTAACAAAAAATATTCACACCTGGAAATGTTCTGTCAAGGAATTTAATAGAAACCACACTGAAAACATATAGATCAGCATATAGAACAACTAATCTCCTATGGAAGAATATATTCAATCCTATGGAGGGAAAAATTTCCTTGTTCAGTTTGAAACAGTTAAGAATTTCTGAGAAAATTTCCTTTTCTTTTTCCCCAATGAAATTATATGGGAATTTTCCATATGGCTGATACCAGAGAATCACAGAATCACAGAATAGTTTGGGTTGAAGGGGACCTGAAGGTTCCAACCTCCCTGCCATGGGCAGAGACACTTTCCACTATCCCAGGTTGCTCCAAACCCCATCCAGCCTGGCCTTGGACACTTCCAGGGATCCAGGGGCAGCCACAGCTCATCTGGGCAAGCTGTGCCAGGGCCTCACCATCCTTACAAAGAATTTCTTGCTAACATCTAAACTAAATCTAATCCATATAATGTAATATCTCTCAAGAAGGAGTGATGAAAACTTTGCAACCCAGCTCATGACATTTCCTACAGATCTTGACCTCCTACAAGTAGAACTAAGAGTACATGAAACATGTACTGTAATCCACCTCTGAGTGGCAAAAACATCTTAACACCAGACAGAATAGGATTTACTTCCAGAGGTGCCTAATGTGCAGCCCTTGCTGAGAAAGAAACTTCCAGCAGAAACCTGACAGCTCCCATTGTGCAGAGTGGGCTGAGATATTAAACACTCAGCTTAAAAAGATTAAAAAAGTAAAATAAATCAACTTTTCCAGTGCCTTGATTAATGTCCCTGAAAAACTTGCTTTAAAGGAGCCAATCACCTTTCATCTGAACAGGTCAAGAGGGGAGTGACACCTTTAGAGCACGTGTAAAGAGGATATAGCTCAGTTTGGGTAGTGCCTTACCTGATGAATTCTGATTGCATCCTCATTTGACTCGTTTAAACTGTTACTAAATGTTCTTTAACACCCAGTGAACTAAACACATTGAGGAGAACTTAGTTTGAAAGCTATTATCGTATTCATTTCTTTTACACTTCTGAGAACATTGCTTATGGCACCTTACGAATTCCTGTGAATTCCCTTTTTAGTACCTTAGATAGAGGGTGTGAAAGAGAATATGATCAAAATTAATGCTGAAACATCTCCATAGGCAAAATACTGCCTGGAAAATCAGGCCTTAAGGAGAATTCACTGTTCAGCTTTGGCTTTACATTCACAGCTGAGTGTATTCTAAGTGTTTTATATGGAAAGTAACATAGATATGAGCACTTGGCTTCCCAGTGAATTAGGAAATCCTACTGTTCTACTGCTTTGTGCAAAGTATTGGAAAACCAGAGATGATACACAATGTGTAAACTGCAAAGGCTCTCTTGCTCAAAGACACTGCCCTCTCATTAACAACAGGCTTCAAGACCTGCAGATGATGCCTGATCACAGAATGATGGAATGATTTGGGCTGGAAGGAGCTTTAAAAATTGTCTAGTTTCACCCCCTGCCATGGACAGGCAGAGATGACACTTGCTATCCCAGGTTGCTGCAAGCCTCATCCAACCAGGCCTTGAGCACTTGCAGGGATGGGGCAGGCACAGCTTCTCTGGATATATGATAATGACCAGCTGGTATTTTATAAATAGTCAAATAAAAACTTTTTAAATCAAATTTTGTCCAGTCCAAGGTGAAGTCAAATAATGGGCACAGTACTGCTGTTGAGAGGAGTAGCACTAAAGCATTAATTTTTGGAACCAGAGGTGTCTGTAATTTAGGTGTTTAGGGGGATGTACTGTATCATTCCTGAGCTGTACCTTCTTTTCAAACAGTACTACACAATCTAAGAGACAAAATATTTCTCCCCATTCTTTGCAGAACCAAAGGGTGAACTTAAAAAATTGCAGCTTCTGAGAGGCTTTGTATAACCAGATTATCACTGAAGTGACTAACAAAATTAACCAAGAGGTAATCTTTTTGCTAAATTCATATTGCCACTGATGTTCTGAGAGCAAATCTTCCCCTTTAATTCATCATTTTAGCCATTTGGAGGCGGTAATATGCAAAGTGGATGGAATTTCAATATTTCTGCACCCGGGTGTGGTTTGAGGCTTGATGGTTGTGATTTTTTTTTTTTTTCAATTATCTTCCATTTATATTATGGGATCTTCTCTAACGAGCAAAAAATCTAACCAAAGGTGTATCATGTCCCCTTACATGACATGGTTCTGGAGATAATCAGATCTAGGAAAAGTTAAAGTATCATGTAGAAATGCAACAAAATTCGTATAATGTATCTTTCATTAGGTAAAACGCAGATATCTGTAAGCACATGCTCTAACTCTCTACAGAAAGAAAGGAGAAAGGGAAAAATGAAGGGTGGAGAAAAAGCATTTTTAGGAATCACTGCAGCTCATTTGAAATAAATATCTCTGATGGTCAGATGAATTATTAGCTTAAATTCCCCTTGCTCCTTGTTGTCTTTGCTGAGAACTGCAGGAAACCAGCTCTGTGGACATTTTTAGCTGGGCGAGATGTGTCCCATGTGTGGTGTTTATGTCAGATGTGACCTGATGGATCTAACCACCTACCACCTCTCCTGGGGCTCTAGCCTGACATTAGACATAGAAACTTGAATATCCTCTGTCTTCAAGAGCAAACCTGACAAACTGGGGGTTAACAGCAGAAAGGAGGCGAAGCATCGTGTACTTTTCCTGTCTACACAATACCCAGATGGCATCAATCTGGTATCCCCGAGAAATCCCTTGATAAATTGCAACATACGAGCAGATTGAGACAGTGGGCTTGCATAAAATCTGATGTGCATTTAGAAGGAGAAGAATATCTCAGTTTCCTGAAAATAATCATTATTTTCAAACAGTTCATCACAGAGTATTCGTCAAATGCACTTGGTTTGCATGTGTATGTGTGCTTTTCTCTCCTAATCCTGTCGATTGCACTGTATTTTAAAGTCAGATGAAAGGAAGAGCAAGCAAACAGGGTTTTTTCCATGGCTTTGATGTCACTAATGTTCTGTCAACTGGCTTATTAAACCATACACTTTTAGTACTCTAAGCAAAAGCTTGAGTGCTTTACAAGGTGTCTAAAAATATACTGTGATCCTTAAAAGTATGATCATACTTATCGGACAAGACACTAAATAAAAGATGATGCTCAAGACCTCTTTTATATTTTATTCACCTCTACATATAAGTTTAATCAGAGCGGCAGAATTTTCCATTCAGTCATAGTTGGTTAGGGAAGTCTTGTGGAGTCTGGAGGTGAGGTTTTTACACTCTGTGTTTTAAAAACAGTTTAAACAACACCATCCAGCTAATTTCCAGCGTGGAGCAATCTGGAATGAAAATGACACTGAGAGAAGAAATTGCTTGCAGCATTATTTTGTTGCAATAGAATACAACAATCCCACAAAGGAACAGGGGGATCAGTGATAAGTGTTGAGCTCACAAGACTTATACATAGTGCAAAGCAGCTAAAAATCTGTATTGAATCCCAAGTCTAAAGTGACCTGTTGCTGTGCTGACAGTGACTCTATTCTTTCCCTGAAAAGAAGGTTCTTTCCTGCTCCCCTTACCTTTCTACACTTTTCCAACCCCTGCAGAATTCCTGAATTCATTCCATGACATTAAAACTGAATGAGGAAAGGTTGGAAAAAAATGTGACCAATTGGCCAGATTTTTAGCTGTAGCAGCCTACCTTCTCTTATGTGGTGGGACTCAATAAAGATTTGTCTCCAGACTTTCTTTAGAAAGAAATATAATTCTCTGGAGCCCTGAGAAACTTTGAAAGCTACTTAGTCATAGAATCATAGGATGGTTTGGTTTGAAAAGACCTTAAAATTAATTTAGTTTCAAACCCCTGTCAGGGGCAGGGACACCCCTTAGTTCCTCGTTCCTGCAACTCATAAAATGAGAATGCAATGCTATTGCCCAAGCTTTGACTTAGAATGTATTTTAAAATAATTATTCCAGATTTTGAGAAGGTTTTGTATTGCAGTGAACTTCTGGATCTGTCAACATTAGCAAGCACTGATTCTTTTTGGCTTCTGTGGGACCAGGATATTTTTTCCAACTAAACAGAAAATTTTTCCTTAGTATTTGTTCTATTATCTTATCTCAGATATGTTTTTTTTTTCTTTTTGCTGCTGTGTAGCATTCCCAATAAAACTGGGTCACAGGAGTAACAAGAGGGAGCTTCAGAAGACGAGTAGCTCTTGCTCTTTCCCTGCTTTCTGTTTGGTACTTTAAGCCTCTGCAGAGCTTTTAATCCCAGATCTCTGGGTGGAATTCAACAGGCTTAGCAACAAAACATAAAAGCTTACCAAAAGCACCCCAGAAAGGACTGCATTCTGTCTGCCTTTTTCCTACCTGATCGTTTATTCATCCTGCTTTCATATCTATCATTTTTAATTACTTTTCCTCATTTTTGGAAGCCATGTACTCTTGTTTTGCATTTGAAAAAAAAAATCATCTGGCTTGATAAACCCATGCAGGCATGCTGAATGGGGAATCTGTGTTTCTACTTCCAAAGGCAGCCTCCAGGTCAGCACATGAAAATTCCGAGGTCAAAATGTTGTCAGTAATGAGATCTCAGTATTTCAAAAGTTCACATAGCTCTTTGTACAAAGCAGGAGAATCCCTCTGTTTCCTCTGGTGCTGTTTCATGCTAATTTGGAAGCTGCAAAACCAGCATGAAATGTTTCAAATCAAACATCAGTTCATCTCGAATCCTAATTTATGGCTCTTGCTGAATGCTGGGGTTGAAGCTGTTGAATTCTTAAGAATGAAAAAAGACAGTATGTGAACCTAAAGAGTGCAGCAGAGAAATGAGAAATGAGTTAATTGCAAATGTTCCAAATACATCTTGTACATGGAGACAGGATCCATTTTTTCCTGCTTTACACTTCCATTGTAAAAGGTGCAATAAATAATGATTTGTTTTATCAATATTTTTTCTCCTTCCCCTCCCTTTTCCAAAGGATATCTGATATTGTTAAGCATCAATTAAAATCCATGAGACTTGTTTATCTTCTTCTGATAGCCCTTGGAGTAACTCAGATATTCATGGCAAGCTCATTCCAATTTTGCAATACATATTGTGGCAGAAGGAGGGGATCTGGATGTGCTCATCACTGCAAACAGAGAAAACTTTGTATTCTGATACCCAGAAATTTCTCACCAAGTCATTGAGGAAAAATTGACACCAGCAGTCCAAGAGACCTGTAGATAGAGGTTCCACAAATAGTAAATCCTGATCACCTGGAAACCTTGATACTTTTATGACAGAAGAGCTTATTTTAAAGTTTGAACCATTTATTTTCATCTTCCCTTCCTCATTTGTCCTCCAAAGCTTTGGAGTATCAATAAGCAAGAAGCAGAGAGCAAAAGAGTTATGAGAAAATTTCTCAATCTTCTTAAGCTAAATAAGATATGGACATCATGAAAATAATGTAAATTTAAGAAGTAGCATTTTTCTACAGGCATCAAAGTCTACAGTTTGTGAGGAGACAAGAGCCACAAGAAGGTTAACAATTGATAGTGTAATAGAGGGAGTTGAGCACAAGTTTTTCTTCCCAACTTCAGAAACATTTCCTTGAAAGTCAAATGTTTAGAGGCTGGCTTCTCATTCTGGGCCTGTGTGTTCTAAAGTATGAGAACCCTTTTCGTTTTAAAACACTTCTTAAATTATTTTAGAATATATATTGTGGCTCTAGATGTGGCACCTTTATCATTTGTCCAAAAAACATGTTTATTGATCATCTATAGTCCAAGGCCCTAGAGATTAGGGAAGCAGGGATCCTCTCTGAGCTGAACCCAAGCTCTGAAACTTTAGAGTTTTTTCTGTTATTGATGTTTGCATCCCTCTGAAATAGCTGACAAACCGGACTTCCAATCCTTCAGAAACACGCTAGAGATGCAAGAAATGTGATTTTTCCCCCTGCTTCTCACTCCTTTAAACAAACCCAGCAGGGTATATCAGATGTAGATTGAGGATTAAGTTATAATTACAATCAATATCCTTGCCATGCCCCATTCTCCAAATGATATATATTTCAGTCAGTGCACTTTGGGGATTTATCTCTGTGAGGCCCGTTTCTGCCCAAATCAGTGTGTCTTTCCCTTTGATATTCCCACAGTGTTCACATATACCCTCAAACATACACAGCCCTGGGTAATATGTCTCCAATGCGATGAAATCAATGGGAACACAGCCTTTTTTGCCTGACAGTATTGTCAGGGTGTATTATCTGGTTTAGGCTGTGGCTTCAGTTCATAGCAGTCGTCAGTTAAATTTCCCTTTCTGAAGCTGAGCAAAGTGTGGTAATGTCACAGCCACAGGCGACTGCCGCTCACAGGACGGTTTACCGGTGGAGCTTAGCCTCCTGGCTTGTCACAGTGTATATATCTCAGGGTCTTCTTTTCCTTCCTACTCAGAGGTTTCCAAGAATGTTGCCTGGAGCAGTCATGGGATGCAAAAAAAGAGAGATTTTTGTTCTGCACTTAGCAACATTACCACACTTCACACTCAGTTTCTGATAAGGGGAAATTTAACTGACTGCTCTGAACTAGATATACCAGATAATACACTCTGACAGTGCTGTGGATAAAGGCTGGCAAACCTACTAATTTATATTTCATTATCCCTGCACTTGGCTTAATCTGTTATCTCTTACTAAACATTAGCAAGCTCACAAAGAGCTGCACTGAACAGCAGAAAATGGAACCACAAACAGCTCTTGAACACAGGGTGGCTTCTGTGCCAGAGGGTAGATGGGGCATTTCGGCTACCCAACCCTCCCAAAAGTGAACCCACAGCACTGATGCACGGCCTGCTCTTTAAACCAAGGTTTGCATCCACAAACAACCACCTGTCTATCAATGCAGAGTGGGATTTTTTCTTCCCTGGGTCTCTGAAGGGGTGTTTGTTCCATCTGTAGGTGTTCAAGATAGAGGTTCATCGGGAGAGCTGTGGTTGTCAACACAACCCACAACTCCAGCTATTTCCGAAGTGGGTGATATACTCAGATCAAAATGCTCCCTTGATTCCCAGTCTCCAGGGAATGGCAATATGAGTTGTAGCAGGTGGTGATCAAGTTTTAATCTCCTCAAGGTTGAAATTTAAAGTTCAGCATCTTGCACAGCCTAACCTGCTGTGTCAGTTGTCCATTTTTCTTCTTGATGCAATGAGCAAGAATAACCCAAAGAACCACTTTCAAATTAATATCCACAGAAGAATATGAAGTATGTGTTATAGCTGATTATCTGTAGGCAATAACTTCTTCTGTTGCTGAGTGAAGGTAGGTCAAGGAACCAAAGACAACCTTCAGGGGAAGTTGAGCAGCTGCTGTGTTGTTTTAAGGACTTGGTTATCTCTTACCTCCTGTGACTCTATGGTCATGATACTGAGCTAAAAACCAGGAGAGATAAATTCTCTCTGTAACTGACATAAAGCAAGTCTTTCAGCATGACATAAAGGGAAATCATAAACAAAAATGTCCCTTTCCTCCCTTGGGAAGTCCCATTCTAAGTTGCTTAAAAGGAAGATTTTTTTTTCTGTGTGAGGTAAATATTTGCTTTGAAATTTAGAAAAAAATTAAAATAAAAAAATTAATGTTTTGATCAGAGCTCTCAATTTGTAATGTCAAAAAATTGTCTTTTTCTAGAAAATTGGAGTGGAAAGAACTCAGTGACAATTCTTCAAAATATGGACAAATATTTATTTTTATTTGTAATAACACAAGTAGTAGAGATAAAACAAATAGTTAGAAAACAGATTGCAATTCTTATGGATCCATCTAACCTGCCTTTCCAGCACCGTTAGGTGTGTATTTCCACCTGTGACCTGTCTCTGTAAGAATATTTGCATCTGTTCTTATTTCTTCAGTTCACCTTCCTTATATTCAGTCCTTTTCACATCAAAAGAATAGTCTGCATTTGTTCAGCACATCTGCTTTACAAAAGGCTCAGTATTTATTTTATTTCTTTACTTTCCAGGCCACCCCTTGTGCCACTTCATGATGCTTTAGCATCAAAAGGGAGTGTTATGATTTTTTCTGCATTTTCCATCAGACGCTGTTTGTTGTCTGTGCCTACTTCATCAGACGTAGTATCACTGTGATCTCCTTTAGAGATTGCCAGGTATATTTTACCTTAAAATAGCTTTTCATTTTTAACCTTAAGAAAGCCCAAAATTAGCTTTCAGATCTAAATTAGTCTTTTTCTTCACATTCTTTGATTTCTAACATTGATGGTCTTCACCACTCAGCTTTTAAAACCAATCAAAACACCTTAACTAATTTGGTTTTGCATCATCTTAAATTACAGAAGTGGCTTTGTTTTTATTTTTCATGACTTACTGACTACAGAATCAAATATTTTTAAGTTAGGATCTTGCTTTTTATCACTTTTAATACACAAAAAGGCAGACTTTCTCCTACTTAGCTGCTCTTTTTTCCTGGATCAGCATTCAATAAGCATATGTGAGATACTGATACTGGCTAGTTAAATTTTGTCTTTTCCTTTTAAATAAAAACCTCTCAGAGGTAAGCACTCTGTGTTTAAAAAGCAATCTGTGAATTACAACATGCAGTAATGATATTCTTAATTTAAAATTTTGTCTTTGGCAGAGTTTAGATCCCATTTAAAGGGGAAATAATGATACATAACCTACACATCAGATAGGTGTGACTCCTTTGCAAGGTGGTAGAGTCTTCTTCCCCTTCCCGACTGTATCTTTAATTTTATCATTTTTATTCCTACCTCTATCTGGAGGACATCTCTAGAAAGAAGATATCTTAGTTGGAATATTAAATCAGTAACTTTTGTTTAAGAAACAGTACCTACCAATGTTAAAGAAGAAAGAGAGAAGGGTGGCTAGATTTTGCATGTCTGTGTTTAGGATGCAAACTGAACTTTTTTTTATGTTCAGAGATGATCATCAAAGCACCTTTTAAAGTAGGCTCAATGTGAATGTGAAGATTCCAGGATTGCTTTTTGATTCTGTTTTTTATCATTCTGTTAATCTGTTGCTAACCCATGTAATATTAATTTGCTTAATATTTTAAAAAAAATGTCTGACATTTGGAGAATATGCTCTTGGGCACAAATATGCCAGCCTAAGAAATAGGTGATGTGGGTTCTCGTGCTGGCTTGGGTGTAAATGTCCTGGATGTCATAAGTCAAGTGGTTTGCTATTTCTATACCTATTTTTAAAACGGGGTAACTGGTGCCTTCCTCACAGGGGTAGATCAAGAGAGATAAATTTTATAATGATGCTGAACACTACTGGACAGGGAGTAAAGGTGGCTTTGAGCTCCACGCTGTCAATTAGGATCGCCCCAGGGCCTGTCTAAATAACAAATGGCTTTTGGAGTTGTTGTGACATTAACGAGCTCTGACGCTGCCCCATTTCTGGCCTCGCCCTGACTCCCTTCAACACTCCTGGCCCATCTTTCCTTCCATCAGCTGAGGATGGCCACGGTGATGCAGCCAAGCCTTTGGTCATTTGTCGTGGTGTTTGCTCCACGTTTGGCATGGCCCCTTGCTCAGGAGATAAGCAGGGTCATCTTAAAACTCAGCCACCTGTGATCTGTGTCCCTTAGACAACTGTAAGAATAGAAATCTGGGGAAAAAACCCCAAATCCATGGCCTCAAATGCCACAGAATATCCTCTAATTAAGAAGAAACATATCACAGATCACAGAGGATGCTCTGACACCTCATAGAAAACTTAAGAGAAGAAATAAAACACTCAGAGTCATAATATGATCCTGGCAAACAGATGTCCAAGACTTTGTTTGATATCCAAAGTTTTGTCCCAGACCTCTCTGATCAGGAGTATTTTTAGACCAAAATGAGGAGGACAATTTTCCAGAGCACAAAGAAAGGTTAACTAAAGAAAATTCTTCATTCACCCTAAATCTAGAAATGAATTTAAAGTCTAAAGCTTAATTCTGGGAGTCCACAAAAGCACAGTTAACTGTAAAATGTAACAAAACACAGTAAAATGGGTTCACTGCAAAAACAGAGTTTTCAATCTTATAGTACAGAGAAAACATAAATATTAAGAAGATAATGGTGATATCTGGAATAAGAAATATATTTGGAATACAACAATATTGGCTCAATACTTAAATACTTTAATTTAGATTCTTAATTACTCAAATACTTTTAATAATCTGAATAATTTTGTCTACTGCAAAACTTTCAAGAAGGGTTGTGGCTAAAAAGAACACCCAATTGAAAACAGGGCTTTGCAGTGTCTTTTATAGGATACAGCAACAGTTAGGATTCAATTCACTTGTTAACCGTGCCTGTGTGTATATGAGCCTCTCCTCATCCCAATATCCTGTGATATTCTGGGTTAACTGCTCCTTGCACTCTCTGATTGAGGCATAGAACCATAGACTGGTTTCACATGGCAGGAACCTCAAGGTTTTTCCAGTTCCAGCACCCCACCTTCCACTAGAGCACGTTCCTCCAAGCCCTGTCCAGCCTGGCCTTGGACACTTCCAGGGATCCAGGGGCAGCCACAGCTTCTCTGGGCACCCTGTGCCAGGACCTCCCCACCCTCTAGGTAAAGAATTTCCTCTTAATATTGAATCTAAATCTCTCTTCTTTTATTTTAAAATAATTTCCACTTGTCCTCTCAATATCTGCCCATGTAGAAAGTTGGTCTCCTCATTTTTATAAATCCTGCATTTGTTTAAAAATATTTAAATATCCAGGACTCTGTGTCCTGGTGTTTGGAGGATCACTTGAGAGGTGGGACAGCTGCATTTCAGTCTATGCTCAGTGCATGTTTCATTATTTATGCAAAGAGAAATGGCATCACCAGGAATGACTGAAAGCATTCCACCTCAGGGTATGTTCCACACTGATCATGGAGACACTCCCTTACCAATTGAAAGATAAAGGATTAATCCCCTCTATGCAAAAGAGATGAACTGAAATGATTTTTCATATCCAAAGTGAATGTCCTAACTTCTTTGTTCACTAGAAAAGGATGGCTTACTCTTATGGCAATGCTGTGAATCAAACTTATTTATGACTTTTTTCTTTTTTACAAATACCTAAAATTAAATTTTGCAGCAGATGAACAGTAATTTTATACATTTTTGCTTAAAATACAATGAAATCTTTATTGGAATAGAATCCCTATTTCTCTTCCTCATTCCTGGTCTGTTGCTAAGGCCAAATTAATTACAAATTAATTACAATGCAGCAGATGAACAGTAATTTTATACATTTTTGCTTAAAATACAATGAAATCTTTATTGGAATAGAATCCCTATTTCTCCTCCTCATTCCTAGTCTGCTGCTAAGAGCAAATTAATTACAATTAGTGGCAAAATTAAAGCAGTGATCAATCCTCTGTTTCCAAACAAAAGAACAAAAATAAACAAACAAATCCCAAACAGAAAAAAGACTCAAAACATGGAAAAGGAAAGGAAGAGTCATTAAAGGATACGAAAGTTAACAAGACATAGCCCACTTGCAAAGCTGGGAAAATGAGCTTTGCAGGTTGTTTTTGCTTAGATTTTGGAAGCAGACAATTATATTTGTGAGGAGGAGAGATAAATCCCATAACAATTGAGACATTTCAGTGGAGACTTTCAGCTGTGTAGGTGGATGGGACAGATGATGTTTCACACACTCTACAGAGAGATGCCCACCCTGTGAGTTCTGAGCGCAGTTACAACAGGACTATAATTCTCCACGTGAAGTTCTGGCATGAAGCTGTATCAGAGGTTTAGGTTGGACATTAGGAAAAGTTTCTTCACCCAGAGGGAGGTTGGACACTGAACAGGCCCCAGGGAAGTGGTCACAGCACCAAGCCTGGCAGAGTTCAAAAAGCGTGTGCACAATGTTCACAGGCACAGGGTGGGATTGTTGTGGTGTCCTGTGCAGGGCCAGGAGCAGGGCTCAATGATCCTGATGGGTTCCTTTCAACTCAGGATGTTCTACTGCTCTGGGATCTACAATTCTCTGCTGTAGAAGATGAGTGGTGGCAGGAAGGTCCTGCAAGCAAAGGTGAAGAGTTTTCTTTTGGCAGTCCCATCATCCTTCCCACACAGACAATTCAGGAATTATTCATAGTCTCAGTCTCTGAATGTAAATCCAAGATCCACACAATATTGATTTCCTAAGACTAACATTGTCTAAAATATTTTTTTTCAGTCCCTCCCACTCCATAATCATGCTGATTAGGATTTATTCACTTAATTTTCAGCTTGATGACAAAATAGAAACTTGCTGGTGAAGGTGGGTGCTCGTCTGACCTACTTTAGGTGTCTGTGTGGGCTCAATTTCACGTGGAAATGTTTATTTCTTCCCATTGACCCCAAAGACAGCCTCGGGTTACCAGCTCACCTCCAAGCACTTACAGCTGGAGAAAGGGATTCCATTTAAATATGGTTTTCATGCTAATCTGAGAGTCATGGATAAAATCTCCACTGCAAAGCAACCAAATCTTAAGCTAAGCTTTTGGATTTCTTTTCCTGTGTGTCTGTTCTCCCCTCTAACTTCTGATGGGTGGTCATTCAGCTTCAGCTTGCAGCATCCAGGGCTCCTCGGGGCATTATTCAGGGCCCATTACCTTTTGAGCTCTAATGATACCCTGCCAACAGCAATCCTCTATTCATGCCATTTATTCCATTACACTAAACAGGGGTAATTTGGTAAATTGAGTGTTTAAGTAGCCTAAAGGTAAATTATTTTTTTTTTCTCTTTTGCAAAAATGATGATGTTCCCTTTGGCTTCAGTAGATTCTTCTGGTTTTGGCAGGGCCTATAGTCATTCGCCTTTAATTGTTCATAAAAGTGAAAGGTTAAATAATGCCAAAGAGAAAAAGGTTAAATAAAGCCCTGAAACAAATGTTAAATAAAACCAAAATCAAGCAATCAGTAAATTTGAATCTACTTATAATATATTCTCTTAATTCCTAATTAAAGCCAGATTATATATATATATATATATATATTTATTTAACGGAATAAAAGCTAGAAGTGATTCTTTTATTAATATCTCTAAATAAAAATAAGTTAACTTGAGTGTCCCAGTGTGAGTGACCTTTTTAATTTGGGCTGCTGGAAATTAGTTAAATGAACAAACACAAACTTTGGTGGTGCTCACCATACTAGTGAAATGTTTTGAGAGTCTTGGTGACAATGCTGAGCTTTTTGTGTTCTCTACAGTTTGTTAGGCAAAAGAATGAGGAAAAATTTAATGTCATAAGCAACATCATGGAATATTCAAAACTGGCTACTGAGACAGCCCCATTTTCACTTAACTTGAGCAGTGAAATTTATACTGAAATATAAATTAATTTGTAAACTATTTTTTTTCCCAGGGGAAAAAAAAAAGTTGCTTTTTCAAAGTAAATTAATTACATCCTTGAGTTTGTCCTGGTGTTTAACTCTTCCTACTCTGAGAAAGTGGCATGCAGATAAGAGGCAGAGTTAGTTCCAAAACATCCAAATACTCCCAGTTTTCAACAAGTTTCTGTAAACAGAGAAGTAAGAGGAAGTGGGGGGTGGGATGGTTAACTCTTTGGAAATGTCTCTGCTCAAACAGAAACCAGTTGCTGAGCTTAGGTCAGAAATTTGGCTTCCAGAAAGCCAAAATTCAGTAAAATTTATATTAAGCATTTGGTGCCAATGTTAATAATAGTGGGAGCTCAAGCAGTATTAGGATCTTGCTCTTTTCATTTAGGCAAAGATAAAAAATATATTAAAATACATAAAGTAAGAATTTCCCCTTCCTCACACCCCTTTTCTGGAGTTTTATCCAATGACTAAATGCCATAAAAGCCCTATCTCATTTATCTTTATACAGCCTCTCCCACCAATAAGTTGTTTAGGAAAGTAGAGAGCCACAGAGCATAATTAACTGTTGGATCAGGCCCATAGGAAAGCTATGACCCACAATCCAACCACATCAAGAAACATTTTAAATTTCTCCAGGTCTCTGGGGAGGCAGAGATTTAATTTTTTAAAGACTCTACTGTGACATTTGTGTTGATCCTAAAAAAGGACAGTGCTTTTTGATTTTCAGTCATGAGAATAGATAGCCAAGAACTCAGAGGTGACTGGAGCTTCGGGCTAACAAGGATTTACTCCAGAATAAACACTGGCCTGCTGCTTGCTGCCAGGCCTTATTGCCCTTAATGAGGGTCACTGAGCCTTGGGGTGAAGCAAAGCAGAAAGGTCAGATTCATCCCATTTAATCACAGCTACAGAGAAATTAAATCAACCAAATGTCTGATTGAGGTTTTTGTCAATGGGGAGGTAAAAGCACCTCCCAAAAATCACTCACTCCACCTTAGGATAAAGGCTAATACCCTTTGGAGAGGCTTATCCCTCTGCAATTTGGAATCACAGAATCATTAAGGTTGGAAAGGACTTCCAAGATCATCAAACCCAATCTTTTACTAAATGTCTCTGTGCCCACTCATCCATATGAGGAAGTGCCCTGTAAACCTGTTTTTTGAACATTTCTAGGGATGGTGACTCCACTACTTCCCTGGGGAGGCTGTTCCAATGCTTAACGTCTCTCCCAGTAAACAAACTTCTAATATCCAACCAATTTCTACCAAGGAAGTCTATGGCAGTAATATGGTATCAAAGGATCATTTAGGTTTCAGAAGACCTCTGAGTCTAACCATTAACTCAGCACCACTGTGTTCACCACTAAACCACATCCCCATGTGCCACATCCACATCCTTTTGAACAGCTCCAGGGATGGCGACTCTGCCACTTCACTGGTACCTATTCCCTGGTTCCCTGCTGCCCTCGTGCTTATTCCAGTGTCTGACCACCTTTCAGTGAAGGATTTTTTCCTAATATATAATCTAAACCTCTCCTGGCTCAACATAGGACAGTTCTTCTCATTCTGGAGAGACAAGATTGCATCTTTTTATTGGCTCAAGCAAGTCTTGCTCCATTTTTTCCCTAAGTGACCCAAAACAGTCCAGCTTGCTGTTTAACCATTTGAGAACATGGTGGCATCCCTAAACACAGGACAAACTCTCCCAAAAAGGTGTGGGTAGGAGCACCCAAAGCATTTATACACTGGCAGGGACATGTGGATGATCTCCTCCATCCCAGGCTACAGGTAACACTTGCCTGAGTTGTGCTTCAGCACCCAGAGCCTTATTTTCTTGCATGCTAAATTCACTCCTTTTTAAATGCTGACATTCAGATTTAAAGAGCTTGCTATGATTAATATTTTAATTCATGGTAGAGAGGGAAGTAAGGGTTGAGATACTGGAAAAGCATCTGTTAAGAATGTCTTCTCCCATCCATTTTGAACTTTTTGTCCTTTCAGCAGTTGAAATAAGTGACATGAGTATATTTATGTGCAAAGAAGATGAAGCAGGGGCAAGATGTAATTAGTCATACAACATGTAGTGTACTCTCTACAGTAAAAGTGTGTTTTCCTCTTTGCACCAAAAAAAAAAAAAAAAAGAACAAATCATTCACATGGAAATAGAATAGATCCCTGTGGTGATTAAAAACTCCAGTAGTAAATACATATTTAATGAATAGATAGCATAGATAAAGAGGAAGAATGCATTTACAGCAGAAAGCAGCTAGAAGGATTGTATACCCTTTATTGCAGTGAAGAATCAGCTGGAAACATGGGATTATTAAGTTGCTTAAGTACACAGACAAGGGATTTAGGAAGGAGGATGGAAAAGCTGAGGGTATTTGAGTATAAACAGCATGCAGTACTGTAGGTGCAACTACAGCTTGACTGGAAAATGACACTGGTTGAATTCACACTCAACTCTTGCTCTAGGAGAGAAATTCAGGGTATAAAAGGTGGTGAATTATGGTCCCTGGTGCTGGTTTGTCTGTCTTATCAAGTAATCAGATTGTCTGATCTACACTAATCAAAATAAGTAAGAAGTGCACTGTTTTCTGGTTATTTTTGAATAAATTAAGTTCAACACAGGCATGAAATAAAATAACCCTGTTTTCAAGGTGTCATCATATGGATAGATGCTTAAATACAGTAGTAAAATCTTAAATTTGTTACAAAGGAATTTCAAAAAGCATGTGGCCGTGGCACTTGGGGACACAGTTTAGAGCTGGACTTGGCAGTGCTGGGTCAACAGTTTGACTTGGTGACCTTAGAGAGTTTTCCAGCCTCAGTGATTCTACTCTATGAGATCCCACATCCTCACATGTCATCCTTAGCATCAGGAGAAGCTGGGATCAAGACAGGTCACAAGTTTAGCCATCAAAATGGACATATAGGTGTGAGTTAGCTGTTCTCACCTCTCTTAATCAACAGCAGAGAAGCTGACTTTAACTGAACAATACATTTGATCTGTTTTAGACTTTGGGACTCATAAATCACTCTTTGGAAATTCTTATTTCTCTGTTTTGTCTTTGAAGGGATGGCAGGCACCAGATGATTCCTGGTGAAATGAGTCCCATCCCACATCTCTCAACAGCCCAGATCCTGTTGGATGCCATCAGTGGCAGGCACATAACAAGAATCCTGCAAGAGGGATGGTTGAGAAATAGAAACTGGTAGAGAGCCAGGAAACATCAAATGGAAAATTAGTTGATTTTTAGGAAAGGAGAAGCACAAGGTAGTACAAGTGTCTTTTTCTTGTTTTCCATAGGAAAAAACCAAGGCCTTCCATAAAGAAAAGTTATTTTTTTTCTCCTAAACCATTGCTCTGAAAAAACTCAAACTCAACACATGGAATTACCAGGTTCAGGAGTTTAGGGGTTTTATTTTAAAAAAAAACACATTGAAACTGAGAAAAATACATAACGGTTTTCTCCAAAATTTTAAAATAAGTACTATTGAATTTTTTTCTTTCTGCCCTAAAGCCAGTGGGACTTTTCTTCTGGGATGTTTCTTCTGTCTTCTTACCCCCAATCCCTTACTTTTGCAGACATTTTTACAGTGAGTAGAAGAACAAAAATTATAATCTGAGGAAGACTGCCTAAATAATAAATGTGCTCACATTTGGGGATCATTTCAGGTGTTCTCTAAATCTCTGTGAAGCAGTGTGGGTAAATAGAGAGTTTGTATTAGTTGGTTATAATTAATCCCAGTTGTTTTAAGGCAGAATCTTCCTGCTCCAGGGGTTCAGAGAAGGAGATAGATGGAAAGGCAGGGAGGGATTCTCTGGGAAGTGAACGGATGTAACAAATCAGTGTATTCAAACCTGGCAACATCTGGTGATTTGCTTCTTTCTGACTGAGACCTCCGAGCTGCACTCTGCCGAGAAAATTAGCATTTGTCCAGCTGTGCTTTTGCCCTGGAAATGCACAAAATACAAGTCCTAAAGCACCCAAAAGGAAAGACTACTCAAATAGAAATAGAAATAAAAAAAATATACGCTTTTTTCCCCATTAGCTCTCCTGCATTTACTCAAATAATTTCCCAAAGTAAAATAGTAATTCAGAATGATAATTTTTAAATACTTAATTAGTAAACAAAGTATCTTTCTTTTCATCAGGCAGGTGTAAAGAACACAACTAATTGAGAATAAATAGCAAATGACATATAAATAAATATAATTCATGCATGAAAAGAAATCTAGAGTTCCAAGCAGTTGAAGTCTACTTTAAAAAATGCTCCAAAGGTGCAGCTCCCAAGGACATTCCTACTTTCTTTTACAATCTTTCTTATGGCCCATTGTCAGCAAAGCAAATGAAAGAAGTAAAAGTAGATGAGATTCACCTCACCTAAAAACCAGATAAATCCGAGAGTTCTCTGGTTTCTATCTATAGTCCTTGGAAAAAGCTACTCGAAGAGGCAATTAATCCTGTCTTAAAGATGTGTAAGAAGATATTTCTGCTCTGGATGTTTGTCTGTAAGGAGTTACCCTTCCTTCCACGGGAAGTGGGAGTCATGTGTAGGTAAAATGCGCACTTGGTTCTAGAGAAGGACAAGAAGGGAAAATAAACACACGATGGAATAATTTTAAATATATTTGGATTTTCCTGAAAGCATTCCAGCAGCCCAGTATAAAACAAACCCAACAAAAAAAAAAAGCATAGAGAGAATTAATGTCTCATGTGACATTGTCTATAAACCGGTCTTTGTGAGGGAAGAGGGAGATGGACATACTCAGAATAATACAGAAAACGAACAGACAGCTGGGTGAATTTGAAATGTAACAGTAAATATTTAGTAAGACAGTGGATCAATGAAAAAAATCGGAGAGAGAGAGAGAATGCTTCAGAGAATGATCAGCTGCGGTCATAAATCTGTGAAAGAATGGATTTTGTTTTCTGCAAACAGTAGGGAGAAACACTAGGTCAAAAAAAAAATAAGGTTTATTTAATGAAAGGAATCAATCTGTTGGAAGTTTTTAAAGGAAACTAATATTAACATATTTCTCAAAAAAATGCAACTACAAAGCACAAAAAAAGATTGCAAAACAAAAGAATATGAGAAAAAAGTATAAGTATAAAATAGTTTTCTGAAAGGAAGATTATTATATTTTGTGGTTCTTATTTGTATGAAAGACTTTTATAAGATGTGTGATGTCACCTTCGAAAATTATGTAACCATAACCATTTGGCTATGGAGATGCTCTTAATGATGAGTGTGGAATGGACATTGAAATTTCAGTACTTGAAAGGCAGAATAGCAGATCCACACTACCATGACTCATCTTCACTTGCTGTTCTGTGGACTGAGAAGAGAGATATTTATTAATGAGGTTTAAAGCACCAGGGCTGTGTCCTGTAAGACATCTCTGGTGCCTACAGCCTTTACCTACAGAGTTATCATGAGAAATGATTTCATTTTTCTCCCAATAAATTCCCTTTCAGATTCCAGTGGAGGCATACTCTTGATCATCACGTGTCTTAGCTCACAGCTTGAAAAATTGTCTATTTAGGTGGAAAATCCTACAGGATTCCAAATCAACAGGGATGTTTTTCCCACAATCCCCATCCTACTCCCTGTCCACTCAAAAGTGTGGGAAGAGACACTTGTTAGTGAAGAATGAGGCAAAAAAACGTTTTTTCCAACTCATTTACTCAAGGCCCTGTCAAAATAGGCTCTAATGCAGGACAAATGAAGGAAGGTATTTTTATTAGGTTGTGACAAAGGCTTTAATATTTTTTAAAAAAATTAATATTGATCATTTAGCAGTAACTTGTCTGAGTGGCTTGTACATTAAAGCATCAGATGGAAAGCTGGGAAATTTTTGGGATAAATTAAAAGTTGGTCCTTGCAGTACAACAACAAGCTAAATGAGATGTGTCAGCTCTGGATACACACAGGTCTGCACGTGTCAATGCCCATCTGCCAGGCAGGAAAAACCTGCTGCACTACACACCCAGTCTTGTTAAACATGAGACTTGTTCAGAAGAACTATGGCATTAAAGGGAGGATATCATGAAACTTGCTGTCAAATCAGCCTGCCTTCCTTTCTTAGGTCATTTTGCCAGCGGCTTCTTGGTAGCTCTCCACCTAGGACCTACCTTTCCAATATATTAGAGAGGATATTGAATCTGTCAGTGCATATGCAGTTATTTTAGGGTAACTAATTGCAGACAGGTTATCCAGCTGGACAGTCAAAGCAATAATATTAAAGATTAATGCCCCAGTTCAGCAAAAAACCTGGGCATGTGCATAATCCCTGTGGCTTCACTGAGACACACTTAGAGGAAGGCTTGTTGTACTAAATATATTACTACAACAGAACCTTAAAAATGAATTCACATCTTAGATGCCATGAAAACAACTCTAAGGAATCTGAAAAGATTACCGAATCTGACAAATTTACATTTAAACCTCTAAATAATGTTATAAAATATAATAATCATAGAATTATGGAACAGTTTGAGCTGGAAAGGACCTATAAAAATCATCTAGTCCGATGACCTGCAATGAGCAGGACATCTTCAACTAGATCAAGTTTCTTATAACTCCACCCAGCCTGACATTGAATGGTTCCAGGGATGGGGTATCTACCACCTCTCTGGTCCTGGAATGGAACCTTGAGGAAAAAAGTCACTTGTCACGGATCTCCATCTGGACATTGGGCTACTGACATTCTGGATGCCACAATGCAGCCAGTTCCTCATGCAATGAAGATTCAATCCATCAAATTCAATTTAGAGAGAAAGGTGTCATGGTGGACAGTGTCAAAGGCCTCAGAGAAGTGCAGGTAGATGGTGTTCACAGCTCTTCCCTGACCACTGGTACAGTCCCTCCATCATACAAGGCCACAAAGGTGGCAAGGAAGGTCTTGCCTTAGGTGGAGCCTTGCTGACTGTCTCAAATAACCTTCCTGTCCTCCATATTCCCTAACAAGGCTTCTAGGAGAATTCATTCCAAATCTTCCTGGGCACAGAGGTGAAGATGATAGGTTGACAGTTCCCAGGGTCTTCTTTTCCACCTTTTGTGAAAATGAGAGTGATGTTTCTCTTCTCTGGTCACTGGGCACTTCACCTGACTGCCGTGATTTCTCAGATGATGAGGATGATAACTTCTCAGATGTGATAGAGAATGGCTTGAAAATACATCACTGATTCCCTTAACGCTCTGGGATGCACCTCATCAAGTCCCATAGACTAATGTGTGTTCTGGTTCCTTAGGTGAACCTGGTGTTCTCTTACAGAGAAGGGGATGTTGATCCCACAGTCCCCATCCTACTCCCTGTCCACTCAAAAGGGGTGGGAAGAGACACTTGTTAGTGAAGAATGAGGCAAAAAGGTTTTTGAGCACCTCAGGCTTCCTCTCATCCGTGTTATCAGTTTGCCTGCCTTGCACTTCAGGGAGTACATCTTCTCTGACCTTTCTATTCTGGCACACAAACCTGTAAAAGCCCTTCCTGATGCACTTTCCATTTTCTCCTGTTCACGGCCTGTACTGCCTGTGTTGGTGTAGAGGCTTCAGCTGGGCTGTTGGCTTTTTCAGTGTCTTACAGGAATACCCTTTAGGTCCTTTTATGTATTTTACTTGTTAAATGCTAACAATGTAGCAACAATAAATTATAATAATATTAAAATATAGCAAGAAGAATCCAGAGTTCTTATTGCTGGAGCTCTTTCTTGGAAATTATATAGGTTATGATAAACTAGATTAATTTGGATGTGAGAATTTCCTCCCAATATGGGAATCCTTACATTTTTCCACTGGGACTCTTCTCATGTGATTTCAGCTATATGAAAATGGGAAAACCAACCTCACAGATCTCTCTATAGCCGATGGATGTGAGTAGATACCTCAAGGAGGAAACCCATTCTATTTATTTTAGGATGCACTGAATTGCACTTTGGATGTCCCCAGTTCTTTCTGTCATCTGCAAGGAGTGAGACTAACTGCCCACTTTTGGACTTCCAATGTTGGGTGCACTGAATGCTATCTTACAAGTTCTCTGCCTTCTACTGGAATTTTTTCTATCACTTTAATACATCTGATATATATGTGCAGTAGAAAAACATGGAAATAACTATGCTAAATAAGTCTCTCCATCAACACCATTCCACCCAACTCATGCCAAGATGAGTGGAAATATAAATGACAGCAATGTTTGGCCTGCCACTGACACCTATCCACACATAAACAGTCACAAGTTAGATGAGATGCTTCACAGTTTCTCTGAATATTTAATTAGTACAAAAACTTGGTTTCTTTGAGCTCCATCAAAAGTAAAATTTAAAAGCCTAGCTTCATTTACCTTGATAACGATGAGCATTAGAACTTCCCCCAGCACCGCAGGTTTAGCTCTGTGGCTAACGCTGAGATGTTGGCAATCAGAAAATACTTGGGGCTAATCACACTTCTTTATCACCACAGGGATAAACTTAAGTGACAGACAGGCATGGGATAATTACTTTTAATAGTTTCCCATTGCTCTGGCTGATGACACAGTGCTAAAAAACCATGCTCACCCCCCTCAATAAACCAGAATTTCTCTTCCATGGCACTACGTCTTTATCACCGCTTCGTTACTTCAGGGGAGCTGCGTTCTCTAAAATGCCTTTCCCTGTGGCTTAAAGTAAAGATTTTTTAAATAAATTAATACAGTTTATGTTGGGCTTCTACCACTTGAAGGGCTAATGATTATTGACTACCCTCCAGCAGACATCAGGGAGTCTAGCCTCAGGCCCTTCCCGCTCGCCCCCAAACATGCCGAATGTTAACACATGTTTCTAGATCCTGGCTGGGATTGGACACAAACAAGGCAGTCAGAATGGACCATTTAGTGTACAAGTCAAGATGACAGATCTCTGCTTAATACAAGGAAGACAAAAATTCGTATCTTATTGAAAAAGGCAGAAGAGCCCCGGGTGCTTTCGCTTTGTGATTCTGCAGCAAAAAGTGGGTTGTGTCAATATAAGTCTATGTCACCCGCTCGCAGCTGCCACACTGAATTGACCCTGCTAGCTGCAGACAGAAAGGCCTTCCATTTCCAAACCCTCTCTAATGCTCATCTGTGAGAGTGAGCATGAGGTGGAAAAAAACCCAACAAGTTACTCCTAAGTATGGGAGAGAAATACAAAACAAAACAAAAATGTCTTAACGCTGTGAGACTCTCCCTGCTCACTGTTTCTAGTGAAACACTCGAAAAAAAAAATTTTCATCTGAAGGCATTTCAGAGGATCCTCTGACAATGTGAGCTTTATGTTTTGTAAATCATATTCTTGTAATTCCTTGTGAGTCTCTAGATCCTCTTCAGATAGAGAAGGAGAGCATTAATATTCTTGTAATACGCACCAGAGCTTAATTACTAAAAGCTGAAACATCTTTTAAACTCTGGGTTGGTTTTTTGTTTTTTTTTTTCTTTTTTGTTTTTTTGGTTTTTTTTACCCTGGGTACTTCCCAAAGGAAAGATAGAAAAAAGTTGAAGACTGTGCACAATAACTGTTAGTCAAGACCATGTTTCCAAAGGGGGAAAAATGATATAAACAATTTTGAAACTAAAAATAGAGTATTTCTTTATACCATTAGAGTTTGAAATGATAGCATTTCAAACAGTGTCTGTTTCTCATGTGTATATTTTACTAAGCTCAGATGTTCACACTGATGAAAAGATTGAACTGAAAACACAAAAATAGTATTAAAATTAAAAAGACAAAAGTTCCCAAGTTCCTTAAAATAAAAAAACACCAAAACAATATAAAAAGTGAAATCTTCAAGTAGGAAACACAGAATTCTATTGATTTCTGAATAAATATGATAATTTAGGGAAGCTGAAGATAAGGCTAAAATTATAGAACTATTTCAAATCCATTTATGGGCCTACTCAAAGTCAATGAAAATATACCTATAAAAGGTTTTCTTTCCCCTCATTTCAGCCTATATTCAGGTGAGTCATAATATAAGTAAACACAAGCAGTAGAAAATGAGCATATTTTATTAGCAGAATACACAATTCCCCTTTTTGTGTTGTAGTGGGGAGCTAGTCCAGCTCTCATCAACTCTTTATGCAAATTTGTTATAAAGCACTAGATATTCCAACCCAATAACCTGACTTGTAAATATACCTAATTTGACTGTGAAATCTTTGGAAGTGACTGGGTGCTATGTGGATATCAGATAAAAAAAATCCATCTCACCTAAATGTAGCCACCTGAAGTTAGCAGTCTAATCTAACCAGCTGTCTGTGGTTTTTCTCAATTAAAGAGAGAGAGAATCATAAAAGTTGGAAAAGACCTTCAAGATCTTGAAAGAATCATTCTTCACACTGGTCTTGCCATTAGTTTGCTCAGTTCTGTGGAAACTCTTCTTTATTCACAGGGTGCCCAGAGAAGTTGTGGCTGCCCCTGGATCCCTGGAAGTGTCCAAGGCCAGGCTGGACAGGGCTTGGAGCAGCCTGGGATAGTGGAAGGTGTCCCTGTCCATGGCAGGAGGTGGAATTGGATGATCTTTAAGGTATTTCCAACCCAAACCCTTCCATGATTCTGTGTAGTTTGCTATATTCAACTTCTTTAACCCACCTGTGAATATATAAATAATTTACATCTGTATCAAGTCCATTTTCTTGCTCTGCAGCCTAATGGTGAGGTCTGGTCATACCCAAACCACAAAACTTAGCTACACTACTCCCTGTCCCAAGATAAATCAGTTTCTCAACAGAAACCTGCTCTGGGACTTTTTGTCCTGAAGCACTATTTGTGCTTTCAATTCCACTTGTGAAATGCTTGGCAGAGTGTTAAATGACTGGATGTAAAAGTGAAGAGTCGAGTTGTGTGGCAATTTGGACAAAATTTAATGAAGAAAAGAAAGTCCCATTACTTCTCTCCCACTCCAAGAAGATCCTTCAGGAAAAACTGTTTCATTTCAATATTGGTTATAAATACATAGCACTAACCAAGACTACTTTCAAAAAAGTGTTTTAATTAATGTAATTTATTGTCAGCAATGGAGAAAACTTCCAATATATTATCATGATTTTCATGAAACATTAAGTTTTTGTCTGTTATGTAGGAGTCTGAAGAGTTACATGATGGCATGAAAAATTTTTAATAGCTCCAGACTTATAGAAGAGCATAACTCAGTCAAAAGAAAAATAGTTAGAATATTTCTGCATGGGGACCGGAACCTCATTCTTATGGTTTCCACACATTCCAATGTTTTTGCAAAAGGGGACTGATTTAGGAGAACATACAGTCTGGGCTGACATTGTTGGGTTTAGCTGCTTTTAATACTAGGGGGAGAGGAATATGGAAGAGATGCATCTTACTCCTTTGATTTCGTAATGTTGAGATGTTCTTTAAAAGTGGAAGATTTTACAGATTACCAAGAGCTGTAGTGCCTAACTGTGAATATCAAGTGTCATTGCAGTGATTGCCAGAGAGCTACCCCAGATATACCCTAATGTCAACGAAATCTGCTATTTAAGGTTGACTCTGCTCATAAATAAATATGTGAGCCTTAAAAATAGTGAAAACAACAACGTGATATGGTTTATGAGGCCTTACTTCATAGCTGTGCTCTCTGACATGCAGGAGAATTGGATAATAAATCACAATTTGTAAGTTGAATTTGGAGTCACAGACAATACACAGACAAGTGTATTAAGTATTTTCCAAAACTCTTAATAGTCTGTGTATCAGGCTGTGTTCCCCTTCCCTTTTTCCCTTTTGCCAAGGCAGTAATGTTTGATGGAGGATTCGGCCTTTTGCTCAAGCACCACTCAAGGAGGTGTTTAACACAGCCCATTTTCTTTGAGGGATACTGACAGCAACTCTCCACTGAGATCAGGTCAAGTCAACAATAGGGAAATGACTGAGTATAAAAGTTAATGTTGCTCGGTTGTGTCTCAATAGAATGGGCTGACAGTGCAGAGAATTAACAGCCTGAAGCCAGCAAAAGATGATTTACAACATCGTGCAGACTTGAAAGTGTGGTCAGCTGAATGACTCACCCACAAGGTCTTGGCACTTACTTTACTTGAGCTACTAATTTGCACAGGGTGGACAGTTTATTTCTTGGTGTCTTGTTCCCATCCATCTCTAAAACAGGGATGATCATTATCCTGCAGTTTGTCACAAAGGATGGAAAATGGTTTAGCCATGTAACTAATTTAATTCTATCTACAGATCTAATTCAGTTCTTGGAGACTTTGTGTTGTTTGAGCTGTAATCAACCTGGGGGTCCTCTTTGTTTCACTATTTTAGGCTTTGGATCCCACAGCAGACAAGGCAAAATGTGCCCACTCACCCTTGAGACTCAGTGGAGCACAAAGATCAGTATTAGGACAAGAGAGAATGGCTCTGAATTGAAAGAGAGTAGGTTTAGTTTGGATATTAAGAAGAAATTCTTTACTGTGAGGTTGTGGCTGCTCCATTCCTCTAAGTGTTGGATGGGGCTTGGAGCAACCTGGGATAGTGGAAGGTGTCCCTGCCCATGGCAGGGGTTGGAACTGAGGGATCTTTAAGGTCCTTTCCAACCCATTCTGTTTCTGCGATGACTCCGTGATTATCTTCAGCTGCTGAGGAGCAGTGAGGCTGTGAGACTTCTCAGCTGAAAGGCTGAGCTTTCACTACTGCAGTTCCTGGTGAGGGGCAGGGGGGTGTACCAGCAGTTTGCTGAACTCACCAGAGATGATGAATTCAAACCCTGGAACCCATCGTGGCCCACAGCCAGTGACAGACAAGGGGATGGGATGGCTGAGGATGGAACATCCCCAAATAAAATCTGATTTTAATTTACCTTAGAGAATGTGGCCATAATCTCCCATAGAATATAAGTGTTTTACTGAAGTATTTCCCCAGTTGTAGTGCCCATCGTTAAAGCAAATGAATCTACTGAAACTTCTTTAAGAACACAACAAATTAGTTTCAAGACTTTCAGATGCAGACTTAATCCTCCATTATATCTAAGAGGAAAAAAATCTTCTGCCATATTATGCACCCTTAAGTCTCTCTCAAGATTTCTGAATGGTACATCAATAAAAAAATGTCACAGCCAAACATACAGGACCAAATATATACTTTTTTGGTCAACTTTTTACTTCTTGAAAGGCTTGGTCCCCTTTGTGGGCTCACTCAGCACGCTTTGAGAGCACTGGCCATTCTTCCATGGGTTTATTCCAGCCTCAGCACAGCCCTGGAAGACATGTCCACACCATGAACCGAGAGCTCACTGCACACTGCTGACTGCTGAATCAGAGCTCAGGCAACTCTGCTGCTAAGCCTCTTGCTTCAGAGACAGGCACTTCTTGTGCTCGACTGCAAAATGTGAAGGCAAAAGTTCATTCTGAGCCCAGTCAAGAACCCAGAGAAAGGTGCCAGATTGTAGGGTGTCCATTGTTGAATGCAAACAACTGGTATCGTTGGAAATATTTTTGGGTATCAAAGAATTTCCAAGAAGTGCAGAACCCTTCTGGATTGGCAGGATAACCCATAGTGACTAAAATTACACAAGATGTTTGAGGAGCTGAACGCTGCTCATTGTGTCCTTTGAGAACATTTAAATTTAAGGTGGGATTGCATTCCCCAAATACAGGTATTTAGTGTCATTTTAGGCAGTGACAGTGTAATGCAGTGTTAAGGAACTGAATTAAAAACTCTAATGACACAGAGCCAGGTGATGAGGCAATTATACTCCTCTGTAGTAACTTTCCTCATCTCTCTAGCAAGATTATAAGTAAAGTCTGTCTGGTTTAGTTGCAAAGTCATGCATGTCCTTGTAGTAAGTCACTCTCCTATGTCTCAGCATGATGCAACATGTACTTGAGGGAGAAAGAAAGACTGTAAGTGCTTGCAATGGTTAAATACCAACGAGATCTGGTCCAACAAAGCTTCAGACTGACTCAGCTACTAAGTAAGACTGTGCTAACCACATAGCAAGCACATTTATATTATGAGATTTGAAAGGATAATCTCCACTCTCAAGTTGGCAAGTGGCTCTGAATCAGACAAATATGAGACAAGGAGCAGAAAAAATACTTAGATATTTTCCTCTGCTTTGTGGAATATATTGATAAACGTATGTTACCATTTAACTATTCATTCTGTTGGAGAAAACTGGTTAACCCCTTAAGTGTTTTGCCCTGAAGGCAGACATTAAAAGTTAATTATAACCACATGGGACAAACCCCTGGAGGACCACGACAGCATTAAGCTGCTACCAACCAAGCATGCAGGATGCACAGCACTCTCAGAGAACACCATGTACAAAAATGATGCTGTCTCCTTGAATGAGTTCTCAGAAGTTAAAAACATGCTACTTTTTGCATGCACAGTAAAAAGGCAGATTGCAAATGTTCTACTCGGAGAAAAAAAAAAAAAAAGCTTCCAAGTGAAGAATTAGAGCAAATGAAAGCAGGGAGTAATGTGATTAAGCAATGTGGCGTAGTGACAGACTACCACGACTCTGTTTTACTCACTGCTGAGAGGAGAACATGGTGAAACCTCTCCTAAAGACCCTGGATTGCTACCTCGTTATCAACCTTTCAGTACCATATCTGGCTTATAAAGCATTTTGATTTTAACTCTATGTAAAGGGAGAGGAGATGACACTTGTCCTTGGAGAGGATCATTTAGACCATAAGGATATTAAAAAAAAGAGAGAAAAGGTTAGTTCTAAGGGAGAGGCACTGGCTATGTCTGTGCAAGTAAATTAAGAGTGGCTGGATGTCACTGAGGTTAAGTAAGAGGGAATGGTGTGCACCTACATGTTTAAACTTTCTTCCTTTGTATTAAAGTACCTGTACATAAGCTAACTGTTGGGAATGGCCCCGTGCTACATTCAAACCATGACAGGTACCATTTAGGAGAAACCACCTTGTTTTAGACCACATAACGTGGAGGGGGGCTTTTTAAATTATATTGTGTTAGAGAAAGATGAGTTCCAGCAGTGGGAAATATCTCTTGTTTTTTTAATACACAACCAGCCACAGCATCCTGAAGATAAGCCAGGAGATATTCATGTTTCTCCTTTCTCTCCCACTGAGATTTCTATTACAACAGCCAGAACAGCCCTTAATGGGTGTGCCCAGCTCCTTGTAACATTTAGAGAAATAAATATTGATAAAACAGAGAAGAAAAATCTTGATAAGAGAATTGTTGATAAAACTAAAGAGTGATAACTGATGGCACACGATAATGTAATGGAATAAAGTTGGGATGATAAAATCTGGTTGACTCAATGACCCAGATGTATATTTCCATGCTCTTGCATGACAAGGAGACATCTCAGAATTTCTTACATGGCTGGTGTTTCCTCAGGTCCCACAAGAGGAAGAAGAGGGAAGATTTGATGTGTCTGGTCACATTGTGGAGAAGGTGCAGAGTGCCAGAGCTTAGAATGGGTGTCCATCCTAGGTCATAGGGTGGAGGGTAACCCCACTCTCAGTGCTCACCACGGGGTTACCTGACTCAGAGGAGAGCCTCCTGTGTCCTGTCCATCATCCAGGGTATTGGGAATGGTAAATTGGCAGGGACAGAATTTAAGAAAATGAAATCACGGAAGTCCTGTGACACAGTCACAGGGTCAAGTGACAAGTGACAGAATAAGAAGAAATGGACTCCAGCTGCACCAGGGGAAGTTTGGATTGGATATTAAGAAAAAACTCCTTCACTGAATGGGTTATAAAGTGTTGGAACAGGCTGCCCAGGGTAGTGGAGGGAGTTACCATCCATGGAGGGATTTAAAAGTGCTGTAGATCTCAGAATCACAGAATCTGCTGAATTGGAGTGGACCCACAAGAATCACTGAGTTCAGCTCCTGGCCCTGTGCAGGACTATGGTTTAGTGGTGTTTGATTAATGGTTGGATTTGATGATCTTAAATGTAATTTCCAGCCTAAATTATTCTATGATTCTACAATATAGTGCTATAAATGTTTTCACTGGGACCTAGGATAATGTTTATATTTTACAGTCATCTCAGGCCAGTTGGAACATACAACAGTGGTGTTAAACACGCCTGCTCTGGGCCTCCTTCAAGGTATGGACACCACATGACAGTCTCTGTCCCAGGGGTTTATTCACACTTTCTGTTCTCACCCACAACACTGAGTCAGGCTCACAGGTGGACCACAAATTAGGCTATTCAACTGGACCTTATTCATTGTCCCACAGAGCCTAAAAAGATCACAGCACTGTGCTGGGAAATTTCTGAGGTAGCAAAAGGCAAGACCTGTGGGATGTCAAAGTACTGTGATAAACTGAATTTCACCTGTGAAACCAGGCAGGTCCAGGACTTGGTCTGTATCTCCTGCCTCCCTGGGAGTGAAGCTCTGAGAAAGGAAGATATTCCTTCCAGAGAGGAGACTTTGTGGCTTCTAGGACATTTTGTCTTTAACCACTGCTGACCACACTGGGTTTGGAGGCTGCACAAACCAGGGCACGAGGATAGGCACAGCTCAGCTGGCAGAAACCTCCCTGAACACAGAGCTGACAAACTGGGAGCAGTGAGGGGAAAGAACATTCAAGAACATTTTGCAAAGGCTGGATAATTTACTTTGGGCTTCCTGATGATAACTTTTAAAGATACTTTTTTTAGCCCTGGTGCTCATGCTTACGCAGGCACAGCCTAATGAAATTACCTGATTTATTCCCTCCATGAGCCTCCAAGGTAAGGGAAGATACTATTTCTGTTTTAATGCTGTGGAAGTGAGGTAGGAGAAAGTTCATTCTCAGATTCATGTGGGGAGTGACTCAGACTCCCTAGAAAGGGAGAGAGCCAGGACTAAGGCAGGACTGAGGAACCACCATATAGCAATTTGGCTTCTCACTGTGTTAACTCTACAGGTTCCAGTTCTATCCTCCACCAAGACAATGCTTAATTAAACCTTTCAGATTTAGATATAAATCTTAATACTGTACCTTAATACTGCTGCCTGAATCCTGAAAGGAGATAGGCAGTGTGACTTCTTAAAAGCCTTACAGCTTAAACCTGGAGTCCTGGATCTTAAAGAGGAGAATGATTTAGGGAAAAAAAAATAAATTCTTAGCTCTTGGAAGAATCTTTATTCCACTCCATTCCATTCCTTATATCTTTGAGAAGGCACATAATTCTTTTCTGTTCCATCTGCAGATATCTTTCTCTCAAAAAATTTTTTTGCACATTTTCTTTAACTCACGTACATACTCTCTTATTTTTTACCTTTTTTTTTTTTCTTTTTGTTTACAACAAATAGAGAGTGATTTAAACTACTGTTCAGGGGAATAAAATGTTCTGATGCTTCAAAGGGGCTACTTAAACTTTGAATCACAGTCAGGTAGGAGAATAAAGTGATTTGTTTGCTTATGCTGCATCTCTAGCAAAGAAACAAGAGGAATGGGAGATGTAAAGAAACTTGGCTCACTACTTCCCTTAATTTCTGGACAGAGGAGTAGAATATTAAACAGGGAAAAACAAGAGAAGCATTGTGGAGATGTGAAAGGAACATGAATAAATAGATACTGTTGTGGCTCCAGAAAAATAAACAAAAAAACCATGACAATTATTCCAGACCCAAATCTGTTACCCCACTGTCCTGAGGGCCAAGAGCTTTGTGTGACAAAGTGGTAGGTGGACTTGAAGGCCTGAGTCAGAAAAACCCCCAACTTCTCTGCTCTTTTGCTTACATGGGGTGCAATGCCCTCAGAGGAGAATTGCAAAGGCTGAATGCCTCCTTCACCTATGGTTACACAGCTCAGTCACACATCTACCACAGACTGTGGTCAATTTTCCCCATTTCACCCAGTTAAACTACTTTTGTACTCCTCCTGTGCATTGGCCAGGCTGTACCAGATCAACTCTGCTGTTAGCTCCTCTTACATTTCTCACCTGCTGCAGGTGCTGTTCCACCAAACCCAACATTAAAGACGGTGCTGTTACCCACAGTGGCCCCCACGGGGGCTTTGCAGTCACAGAATCATCCATTATACATCTGAAAAACTGCTGAAGCCCAGTGTCAGAAGTCCCAGCAACACGTGAGCCTGTGAAGTGGCAAAGCCATCAGCTCTGTGACAGCTTCATGCCCAAGGCTAGCAAGGCTGGACATGGCAGGAAGGGAAGACCCCTGCAATGCCAGGGGAATTGGCTAAATGGACCTAATAGGTCTTTTCCATCACTGGTGTCTCTGGGCTGCACTGCGCCCTAAGGCTGAGTCCTGACTGAGGGGTGGCATTGTAATTATTCTTCTCTGGGAGCTGCCTGAGGAAGGGATTGTGGTGGGGAGTGTTATGATCCTTTCCCCAAATCCCTTTAGCTACAGGGCAGGAGGCCCTGGAAACACAAGATTTTACTGGTCTGGCAGCTCTGCCCCAGCTTTACCCTTTCTGCACTGTTTCTTTCTTCCTCCCCATTTGTCTGATCCTTCTTTCTTCCTCTTTCAGCCTTGTGGAAGAGGTCACCATTGGAAGGTGCTCGTATTCAACACTGAACCGAAATCTCATCTGCCCAAAGTATCTTTGCTTGAAGTCAGTGGAGTTCCAGCTGTTATGTCCAGCACATGGGGCTGTGTAGCAGAGCACGGTGCTTCTGTGAACACTTGGCAGATGGACAGTCCTGCAGAGCCAGGGAAGGTCCCTTCTCCTCACAGGGGAGGTTTAGATTGGGTGTTAGGAAACATTTCTTCATCCAGAGGGTGGCTGGGCACTGAACAGACTCCCCAGGGCATGGACACAGCAATGGCCTGACAGAGCTTGAGAAGATGTTGGATAATGCTCTCAATGGGAGATTGGTGGGATTCTTGGGGTGGTGCTGTGCAGGGCCAGGAGCTGGACTGGATCATCCTTGTGGATTCCTTCCAAGTCAGGATTTTCTATAATTCTGATTCTATGATTCTGTGGCTGTGTCAGGGACTTTGTACATGCAGAAGGTCCACCCTTATCCATGTGTGAGCTTCAGATGACATTCTGAGACTCAGGACCAAAACATCTCCTAACTTATGGTCTTCACAGATCTTCCAGAGAGCTGGAAAAGCCTTCATTTCCTGCCCAAGATGGAGTTACCATCTCATGCTCTGATTTGAAGAGAAATTCTTCCATCCTTCCCACACAAACAGTCACACCTCCCAAGAATTAAAGCATCATTCCAGTCACATGAGCACATCCCACCCATAGGGGCACATCTCTTAACTGGAAGAATATCAGCTGCAGATTGTCAGTGATTTTAACAACTTCAGCAAATCATAATACCACTGGGTCAGTCTATTGCTTCTTGTTTCTCAAAGAATTATAGAAATTTGTTATCCATTTATATCTTCTCATGGAAACTAAGCCATTTTGGGACTCTGTGTAAATATATGTGTTTGTATACCTACTATAAGTATCTATTTTAAGGTATAAATCATGGTACTGTCCATATGAGTAGAATATTTAAAGCAACTATCACCAAGCCTTTTCCAAATACACAGAAGCAGATGAGAGGCAGGATCTGCAAGCTGGCATTTGTAGAGAAGACTGACAAAACTGATAAAAAGAAGAAAGATAAGCATAACAGTAAATATAAACAAGAACAAATGCTTTGTAAATGGATTCAGTCTGATGAGATTGATGGGCTTGGGAAAGGATATGAGGCAATGTTCCTTGGAGCTTGGATTTCTATTCACTGCTGCTTCTTTCCTTTCCTTGTGTGAGGCAGCAAAGAGTGTGTTGAGATTGAACAAAGCCTTCTAAAGTCAAACACTGCCTCCAAATCCCCCCTTCAGTGACAATAATAATCTGTGGTTTTGCAACTGGAGGCACTAAAGCAAAAGGTTGTAATGAATTACTGGAAAAGTAACCCAACAGGTACAATTCTGGGTACATTTTCACGTGCTGCTTTGAAAATAATTGTTCTTAACCCAACTGGTTAGAACTTCTAAAGCCTTGTGGTATGAAACTGGGATCTGATAATAAACAACTCTAGAAGAAGAAAAAGATCATCTTGATGTTAATGCCTGTTCTTTGGCTTTTATTTCCCAAAAAGATAGAGATTTCCCTTACTGGCATATTCATGTAGAAAATTTCTCACCCTGAATCTAACCCTGGTAATGTGAGTCAGAATCACCACAATTAAGTGTTTAATCTTGCCAGTGCCCTTTAAACACTCAGGGTTTAGCCATTTTATCACTGTATTGATTAAACAAAGTATGGCAACCAATTATTTTCTCTTCTGCTTTGCATAGCTTTTCTCTATTGTACTAAGTTTTTCTTTTCCCTCCCCCTTTCTTACTATTGGAAATCTTTTGAATGAACCTGAAAAAGATTTTAATTACCTAGTAATGAACTATTAAGTTTGATGAATGAACTAAATAAAATGATTATGTGGGTTGATTAAAAAAAAAACAACAAAAAAAGGGTGACAACATTATTTTGGACAGTAGGAAATGGCCTCAAGCTGTGCCAGGGGAGGTTTAGATTGGGTATTAAGGAAATTTCCTTCACCAAAAGGGTTGTCAAGTATTGGAACAGGCTGCCAGGGCAGTGGTGGAGTCCACATCCCTGGAGGTATTTAAAAGATCTGTCACTTGGGGTCGTGGGTGAGTGGTGGGTTTGGCAGTTTGATGATTCTAAGAGTCTTTTCCAATCTAAAGGATTCCATGGTTCTGTACAAAAAAAAAGCCTGACAATTAAGAGTCCGTTGGGAGGAAAGGAAAACACAGCACCATTTAACACAGGGTTTTATTTTATTTGCAGTATGTGGGCCATGCTAAAAGTGGGGATCATGTCACTTCAACAGAGTTGCCTAAAGATGGTGATTAAATTAAGCTCACTGTGACCTTTCCCCTTCAGATTACTGGAAACAAATACTCCAGAAGACTTCCAGAAGGTCTTGGGAAGGCAGAGGGTGGATCTGACGTGAAAGGTGATGCCAACATAACCCAACCAAGTATTTGTTATCAGGGTCATGGTGTCTTTTATTGTTACCTCGAAGCCGCTTAGTGTGGGTAAGACCAAGTCACCTTCTGCCTGAAAATATCACACTTAGTGAAAAATGCATCCTTGCACATGGGTAAGGTCTCAACATTGGAAAAAATTTCAAAAAGCCCAAAAATATTAAAAACTACATTTTAAGTTTTTAAATATTGAATGATTTCTTAATCACTTCAATTTAAATTTATTACAGAATAATAATGAAAGGTTATTTACCATTGAAAGCTCCATCAGAAAACCTGATTTTTCCCTAAGCAACCTTTTTTCTTTTTTTCCCTTTTTTCCTTCTTAGATTTGAACACTAAATTCAGAAATCAATTATTCATTAAGTTTACTTATGAATAGACATGGCTGCTGAATGTTCTTCTGCATCAGGAATTGACTTTTCTTAAAAATGAAACTTTTCTTAAAACTTGGCAGTGTTAAAAGACATTTTCTGTAATCCAGTAAAACCTTTTTACATTCTTCACAAATTTTATTACGGATTGTGTTTAACCTAGAACAGTGGGGCTTTTATTTATAAGTTCTGTTTATTTTTTAAATGACATGAGATAGGAAACAAGACAGGAATTTTCAGGAAAATCAGAATCTGAATCTCTTTGCCCTTTGAGACCAGAAAGAATTCTCAGCATTTCTAAAATGGTTTTTGGAATAAATTCATTAATTTCTGAGACACCTCAGACTTTGGACAGGAGGATTTAGGGTGTTGTCTCTTGTCCTTCTTTCATCTTCATCTTATTCTAGAGGGTTTTGGGTAATAGTAAGTGATTGGACAGAGAATGTGGCAGTGCAGCACACAGGTGTTAGGTCATTGGGTCACTAAGAAAAATATTTAAGTGTCTATTGTTAATTGGGTGAAGATAAGTATAAAGATAAAAGAGCTGCATGTTTTGGGGCTATTTTGTGTCATTCAAGCCAACTTGAGCCAGGCAATGGTGGGTGGAACTTGTGCAGAAAGTCTGGGGAGGACCTGCCAAGTCTTTTGATAATATATATTAATAAACACGAGAAACAAGAAGCTAACGAGCCTTTGGAGAATCCTTCATGAAACAGAACTGAGATAAGAGAAACTCCCCATGAGGGAGTATCCCAAGGGGCTCAGCCCTGAGGAGACCAAAATCTCCAGCAACAAACAAGGCTAATCAGCTAATTGAAAGAGATCCATGGGCTAACCCTGAACCTTTGGACCTGTGTTTACTTTTACTTCCCAGCAGCAGCAAGTCTGGTCATAGGCTGGTTTAACTAATGTCTGTAACCTAAAATCACTGAGCTTCAGACTTTCATCTATGAGATGAGAGGAAACGGCCCCAAGTTGTGCCAGGGAAGGTTCAGGTTGGATATTTGGAAAAGTTTCTTCATTGAAAGAGCAACTGAGCATTGGACCAGGCTGCCCAGAGAAGTGGTGCAGTCACCACCCCTGGAAACACTTCAAAAACGAGAAGACGCAGCACTTGACTGTATTTGGTCAAAAGTTGGACTTAATGATGGTGGAGATCTTTTCCACCCTGAATAATTCTATTATTAGTTCTTCCTTTTGTTTATTTATCCCTCAGGCTACTATAGGTTCTTAAATCCTTTTGTTTCTGCTAAGCACAAGCAGTGAAAATATGTCAAATTTTAAGACAATCAAAACAGTATTCAAAGAGAGCTACTTAGGGTGGGATAAACCTTCCCTGGAAGTTCTTCTCTCTGTTTTGTGTAAACCATGTGCTGAGATTCATTCATCAAACTCTGCTTTTAGCTCATCTAAATTATAGAATCTCAGAATGGTTTGGGTTGGAATGGACCCTCTAGTTCCTCTGGGAAGGGATCATCTAATTCCAACCCTCTGCCATGGGCAGGGACACCTTCCACTAGAGCCCAGCATACTACTGAAATTAATTTATTGCACCTAAATTCAAGCACTCTGACTCTTCCTGATGGCTGCTTTTAAAACCTGTCAAATCGCAGCTCTGAGCCCTATGTTCACCTGACAAGGTTATGAACAAATATAAAAGTTAAATTTATTACATTGTTTATAAAGTCTAAATCAGGTTTTCAAATTTTCAGTTGTATGCATATTTTTCGACAAACTTAAACACACAGGAAAATAAGGGCCACCTCCAGCTCCCCAAATTAATATAAATACTGTATAGGAGATAATTTACTGAATTTTTTTTAATGGGATGTTTCATTCTGTAAAAGTAGGCAGATGTTTCAGCATTTTCAAAACAAAAATGGAGGCAATATTTCATTGAAAACATCCACCTACAAAAGAAAACTAAATCCAAAGGAAAGCTAAAAACAGAGCGAGCTAATGAAAATAGACTTGGATTAAATGATCATATTAAATCAAACAAAAAAAATAATTTAATTCTGTACAGCCTAATAATTTTCCTCAGGCTTGTTATTTCAGCAGCAAACTGAAAAACATTCCTTTATCCAACTATTGTTACTAGAAAGATTGAGTTATGGCCAAAGAAGCATCAAAAGGGAATATTTTCAGTGCTGAGCACTGGAGCTGGAGCTTGGCAGAGCCAACACACAACTCCTGTTGTTTTAATCAAGAAGAAATGTGCTCCATCCCTGTGCCAAGAATACACAAGCAGCTGAATATTCCATTGTTTTTATTTACTTGTTTTCCAGGTAGTTCAGGTGTCTCTAACTACCCTTAAAAATGAGGAGGAAAAAGACATTACATTATTTGTACTGCCACTAGCTAGAAAATGATGGATTCCCCTAGCATGGCTGGAGGGGTTTTATGGGATTTGCTTTTATTTTTTTTTTTTTTTAATCTTCCCTTCATTAATATTTAAGTCTAGACTTAGGGAAGTGAAAATGAATACATAACAAACAACAACCCAAGTTACTCTTTGTAGGTCTAGTTTGAAATTCAGAGCACTGGTAGCTGGTGAAAATATCAAATAGGAAATACCTATTTTGTGGGACATATCTTTACTTCAACTTAGCAAGAACCCAGTAAGAGTTCCTAATGCAGTTTTGTGCTACCTCATTCACTGATTACTGAAAATTGCCACAACTTCATCCTGCTAATAAAGCACTGCCAGATAACTCAAATGGATAACCTGGATCACTGCTCAGTAATTTATTTTGCAGAACCTCAAAACTAAACACTGTTTCCCTCTTGGAGATCTCTGTTGATGAAAACTGAACTTGGCTTTGTTTCGTGCCCAGTTTCAGGAAAGCTTTACTAAAATTACTCTACTGGCTTGGTGGATGGTAGAATCAGGGGGAAAAAAAATTAAAGAGGAAAAACTTTTTCATGTAATTAAAAAACCACCCAAAACCTCCAGCCCTGAAATGCTTAATTAAACAGTTCTAGAGAGAAGTGGCCAGAGGCAGAATTTGGCATGGAAAATGCATTGAGGAAACCGTCTAAAGGACCCAGTGAAAATGTGTTTTGATTTGATTAAGTTATAACTTTTCTATGAAAAAAAAAAGAAAAAAACATTCTTCAAAGCAGTAAACTCAGTAAGTTCCTTCAGGATTATTAATGTCAGGAAAAAATAGTAATTTCTAACAGAAGCATAATAATGGCCTGAAAAAAAGAAGGTCCAGTTTTGAATTTTATAATCACCAGCTTACTCGAAAAATCTACCCAGTGCTCTTCTTGCCAGTCCTAATCAACTCATCCTTTCAGTGGTTTGAGGTTTGCTTTTAGACTCATTTGTAGGGTTACTCCAAGGGTCAGGTGTTGCTCCAGGAGTGTGAAAAATAAGCAGAGTCTACAATCGATACAATTCTGTGTGCATCTGTCCCCAGGTTTTGACATGGATTGGTGTTTTGAACCAAGGTGATCAATTAACATAATAATTCCATTCTTTTATAACACCAATATTTTCCTTGGTTTCCAGCTCTGGAAATCCAGTGATTGCTTAAGAAACGGTTTCCTGCAAACAAGTTTGCAAAGAAACAAATTGTTCCTCCCAGAAAAAGCTGCTATTTCAAAAATAATCAACTTTTAAAGCATTAAATGCAATAGAGGCTGATTCAACATGTGAATTATTTACAGTTGGAAAAATTGAATAAGTAAAAAAACACTATAAATTAAGATCTTGTGATACACTTACATATAATTAGGGTTTTATGAGCTCTTATTTCAGCTTGATGAAAAGGTTGTACTTAAGCAAGTACAGTTTTTATGAAAATAACTAGAGGAAAGCAAGGAAAGCTCACAATCCGACTGTCTCTGCTTATTTTAAAGCTGATAACTCAGTGAATTTTAAGCTTTCATTCTAAGACCAAAAGTATTCTCATTTGGGACAATTTCCAGATGGGCTTCAGACTTTTAGTTCCCAGACACCTCCACTGTAAAATACTCAAATGTTACAGCTTTGATTGTTAATACTGACCTGATAGCTTATTTTCTCTTGGTCATTTTGTTTTAAACTGTTTGGAATACTTTGGAACAAAATTTGCATATAATTGCTCTAGAAATATGATAATAACTTAAAGTAGTGATTTTAATCCTTTTTAATAAGAAGGTACTACAATGGATAAAAAATTTTCTCTCTAAAGAATATCTCCATGATGAAAATAAGCAGTACTCAAATGTGCACAAAGTCACAATGTTGATAAGCCAAAACAAGTTTTTTCTCTTGTACCCACTTTTCAGTATAGAAAAAGTACCTACTGCATCCCTGCATGCAAAGACTTACCTACAACTCCTGCATAACCAAGGTAGAGATTATTCTCATTTAAAAGGTGGCCAGGCAACCTATCAGAAATTATTTATAACTTTTATTTTTTTTTAATTGTAAAGGATTTTCAGTCTAATCTAAAATCCATGAATGTCTGCAGCAGATCTGTTGTATTCACAGGGCTTTGCAGTACGAGTTCAACCTGCAGAGAGTGAGTCAAGGCATGAGTGAGGCAAAGGGTCCCTCAATGTGTCCCTACTCAGCTGGAGGGATGAAGAGAAAGGTTTTATTCAAGTTTTAAGTGTTTAATCCAAAACCTGTTTCCAAATGAATATAGTTGTAATAGGAGTCCTGAGGGAATGTGCTCATTCTGTGCTCTGGCTTTGAAAAATATCTGATTGATTGATTTGATTGATTGATTGATTGATTGACCACATGAGCAGTGCAGGAATTCTGGTTCTGACAGCTGCCATTTGTGCCAGCAGCACTCTGGGATTCCCTTTCTGTTGCAGGTGTTAGTCAAGTAGAACTGCAAACCAAAACCAAGCATTGGGTTTGATTCTGTCTCTGGTATGTTCCACTCTCTCCGTCATCTCCAGCTGCTCTTCCTGCCATGACATGTGATGAGAAAATGGCTTGGAACAGCACAGAGCCGTGGAGAGCGGGTGATGTGGAATGCCAAAGCAGAGACAAGGGCAATTTCTCATCTGCCCTGAGGGTCCAGTGTCCCAGAGGAGTTATCTGTGTTAGCTTTTTTCCTTTTCCGTGTGATGCCACTTGGAGAATTAATAGAGCAGCCTGGTGGGGGCGATTATTGCTGTGCCAGTGATACCCAGATCTGTATCATCCTCTCTCAGAACAGAAAATCATCCCTGAGCAGTGATGCTGTCAGGTTGGAGCAGCAGCCTGGAGCTTGGCTCACCACAAACTGCAAACACAGGAAGGACCCAGAGGCTGCCTGTGCCACTGTATCACCCTGCAATCACTTTAGAAGATGAGATAGTTTGAACCATCTTCCCTTATTCCAGGCTTAGAATGAAGCAGCAACCTCCTCTTGCCCCATTTCGGTGCTAAGAACACTGAAGAAGGTGTGAAATCTAAACCAGATGATAGTCTGCCAAATTGATGCTCAGTTTGAACATTATATTCACTGAAATTACATAAGGATGAATCAAATGAACAATACTAGGCACAATCCATGTGAAGCAACTTTCTTCAAAACAAGAAAAAAACCCAGGAATGGCACCCTGACTCATAGAGGCTGAGCTTGTGAGGTTCAGTAATTGAAGCAGGGACACACAGCTTTTAGGCAACACAAAGCAGTCCCCTCCTCCTGATTCGGTAACTTGCTTTCAAGAGGTGTTTCCAGGTCACACAAGAAATCTGAGGTAAAACAAAATCTTGGATATACTGTGTCATGTAACTACCCAGAGATAGCTCTATTTCCTCTCCTGGAATAAAAGTAATCAGCGTGCTAGAACATAATAACAATGTACATCAAGGAGATTTACCCTTCTGCAACTACTGTTAATTCTGATTTAACAAGGGTAGAAAAGTATGTTGTCTGGGTCTCATGAAAACCTAGAGAGAAAATAGTCCTTAGTACAGAAGCTCCTTGTGATCCATCCCTGAATCCAGCACAGATTTACAGGAATGAATGGCTTGGAACATACAGGTATTCATTATCACCCCACTGCATAACAAGTATCCTTAAATTAAAGAGGATTTCTCAGCTGAAGTGGAACAGGCAATTGTGAACTGGTGGAGTCACCATTCCTGGCGGGATTAAAAATCCTTGTGAATGTGGCACTTGGGGATGTGGTTTAAGGGTGGACATGGCAATGCTGGGTTAATGATTGGACTCGATGATCTCAGAGCTCTTTTCCAAGCTAAATGATTCTGTGACATCCCAGAGCTTACATTGCAATGCCCACCTTCACCCCCCAGAGCCCCCCTGCAGCCCTGGCTGCTGATTCCAGCCCTGACCCCTCACTGGTACCAGCTCCTAATTTGAACTCCAGTGCCGTTACCTTTGATCAAAAAATGCCAATGCCCTTTTTAAAAATATTTCTCAAGAGTCTGTTCACCTTCTGGAACCTTACAGCTGGAGATCTGCTAGTGTGATTTATGAATAATTACATGAGCATTTCTGAGGTTTTAATTTTCCTCTTTTTCTCTTCACTTTTCCTTCTTCATCACTCCCTGCAGTAAAGGATGAGTAAGGCTGGTGGCAAACCAGGCTTTCAGAGCATACCTGGCACACAGATAATATGATTCTCATTGATATTGGATGGAAGAAGCCAGAGAACCAGGTGTGCCCTGGGACCCAGAGAGGATGTGTGAGAAAAAGAGAGCGAGCTGTCAGAAAAGCGAGCGTGGGACTCGCAGGACACGATCCGCATCGTCAGGACTCTGCAGTGTGCGAGAGCACTGAACCTGTGGATGCCCTCATGGTTACAAATAGAGATGCTTTTCTCCCAAAACGTGCTTTCCTTTGTTCTGCTTTCCTACCCGACAGCTTGTTGAGCTGCCTTAAAACTTGAGAGCTCTGCAATTTCTCCCCAGTTCCTTTCCCCAGTCCCACCCTTCCTGCTCCTGCTCTCTTCATCTCTTTACCCTGAAAAACGTTAGCAACGATAACTAAACTTTTAAATATTTTTTTTTCTATACCTGAATAACCTCTTGTGTGCAGGATATTTTCTGCTTTAGGGCACAATCTGTTGCAGCACTGCTATAACTGCTGCTAAGGCACCTATTGTCATTCTCTGCCTTGGCAACACAGAGTTCTGTCATGTTCCTCGTCTGTGAACCCGGTGATTTATTGATAATGCTAATCTTGCTTGAAAGTTATAGAGCTTGTAAGTCAAATGTGTTTAAGGGGAGAGATGGAGATTCCTACTCCCCAACTTTTATTGTTTGCATGTCACAATAATCAAGTTTTTCAGCCGGCGTTGGAGGAGATTAAGGTGCATCACAAGCAAGAATGGAGCCTCTCCATGGCACCAAAAGGAGGATTTTTACATCCTCATTACATGCAACAAAGAAACTGGGTTCCAGGAATGACAATAAATAACTTAACCTACCTCACATGGGGTAACCACATGGGCTTCAAGAGGATGTTGGGCAACTTTTAAATTCTCTCTTTTAAATATGTCATAATTGATTTGTGCGCCCATAAAACCTCTTGAAAACACAATTTTCTATTGAAAACAATTTGGATGGATACTTTTTTATTACCTTTCCTATATGATACTCTTCTATGGTAAAAGATGGTCCCTGCCCTGAAGCGATTTCTGTCTGATCAAATCAGACAAAATAAATTTTACAACCTCTATTTAACAAATAGGGAAATAGCAAATAGGGAAATAGGATATGGAGACATTAAGGAATCAGCTCCTGCAAGATCCCAGAAAATGATATTTTCAGATATCATAAAGAAATTGCAAATTCTGACCACTTATGGAAACAGAGTTATTAGAGAGATAAATAGATAGATATAAAATTGTCCATTTCTTCCTCTCACACTCCTTATTACAGAAGGATCTGGATTTTACAGTCATTGTGGTATTCAGCTCTTCTTCAACATGAGAAGATGATGTTTAGATCTATTCTTCAGATGATGATCTTTTGCACAGAAATGCTAAAGCTTCATTCTAAAAACAAATTTGAGCACCCAAATGCTTCTGTAATGTCTTGAATTCAATATTCTGATGTTATTGGGATTTGCATGAGCCCTGTTCAATTTTGTCCAGCTCTAGAGATGCCTGAAGTCCTTTAAATATGTTGGCACAACATTCCCTAGGGTCTGATGCCACCAAGCGATTAGAAATCCTAATTATATCAAGCCCAGTGCCTTCCAAGTGTGTTCCACTCCCTGGTTTACCTGAAAGGCTCCTAAGAGGCAATTAGGCTTTTATTATTTTAAAATTTTTTGTCCTCCTGAAAGATGAATTTTTATCTTATCAGCATTTTAGTGTACAACCACTTAAGATACAGATACGACTCTCACTCCAAAAATAGGTTTCACTGTCTATTCATAATGAAACTGCTTTCACAAAACTCCCTGGAGGCATCTGTTTGTGGCAAGGGCCCAGATCCCCCTAATGTCAGGCTTTCAACTGAAGTGCCCAGTTTGGGGTTCACTCACTTTTTAAAAATTTTAGTTTCCCATGAGGTAATCACCCATCCTTGATAGGACCAAGGGGAATAACTTTTAGTCAAAGGAGTGTAGATTTTGATTGGATATGAAGAAGAAACTCTTCCCTGTGAGGGTGGTGAGGTCCTGGCACAGGGTGCCCAGGGAAGCTGTGGCTGCCCCTGGATCCCTGGAAGTGCCCAAGGCCAGGTTGGATGGGGCTTGGAGCAGCCTGGGATAGTGGGAGGTGTCCTTGCCCATGGCAGGGGATTGGAATTGGATGATCTTTAAGGTTCCTTCTGACCTGTGTCAGAAATTAATCACCAGAGAAGGGACTAAAGCCCACATCCTGACTGCATGATGTCCTTACCCTAAAAAACTCTGTGAAAAGAGTATTCATATTTCTGTGCAGTCTTATTAATGGGCCAACTTGGTATTTCTAGACAATTAAAATAGTATGTACTAAGAAAAACTGAGTTCAGAAGTCACTGGCAATTCTGGGAACCAGTGTCAGTTTGTCTTTTACAATGAACTCCCAAAGACTCTATTCCTGCTTAGTTCGCTTTCTGTAGGTCTGTGTGATGCTCTGTGCAGCTTCACTAAGAAAAGAAGACAAAGCACTGAAATAATCACTTTTATGCTTTAAAAATACTGAGATATATGTGTAGCTATCTGTCAAACTAGCTCCAGCCCTCTAAAAACCACTGAAGCTCCTCTCCAGCCTTCTGGCTTTTGTCTCCACTCAGTGAGAGGAGGCATGAATCAAATATTCAGGACTGCAAAATTCTCTCCCATCTGTTGTAAAACCAGTGCAAGCATGAACAACTGAGAGGTGAAACAATTTTTCAACCTCCCCAGCAATCTCATAAATTATCTGCAGCTAAATAACCTAGAAAGCAGAGCAGAGTCTCCCAGCCTTAGGTAACAATTACACTACGTGAACTTTAAGAAACCTCATGCTAGCACTCGAAATTAGGAGCTTAATACGCAAATGAATTGTGAAGGCTTGGTGACAGCAGCGTTTGGAAAATGCTTTTTGCAACCCACCCAGGTGTTCCAAATTGTTGCTGAATGGAGGAGTGTCATGGATGGTTTCACTGGAGAGCAGGATGTGTAGACAGGTTTTACCTTGGTTTGCTTGCCCAGGAAAGACAAGGGAATGTTCAGGCTTCCTGCTGGACATCAAGTGTTACATTTCAACACCAGTGCAGCTGTTTGAGTTTTTCCTGAAGTCAGAATGAGATTTTAGTTCTTAATGCCAGTCCCTGGCAATGTTTTTGAAAGTTGTTTCTCCCCCAGTTCAAAATGCATCAATATTTTATCAGGCCCAGATCAAACGCCTCATCCTTATTGTTTAAGTTTTTTATTTCCTAGTCATCTTCTTTTCCTCACCCTTTTAAATAAATATTCTTTCCTCTGATGGCACTCAAACCTTAGAAATCACTATTTCATACATGTATCCACCCAACACAGCCATTCATCAGTATTTTGCACTTATGAGCCTTCCACCAGCACATTTGCACAGCTCAGAATCAGGAACCCTCAGTCAGATGGGAAGTGGGGGCTCACAAGCAGGAGATGATGATTTCCCAGGAATCCCACAGCTCCTTTGCAGAACACCTCTGGGCTGAGCATCCCATGACCCAAAGAGGCTTTCAGTGTTTGTTGCTCCATCAGCCATGGGGGAAGAGCATGGGAGCTGACAGCCTTTGTGCCTCTGTGAGCCCAGCAATGGCTGGGATCAGCTGCCAGGAATGCAAACAAATCATACCTGAGCTCCAGGTTGGTCTCCACTGGTGAAGTTCACAGCACCTGCTGATGCATTTAATTCACAGCTCCCAGAGCTGGAGAAAGACAACTATGAGTGTCCCCATTTTATAAAAGAGAAGCTGAGGAAGTCATCAATAAGATTTAGGAATAGAATCTCAACCTCTCTGCACAGACATGATGCCATGCTGCTATTTCTTCTGCTTTTCCCTAAGGGCTCATCTTCCTGTGGAAGCATCTGAGGCAATGTGCAGCCCACTTGCACACAAATGCAGACAGTACTGATACACTCAGGCATCTCTGGCTCTCCAAAACCATAAACACATCCACCAAGAAATAATTTTATTCAAGAAAATTGCATGTTTCTCTTAAAATATGTCCTCATCTTCTGAATTGTTTCCTAATTATGTGAGCTCCAAGTAACTGTTTTTCCTCTGGTGTCTCATAATCTCTTCTACTCTCATTTTTCTTGGCATTTTTACTTTTTTTCCAAGGAGTGCAGGGCTCAAGCAGGTGTCTCAAGTGTGCTCTCAAGAGTACTTAATAGCAGCATACTAATCTCCTCTGGCTTTTTGATTTAATGTCTCCCAAAATAACATTGGTCTATGTTATTTATTTTTTTCCTGCTGTAGTACATGGCAGGCATGTAACAATTTTACTGCTTACTCTCATCCCAAATTTCTTTCAGCATCCACTTTTCCCCAGGTCCCTGTTTCACCTGCTGGCAAATAGTTCTATTCCTGATTATTACACCCAGGTGAAACAAGGAGTAATTTCACCTTTGTTTCTTAAAAATACATCTCTTCTGGTAACCATAGCAAATTGTTTTGGATTTTTCCATATTAGATATTCATGAGATTCAATTTATCATGATTATTAACTCTAACCTCTGCAGTGTATGAATAAGCAATCTCATTGCTTAATATTAGTGCCTGGTCATTCTTCTCTGCAGCTAATGACCTGTCATAGATATCTGGGTCTAAAAGCCATCAGGAAGCTGGAAAGTACTTAATTACTATTAAGTTAATAAAACAATGATTGAACTAACAGTGAAAAGCTGTCAGTGTTTTGCTCCCAATTCATAGGAAAATAAATTAGGAATTCACCCAGAGTGACACATCGGCAATCAGAATAATTTTTGATGCAGGGGCAATTTTGAGGCTGCACTTCCCTTTGCCAAAGACTTGCACTGACACACGTCACCTTGGGAAAAGCACAACTCTGCCATTCTCACTCTTGTGCAGTTTACTGGGAGAATTCTCTCACACATTTCTATTAATTTTAACTTTTCTATGTGGAATATGAAATGGAAAGGCAGTTTTTTTGAATGTCCAAATATCAGTCTGAAGGACATGACTATGGAGAAACATTTTTTTGCCCCTTTGGTACCCCAGACTTTTAAAATCCATGTCCAGTAATTAATTCCTCCACTTTGTCTACCCTAACCTTTAAATGAGTTCAAGTTGATATCTCAGTTTTATCAGATGGAAAATGGCAAGTTCTCTGAGCAGCCTCACAAGCATCTGGGAAAGGACAATGGGGTGAGTGATGGGTGCAGGATGCAGATGTGCCCTGGGAGAACAGGAGATCCACCTGATCTGGCCTTGCTGCTGAAGATTATCCAACTACTGCCTTTGGGGTCATTGTAACCTGCAAATCCTCCACAACTCAGTACCCAGCAATGAAACTGGTTGCAGGAAATGACTCAATTCAGAGATGAGACAATACTGGTAATCAGGGAACAGTTTTAATGACTTTAAATTGATTGCTATACAGGTTTTGGAAATTTTTATTGACATAAATAATGTAAATCTCTTGAATGCTCACAATAAAAACAAATAAATAAAAATAATTAATAATCCAAAGTAGATCTTTCCATAGCATTAGGGTTAGATTGAGCTATCATCAATGCCAGGCTTTATGGCCTCAGATAAACAAATATGGTTGAAGTGACACCCTTATCCCAAAGAACTGGTGGTTTGGAAAAGTTTGTCCTCTCAGTTACAAGGAAGGAAAAACTTCCAACCAGCTGCTGAAGGTCCCAGAACTCCTGGTTTCCCAGTTCAGAACAAGTGTCAAACACCAGTGTTTGAGTGAAATTCAGGCTGGATTTCCAGGGCAGATTGAAAGGCTAAGAAAGGACTCATCGTTATAAAAATGCAGAAGAATAAGGAAAGTGATAAGCAAAGAAGATGAATGTTCAAAACCACACAGATATTATTGGCCTACAGGTCTATAATTGCACATAAAGAACTTCACAAAGGTCTTTAGCTGTATGTAGACCTACTGGTCTATAACTGCATATAAATTTCTGTACAATGCACACACATATATGTATCTTTCCTGTAGCATAACACCAAATGTAGGTTAGTGTTTATATCCTGATTTTTTATTTTTGTTTTTTTATTTTTATTTATTATACACTTTGTGTATAATAAATACATATATATGTGTGTACATAATATACATTTCATAAATTCAGATGAATTACTGCAGTTGTCAGATCATCATTAGACAGTTTAGGCTTTGAAGTCATTCTTTATTACTCAGTTACTGTGATTTTCTAACTTTGATTGCTATAATAACATCAAAACACAGTGCAGCTTTTAAATATATTCACTTCAGCCTTTGTTCTTAAAAGAGACCAGTTATTTATTTCTGTCTTCTGAAGAATCTCATAATCCAAGGAAGGAGTCAAGTGTCAGGAATGCTATGAAATGACTGAGGATTCATGTCCATGCTGGTTTCTACATAATGAACTTCTTTGTTATTTTTTTATATGTGCATTTTTATACATGTTTTTGTGTGTTGAAGAAAACCAAACACTAAGAAAGTGTGTTTCTGTATATGTGTGTATATAAGTATAAGCAAAAAAAATAGGGCTGCTGACAAAATATTACAAATCAGAAAGCCTTTCCAGCATAAAATTTTATATGAAAATACCAAATACTATATATTTTGTTGGGATTTTATGGCAAACTAGACATTATTACTTATGTAAATATTTGCCCATTCAATCAAGAACACCTTACTAACAGAAGAATTAAAGTAGTTTGCATCTAAATGGACTGCATAGGGTTGAAACATTCAAATACTTTTTGTTTGTACCATCATAAAACAATATTTTTTTTGATCTTTTTACAACTTTCCAAATTTAAATTTGTTTTGTTTGGGTTTTTTTTGGTTGTTTTTGGGGGGGGTTTCTGGGGTTTTGGTTGGTTGGTTGGTGGGTTGGTTGGTTGGTTGGGATTTTCTGGTTTGTTTTGGGGGTTTTTTGGTATTCGTTTGTTAATAGTATGAATCTTGTGATCTCTTGGGATTTCATGTGTTTTATAGAGATGAGAGCTAGGGTTCTTCTACTCTGGAGCCAGGCTGAGAGAGTTGGGGATGCTCAGTCTGGAGAAGAGAAAGCTCCAGGGAGAGCTCAGAGCCCCTTCCAGTGCCTAAAGGGGCTCCAGGAGAGCTGGAGAGGGACATTTTACACAGGCCTAGAATGATGGGACAGGGGGGAATGACTTCAAACTGACAGAGAGCAGTGTTAGATGAGATATGGGGAGAAATTCTCTCCTGAGAGGCTGATAGGACCCTCTTCTGCCTGAACTCATTGCTCACTGAAGGGTGGTGAGGACTTTGAGGGAGCAGAACAAGAACAGATGCAGACATTAAGAACTGATGAGTAGAAGGAGTCAAAAGAGAATAAGAATTTTTACAACATGCACTTTTTTTACAGTGTACAGTGCACTGGGATACGCATTGAAAACATTTATAAATACAGTTTGTCTTTATGTTGTGATAATGGAGGAATTTGTTAGAGCTGACTGCTAGAAGATAATTTCCTGAAGTCTTTTGCATTGAAAAACTTTACTTACCTTGATATGAATATAATCTGAAAACACAGTAAGGCTCCAAACCTTCTGTCCCTAAGTATAGAGCAATCCTATATATTAATATATAGGTATCCTGTATATATGTAAATATACAGGATATGTCTACATGAGTTGAGGAGACATTAGAAATGTTTCTCTAGTGGTTCTGGTTTGCAATTCTGCACCTCTTTTGGAGATTTACATAAAACCAATGCTTCTTTTGTTTCTCTCCTTTTGTGAATTTCCTCAGTGAATGACTTTCTTCCATCAAACCACACCAAATTCATTTTAGGAGCTCTATATAGCAAATGATTGAATTATTAAGATAGAAAAGACCTCTAAGATTATTAAGTAGAGTTGGTAACCCAACACCACCAGGCTCACTACTAAACCATGTCCCCCAAGTGCCACATCCACAAAACTTTTAAACACTTGCAGGGATGGAGATTCCAGCTCTGTCCTTGTCAGCCTGTTCCAATGCTTGGACACCAAATTAAGTAATTAAGATTAAAACCCAGATGAGAAAAATGCACAAGGAATGAAAAGGAGAAACCATTTAAATTAATGTCTTTGAACTAGTGGAATATCCTTTGTTATCAACTTTATATTCAAAAGGATTCAAGAAAAATGATAGCAGGTACAAAATAAATCATGAGGTCTTCCACCATTTAATTTGCAGTTGAAAGTGAATTAAAGTGTTTAAAACCACCATAATCTCTTAGTATCAGTGCTCCAGGTTGGAGTTTTGGACACAGCTCTACAGAAGGCATAGTTTTACCTCAAACTTTATTAGCAATTAACTCTTTTGTTCTTCTCAGTTAGTATAGCACTGCTAGAATATAGGTTAAACATATATTAGGGCATGGAGAGAAAAAAATCTATGTGTCAAAATGTTAATATAGCTTTAGACTTCTATATTGAAATCTAAATTCATCTCTATAGATTTAGATTTTAGATTTTCTAAATCTATATCTATGTATTATATTTCTCTATTAGATTTCTATATAGCTTTTAGATTTCTATAATTAATTAAAAATAAAAAAGGAAAAAGTGCTGGTTCTCCTTAAATAAAGAGCAAAACTCAGGTTAAAAAAAAGATTTCATATCTATCTGATGCACACTTCTGGTTTACCCCCATTATAAAGAGAAGATAATACTATTTCCTTGTCCTGGAGAATTTTCCAAGAGAGAAACTAGAAAGTGTCCAGATGTTCATTTGGCATAGGAATTGGGACATAGAAATTATAAGAATAAATACTACATGTCTAAGCAACTCCCTTTCCTTGTTTCAGGGTCTTCAATAATTGTGTTAAATAATTGTGTAAACTCAGGGTCCCAGATTTGTGAGACTCAGATTTAGAATACGAAACCAATTTAACAAATTTCACAACAGTCTGTCTTAAATTTATGTAATTTAGAATGATGTTAAAGGATTGAAATTTGACATTTCAGTTCTAGCAGGTTGGGTTTGGTTTTTTTCCCATGAAATGTGGATATATTTTCATTATTATGCAAACATTAGAATTAGTTTGACTAATTATTTGACTAAGTATCCCAAGAAAGTATAAGGATGGAACTCATATTCCCAGGGATGATAATTCTGCTCACTTTGGGATACAGGATGAATACTAATTTGACAACTTTCTCTAAATTCCATCCTTGTCTCTAATAACCACCTTAGCTTAGGTCAGTGGTCTTGAAGCAATATGCAGAAGTCCTAACTGATTTCAACATTTTTATCTTCCTTAGAATTATGCATAAAATCTCTATCTCTCCTGTGAGACCATCTCGAATAAATTGCATTAATTCCTGTATTTGCTGAAACTGTCTTTCTCTTGTTAAGCCACGTGCATCCAATTATGTGAAATGGGAAAAGCTTTAAAATATCACATTCTGGCATGAAGTGTTTGAAAATCTTTGGGGGATGTTAGTTAGTCTTTAATAACAAGTCCCAAATTGTGCCTAGTGGGCCTCTTCTCTGAAAACAAAGATTCCAAACTGCTATTAAAAGAACCCCCAAAACAAAACCCCAAATTATCTCATGGCTGCTAACTGTCAAATGAAGAATAATTCTGTAGTGAAGAAGAAAGGATGAAAGGTAAAAAAGCAAATTAATTCAAAAGGGGAAGCTATTTTTATTTATTTTAAGAAGTACAAGGGAAAAAGAAGGTTTTTTTTGGCCTCTCTTTCCCAACTTTCATAATTAATAGTTTCTCAGTATTTCTGTGAGCTTTTTTTTTTTTCTTCTTCTTTTTTTTTAGTAAAAATTAGAACTATTTTCCAGGGGAAATAAAAAGCAAAGAAGAAAAAGACTTTTAAGAATTTCTGCGAGGCATATAAATGCCTCTTTGTTCTGCATTGTGCTACATTTTGCCGCTGTCAGACACACCATGGAGAATGTCAGTCTGCATTGGTGGGTTGTTTGGTGAGTACATTTTATTTTCAAAAATTGTTTTCTTCCTATAGAACCAAACAGCACTTGAAGCAGCTTGTTTTATTTTGTGTCAGACAGGCATTTGCTTCTGGGTGTATGAAAAGTGCAAATTAGCAACCAAACATCAGAAGAGAGAATGAGGGAAGTCCCCATTGGGTAGAGATGGGAGTTTTTTTCCCTTTTTTTTTTTTTTTTTCCTGGGATCTGAAAATGCAGAGATATCCACTGGGGAAACAGGAGAGGGGAAAAAATATTGCAAATAACATTCACACAAATGGTCTGATCCTGCTCCTGATGGAAGTTACACTTTCTCCCTCAGAATACACAGAGGTGTTACCTTTCTCTCCAAAGTCTGACAACAATGAACCCAAGAATATTGGACTGGAAAACATATCCTGGGTTTCTTCCCCAGCTATTGCAGGAGCATGTTATGATTCCTGCAATACATCTGAAAAATAATTAGGGTTTGGGGGTGTTTTTCTGCTCCCAGTACTTGTACTGCGGGGCTGTTCCAAAACTTTCTTCCTCTGATGTTTCATCAGCCTATTTCAGATTTCCATCAGAAATTTACTCATGGGCATCTCACACCAGATTGTTCTTGGGCCAAAATTGCTGTTTGATGTGAATAGTCTTTCTCTTTCTCTGGTGTATTTGCATGCTGCTCTACTTATAGATGTATATATAATAATAAAATATCTATTTCTATATATAATATATAGAAGAGCACACAGAGTAGCTCATGAAGGGCACAATGAGACCATAAATATGTCCTTCCTCTAACCACCCCTTCTGAATAATCCAAAAGTCAAATCCATGAGGATTCTTGATTGCAGTGAAATTTCTTGTCACTGGAGTCTCTGGACTTCATACCCAGCACCACTAGATCAAAGTGAGAAGATTAAATATCCATCTCAGATTTAATAGAATGGTGTTGCCTGTAGATCCTTGATATTTTAAATGTATTTCCAGCATTTCAAGAGATCAATATAAACAATAAATAAATAAATAAATAAATAATATTTATAGATTCACCTTCTAACTTCAGGCATCTGTAACCTGAATGTTGTCCTTCAGGCCAATTCAAAGCATTTTACAGCCTCTGAAAAAGGATATGTTTGCCTGACCTGTATAAGATCCCTAATCTCATCAAATACTTTGAAACATCTTTTGAAAAATATTTTCCAGTACCAATCCATAAAATTAAATGAGATTTCTCTATAAAGGAATAAGAAGCTGTCTGAAATCAGAAGCCAAAATGAAATCAGAATCAAATGAAATCTGAAATCAGAATCAAATGAATAACAAACAGGAGAATTTTTTGGCCTCTTTTTCTGGAAAAGTGATCTATATTGGTAATCCAAATGTAGATATCTACATTTTCTGTGACAGTGGTCAACTGAAGCCATTCACTGGCTCATACACACATAGCTGTAATTCTTTAGCTGTTGGTTTTTTGGTTTGGATTTCCCAATCTTTTCCTGTTGTTTCAGTTTCCACATTCTATACTCATCTTCCTTTCTGCTTTTCTCTCCCTTCTTCTTTTTATCTCTGTCCTTCTTTGTTCTACCCTGTCTTTTCATTTTCTCTGTATCCATCAAGTCAGTCTCTGTTCCTACAATGCACAAAAAAAACAGAGTTGCCATGGTTTACTCCCTCATCCCCTTCATTGTTGCATTTTCACTTAAGTTTGTTTACTTTTGGTTTACGAGCTTTGATCTGAAACTCATCATTGTCACTGGGCTCTTGAGTTCAACTGGCTTTGGGTCAGGACCAGCAGCAAGGCAGGTATTAAAATCTTTGTGTAGTAAAAACTCCTCAGCTTTAACTACCATGCTTTGGGAATCTACAAAAAAGGTTTACTGTGAAAGGTGTAGGAATACAGAGGAAGAAATTCAGGGGAAAAAAATCTGTTTTGCCAAAGAGTGGTAGGTATAAAGCTGCTGAGCAGAACACTTATGGGAGATGCTAACAGAAAGATTTTTATAACTGCACAGCATGCAGAAAAAATGCTTATGAGAGTAAATGAAAATGTCTTTGGCTGAAGATCACTTAAATCAGAAGAAGTCCTTCAATCATTTTATACCTTGCATATTCTGAAGTGTTGAAGTCAAAATTTATCCAACAACACTTGCTTTTTAATGTGTTGGTTTTAAGACTTTAACCTTGGTTTTGATTACCTTCTTCAAAGGGTTCACTACCGAGTTCTTTAGAAAAACTAACCTGAATCATCAAAGAACTAAGAAACTAAATTAAAACAATTGTTTCCAATCTTCAAACTCAGAACTTCCAAACCTCCATTAATACCTTGACAAACAGTCTAGGCTTGGCTTTTTACAAGTCAATCCTCCTTGATCAAAGACAGCTGACCCACCACTTGCTGATGAAAGAAAATTGCTCTTTCAAGGGTAATAAGCCATTGATTCAAATAAACTTACAACAATCCAAATTAATATTTAAGAAATTATTTGTATAATTTAGCATTTTCCCTAACTGTATCACTATTCACCTTTGTACTGCAGTTCTGTACATATCTAACCATCTTCCTGTGGGTGCTTAAAAATAGCAGGTAAGAAATCTAAGAAACTGATTATTCTTTGAAGAGTCTGCAATAAGGTGGAAAGGCCATCCCAGGAATTCAGACATTAACCCTGGATTTGGGAAATGAGGACGGTGGTTTCTGAGCTGCCAAAGACTTGTGTGAAATTGGGAATATCACTTTGGTCCAGATCACACTAACTCCTCTTAAATATCAGTTAGAGTAGACTTTAGACTGCTGGGCCTCGGAGAAGGATTCACAGTCTTGGTGTCTCAGCCCCAGGGGACACTTGAAATCAGCTGGTGTGTCTGTGTTGGGACAGGTAATTCCCTCAGTGTTTAACTAGCAGAGAACAAGGGAGGTTTATTTCTTAAGGGAAGAGGAGCCAGGGTGACAGCAGGACCAACAGGGACAGCAGTGTCATCAGCAGAAGTGGCAGTCACTTGAGAGAGGTCAGAATAGGTGTGGTGATGATAACATGGTTCAGTCAAGTGTCCAGATAATGAGTCAAGGCTGTGGTGATGAAGTTCCAAGATCAAGATGCTCTCCAAGTAACTCCATATCACAGAACCACAGAATCACAGGATGGGTCAGCTGGGAGGAACCACAGTGGCTCACCTGCTCCTGCCCGCTGGCTCCAGCAGGGCCATCCCAGAGCACAGGGATTGTGTCCAGACAGGTCTGGAATGTCTCCAGTGAGGAGACTCCACACTCTGGGCAATCTGTTCAGTGCTTGGTCACTGCACTGGGAAGAAGTTCTGCCTCCTGTTCAGGTGGAACTCGCTGGGATCAATCCCTGCCCATTCCTCTGGTGCCATTGCTGGATCCCCATGGAGCAGAGCCTGGTCCCTGCTCTGAGCCCTCCCTGCTCACAGGAACAGCCAGGGATGAGGTTCCCTCTCAGGATCTCTCTCCTCTCGAGGCTGAACAGCCCCAGCTCCCTCAGCCTTTCTTCTGTTCACACCAGGAATTGGCAATATTTACAATATTTACAGTACCCAAAGCGCCTTGCTCCAGACAAAGGTTTTAAGGAAAACTGTAAAATATTGTGAGGTATCTGTCAGGCACTATGACAAATCTTATAATGGCAAACACAGGAATAGCCAATTCATCAGGTTTGATTTGCTGCTAATTAGTACAAACATGTCATATAATGTTACCAAACTTAATCTCATCATGGATTTAGTATTGCACCTGCTCCTTCCATCCAGTCCTTCTGGAAAATTATATTTTATGTTCTATTAGGGGCATTGCAACTTATTGCCATTCATGAAAATGCAGTCACAAAAATCATTCTGAGCCTTTCTGCTTCCAGGGATGTCTATTCAGAGCCTGGACACTGATGGAAGTAGTTTTTCTGTCCTGAAGCTGAGGTAAGTTGAAAAAAGCTGGGGTTCTTAGTGTTACAAGTGTTTTAAGTGATTGGTGACAAGAATGATTGGCATACTGCAAGAATTTTCACAGCAACAATTCATGAATGCATAAGACAGGGCAAAAAGTTATAAAATCTCCAAAAAAAATAAGTATTTGTCTGTTAAAAGGCAACATACATTATTTTATGGAATATTCATATTCATGCAGGTCCATTTGGCTGTGCTCAGACACAGGCAGGTGAACATGTGGGCTCACTGGGTGCACCCCTAAGGAAAATCCAAATGGAAGAAACTGTGCATTGTGTTGGCCAAAACTGAAATATCAGGGGCAGGCGGATAATTGTGGAGAGAGAGGATCACCAAACAACTTCTCATATATGTCAAAGAGATCAGAAATAGAGAAGACTTTTATACAATTTCCAAATCTAATTATTTCGAGGATGGGGAAGGAGTAGCTGTTAGTCCTTCCTACCTCCACACATACTTGAGAGAAAAAAGGATGATCTAATATGAAGCAGAACTGTTTCATCCTCTCCAGCTGGAAAATAGACATCAATGGGCATTTCTTCCCCTTAAGTAACATCAAATACATTGACTTCCAGAAGAAGGTAGGGCTTTGAGATGCTGCTCTTCCACAGAGTGACAGGAACTGCTGACCTCATTAAGCTTTGGCCTTATAAACAAAGAATTTCTGAGAGGTTAAGGAGACAACAAAAAGCACAGGTCAGTGTAACAGGAGGAAAAAAAACCTCGGAGCTGTATATTAGGCAGGAAAATCTTTTATAATGAGGGCATAGCTAAAGTTTAACATCTGAAGGGAATATATCTCCATGGAGAACTCCTATTCTCTGCATTCACTTTTTCATTATCATTTTATCCATTAGTGTAATTTCACTGTTATAGAAAATGAATGTCAGAAACCAGAATGCTTTGCTTTATTTATACCCAAGCCAGTGCCAATCAATACCAGAAGTATTCCCTGTGCCCTGTCAATGCACTTCAACCCTACCTTGTTGAGAGTCCTTCTTAATTGACTCCAGTGAAGCAAATCCAATTTCCACATTTCAGTCCTTGTACACATATGCTAAGACAGCTAAATTTAAACTATTTCTGCTCAGTTTTGTGGTGTCTGCTCTGACACTTAGAACAGAATGAGATCACCTGAATTTGCTTTATATCTTATTTTTAAGACCATTTAATTGGAATGATTTTATGCCACTGTTTCTGGGTGATATTAAAGTAATATCCTAGAGGAAAAAGCCAAATACATTGTTCTACCCCATCACTGACTCTCTCTGAAACCACCTTCTTCACTTTTACTGCTGGATCTGATTTATATCTAAGACATAAGTGTCAATAACTTGTTTTTGATGGGCAAAATACTGCCAGGAAAAATGGATATAGTTGAGCATTAGGCTATAAAGCGGGGTGTGAAGTATAATTCAAATGGGCTTCATGACACTTGTCCCTCATATGACACACATTCTTTTCATTTCCAATTTCATTGGAACAAGGGGGAAAAACGGTTTCCAATCTGTCCCACCTCATAAAAATAGACCTGTGTTTAATTCTCCAGGACCTAAAATTATCCTTTAGATATTGTCAACCAATCATCCAAGGAAAACGTTCATGGACAAAGTAATAGAGAAATCTTCTATGTACAGAGATGGCTAAAATATTGCTGCAGCTTCAGTTTTAATGACAGCACTCAAATATTAGTGCTAAATGCACTGATAGTACTGGGATCATCTGGCATATGCTTTTATACTTTTTAGTAAATGGTGTAGTTTGGTCCATGTGTTGCTGCAGTTTATACATAAAAATGATTTCACAAAAACAAATAGCTGAATATATTCCTTCTTTATATCCAGTGGAGGAACTGCATGTGTTGAAAGAGAGCATCCAGGACCTATTTGACCCTACAAGAATACAAAATTGAAAGAATAATCTTTATTGTGCATGGATGCCTTGATTTGTGTTTGTATTTTTTCTGGCAAGCAGCAGCAGCAGCACAGCTTTGATGTACCCTGGCTTGGTTTTAATTGCTCGTTCTGCACCTGGAATTGGAAATTAGAATGAAGACAGAAGCAGTGCAGGGGTCAGATGTGGTTCAGGTCATCTTCTAAGTGAGTTTGGGACATTCTCCTGAGCAGGCTGAGAGTTATAGCAAAGTTGGTTTGCTGACTATATGAGATAAATTATTTTGGGGCCAAAGACTGGCAGGCTGCATCACACTGGGGAGCACCTGAGCCAGAATCTCCAGGGTTTCTGAGAGATTTGACTCCTGAATATCAGGATCATTTTATGGTGATCAAGTAGGTACAGAAATCATAGAACAAGACAAAAGATCTCCCTGTGGATACAAAAATAGTTGCACTACAAAATCACAGAATCATGTTTTAAAAAGAACTCCGAGACCATCAAGTCCAACCTGTGACCTATCCCCACTTGCCACCCAACCCAGAGCTCTGAGTGCCACATCCAGCTGTTCCTTGGACACTTCCAGAGATGAGGACTCCACCATCTCCCTGGTCATCCCATTCCAAGGCTTAACAACCCTTCCCACGATTAAATTCTTCTGGAAAAAAATAACTTTGTTCTGACAAAAACTACTTTGCATTTAAGCATTCCAAACTGAGATTTCAAAATGGCAGACAATTTTTCTCCATGTAAATAAAGTCAAGGAAAGGAATTACTTGACTCTGGCATGCATTGCTGTCTCTCAGGATTGAAATCCACTAATGGACTTTACATTTCTGGCGTTACAGTCCTCTCAAATGCTTTAATTCTGGTCCCAGGTCAATTATTACTGTTGACACTCACTTTATCTGGAGTGGAGGACCATCACCTTGGTGTATTTCTGGAAGTCTCACAGAGTGCATTTAGTGCAGCACAGGACACATCCATGCTCACCGGTGCTGATACAAGAAACACCATTTTCAATGTCTACATTTGGTGATACTAAGGGAAGACAATTGTTATTCGTTTTGACAACCCTAAACTACTGCATCAGCTCTTTCTGGGAACTGGCTCACTCTCCATTAGCAGACCCCTTTAAATCAGATTAAAAAGGCAGCTGACAGAACTGCAGATTAAAAAAAAATATGGGTGTTTTTCCTGCAATTTCTTTTCAGCACTTTAGATTTCAAAATCTACCATGCCATTTTCAGCATTAGTAATGTAGATTCTTAGTCAATTCTGATTTTTAAGGCTCTAATTTGTAGTGGACTGCATAATTTTTCCCCTACCGCATCTGTTATGATGCTAAATTTGGCATTGGTTCTTATTCCAGTTATGAAGTTGGTGTTAAATAGGGATAGAAACACCTGATTTTGGCAGACTTTTGAAGAGTTGTGTTATTCACTTAAACTACTCTGGAAATAATCAGCTCTAGAATGGCTACAAAAAGCTGTGCAAATCTGTGTGGATACACTAAAGACAGAGAAGTTATTCTGTAGAAGCTGAGAATATGGTCCCTTGAGTCAATTGTATGCCTGATAAAGCTCCATGGGAATGAATGAAAGGAAGCACACCAGAGATTAATTTAAACACATTTCCACAGCTAAATGGAAAACCCCTTACATTTTCCTGCTATAGCAGAGCTGAAAGTCACCATTTTTTGGAGTATCAGCTTGCAGGGTAAAGAAAAGGCTGCAGATTTGACCCTGAAGGATTTAGATCCAAGATGGTTTTTTTCAGATGTGCAAACCCTGCAGCATCACAGGATACAATTCTGCACAGGAAACTGGTCTTTTATCTTTTCCGTTTTCAGATCCAAATGAAAAATGTAGGATAAAATATAAGGCAATCTAAGTATTTTTCAAAATAGGTGATACTATGACTCTATGATTAAGCAAGATTATTTGTCCTCTAAAGCTGATTTATTTTTCCTTCATCAGTTTGTCTTCCATCCACTCACTTTAGGCAGGTAACTTATAAATGTAGCTATCTTGTCCTTGTGCCACTGTTGTCATTGGCAGTGAGAAGAGGGAGGATCCTTCAGAGCACAGTCAAAGAATTTAGTCTATATTTACTGGAATAATCTGCCATAGAAGTATTTTATTTTATTTTTTTCCCATTTCCGTGGAATCTTGTTGGCTAAATCTATACTGGTAAATCAATTCTCCCTGGATTGTGCTTAACCCTGTACAGCTCACTGAGTTGGCCCAAAGCAAAACCATGTAAGGGATGAAGGTAACAATCCTTTATCTCAGTCATGTCCTGGTCCTCTTTTTCTTATGTGGGTGCAGCTGCAGAGCCTACAGAGGGACAGCTCCCTAATTTGGTCACTTAAATTAGATGGACATTACTAGGTAATGGAAATAATTCCCCAGAATAGTTTGATTTGTTTGCAATTAAGTTAATGCAGAGATAACTCTGCAAATAAAGAGAAAAAAAAAAAAATTAAGCAAGCTAATGGACTTTCTTCATTAAGATGATTAGCAACCAAACAAGGGCTGGGAAGTGAGAGCAGCTAATGACCAGAGCTGCAAGAATTAGCAGTGGAGAATTCTCCTGTACCCCAGTTTTCAGACACTGAATTTCATCTCTTTAAGTAGTTTTCTTCAAGTGTTTCAGATTGTAATGGCACCTTTCCCCCCCAACTCATCTCCAGTGTGTCATGTCTCACTTTTCATTCAAGCTGTCCCTCCAGCTGGCTCCTTGTCTTGTGATTTTACTCTCTTGGACAAATTGAAGCAAATTGCTCCCAGGACATATTCAAGAGTAGCAAAACCGAGCAGGTTTGATTTCTTCTTTTTTATTTTTTTAATATTTTTCTCCCAGGCTAAAACATGCTTCTTGACTACAGGTGCTGCTGGGTTGAGTTTGCTCCCAGTTCTCTAGCAGTTCTGAGCCTGATCTCCTGAAAAACATCAATTTTCCCAGGTGATACCATAAGGGGTCCTGTATCTCTTCATTACCACTTAAAATATCACAAATATTTCATATGTACATTCTTTTCATCACCCAGTTCCTATAGCTCAGAGATGTGAGATCTTTTATAACCTTTCCAGCATATGGCCCTCAAAATCATCGCCTGAAGACATTTTTTCCTGTCCTATCCTTCACGAGGGTGTGTATGCTAATTGCTAAAAAACAGCAGTGTATTTGGTCCCTGTTCAAGATAGTCTTCACTGGAGCCTTTTAATCAGTTAGTATGAGGCTGAGAATCACGGGGTCATGGGTTTAAGAAGGTTGGAAAAGACCTCCAAAATCATCAAGTCCATCCTTTGACTGGGTATCACCAGGCCCACTGAACCATATCATGAAGTTCCACTTCATGGGAGGGTGACTCCATCACTTCCCTGACCAGCCTGTTCCAATGCTTAACCACTCTTCCACTGAAGAATTTTTCTTATTATACATTCTGAACCTTCTCTGGCACAACTTCAGGCCATTTCCCCCAGTCCAATCACTGGTTTCCTGGAAGAAGAGGCCAACCTCCACCTCATTACAAGATCACTTTAGCTGAATCTGGCTTCTGATTTCAGACAGCTTCTTATTCCTTTATAGAGAAATCTCATTTAATTTTATGGATTGGTACTGGAAAATATTTTTCAAAAGATGTTTCAAAGTATTTCTGCTTAGATTGAAAATAATCAGTGTGACTCAGAGGTTTCTGAAGCTCAAAACACTACAGTTGGTAAAATAATTCCAAATTTCTCTGTCCTGCCTCTGTAAATTCTGAAAAGAAAAAGATGACTGGTGTGTGTGCTCTTAGCTCAGCTGTACGGATTATATTTTTATGTGTTAATGCAGAAAAATGCAGGAATGGTTAATTCTTAAGAAAAATGGGGATGGTGTGTAGAGCAGTGTACAGTGCACTCAGTGACAGAAGACTCACTGCAGATCAGACAGGATACATTCTGTACTAAAAAAAAGGCAAGTATAATCAAATGTATCATCTGTAATACCAGTAATTTTATATAAACTTATATATGTGTATGGAAATGGTTTTGCAGTTCAAAACCCATATGGCATTAGCATGGTCATAAGGATCATTGATCTTACCATTTTCAGTAAGTGAATAAAAAAATATAAATTGCTTTTGTGAATATGATATTATTCATATTTGTGCAAGTCAGATGTTATATTAAATGGCTTTCATCATGCAGATGTCAGGATGAAACTTTTAATTGAACTGTGAAGCAATCGTTCGCAGTGATTTGGGGAAAAGAATAATGATTAGTCATTACATCTCTTATTGCAAAAATTCCACCTCCCATCATTTCTATCAGACTCTCAAAACTATCAGAGGTAACTGGAGTCTGACCCACACAGTGTGAGTGGCAGAGAGAAAAATGATAATTATATACAGAATAGTAACAGTTCCAGGAGAGACATATGGCCCTGGTATTTCTTTCTGTTAGCTGGGAGCAGCAGCAGTTTATGGTTCAGTGATCTGTTGGATAATCACAAAATAAAATAAAAGATATCATTTGTTACAGAGAATAAGCCTCAATAATGCTGTTGAACTACAAAATGACTCCTCTGTAATCACTGGTTGTAACAAGATGTGAATGATCCCAGTGCCACACACTGCCTCTGCCATCACGCCATCATTTACACTCCTAAATGAATACACATTCACTTTCATATGGAGACACATTACTTGGGTCTCACAAACAGCTCTGCCATAAATTTCACTTGTTATTTTATTCATATTTTCCCCTCAGGAGAAGAAGTTATCCGGCAGAAAGCCTCTAGATTCCAGCAAAAAAAAGAAAAAAAAAGAGTATTGCCAATGGCTCACTGGGATCCTCAGGGTGTACAGTGCAAATAAAACCAGCAGTGGTCACAGCTTGGTCTGTACAGAAATTAAGATGGCTTAAGTCATATCACAGCTACTGAGAATGGAGGTGCTCCTAAATATCTCTTTAGAAGTACTGAAATGTTTTGCCTTCACTAAATTCAGATATTTCCTTGAATCAAAGAGACATTAAGGTTGGAAAAGACCTCTAGGATCACCAAGTCCAACTGTGAATACAAACTGTGGATATTATCCTTTATTTTAGAATTCTATCCTTTGGCCTGGCTCTGCTTGTTTGAATATGACAATTGGAAAAATATTTCACAATCAGCAAATTTTTCCTTTCTGTTATAAATGTAAACAGATAAACTGGTTTGGTTTTTTTTTGTAAGGTTGTCATCTAGATTATGAAAAAAACAGCCTGCTTATAATCCATCTCATTAGAAAAGGAATTTAAGGCCCTTTACCTTTATTCAGGTTGAAAATCCAAGTGGGAAGTCAGTCTAAAACTCTGGCTGAAGAGCACAGGTCTGTTCTCTGGCTCTGAGAGGAACAATTGCCACCTATCCATACTTAAACTCTCCATGAATTTTTCATCCCACTATATTCAAGCTGGGACTAATCCCTGGACCAGATGAGTTCCTAAACCTTCTCAGGAGATGGGAGAGTGCTTGCCAAGTGTGCCATGGACAATGCTGGCAGCTCAGCACTGGTTTCCAGTGCCTCTGCCAGGGGTCACAACAATATTTAATGAATTGGGATAGATGCACAATATGTGTCCTGATCACACTTCTGAAGTTTGTGCAATTCAAGCTGCTCACTGCTTTGATGTGAATAAATTTTGCCCTTATTTATTAAAAACACCAAGCAAGATGATCAAATGAAACAACACAAATTTTGGGTTTCCTTTTGTGCATCGAAAAAAAGGATATTGATTTTCAAAAGTAGAGTTTTCTTAAGGATCAAGAGCTCAGATACCAGATCTTGAGTTTGGAATGTTTGACTCTGAAAACGAAAAATCTGACAGCTGTGAAAACTAAAGGTGACAGGTATTTTTAAGACAAAATGTTATTAATTACTTCAAAATACTTAGCTAGACTGTTTATGCTGAAATCTTACTGTGTTGGCATAACTGTTTTTTTGTTCTGGAAGCTTAATTTACACATTTATCACAAGTTATATTTGTTTGGGGGGATTTTTTTTTGCATTGTCTTTTCAAAGCCTTTGCACCAAAAGCTGTTGAATTTTGAATCTCCAGACCTCCAGATTTTTGGGTAGACTTTTCTTTTGCAACATATAGTAGTTAAATGTATTATTTTTCTTATGATGCTTGAGATTGTAAAAAATACAGTAAAAATGATGAAGGTTTTAGTTTGTTTTGTAGCTATTTATTTCAATGATAATATGAGTCATATTAATAGGGATATTTCAGAATAAAGATTGTTAATTACATATAACTGGAAATTGAAGACTTTTTTAATATTTGTGAATATGAAGTGTTTGTAATCATAATTTTTTTCTCTTCAAAAGTCTTTATCTGATTTTTTTCTGATTTTTTAAATATATCTATTTGGGTTTGTTAAACTTAGACTCTTGACCTCTCATGTGTATTTGACTCGGTGTTCAGGGAACTACAGCACCTCTGATAACTGGAACCAGTCACTCTTTTCCATCTTTGTGCCACAATAACCAGAATATTTAGCCCAAAAGAGAGGAAATCATGCCAGTGAGCTTGAAATGTTGTGATGACATGAAAGTATAAAACTACCATGGAATTAGGAGTTTTGTTGGGAAAAGTGCTGTTCATTTATTAGTCATCTCAAAATCATTCCATGCAATATTTCCAGAGTTCCATCCAAAGGGAGTACCCAGGACACAGATGAGGTTTCACAGACATTTCCTTTCATACTTTGCTTAAACTCTCCATTAATCACAACAGTGATAGCCCTGATTTTTTACTGCCCTCTTGATTAGCCATTCACACTGTTTCCTGTCTTTTATTTATTTTTTAGGGTAAATCTGCATCAGAAACAGCAGAAATATTTTGTCTTGATTGTGGTTGAATCCTGTATGAATATCTGCAGCTCACCTGACCTTCCCTCTGCAACCTATTTAATTTTTATCCTCACTATCATAGTAATCAAGGTTTCAATGGTAATTATTTAAAGTTACAATTCTAGACCTTTAGCAGACATTTCAAAAATGCCATAGCAACATGGGGGTCTCAACAGGTCCCCAAATTTTCTTCATTTCACCTACATTTATTACTCCTTGCTGCCAACAATACTGTGTTTTCTACATTTCTGTATTACTGCTGGGTATGATGGGAAAATCCCCTTGCTAACACCTATTGCAAATACAGTCTAAGTATTGAGAACTTTCTTGTATATCTGTATATTTAGATAAATGTATAAATTTGGTGATCTTGGATGTCTTAGCCTCAATGATTCTATAGTTCTATTTTTTTTCACACTTATACATGTATGAATATTGATAGTAAAGATAGTTCTGTACAAACATTTAAACATAAGCATGTGCATCTCCACATCACCTAAAATGACAACAGATTTGTCATTTCAGCATTCCAAAGTTTTCATAAAATGGATCCTAAGTCTACAGAAGCACTAAAATGTTCTTAAGTTGTTTAGAATTTCTTTCTTGCTTCTAAATTTAAAACTAGGCTTTTGGGGCACAGGCTGTACTTTCTCTGGGGGTGTAATTGTCATGTACATATTAATATATGCAAATAAAATTGGAGTTTCAACAGCCACTATTCCTCCAAAGGTTAGATTCTCTAATTAGAGCCAAGCAATTAGTTCTAAAAAGTTTCCTTTTTTTTTTTCCAGAAGCCTTGCATTTCCTTAGCAGTGAAATTACATCTCAGTCCTTCTTTTTTGTTTCAAGATATGAAATAATTACAATTGTACCTTCATTTCATCTTGCCCACTAATTGCCCCCTTTTAACACAGAGCGTTTCAAATGGTGCCTCTTTGAGATTTTATAGCTGTCTAATATGTACGTGAGGATAGGTGCAATGTTAGAGCAAACTGAACTATTCTTTGTCCCTCTGACACCTTAAATCCCATGTTGCTGACTGATGTGACTGGGGAACCAGCAATAACTGAGTCTTCAGGCTCAATCTCCCCCTCCCCTCTTTTTTTGGTTAATTTTAAATAAATCTCGGTTTGATGTAGGAATAGCATGACCCACTGAGCGCACTCAAAGATGAACAAAGAGTTGAACTTTTTTTCTTCCTTTAGATGAGATCTTAACTTTTAAAATAAACAGTATTTGACCCTAGCACGACTTTCCGATTCCTTGTTGTAAATGGAAGAACCAACAATGATCAAGTGAAAAAGGTCAGACAGTGAGAACAGCAAAGCGATTCATGTAACTTTGAATGATTCATGGGACACGATCATTTTTATCATAAAAAAGAGTAAACAAATCAATGTAACATGCCTGTCAGTTTGTTGTCTGAAACAAATGCCCACATGCACAACATATCACTGGAGGCAAAAGGAGTCTATTCTTCCAGCAACTCCCTGCAGGGAGGCACAGGCAGCTCCAGAGGGTAACTCAGCACCCGCAAGACACACACACTTCCCTCCGGTCTGCTCATATCTCTCTTTCTCCACTGATTATTTGGGGAGCTCAGAGTCAGCAGGCTTGTAATGTGTATCCCTCAGCCAAGTGCCTAAAAATACCAAATACCCCAGCTAAGGAGGAGAAGTGGAGGAATTTCCCTGTGTATTATTGTGTTTCCCTGTGTATTATTTTGTATCCCTGTGTATTATTCGGTTGCACTTAGGAAACCAAAAATAACTGCCAGCTTTGCATTTGCAGAAAGTGGTGAGCAATAAACGAGGGTTAAATCCACTCCCACAGCTAGCAGGAGTCCCATGCACAAAGTAGCTGAGTGCACCCTGCAGCCTGGCCCCCGTTTCATTCCATAAAGAGGGATAAATACCCATCCAAACATAGTAGAGGAAAAAAAAACAGAGAGGAAGAGGATTGACTTAATGAAGATGTGACATATACAGGCAAATATGCCAAGCACTTGCCAGGTTGCACTTGCCCAGAAAGAGAACCCAGATGTCTCCAACAATCCGAAGCAGCAGCAGAGGGAAGTGACCTGGGGGAGGTGGAAAGAGACGAGGAAGCTGGGAGCCCATGAGGAATAGAAAGGATGAGTGCACAGGGAGAAAGAGAGTCTGGTGTTGCCAAAATGTCTCATTGCTTCTGTTCAGAGATATGATGGCACTCAGAAAGGGCTGGAGGAGAATTTCGCAATTAGCCTTTTTTTCCCCCTCTGTTTATCCTTAGGGGAAGGAGGAGAATGGGAGGAAATAAAGGGAAGGAAATAAAAATCCAACCTGTTCTTTTTAGTTTATGCACCAGCCCTTGCTTAGGGCTGTGCCTTAAGGCACAATATAGCCTATACTGATTATTATAACAATTTTAAGCTTATTCCCAATTCCAGAAAATTGGTACACTTATACGTGTGCATACATATTAGACATGTAGCTGCATTTTTTTTTCAAGAAACAAAGACAAAATAGATACTGCAAGCACCATCAGACCCTTATCACCCCATAACCCAACAAAGGTGGCAGTGTCAGCCTCAGCCAGGACCATGTATCCACTCACCTGCCTGCCTGTGTAGTACAGCTCTGCTTTAGGTAATGACTGATGTTCACAATCTAAAGCCTCACTACCTTGAAAGTTGATCATTTGGTAAATAAGTAGGGAAAATAAAAAGATCATGCCTTTAGAGGATCTATAAATAAAGGATACACAATAATTTACTTTTTTCTTTTTTTCTTTTTTTTTTAAATGAAGGAAAATATCATATTTTTTGTGGATTACAATTTTCTCATTCATAGTAGCATTCATTTGCTGGTCCTATAGAGAAAATACTAAGAAAACAGACCTTCAATATATTTTTGCTGATGTTTCCAGACGTAGTGAGAGGGAAATACTCTGGTTTTCATAAGGGACCTTAAACCTTACCTCATGCCACCCCCTGCCATGGGCAGAAATATCTTCCACTATCCCAGATTGCTCCAAGCCCCATCCAGCCTGGCCTTGGACACTTCCAGGGATGGGGCATCCACAGCTTCTCTGAGAAACATGAGCCAGGGCCTCAGCACCCTCACTGAAAAGAATTTCTTCCTAATATTCCTAATATTTAACCAATTTAAACTTAACTTTACACTGCCATTTGTTGTCATAAACCAAAATCCAGGGTACAACCAGGAAAATAAATATCTTTCTCTGAGATACCCCTTCAGCAAGGCTTTAAATTCTTTCCCCCAAGCAGGTGACTTCCTGAGAGAAGCTGTTGCCTTTGCACTCATTGCTTTCTAAAAGACAGGAAATATATTTGGAAAACCATCACTACCTGACAAAGCACTGACAAGCATCTTTGCCTACAGTACAGATTTGGGGGCTCCACTGTTTGGGCACCTCCCTGTGAAAATGAGAATAAAACGCTACTCTGAAAACCAAGGATACACAGGTAGAAATTATCTCAAAGTCATGCACTTAGGTGTACTTCCAAAAACCAGGATTTGAAGCATCTTCCTGAAGCAATAAGTCCTACCTCTTCCCTGGATATCAAAGTCATGAGGAGCTCCTCCTCTACAGTCAGGGTACGATTTCCCAGTTGCTTTCCTTGCCTTTTGTAAGGTTGAGCAGTGTTCAAACTCCAATATTGTCTACCAGAATGCTCCATCTAACTTGGGAAAGAAATCTATTAACATCCCACCTTCTTACAAAGGTTCTCCATCCCTAATCCCCAGCTCCCTGCACATGAAACCACTCTCAGCTGACAGAGCCCCCCAAAACGATGTTGCGTCAACCATGAACCCTCTGACACCAGCAGCGAGCAGGGAACGGATGGCACAGCCTCTTGAGGTCTCTCCCAGACTTGTTTTTTTCTACAACTTTATGAAAGAAGCAGCAGAAGATGGGTTCATTCAGTCTGACCACATGGGATCTTTCCTCACCAGGTTTCCGTGGAGCCGAGGTGCAGCGTAAAGCTGTCATCCCTGTGGGTAATACTCGGGGGGCAGGGACAAGGCAAACACCATCTGCTCCTTCTCCTTGGCACTGCATCTTCACAGGCTCTGGGAGGTGCATTCATACCTCCAGGAGGAGTTAAATCAAGATCTCACTCATCAAAGATATTGTAATAGTCGGCCAGAAATCTAATATAAATGTCAAGCAGTTGTTCTCTGAAATATCATAGGCGTTGTTTGCCATATTGCTGCCTTTACCTTTCTCATGTGAATTTACTTAGAACTGGCAATAAAGTGCTCCAAAAGAACATGGGAGAATGCTGACTGGACAAAATGAAACTTTCTTCGAGAACTCTACAATTTTGTCAAAATTTTCAGGTTGAAGTAGTCAAATGTTTGATTTCATTTACGAAAACAAAAGTCTGGGTTTTTCACTTCCACTGTGTCATGTATATAATGCAAACATATATATGAAAAAAATGCAGTATAAATTACAAAAACACAGGATCAGCATGAAAATCTTAGAAGTTCTCTGGAAAAATGGTTTAAAATGTATTTTGTTTTAAATTCTCACACGATTAAAAGAATAGAAAGTTTTGTCCAGAAACTGATGAAACTCTATATTCACACTGGAAGCCTGAAGAGGTGAAGTTTGGCTCTGAAGGTGATCTCCATTTTCCTCAGCTTTGAGCTTGATAAATCCTCCTAAAACTTTCTGAAAACTTCACATCCAGAGTCTGGATGCATAAGATAGGGCTTGAAACCCAAACTCTCTCTTTGTCTATTCAAGTGAATAGCTGCCAAATTTTGGAAGAGATTATGGTGTTTCTCAGCTCATTGAAATGTTCTGGAAGCTCCTTGAATTCCACTTTTGTGCATGCTCAGAGATGTTCCAGTGTGACTGCTTTGGTTCCAGTGACATCCCCTGAGGCGGTTGAACTGGCAGATGTTTTCAGATTACCAGTTTACCAGTTCAGACAGACACTTCATTAAGTAGAGATACAGACAGACACCTTCTATTGAGAAAAGTGACAATGTCTGTCTTTCATATTATAATCCAATGGTTAGAGCACAGACACACGTGGGAAAGAAGGCCATGTTCCTTCTCAAGGACACAGGTTCATTTTCTCTCCACTCAGAAGAGAAGCCACAGCATCTGGTGGGCTCAAGCTGCTGCTGCCTGAGCACATTTTTTGTTTTTGATGGTGATTTTTCCAGTGATGTTTGATGTAAATACAAAAACATTGAGATCTCTTAGTATGTTCTTGTTGAAGAGCAGTAAACCTGCACAGCTGACCTCGAGCCAACAAGGGGAGAAATCCCAGATTCCTACTTGGAAAGCAACACCACGTCCAGCACTTTATAGTGCAAACGTGGGTAAAAGCATCTCTACATATTAAGAGAAAAGGAGCTGCTGTCTTTCCAAACACTGAACAAAGTGGAGAAGACTGTAAAGAAACATTTTTGTCTCCAGGTCTGACCAGTTGCTAAGCTCTGGAGACCAGTAGGATCTCAGAGATAGCCCTGCACAACAAACCAGCTCCTCATCAAGGGACCAGTCATGTTTAGGTTTTCATGCCTGAGGTGCACAATGCTCCTCAGACACTAAACAGGGAACCTCAGCATGCAGGACAGTTCTGCAGTGTGTTTCACACTCAGTACCAGCAAGCCAGGTTTCCATTCTCCAGGTGCCTTCAGCTGCTCTGCTCACACTACCTGTAGGGATAGCAGGAATCCATCAGATTGGTTGCCTGACTCAGACAAAATTTAACCTCTGTGCTATCTCAGAGTGCATCACTTTCCATGGTGAACACATTTAGGGATGTGGAGCTCTTTCTCCAGCCATGCTGCTCATATTCCGTGAAACTTCTATAGAGCTCCTCTCCTCATTTACATTGCATTGTAGGAGTTTAAAGCCTCTTTGAAGAAGTGAGGCTAGAGAAAGTATTTGGAAGATGAGAGAATGGACAAGAGAGTATATCAGCCCTTTCATTAGTTAGATTTGAAGGGCATGTGAGACCAGTTTTCAGTAGAGTCAAAATACAGTCACAGTTTTTTGGATGAATCCACTTATGAATTGCGAATCACACGGAGAAATTTTCCCCTCCAGTGACTCAGGGGAAGACTTCAGGGGTCTGATATTAAACTGGGGTAAATTATCTTAGTTTCTCTGACACCAGCGAAGCCTTGACAGTTTACACATGCTGCTCACAGATGTCAGTCGCTTGCAAACACGGCTATTGTAAGCCAAATTTTAACGGGTGACCTATTGATTAAAGGCTTATGTGTTTCTACTGTCCTGTTCCTAATCCCTCTATGAAAACTGTTTTGAAGAGTACTTTTTGAAGCATGCAGTGTTAGCTTCCAATAAAAAGAAGGCCAGTCTTTAAAAAGGAGCTCTTAGTGATGTGGTAAAGATTTCTACTTTCAGCAATTTTGCTTGATTAAACTTCTTTGGGTCTTACAATAAGTTACAGTAGATCATGACAGCAATGTTGGGGACTAGCTTGGAAATTGTGTCAGATCTTTGACCAGAAAGCTCCTGAATTGGTTTCACTCCTATTAAACTAACGGATTGGGCTTTGTGTCTGCAGGAGACGTTTTGTTGTTGCGTGGTGCGGGACCCCCGCTGGGCCATTCTGTGCCCTTTTATTGTTTACAGTTTATGTGTTGGTACTGGGCTGTCAGATGGAAGCACGGGGTGGGTTAGGCTGCATTGTCATGCAAATGACAGCCAGATTTACATATTACCCCAGACTAATATTCATTGTGATGTCTCAATAAGGTCGCCTTTGATGGATAATAATTTTTCCAAGACTACAGTCTTCTTTGAAAGTGCAAATTAAACAGAAGCCCCATTAATAGGATTTCAATAGTCTCTAAATGCTGTCAACTGTTCAACTGCATTGTGGTGTTTCAGGGTCAGGTTCTTCCATCCAAACTTATGGTGGTGATTAGTGACTGCTCTGCAAATAACCTATTTATAGATAAATAAACTATTACTCAGCCCAGGTGTTACAACCTGATATCACTGCAAACAAACACTGGAGAAGTACAGAAAATTTTGGTGAAAAATTGTTTTTCGGTTAGTATAAGCATGTAGTTCAAGAAATAGGAACCAAGACCTGCAGTCTCCCACAAAAAGTTCAATCAATATATTATTTTAAGAGTAATATACTGCAAAGAACAGGATACTGGAACTTTTTGAAGGAAAAAAGTGCAGCAGAAAGAGACAGATTTCTCTGAGAGGATTATGGAAGTGATGATATGTGCTCTTTCTCCCCATTCAGCAACAGTGATTGTCTGCATTGTGAAATCCTGCCCTTATGGAAGAGAAGGCTGAAATTATTCTGGATTTGTAGACCATGAAGGTTTTGGCTATTAATAGTTCAGTGGGGGAGCAGAGAATTCTGGGTACAAAAAACTGGTGAAAACCCAAGCAAAACACACAGCCTTTGATATAGCTTTATCAATTACAACGTTAACTTATTATTTTCCTTGGCTTCATTAATCCATAACTAATTTGAGTGGGTACCAAGCTTGCTCTCTCTCATTCCCAATTAACCCGGTGGCAATTATTACTGGCTTTAGTCTTTAATATCTAAGAACTCTCTTTACCTCTTGAAAGAATCTTTTGAAATCTGAAAATGCCAAACCAGCTAATGTTTTATTTAAGCCTAGAAAATGAACTTTAGGTTATTCCCCTTTGCCATAGGTTAACTAATTATTTATGAAAAAGGGAATGAGAGAAAGGAGAGAAAAGAGAAGAAAAGAAGATTAATATCCCAAACCCTTTTGGTTGGGCACCCTTAACTTATATGTGGAAAAGTTTGTTTCCTGTGCCTGAACATTCAATGTACAATTGTTTCTCTCAATAGTTGTTGTTCTTAATTTTTGTTCAATCTACTACATCTACATTAATATATTTAAATATATTCTAATGAAAGTAACATTCTCTGGCCCAAGAAGTGCCCATTATGGCCTGGGCATGTCCCTGCTATTGAAATAAAACAAAGTGATTGGCTGTAAACTGCTTATTGGGAATGGTTCTTCATCCATTATAAAACCCAGGGCTCTGGGGGAAATTCTACGTCCCTGCCACTTGGTGGTCCAGGAGAAAACTGGACCACAGTTTCAGATCTGTGCTAACAGATCACATACCAAAAATTAAGTTTCAGTGCTTGTTCAGTGCTAGTGAAGTCATAGCTGATGTATCTGACATTGAGGAAACAGCAAATTAAGAGTTTGGCCTGATTTCTCTTAGGGCACTGGTGAAATTCCCATTGACTTGGTAAGTTGACTTCAGCCCTTGAATTTCTTCCTGAGGTGCAATAACGTTCTACAACACAAGTAATGTAATTGAAACAAATGGTACATTTGTGATCTAAATCTGCACCCAAACAGGCCCAGGGTGTCCAGGCAGGAGTGGGGAAGAGGAAGGTCAGTTTTTACATGCAGTACAGGCAAAACATCACTTACATGCAAAAGGAAGAGACAGATGGAATTCCCTGAAGAAAGGGAAGACATATTTATTTGGGCTCAAATACAGATGGAAAAATTCAATTTCTTATATATTTGGATCTAACCTGTCTTAAACAGGTAACTTAGCCCATTTTTTCTCCTTTTATTTTTATTTTTTTTATTTAATCTTCTCTCACACAGTGGTTGAAAGGCAATAAGAATAGTGATTCTTGTTTTGGGGACACCATGAGAAAATAATAACGAAAACAGTTAAATCAAAAAGAGTGTTACTGTGGCAAAAGAGAGAAAAAAACGCCACAAATATGATCCAGAAACCCATTTAATTTGTATTCTTCCCCAGCTTGGAAAATTAAAAGCAGTCAGGTTGGTGCAATCAGATTGTAATATAGAAGCAAAAATCATATAAGAAGAGGAGTTGAGCTCAGCTGAAAAAGTGGAAAAATTAAGACTGAAAAATCTTTGAGGAAGACAGAGGAATACCCTTTATTTTCTTGCTCACACTCAAATTGCAAAGAGTTGATAATAAAAAGCTAATCACCTCATTTAAACTGGGTGCAGCTTTAATTCTGTTTTATTAAATAACACAAGAAAACTGTGCAGTCTGGATGACTGGAATGATCTCTCACCACCTCTTGCTGTTACCTCCGTGACTCCACTTGTTGCTGTTGCATTCTGATTTCTACTTGTCCAAGACATTTGTGTCTTTGGTTGTTTCTTGCCATCATCTGAAGGTAAATGTCCCTATACTGAGAACAACTTGCACTGGAAGCAGGTGAGGAGTATTCACACAGTGCTTTTCACTGCACGTGAAGGAGAATTAACCTCCATCGAGGATCAGTGACAGAACAACCTGTAAGTGACAGGAATTAAAACTGCATTTATTATTCACAAAGTTTTCACAAGTGTAGCATCTGAATGTAAGAGCCTCTGTGGTTTGCAAAGGCTTAACTTTCCTCTTCTAGGATCACAGCCATTTCCATGGATAAGTGCAAAGAGCTATGAAAATGTGAATAATGTGATGCAAGAAAAATATTGATTCAAAAGTATAGAAATTTATCAAAATTTAATAACCACTCTAAAGGAAAAAATAAGCACAAATCCTTTTGATTTAGTCTTTTAACAATTTCAATTGCATTCAGAAGTACATGTGCTGTAGAAACCAACAGAAAAATATTTGAAGAAGCAGAAATGTCTCAAGCATGTGAGGTTTTGTGATAGAAAGGAAGATCCATGGAAACAACCATTTCCTTGAGCTGAATTCTAGCCAATCCTGTCAGTTCTAGTGCTGCCTGGCTGTGGGCCATCAATAAATCCTTAAGTACTATGAAGTAGTAAGTACATGAGCTGAAATGGATTTTCAGGTCCATATAAGCATCATCTGTTCTCTCAGCTTCTTCATCTTCTTAAGGTGATTCTAGGTGGGGATATCTGGAGTGTCAAGATAGAATCAAGATCAAGAATCATAGCATGGTTTGAGTTAAAAAAAACTTTACAGATCACTTTGTTCCAATCCCCTGTCATGGGCAGGGACACCTTCCACTTAACCAGATTGCTCACAGCTCCATCCAGCCTGGTCCTGAATATATCCCAGTAGAGGACATCCATAATTTCTCTGGGCAACCCATTCCTGGGCCTTACCACCCTCACAGAAAATATTATTTTTTCTAATATCTAAACTAAACCTATTCTCTTGCAGTTTGAAGTCATTCCCTCTTGTCCTCTCATTCTCGTAGAAAGTCTGTCTTTTTTGTTGGCTCCCTTCAGGGACTGGAAGGCCACAACTGGGGCACCTGAAGCCTTCTCCTCTCTAGGCTGAACTACCCCAATTCTCTCAGCCTTTCTTATAGGAGAACTATGGACAAGGAATGATTCACATGGACACATCTCAATGGTATGGCAGGAAAAAAAGTAACTTTATTTTCTGACTCCAGTATTTATAGATTCTTGACAATGACCAGGGATTGGATAACCACCTTCCCAAACCACCACCTTCCCAAGCAAACTGGTCATGCAAAATGTCCATAAAAAACGTTTCTCAGAAGAAATGTGATAAACAACTTATGCTTACCAGACTCTCATGGGAAAGTGACTGAAACTATGAGAATATTATCAGAAGGCTTAATTTTCAGGGCAACAGAGCTACTCCATCCCTCTGACCAGCTTGGTTCCTCCTCTGGGATCTGCCTGGGAGCTCCATGTCCTTCCTGTGGTGGGGACTCCAGATCTGGAGGCAGTCTCATTGGAGCATGTTTATACATACATATATATATATATATATATATATATATAAAAGCACATTCTAACGTTATATATATAAAAGCAAATTCTAAATACACACTAGGTAGAGTCCATTCCCCCTTTCAATCTAACTGTATGTATTCCCTGAATAGGAACAGCAATCCATAGCACTGGGAAAAAAACCAGCATCTTATTTTCTGAATAAGCTTAGATGACAATTTCAAAACTTACGTTGAATTTTTGCTCAGAAAACAAGCTTTTTTTTGTTAGAGGAACATAATTATCAGAGAAAATAGTTTTTGGTTTTTTTTTCCATTTTTCTCCTTAAAGTATGAAATGTATTTTGGGAAACTGCTCTGTGAACTATCAATGTCATGAGGACAGAGGGACAAGCAGGGAGCCAAGCAAAGCCTCTTCAGAGGAAGCTTCAAAGCGATGTGTTCTCTCCCCAGTGCAGCTTTCTGAATCAGTCCCTCCGTGTGCTGCTCCCACTAACTAGGTCTAAACTGTATTTCAGGCTCAGAGAGCCAGCAGAACCATGTGGACATGCTACAGGCATCCTGGAGGCAGCAATCCACAACATTAGAGCTGGGTCAGACAGCAGGCTCTGTCTGACGTGGCTTCCTGCCTTACACCCTCAGGCAAACCTCTGAAATTTCTTCTCTCCCAGGGTCTGAAGCACCTGAACCAGGTAAAGAGCAGGGAGAGGAAAGTAGGAGATCATCTGACTGGGGAGAAGCCACAGAGCTGGGTTGCAAATAAGGGTGTGAGAATTAAAGGAGATACCTGGAGGACAAGGTCTCAGCAGGTTCCAGCTCCTGGCAGCTTGTGGCACATGGAAGTGGCCTCTGTTTTCCATTCCTGCCCCCATAAATTCATCCTCAGATTACCAGTTAAGCTCACTGGCACCTAAAACACCAGCCAGAAGTGATGCATGAGTGCCAAGATGCAAATAAGTAGGAGAGAAAACATCCACCAGGAAAATAATTGTGTGAAAGTGAGACATGAGAAGTTTGGGTAAGGCCAGAACAGATGTAAATATCAACAACAATACAACATTTTTAGCTGAATCACTTTTCTCTCTGTAACAAAGCACCTTGATAAATGGGAACATGGTATGAGACTACTAATTTTTTTTTTTAATCATCATTCAAATTAATTTTCAACATCTATCACCAGTAAACAGCCCTTAAAAATAATTTTTACTTTTTCTTTATGATTACATAGAAATTATGCATTAAAATTAAATCCTCATTTAAATTAATTCTGAACATATGTATGTAATGGTATATATACCCTTTCTAATGTCTCCTTTTGCATCCTAGGAGATAAACAGATGCATTTTGATGCCTACATTTCATCATTGTGTATTCATTCATGCACGTGCACATTTTGCTCTAATATTGATATTAGAAAATTAAAAACTCCAATTACCAAGAAAATATCCCCAGCATAATTCACATTTTATGCACCATTCTTGGTGATATATCCTTCAGACTCTCTTAGCATCACAATCCTAGTTGCTGAGCACCATGAGCAAAGATGGAAATAATTCACATAGTTGTCATTTTTGAAACTTTTCTCCTTTCTTCTTTTCCTACATTTTTCTTTTTTAGATATCCCACTATGGAAGAAATTGTCATCCTCATCTCTACTCATCCCCAAACTGAACTTCATGATAGAATAACATTGCCAGCCATGAAATTATCATGAATTTCCTTTAACCCCTTCCTGTGGCCACTGATTTCCACCTCTACACTCTGGTCTGCCTCCTCCTCAAGTATTTGGCATCAATGTTCATGGTCCTGCACTTGACAGACCAAGAGCTATCTGTGCTTCTCCCTGGATAATAATTATTTTCCTCTGGTGTAACAAGAAGCAATCCTTTCAAAAAGGACTGAGACTGGTGGAAGGTAGAGGACATGTAAACCATCAAGGCAGAAGAAAAGGGAAGAGAGTGTAAGGATTGAAATAATCTCTTTTACAAAGGAGAAACTTTATATTATAATCATAAAATCACAAAATGGTTTGGTCTGACAGGGACCTTAAAGATCAACCAGTTCTATGTCCCTGCCATGACCTGGGGCACCTTCCATCATCCCAGGCTGCTCCAAGCCCCATCCAACCTGGTCTTGGACACTTCCAGGGATGTGGCAGCCACAGCTTCTCTGGTGCCACCACCCCAACAGGAAAGATTTTGTTTTCTAATATCTAATCTAAATCTCTCCTTTTTTAATTTAAAAACATTCCTCCTTGTTATATCCCTATTTGCTCTCCCTTTTTTTGTGAGTCCCCTTTATTCACTGTTCATCAACTTTGCCTTTTCATCTAAATGTCTCTCTGACATTTGAAAGGAGCAGGTGAAGAGTGGGGGTGACTTCCTGTCTCGCTGGGTCTTTGGAAAGAAATTTTCTAAGAATCATAAAATCTAATCTTTTATTAAATTTTATTCTTAAAATTATCTTTTGGCTTTAATAGGGAGATGTTAGTGCTAGGAATGAAGCTCTGTCAGACCTCTGTCCCTGAAGCCAAATGTCCTAGTCTGAGTATATTTCAGTAGCATAAATATTTTTTTTAAATGCTCACAGACTCCATTTTTATTTGCTCTTTGTGATTATTTTTTTTCCCAGCATGATTATTAAGTGCTAGCAGAATTATTTTAATGAATAATTTTCAGACATTTGGTTGCTCATGAGCTGTTTGCTGCAACTATTTGATGTTTGTTGCTCAAGTTGTATGATTAGCTGTGCAAGTCATGCATAATTCCTTCTGATTCTCCCTTCCAAGATATTTTTTTTTTTTTAAGTAGATGGTGAAGCATGATGTCTTTTATAAATGTTTGGAAGAATATCGTGTTGTACTAACATTTGTGAGAACATCAGAATTTATGGGAGATTACACAAATACTCTTTGTCCACCTGAGAACTTACTGGCTTTTTTCAGTGTTTCTGTTTTTAGTACATTCAGGATGTTTTTCCTTTCTTGACACCTCATGCTGGCTTATTCTAGGCTCTGCCACAGCTAAGATGCTAAAAAAGAATAAGGGAAAAAGTGTAATGAAAAATTCTGTAAATTAAATATAAAAGTTTTCTTTTCCTCTTATGAAAACATCCACAAATTGGAGTTTTTAATATTTCTACCATTCTACTTTTCTGTGGTGAGTTTGTTCTCAGTTTTATGAACAATTCCTTCTATTAGTTGGAACAGATGGGTGCTGGGCTAGCCACAAAGCTTTCCTAATTAACTGCATTTTCTTGCATTATTTACTATCCTTTGATTTTTCTCCGACTAAGACTTCTGTAAAGAGAAAAAAGAAAATATTAGAAATATATTTCAACCAAGTTTCTTTTTATTCTTTATGTTGGGGGTTTGTTGTTTTGGGTTGTTTTTCATGTTCTTGTAATTCTCAAAGGAAAATTCACTTTTCTATACCAGAATTAACCACTGAAATAAGAAATAAGACGTAAAGGAGATCACAATTTTCTATAAAGCTTCAGAATTTTTTGATTATCGCATCAGATTTATCAGTGTTCCTTCAGTGGGATATTCAGTGGAAGGATACAAAGAGTTTGCCAAAGTTGAATGTGCAATCCCAAGGAAACAAGGATGTGTACTTTTATCTTTATTTCATGAAAGGGGAAAAGAAGGTAAGAGGAGATCTTGTCAGTCCATGAGGTGGGTGATTCCTGGAGTACCCTAGCTAAAATATGCTCTTTCTGAAAACAGTACAATCACCACACGATGGTGGTGCAGGAGGTACAAAGGCTCCAAGAGGATTTTAAGATGCTGGAGGAATAAGAATTGGCACATGCAAATTTAAGGCTCAATTTAACAATCCCTGTCAGATTTAGCAAAATCTAAACTGTAACAAAAGGCCTTTAAATTAATATTCCAGGAGCATAAACCCATTCCTCTGCCTCTGGTAAAAGAACAGCAAGCTGCAGACCATGACTGCAGCTTGACAGTGAGCTGGCAAATTCCTCAGTCACAGCAACTGAATTTGACAGGGATCATCAGTCAGAGTCTTTAGCAGGTCCACATTCTCCTTTCTCCAGAGAGGAGCTCATGCCATCCACCTGCTCACTGCACTTAGGAGCCCTATCACCTTCACCCACCTCAGTTACTGGAGGCTTCTAAGGGGTTTTTTTCCTTCCCTCGCTTCCCACTTCTGTCAAACCACCACTGCTTTTATTTTACATTTTCAAGGACTTAAAAAAGTATAATCCTACAAGGGACCTAGGGAAGTTCTTTCTTTCTTTTTTTTTTTTTTTTTCCCTCCTGTTGATGGAAGTATTGTCACATAGATGAGTGAAATCCAAGAGATTAAAATGAAAAAAAAATCACTAAAGCTTCCAACTGCTGGCTTAATTTTCAAGTGATAAGTTTTCCTAACTCTTAGTGATTCAATCAAGTGCACAAAAACTTCATAGAACACGACAATGGGAAGTGACCTCAAGTCACACCAGGAGAGTTTTAGATGGAACATTTTATTCACAAAAGGAGTGGTCAGGAAATGGAACACCCTAATCAGAGCAGCAATGGAGTCACCATCTCTGGAAGGGTTCAAAAAATGAGCACATGTGGTACTTCACAATGTGATACCAAACCATGTGATATTCAAAGGTTGGATTGATGATCATAGAGGTCTTTTTCTAAAGAAAATCATAAAAATAATCATAAAAATGTAATGATTCCATATTGATTCCATGGCTGGAGGACATCAGGGAGATCTCCTTAGCAAGTTTTGGATTAAGACCATATTTTCCAGCTGTAAATCACTAATAAAGCTCATTTTCATGGACCTTTGCAGCAAATAGGAGAGATCTGAGATCTGATCTGAGCTGATAGGAGATACTTTGAGCTCTGCAACACTTATCCCACACAGCCAGCACAGATTTATGCTGGACTCACAGAACCACAGAATGGTTTGGGTTGAAGGAGACCTTAAAGATCATCCTGTTCCACCCCCTGGCATGGGCAGGGGCAACTTCCTCTGTGCCAGGCTCTTCCTTGCCCTGTCCAATCCAGCCTTGAACACTTCCAGGATGGGGCAACCACAATTTTTCTGGGCCAGAGAAATATAACTTCTCTTACATCCAATGTACAAAACCCTTACTGTGTGTACTGCAGAAAAATCACTTACTGAGTGGAGCACAAACTGGAAGCATCACGTTCCCTGCTTCAGTCAGAGTCAGGATAATCTGTTAAACTGTGACAAGGTGCACAGTCTGTGCATCTCAGAGCAGCTTTTGCAGCACAGAGAGGCTGAGGAGAGCACACTGACACATAACACACACAGCCTTAAAAGTCTGCAGCAAAGGCAGTGCTGGAGAGGGAAAAGTCTCTGAAAGCCAAGATCAGACTGGGAGTGAAACTTAAAACAGCCGAGGAACACTCCAGTGTGAAGTGCAGCTTTGACAGCAACTCTGCCATGCAGGGAGGAAAAACAGGAAAGGGTTTCTCTGTGTTGAGCAGAGCAGGAGTTAAAATGATGAATATTCCTAATGAATAAGCCCTGGAAGGGGGGCTCTACAGTAGTAAACCAGATTTGTGTAATCGTTTCTCATTTAAGTTCTGCCTCTAGTTTAAAGAAATTGAATGAATTACTGAGATTCCTAATGAGACAAGCTTGTTTTTTCTGGAGATAATTGATATAGTATCTCACAGTAAATAATAGTGACTTTAAATATTGCCAGTGCTAAATGCTATAAAGTTTAAAGGGTTTTCATCAGCCAGGAAAAAAGGGAGCTGGGGAGGGCAGATCTCTTCTTCTGTGCATAAACAAACATAAGAATTGGTTGAATTCAGGACATTTGTTTTTTATGCAGGAAAAAAATAAAAGTACCAACTAAAAATATTCTCCCCTGAAAGTTCTGTAGATCCTACAGAATAAATGTTGTAAACAAACTTTGTTCCATGACTTTGAAGTCTTCCTAACCCGTTTCCCCCAACTTATAAAAATTAGACTATTTATAAAAGTGCATAAATTGTAATTTAAGTAAAAAGCCTTGAAATTTTTATCAAAAGCATTCAAATTAGTCTCTCCCCAGGTCAGCTAATGAGTTGTCATGAGCTGGCCTCTTACTGTAGTGCACCTCCTGCAGACTAAGACAGTGAACCATGTTTTCATCAAAGGAAATGCTCATTAGTAGAGCTTTCAGAAACTGATTTGATTATAGTTTCACTTGTTAAAGTGAAATATTTTCAGCTCATTAGGATGATTATGATTCAAGGTCATCTTTTGAAGCTAGTCCTGTCAATATGAGATAAATGGGCCCTCATCTTTTTCCCTTCTTTACGTCTGTGCTTTTTAAACTCTTCTGTGCAAAAGTTCCATAGCCATAATTAATTTTTAGTTCTTCTTTTACAAAGCTGCTTAAAAAAAAAAAAAAAAAAAAAAAAAAAAGAACAAAGATTTTGGCTACCAAAAAGGCATTGAAGAACTATTAAGAGGAGGAGGAGGCTATCTTGTTTTAGAGAAATCAGAGAAAATCCTTGAAAAGTTCAGCTTTTGAAATCCAGCTATTTTCTCCTTGACCTCTTCCAAAGTTTCTAAAAGGTACTTTGTACATATTTTTGCATGTATCTTTTAATCTCAAAAGTGTAAAACGAAACTGAAAAACCACCCAAGAAGTACTGGTGGCTTATTAGATATCTTTGCTTTTATGGCACATGATAAATTTAGCACCTTTTAAAGTCCTTTTTTTTGGTCTCTCCCTTTATATTCACCACTTAATCTCTAAGTGGCTAAAAAAGCCATTTAAACATAAAGGGAAATACTACTGTCTCCTATCCACATCCTGAGAAATATTCCATCTACATAGGGCTTGCAACTGAAACGTAATTGGTCAGATATTGCCTCATACTTCAGCTTGAAAGACGAGGTCAGGAGGTCAGTTTTTGTGCCCAATATACCAGACTTGAAAGCTGTATATTAAAAGAGGAAATCAGACCAAAAAAAGTAAAAAAAAAAAAAAAAAAAAAAAGGGGGTGGGAAAAAGAAGGAAAAAAAGTAGAGAAAAAAAAAAAAAAGGAAAAAGAAAAAAAGAGGCAGATTTGGTCTCTCCAGTACCAGAAAAAATATCTTAAATGCTGCACAGATTTCAATTCCCCACAGTGAGCCTGCAAGTGGCCCACCAGTCTGGATTATTGGTCCAGACTGGGATATGTAATGTGAGTGCTGGGGAGAGAGGCTGGGGAGGAATAAGAAGTGAATTAATCGACTTCCAGATTAACTGTCAAATGATAAATGATTAATCATTTTGTCAACAAATTATCCACAATGAAGCCTTGCCTCCACACCAAAGCACTACCAATTATACCAGTGTAATTGCATCTGGGCAACCTCCCTAGCCAGAGCCCAGTAATAGAACTATTTATCCAATATGGTTTGCTCCCAAAAGGGGAATACTCTTAGTGCAGCATCCTTGTACTCGTGTGTAGCTCATGCTTTGACTTAACCACCAGCATTCTGATTAAAAGAAATAAATCAACTACCCTGTAAATGAAATCTGTGTATGGACACAGGTTATTCCTTCTGCTCACTCCATTAAGACACCTTTTAATAAGGACAGTTATAAAATCTGTTTGCAGAACCCAAAAATTCCTTGCCCTTCCTTGTGGATACACACTTTTCTTACTGTGGGTCCAGCTCTGAGGAGCTTTTGCTGTGCTGTGGTGCAGGAAAAAATAGTTCTAAAATTACTGAACTAATTAAACTTAACATCTTAAAGGTTTATGTCTTCAGGTTGAGTCTTCAAGTTGCCTCTAGAGATCACTGGCCTGCTTAATCTAAGTGATCAATAGGGGTTTTCTTGTTTCATTTTAATTTGCATAGGGTGTTTTTTTTAAATTTTTGGATTTTTAATTTTTATATTTAATTTAACTTTATTTATTTAATTACTATTTTATTTTATTTTATTTTATTTTATTTTATTTTATTTTATTTTATTTTATTTTATTTTATTTTATTTTATTTTATTTTATTTTATTTTATTTTATTTTATTTTATTTTATTTATAAAAGGGGACCTTGAAAAGCAAACAGAGCTCCAGTGTTGTACCAACCCCCCAGAAAATTGGTTCATTCCACCTGGAGGCTTATCTGCAATGTAGCTCCAGCTATTTTAAAAATTGATTGAAGTGATGTGGGTTCTGTTGTTTCCATTTGCTTGTCCTGTGACTTTCAACAAATCACTTCATTCTTCTGTATTTCAGGTGGTTTTTTTAGTCATTGCTATTCATTTCAAGCCATACTAAACAGAAAAATATTTGCATTAGCTGTGTACACTGAGGTAGCCAAGCAAATAAACTTTTTTGGGTTCCATTTAGTCAATGGAGGCAGGTAGGAACTTTCAAAAATAATTATCAGTCCTCAGAAGAGGGAGTGAGCAAGATGAATTACCTTTAGGATATGTCTGCATTGGAGTTTCTAAATTAGAAGTTTATTTAGCAATTCTCATCTTAAATCTGCCATGCTGAGGTGTTCAAAAAAGGAAACAATTAATCACTTCCTTTGGTAATTTGTCCCAGTGTTGGGCAACCAAGGTCATTTCAGATGTCTGTCTTTAATTGCTCTTTAACTTCCAGCTGGTGCTTTACTTCTTGGATTTCTCTTCTCAGTCACGTGAACTTGAAACCAGTGATGACACAGGACTCCAGGATCCTTCTTTTCCAGAGTTTTTATAGCTCCCCAGGGAATGATCACAGCTCCAAGCCAGACAGATCTCAATAAGAGTTTGGACAAAACTCTCAGGCACAGCATGGGATTCTTGGGGTTGTCTTGTGCAGAGCCAGGAGCTGGACTCGATGGTCCTTGTGGGTCCCTTCCAACTCAGAATATTCCATGATTTTATGACAAATGAAAGCCACAGCTTCACTGAGATGTGGGTCCTGTCCAGGGGTAACAGTGACAGAAAGAGAGAAGAGGTGCTCTGACCTGCTGATATTTTCCTTGTTTTCAGTTTGAGGGTTTGTCTCTACTCTCAAAGTCATTCAGAGAGGGAAGAAGATGCTCACAAGAAGCTGAATTAAATAAAGATATTGCACTAAAAAGGCATTTATAGCCAAGCTTTTAAAAAATATTCAATAATCTGAAGGACTTCAGATTTTTAGGAGATAGACAAATACCCTATTTCAGACAAATATTTTATTTCAGTGAGTAAAATGAGGGGTGTGAAAACAAATAAAGCATTTGCAGTTATTACAGAGGGTGTGTCAGAGCCATAAACAGAATCAGAACTCTTCTGCTTTACCAGGTTTGTCACTGGTAGTGGCTTTACTCTTTTATCAAATAAATGATGGGCTTTACTCTTTTATCAAATAAGCAACAGGGAGGAATTTTTTACTATGACAAAAAAGAAAAATCCTTCATGTGGAGTTATAAAATCATCAGGAGGAAAGTTGTTCTGATTTCTTTAACCAGACAGGCCTAAAGTTGCCAGCCTCCATAAAGTTGTTTCCTAATTCTGAGAGTCTGTGTGAAACTCTGTTTGTGTGGAACCCTGCAGGCTCACTCCAGGGGAACTTGGTTCATTCCTGTCAAAGACCAAACAATGAGGATGCTGAGGAGTATTTTTGGGTTTTTTCTGTGCTAGTATGGTGACACTGATTTCCAAGCACATCATTCAGAGGAAACCAAAGCTGGAGTAAATGCTCCTGCAGTGTTTCCAGCAACACTGATGTGGTCTCAGTACTCTATCAAGAAGTACCATTACTTACAGAATAAATTAAGAGAACTATAGCTGCAAAGATAGAAGCAGTTAATTTGTTTCTTCATTAGCAGAAATTTGGAAGATAAAGAATAACTTAAGAAAATGGAGGAGTGAAAAATCATGGCACTGCAGAATCAAGGTAATGATTAAAATCAGGATCTCATGGAAAATAAAACAAACCAAACACAGACAAATCACAAAAACAGACACTTTGTAACCATAAATGACCACTAGAACTTACTATTATTATAGTCTTAGAAATGTTGTAGTCTTACTACTGACTAAATCATATGGTGTTTCATTTATTTAGTGTCTAAAAATTTCCTTAAAAAGATTTGTGGAGAAGATATTTAAGATGCAGTTCATAACCCAAGATAAGTCCAAATGTGTTTAGTGTTTCATTTCTCAAAGAGGTAGCTTGGGGTTTTGTATCAATATGTGCAAAAGGAAACTATGGGGAAGAAAAGACTTTGCAGTTATTCTCTTTGACTTGGAAATGTCTAGTTTTCAATATTTGGAACATAATTCCTTGTGTATAATTAATGTCTCATTTTCTCCCTTTTTCTAAGCCTTTTAGGTATATCTGAGTTAAAAACTGCCTTGAAGTATATTTACAAAACACCTAAGCCCTCTCTCAAAATTATCAAGATTTTTATTGTAGTGTATTGTTATTAGGAGTTGGTCTCAATGATACTTGTGGGTCCCTTCCAACTCAGGATATTCTGTGATCAGATAAACAGCAGGTCACTCTTGTGCAGGGCTCTTCATCACCACCCAGTACAAAACTCTTCTTTATTTATCCAGAAACTGTGAGATTCATCCAATCCACCTGTAACCAAGACTTCACCTCTCATCTGAACCTGCCATCAAGTCTTTGTCCCTGATCAACATAGAATCAACTCATCTCTCCTTGAAAAGCTGTTTTGAGGAAGCGTTGTGAACACCCTCCTGGAGATGTTTCCTTCATGCATAACTGAGGGAGCCTGACAACTCTTTCAGAGAAAACTTGAACCACCTAATAGACAGAAATTAAGTGAATGGAATCCCTTGATGTATAAGGCTGAAGGACAAGATGCCTGAAAATCCCACCTTGGAAAAGTGAGGTCAGAGAAAGACAAGAAATGTTATTTTACCAGCATGGCAAGGAGAAGCTATGGAGGAGTCATTCATTTTGGGTAAAGGCAGAGCATTTTCCTGCCTTCTGTGTCACAGGAGGAGCTCAGAAGCTTCCCAGCTCACCAAATTTTGTCTGGAAACTACTTTAGCCATGAGGAATTTGGCATGAATTACGTAATGCTTCACAATATGTGGACCCACTCCAACCTGAGCGAGTACTTCAAACACCATGAAAAGTTTTAACAACTCTGGAACTTTCCCCAAAATTCCCTGTTTTCCTCAGACCTGCATTTCAGCCTGGACATCACCAGTGGAGGCCCCTGAACCTTGGAGTTTGCTTCCTGCACTTGGCCCACACCAGCCTTTAGTCTATCAACTTGCAAAGTAGTGCATGAAGCTCATCTATGTTCTCTGGTTTTTGCCTGAGGGGCTGGAGATGGGGAACATGTCTAGCTTATCCTGAGAGAGTCTATTTAAGGCAGACATTAGTCAGCATGTTTGCATTTTGTATTTAAATTATGTAAATGTGTTCAGAGACTGATGGGGGCCTATCTGACAAACTTAAAACAGAGTAAATAAGAATAAGCGAAGCGTAGTGACATGAAAATGGAAAACCCAAATGAAAACAATTTTTCCAGGGGATTTATGCACACATAAAAAAAGACAAAACCACAAACCTGAGAAGTTGGGACAGGAAAAAGTTCACAAATGAACCCTGGGCAGGATGAAGGGAGAGATTTCTTTCCTCATCTGTTCCCTGGTTTTCTCAACCTGGAGCCTAAGGCACCCAGGAGTACGACAACCACAGGGAACATCCTCCCTCAAGGAAGCAGCAGGAGGAGTAAATGCTTTAACTGGTACCAAGGGCTTTTATATTCATTGCTTCTCAGCAGAGACCTTCAGACATGGCTTTGTCTCCAGATCAGGAAACCATGAGGACACACATCCTGGACTGGCATGGGAGGCAGGAAAGCCACGTGGCTGCACTCAAGTTTCAGTCAAGTTTGGGACGACTCTCCCAGTGTTGGCTTTTGGTCTTATTTCACCCGCCTGTGGCCAAATACTGACTAATGTGTAAATCCTGACACACATGAAGGAAAATGTGATGGTTGGGATGACCCTGATTTCCAAGAGGAGTCATTTGCCTCAAGCTCCTAACATCAGATAATGATTTTTGAATTTGAGATGATCCAAGAAGACTTGAAAGTGATACTTGGGGCTAAAATAAAGGGGTTTGATTGTTTCCTCCTCTCTCAAGTGTTGAATAACATTTTGACAGAACTGAAGCTGCATCTGAAGATTCTCGTTTGATAGAAATTTCCACAGAGAAATTCTAAGCTAAAAAATAACCAGGTTTTGGCACAAAGAATTGAAATTTTTTGAAAACATGAAAATGCAAACCAAATGTTTAGAATGTTTAGGTTTTTTTAAAGACCATTAGAATGAAAAAATCTTATTAAAAATATCCTAGGAAAAGTGAATTGGATTCTGATTAATTTTGCAATTATTATTTCTTTAGATTTTTGCCAAAAATATTCAGATGGATAATTGCTGTATTTTTTAAGTTCTTTGATATCCATTATTCTCTTCTTTTGCATTTTTATTGATTTCAGTCAGAAATTAAAAAAAAACAAGGTCAATGTAAGAAAGAAAACAATCCTTTGTGACTCATGGCTTGCAACACAACACTAGAGAACCAACAGAAGAATTCACACAGAAGCCAAATTTTCCCTTCCATATTCTTAATAGTTTTACTAAATGCATTTGGCCAATCTGAAAACATAACAGCATGCAAAAAGAAATTAACTGATTTAATGGAAAAGCAATTAAATTCCCAATTTGTACCATGTTATATGATTATGCTATCAATAAATCACATTTTTAGCCAGCAGATTGAGGCAGCCTTGTGTCCTTTAATTTGGAGGTTCGTGGTTCATAATCATGAAAAGCAAAACTTGAGTGAGTTGGTTTTCCCCTCTTCAATATTGCTTTGTCAATATGATTATTTGCATATATTTGCATAAACACATCCTGGGGTCTGCTTAGGCCATTTTTATATACACTATATTTGATACAACCACTTAATAACAAGTGAATTATTTCCATGGGTTATCCTCCATCCACCTTCTTCCCCTCCAAACAATCCTTGTTAAAATTGAAATAATCAGACAACAAAACCTGTTACTGACTTTACCTTTTTATAGTGTTCTTATTTCTCATCGTGAATAGAAGGATAAAGCAAGGACAAACATGTCTGTGTTTTATGACCTGGGTGTGTAAACAATGTGGTGAGATGGGATAGAAGCTGGAAAAAACAAAGTTTGGAATAAATCAATGATTTTTTATGACTAGCAGGGTTCTCAGGGTTCTCAGTCCACATTATTGTCCACAATCAATGTATTATTTTTATGCACAGAATTAATGCAATTTCACGTTACAGGTTCAATTCGCCGCAAAGAATTTTTTTTGTGTTACATCTTGGACCACTTCAAACCAGTCTTTCTGCACCAAGAATGTTGTGCTTTTGATCTTGGAAAAGGTGAATAAGAGAAAAGAAATGTGGAATTGGGTCCTGAAGGTCAGTGAAGCAGAGTGAGCATTAATAGGAAGGTCACAGGTATTTTGCAGGGATATTGCCTCAGACTCGTTGTTGTTTGCACTGGAATAAGAGGATGCTCTGATAAAGGAGAAAGTTAAAAGTTGTGGATAAATTTTCAAGTAAGCTGTTTTATTAATTGTTAACTTTGACAGATGCCATCAGTTGTGTGGTTTGCCTGCTTTGAATCTTGAATATTCCAATATCAGCCTGCCATAAAATTACTGTTACAGAATGGATTTCTGGATTTTGGGGTTAAATACAAGAAGGAGTTGGTGTTTTTTTCATGTATTGTCCCTTCATGCTCTTTTAAAAGCGCATCTTAGGGACTGGCAGGAAGTTTTTTATGTTTCAGGTTTTGGGGTTTTTTTTTGCTTGTCTTGAAGTTGGATAAAACCTCCAAATCTCCTAAGTGTTCATCTAAAAAAAAATTATAATTAAAAAAACTTTGTGTAATTTGAAATATTTCTTTTAAATAATTTGAAATTAAAAGACAATTTATCATTTATTCCCGAATTAGTGTTTTCAAATGAAAAGTCATTTTAAGATAAAAATTCATAGAATATTTCAGGTCATCAGCCCAGTACCTGCACCATGTTTGACAAGCTCTGATCATATAAAAATACATTTTCATATTTCAAGTCTTCTTCTAAAAATGTTATTGAAATAAGAAAGTCATTAAATCTGCTTTCCCCAGCAATGCGTTTCTTAAGACATTAATTAGGATTTTCTTAATCCTAAATCCTAAAACATCACAAAGTTTTTGTTATCAGTGTTATTTCTTGTGTAATAGAAGAATTATGCAAAGTTACTATTGAAAAAATGACAACTGAGGTTTTAAAATTGCTTTTGTTGCCAGCAGCCAGGACTTAAGAGCAAAAGTCCTCCTGATATGGGAGTTGGCTCCTAAGAAAAGAGGAGGTTTTCCTCAAATAAATATTAAAAGTCAAGATATGTATTAAAAGATGCCCAAAGCAGAAGCAAACTATACTTAACTAATATTTTATAAATACTGTGTAACCAACTCTATAACATTTTCTTCCTGGTTTCAACAATCTGTCTACAAACTCCTCACCTTAATTTGACACAATTAGTCTGAATTAATCTAAAATAATGCTTTGGGGTGGGTGGGGCAGAGGGGTCAGCAGGAGTTCTTGGGGCAAGAAATTCTTAAATAGCAGAAACTAGGGTAGGTAAATTGTAATTATAGTGTGTCTGATTAAATTTGTGACACATTTTTTTCTCTTGCTAGAATATTAAGTATCACAATACTTACTTTTTCCTAATTTTTGCATATTTTTCATCATCTTTGCCTTGGGTTCCAGCTAACAAAAAAGTGAAAGCGTAGAAAATAGAGAGGCAAAGCAAATTAGGAAATATTTCTTTCAAATCGAACATATTTTCAAGGGAAAAAAGGTGAAAAAATGTCCCATTTCTTACTTTGTATCTTTCTGCTTTCATATTCTTGAATCTGGAAATGCCTAGACATTTTTATCACAACAGATTATTTCTGTTGACTTTTTTTCTGTTGTTGTGCTGCTGTCCCATTTCACCCCACATAAAGAATTTGCTGCTGCTGTCTTTCTGGGAGAAGCCATGAACAGGAAGACAGTGTGGGAACAAGAATGTCAGACTATTATATAGACAAGGTTCTTTGCCTAGGGGCAAGAAAAAAAAAAGGAGAAATAAAAAGATAAAGCACAAAACACTTGAAGAAAAATATGACATTTCTAAAAATCTTGAGTGGCAAGGAGAAAATGAGGGAATGATTGTTCCTTGGCTCTCCCAACACAAGGGGGCATCAAATGGAATTCTCAGGTAACGTGGGCAAAACAAATAAAAAAGGTGTTTATTTACTCAATGCAGAGTCAGGCTGTTCAGCTCCTTGCCACAAAAAAAAAAAAAGATGCTAAAAATGTATGTGGCTTCAGGTGAATATGGATTCCAAACCCACAACACAGGCTGAATTTAGTAAAATATCAGGGAAAAAACCTCAAGGACAAGAACACCGAGACCCCACCAGTTTGTAGTTCTGTTTCAGAGCAGGGATTTGCACCCTGGTTTGTGGATGGTTATTGGCTCTCCCCAAAGTAAAAGGGAAAAAAAGGGGATGATCCTTTTCCACCCATGATTTTAGAAAACTGACTGTTGCCTCTTGGATTTCTTTCTGCTTTTATCTTTGAACTTCAGCAGGAGCTTTGATCTACACTTTTTACCTTTTGATGTCACTGGTGTAAGGAAAGGAAAAAAAAAAGAAAAAGGCAATATACTCAATATGTACAAATGGATGTAGCTCCTAAAAGGAGTTACAGAGTGGTTTGTACAATTAAGAATCTGGGTCAATACTCAGAAATTTAGTTGAAAAGGGTGGAATTCAACTCCCTTAATTTTGTCTTTTTATGAGAAATTAGGTGTCTGCACCAAACGTCTTTAGTTGAACTTGTTACTGATTTATATTAGATGTCTGCTTCAGAAGAAGATGAATCACAGCCTGATTCTAAAGAGAAGTTCTGGATGTGTATTTGGCAGAATTAATTCCTTTTAAGAGGACACAAAGTAGGATCTATAACCTTGAACTTTTATCAAATATGTACCTAACAGTTGTTCAGCCTTTCTATTTCCACTTCAACTGTTCATCGTTCCTCAACAAAGATTGCAAAGAATATCCTTTGTTTATGAAAATGAGCAGAGATAATTGGTTACCTCAGTGCTGCAGTTTTCAGCATTTAAAGAAAAATTTCACTACCTATTAAAAAAAAAGGAAAATAATTGTTCTATAGGACAATGTAAAATTCAAAATCTCAGACTAAAAAAGAAAAAAACAAACTGAATTATAAATTTTGTTACAGGCTTTTATTCAGTTGAGTCAAGAGATCGAATCTATTGTCTTTTGCAGTAAAATGGAGCTGTAAAGGATACTTTTATAATGATTTTATGTGGAGTACTTTTTTATTTTTAACTGAAAGCTGCCAACTTTGGATTAAATTGGGTAAAAAAACAAATATTTTTTTTCTCCCCCAAGCTTATCTTAGACATATATCCCATGCCCAGGATAGGCCCCCAGCACAAGCTTTGAAAGGAGAGGGCATAATAATTATTAAGTATAACAAGAATTTATTAAAGACTAAATTTTTTCTAGTTGCAGGTGTCCCTGCCCATGGCAGGGGGATGATCTTGATGGTCCCTTACAATCCAAATCATTCTCTGATTCTATGGTTAGATACAGCCTAGAGCTCAAAGAATCCTCCAATCATGTGTTAAAAGCAACTAAAAGAAATGGACCTTTTGTCAACATGTTGAACCTCACTATCCAAAAGGTCATCCCCAGCCTAAAATCTGTAGAGGTCTGCAAACAGAAGGATCATCACAACTGCAAGATCTTTGCACTGGGGGGTCCAGCCTGATTTGGCTCAGTTCTCTGTCAGGCTCAGGAGGAAGTCAAACACCACTCTTGGCTCACATGCCTTGGTTGTACCTTCTATTACCTTGTTAAAAAGAAATCATTTTGACTGCAGGCAGCTCCACTACTGCAGTAAAAACTGTAATTACTCAGACCTGCAGTGGCTGTTACCCAGGACAATTAGGCCAAATTTACCCTGGCACCCTGCTTGGTCTTGTGGCTCCTCCCCTGAGGTCAGCTGTAATTTTGTGGTTACATCCTCACTACTGAACTCTCTCCAAAAGAAGGTGGGCACATCCTAAATGCTTATTGGAAATGGTCAGCGCCCAAGCTAATTCCTGAACAGTGCCTGCAAATTGGCTGGAAGATGTAGCTAAACTGAGCCAAAAAACTCTCCAGGTGTTTTCTAGTAATGTAAAGGGGCAGACTATCAAATTTTGGTGCTGATACTGTCTGTCACAAAATAATTTGCAGAACAAGAAGGATATTTGAACGCTGAAGCTGGTCACTGACTGGATTTTGCCATATATTTGACTACATTGAACCTTCAAGAGGACACAGGACATATGGGAGTGTGTAGTGATGTAAAGTATCACTAAATTATATGCACTAGATTTGAAAATTACTGTATTGAGGTGTCAGTGTTCTTTCTTCCTCATTTATCTGCAGCTGATACAATCAGTCATATTAAATTTCCTACCAAATTCAGCAAGATAAAAAATAATGGAATAAAGGAACCACCACAGAAGCTTAATGCTGCTATGATTTTCGGTAAAATATTCCTGAGTGAGAAAAGATTCTTTGCTTTATGGGACAACAGTTAATAATGCCAACTTGGAGAGGTATTATAAATTCAGATGTTCAGGGGGCTTTTCTAATCCTCAATTGCAGTTTGTCAGTGCTTCAGGAATATTCCCTTGCTCCAATTGTTCATCCTCAGCAGGAGCTGGATTAGCAACATCAGAGTCTGCAGATGTGTATTGTTTCCCATTAGTCTCAGCTTGAGCCTGGTGTTATGTCCTTTTCATCAGGAACCTCCAACTCTAAGTCAGTGAACCAGGACTAATGATCCCAGCTTTCCTGGGAGACATCAGAGTCTGTGTATGTAATGTCCAGAGCTTTGGCTTCTGCTGCTGTTGGCCATTTAATGTGCTGCTTAAGCCTCAGACCACTTTCTCCCCTCTGCAGCATAAGCTGCAGCCTCCTCACCATGCTTCTAAAAAATACACACTTGAATATCATTTTTGCTTTGTCTCTTTGAACTTCTTTTATAGTTTGCATCTGGCAGGAAAGAGAGAGTGGAGGTTTGTGGGAAGCAGAAAGAAAGAGGAAAAAGAATCAATTTGCAAACACTTAAATGTTGATGGCCAACATTTGTACTTTTACTAGCAGACTACCCGAAAATAAGGATTATTTACAAATCATTATTTGGCAGGAATGGGGGAGAAAAATGCCAGCATTCACATTGATGAATAGAGGTAGATTATTCAGCCAAGTCTACTCAACAGTATCAGATGGAGAAGTGCTTTGTAAAGGTTACTTCTGTCCTTTTTTTCTCTCTGTTTTCTTGCTAACCCTGTTGGCCTCTCATAGATATCAAATTCGTGTTTCCATCTCAACACAGCGAATAAAGAGCTCCCTTTAGAAACAGACTTTTTTGATAGAGACAGGGATATTTCTGTAATGGAACCAGCAACTTGAACCTTCTGCTCTGGACTTTAATATGAACATATAAGACTTCCCCTGGCTCCCCTCCTTTTATAACCAGCTGCCCAAAAAATATTTTTCATGCTTTGAGATACTAGGTGTATTTTTTAATGAAGGTTTAAAGAATTTCCTCCAAAGTTCCTCTGAAACCTGCACAACATAATATTCCAGTGAAGTCTGTTTCTTGATTTGCCAGTCTGTTTAAAAGGCTTGTAAGGCAGTGTTAGAGCAGAATTTCACTTTAATTGGCATTGCTCCTAGCTATTTAAGCAATGTGCTGAACTGTCTATCATCAAACCTGGGCAGCTAGAACAGTTTCTTACCACCAACTTGATATTATCTAGAGTCAAACACTTACAGCCTAGATAGTGATGTTTGGGCTGTATTGAGAACGTTAGTAGTCATTATCTGTAATTGCCCCAGGTATGTTTCTTATTCTAAATGTTTCAGCTCAATACAGACCACCAACATGCCAAAAGAAATAAAAGGAAAATCTGTTGGAGGGATGAGATTTGTGGTATTTATTGCTATTGTGATAAGACACAGGATTCTAATTAGGGATCGATATTTTCTTTTTAACTGAGTGTTATCAAATTCCTCAAAGGGAGACTGACTTCCTGCTCTGGAAAGCTTGAGATGAGAGAGGATTTGGATATGGACAATGGGATGGGCACAGAAAGGTGCTTGTGTGTTGGGCTCAGAGTGGTGGTTAATGGATCACACTCAGCCTGGAGGCCAGTGAGTAACTCATGATCCCTCCTGGGACTTGTCCTGTTTCGTTTCTGCGCTGATGCCCCGGAGGAGGAGGTGGAGTCTGTCCTCAGCAAGTTGTCAGGTGATGGCAAACTGATGGGCCCAGCTGATACAGCCCAAGGCTGAGCCGTGACCAGAGGGTTTCAGACACTGGGGATGGATGGTCCGACAGGAGCCTGATGGACTCAACGAGGACAAATGTCCTGCCCACAGGAAGGAAGAGCCCTTTGCAGTGGTACAGGCTGGGCACTGAGAGATTCAGGGGCAGCTCTGTGGCCACAGTGAGCTCTGGCAGCAGCAAGGGCCAGCAGCACCCTGGGCTGTGTGAGCAGGGGCAGAGCCAGCAGCCCAAGGAAAGGGATTATCCCCCTTCACTCAGCACTCAGATCTCAAATGCTGCACTGCAGTTTTGGGTCCCTAATGCATACAAGACTGACCAAGCACAGCATGCTCAAGGGGGGTCAGCAGGGTGCTCAGGGCTGGAGCAGCTGCTCCATGCAGGAACATGGTGGGACTGTTCAACCCAGAGAAGTGGCCTGAGATCAACCTCTAGTACTTATGATAAGATTATCAAGAAGATCTAGCCAGGCTGTTCACGTGGTGAGAAGATGAAGGCCAGTAGGAGTAACAGAAAACAAAGTGAAGGACAATTCATGTCAGTTGGGTGTTGGGGCTGCTCTTCCTGGGAGATTGAGGACCCCACACACAGTAATTTGTGCTGACCCCAAAACTGACCCTGCTTTGAGCAGCTGGTTAGACTAAGGACCTCCCAATGTCCCTTCCAAGTGAATTATCCTGTGATCTTGAGATCCTGTGATTCCAGGCTAGGAGAAGAAAGCTCAAACTGCAATCCATTGTTCTGATCAAAATATCAAGAAATTCACTGGAAAAAAAATTCCTCTTAAATATTTGTTTGTTTTGGATTACACTCTGGGTGAGAATGTCTGGATTCTGTTTTGATCTGGTGTCTCAACATGATGTTTTTTCAGATGAAAGGACTCTGTTTTTGCTATAAGGGTGCAAAAATCATACAGCTGATGCTATGAAAGGTGTTTCTTGTAAAATGAAAATAATGTTCCATTGATAGCTATCCTAAGAAGATTTTAAAATTTAAAACTTAAAAATTAAAGAAACTTAAAAAATTTAGAAGGTTTAAAATTAAAAAATTATCATTCCTTCTGTCTCTGAATGGTGCTTGATAACACATACTCAAATCATTTCTACACCCCCCCAAAAAAATCCAATTTCAATAATTTTGTAATTTTTTTCTTTTTTCTATGGACAGGGATATATTTTCCACACAGGATTCCAAGCTTGCACGCTGAGATTTTACAAATTCTATATAAAGATTCTATATTAATTACATTGTCAGACAGCTGAGGATCAGTACTGTTCTTTGTTTGGGTCTCAGTGTCAAGCTGAGGGAATTGAAAGAAAGTGTATTTTTGCCTGAACAGTTTTGTGACTTTATCTGAAAAATTTGTCATCACCAACATTAAACTCCTCATTAAATTAGCCTTCAATCCCAAGAAGTTCTTCATTAAAAAAACCTGTGGTAGAGAAATGATTTTCTGGAACAACCAAAAAATAATTTTCCATTACTGTAGGTACCAGTTTAACCTAATGTTCATAAATATTCTTTCCAGGGTTATCTCACAGTCAGCCAGAGGAAGCTACACTTTGTACAAAAGCATAATAATTTTGGGTCTGGATATCATTTCCATCATTTATCATTTATCTCATCAATTTATCATTATCTGCCCCCCTCCCCACCACAAACTAATTAATTGTGTAATTTCTTTCAATAACAATGTTGATTACTTTGGTCAATATTTTCTTATTCCTTCATCCCTAAGAGCTTCCCAAAACCTAAACACAAGATCATCATCAGCTTCCTGAATCTGTCCTTCATGGGAAGTTTCTTGGATAGCTCTGCCTTGGCAGAACCTCAACAAGTCTGAGAAAGCTTTACTTCAAAGACATATTTCTATCAGCAAACAAAAAAAATTGCCTTTCTTTACAAGAAGCCAATGTTGTGGCTGTTGTATCCTACCAAACACTCTTCAAAATACTTCCCTTCTATTTCAATGCTAGTATTTAGGTCTAAGCTACTTTTTGGGAATGCACTTTGACACATCCTAAGTCTTACCCAGGACCTAGGAATAGTTTCAGGATATTGTAAGTATTCTGGATAAAAGATGTGCCAGCAGGCATGCTGGCAATGCAACAGGATGGGTGGTCAGCCTTTGGTTTGTGTCTACAGACAAAGATTTGGTGCTCAGTGTTTAGCTTTTCATTGAAACTGTATCTGCTGGCATACGACTTAATTTCTCTAATTCTGAATGGCTGAATCTACTGTTGATTGTTCAGCACAGAAAAATCAGGTATATATGTAATATGTGTATGATTTTACATCAGGGTATTTTAGGCTAAAACACGGGTGATTCTCTGGTACTTCCTGTTTAATTTAATTTTATGTATTTTTGTCTCCCAGGAATCAATTTTAAATGCTGATTATTAAATTCAGTGTTGCTAGAATCCACTTATCAAGCCTCAAAAACATTTCTGCCAAGTGGGCCATGTTTTCTGCTGAATTTTTACTAGAGTGCAAAGTGCACTTCATGCAGTCTCTGTGAGTTCCTCCCCACCATCTACTTTCACCTCATCTGTTTGTGTTCCCTTTCCTCTTTTAGGAAGCATTTTCAATGCAAATGCTACAGGCTTTTCTGGGCTGTTTGGTATTATGTGAGAAATCACCACTCCTGACCTCATAGAGTGAAGCATCAGTAGTTTAACAGATTGGCAGGGACGGGACAAAGTGCACCAAGCCCCTGGAGGATATAAGTGTCTGTTTAGCCAACTTGAAAGCATCTTGACATTCTTTTGACCATTGCCACTATTTATTTTTCTGTAATAGCTCTGTGGCAGCACTAACCGTAGTAGACAGATTTGCTATGAATTTCCCTTGGTGGTTTATCATAGCCAGAGAGAAAGTTAATTTCCATACCTTTCCCTTTGTACATCAGCTTGTGTAATATACAGTATCCATCTGCTTTTCTGAAAGAAGAGTGAAATACCTCTGCACTCTGAAAGCTGGCTGCACCCACAGAGTTTCCTAACCTTAGCCCTTATTTTCCTAGAGCCTCAATGACACCTCCAGCATCTTAAAACCTTTCTGTTCTCTCCCTTCAGGACATCAATGTCTTGCAATCCACATCTTACAAAACTCAAGGATTGAAGAAAGGAGTAGAAAGTGGGAACACAGTGGGGAGATATTTGTTATTGCAATTATCCCCAGTAGTTAAAGTGCACCTGGAGTTTTAATGAGTGAGCCCCTCTTTTTGCACTTAACTCATTGCAATTATATTCTTGTTTACCACTGATCTTCAAGAGATTGCAAGGTGTTCTACAACAGAGATTGGTAGATTTCCCTACATCTTACTGAGAATTTAAGTTCCAGACATAATTTCATCCCTGTCATCTGGCTAGGTTAGGAACAGAATACAGAAATCATAGATATTAATTAATTGGTTTTTTCCCCTACAAAATCACTTGAATGATTATCCTAGCACTCACAGGTCCCAAATGAGAGGTACAGTCTGCTTAATTACAACAGACTTAGTCCAAGCATAAATAATTGCTTCTGCTTAAAATCAAACATCATATATAGGATTTAATCATAAATCTTCCATCAAGGATACAGAAATAATATTTTTGTCAAAGAACAATACTCATGTCTCATGAAACCCAGTAGTTATAGATGCAGCACATGAAAAAGTAATACTGGTTTCCACAGATCTTAAATTTATTTTCAGTCAACATTTGGTTTTTTGCTATAATGGGGAGAGAATTTTAGGGCACAAATCACAATTAGGTTTTGATTTCCCATTAAAGGAGAGAGAAAATTAAGTCCTTCTTGGTCTTTTCAAATCCTACCTATTACTTTTAGCATTTTTGTCAGTCTCTTCTGATTTAACATGGAAGGCTACAATGACCCTGTCACAACATTCTGATGTCTTTCACACATTTTGAAAATATAAACCATGACCCCCACACTAAATACAAATTGCTATTTGTTCATATATAAGACTGGTAAAAAATCCAGAAAACAAGAAGTCAGTGATACTGTGTAAAAGAAAAGATTAAAAATTCCCCATTGTTTCTAAGAAGAGTTATTCCAGTTTAAATTTTAGTTAATTATTGACTAATAGCTCAAAACTGCACTCTCCGAGGTCACCTCTGCTGTTTTCCTCTCCAAAGGATGGGAATAGTTCTGGTATTTCCTAGGTGCTCTCAATGCTCATAGAAAAACATTCATGAGCCTTGTTTTTCAAAGACAACAACAAAGAGTATTAATCTCTCTTGTAGCCCAGAATGAGGCAGCATTGGGGGATTTTTGGTTGGTTGGTTTTACTTTTTTCAAAGGAATTTGGTGGTCTCTGGAGGTTCCCCATGGGTTGCCTACCATTTTATTTCTAAAAAAATGCTGTTCTCCTCTGCAGCCTTTTTAAACTAATTCAGGCTTGTTGCACTCTCACAAACTCCAAGGTGCTGCAGTCTTACTCCTGACTTTCCTTCTCTAATTACCCTCTCCAGAAAATTACCATTTGGCTTGGCTTGTGGAGGAATTCTCTGAAAATGAACTCTGGGTGTCTCAGAAATGCCCATCCATCTGTATTTAGCATGAAACACTCTCAGGGAGAACAGCTGTGGCACCACAGACCAAGTATTTTATATAACCATGAAAATATTAAGGTGGAATTTAAAATTTAAATTTAATTTAAAACAGATCACTCTGTCAGCATATGCTGTTTAATAGCTCAGCCTGTGGGAATTTATTTCTCATCACAAATGATGCAGTGTCAAAATAAGGTGCACCTAGAGCTTCACAATACCTTGGACCTCTTCTTAAATGGTTCAAAAGTGTGAACTTCACCAGAACACCAAAGTATTTTCCATTCTGGCCCACACTGACCAGACCCAGCAGAATGCCAAGGGACTTTTGGCACCTCCCTTCTCTGTGGTAGGATCTGAACATGCTTGATAAAGGGGATATTTTCCTAACAAAGAGTAAGTGATGATATAAAGAAATTTTTGTGGAGGTTGAAAGATCTATCTCAGTAAGACATTCCTGGACATCTTCAGGAAACCATCTGTCCCAGCTGGATTATAACCTAAAGGCCCTCTTAGCAAGGGCCTTCTGCTCACATGACCCCCAGTACTTGTGGGCTGGGTCTAGAGACACTCTTGAAAGGCTTTTGTTACTGCTCCACCATAATGAAAAGGACTGAGGTTATTAGTTTGTAGAAATGGTTGTATTTTAGTGCTAACTGACAATGGCTGGATATGTGCATCTGGTCTATATTGGGAGGCACAGAACAAGGAACCTCTTCAGCTCCTCAGTGGAAAGTAGAAAAATAAGAGGGGATCCTCCCCGAATGGTTTCACCAATGTTTATAATCTCACATACCATGAGATGTACCTGTACCCCTGACATCTCTCCCAGCCTTGTTGACACTGATACACGCCAGGTCTGAACATTTTTTTCATAATTAATCTCCATTTATCTGCCAGCTAAACTTTTCCTGCATGTCTCCATTCCCCTTCTCTCAAAAGTATGCAGTTGAGACGTAACACAACATAAGCCCACCTGGGTTTAGCCCTTATTTTAGGTTTTCCCTGGAATTATTTTTTATGTCAGAAAGTTGCAGTGTGGCTTGACACTTTCCACAAAAGGAGTGATCTTTCATTTAGACAGGCAGTGGCACAATCCCAGAGGAAAGTTGAGAATAACAGACTTACTCGCATACTGATTAATGGTCTTCTGTAAAGTTCAGCCATTCCCCAGGATTTGCAGTTCAAAACAGGGAGAGATATTTGAAAATGTTTGATCTTTTCAATCAAATAAGTAGGAGAAGTCTTTTAAGCTCTGATTATATACCTGTTCTGCGTAGCTTGTAGACAAATTTTGGAACAGAAGGTTTGTGTTGGAATGGACCTTCAAGACCATCTAATTCCAGCTCCCCTGCCATGGGCAGGGACAGCTTCCACAATCCCATCCAACCTGGCCTCAGGCACTTCCAGGGATGGGGCAGCCACAGCTTTGGCTAGCTGACTGCAAAATATTTGGGTTGTTATAGCCAATTTCTTGGAACAGGTTAGACTTTCTGGACATGGTTCATTTCACCCATTATTAGACATCTAAAAAAGTAAAGCTTTGTAACTGAGTAGAGGGGATTCACCTAGGGCTTTCTTGAAAATTAATTAGAAAAAAATAAAGGTGCATTTCTAGAGAACAACTCATCTGACTGATATCTTCTGCAGGGTGTTAAACATACCCTAGGAGTGCCTGTTTCTCACTGCCAATTGTAGTCAGCCCACATGCCACAGGGTGGATGTCACCTTATGACATCCATTTCTGCCTTTGGCTGCAGAAGTCCCGGTTTGTGACTGAAGAGTCCAGAATTTTTAGCAACAATATTAAAACATCTCTTAACAGGTCAGATCATTTGCCTAACTTCAACTTACTTGAAAACAGAGCACATAGGATTGCCCTCTTTAATGGGAAGAAAAAAAAGCTTTCAGAAGGTAACATAGTCCATGTAGCCCAGTCTTAGCTCTCAAGATTGTTTAAACTTTTTCCCTTATTTTTCTGCCCTGATTAAAAACAGGAAGCAGATGCCTCTACTAGACACAAAGCCCAGTAATAAACTGCTGAGGGATAGGCATAAGGATATTTTTCCTCAGACAATCCCATCCTAAATCACCAATCTAAAACTAGGAGGAAAGAGCCCTGTGTGGGACATGGCTGTTCTCCTCCTTCTCTGGTGAGATAATCTTAAGTAGACTCCTGGAAGTTAAAGAAACTCAGCTAGGACCTGAAGAAGAAGGAAAGTTTTATTCAGTGAATAAATGTTATGTATTAAAAAACATTTGGCTGGCAAATATTCAGCTTTTATTTTCTCTCTTTTCTTCTCTGCCCTTTTTTCCTTTCCCACCCTTTTTCCTTTTTTGCAAGTCTAAAACAAAGCCTGAGGAAGGGAAAATAAAAAGGCCTCGGATATCAAACCTAAAAGAGCAACTTGAAATAAAATAAAAAACATGTTTGCTTTTCTGAGAAGAACAAGAGAAGTGTTTCCTAGAAGCAGAGAATTGGCTTATGAACTTGTCACATTACAAAAAATAAAAATTGTTTTACTTCTTTTTTCCAGCCTCATTATTCACTTGTTAAACCTAAGCAGCCTGACTGGTGAGATGTCAGGCAGAGATCAGTGATGGAGACAAAGTTTGCACCCTAAGGTTTATAATTAGAATAAAAATTGTTTTCAACTTGATCCATAAACATTAACTGTTTATTATCAGCCAAGGAAAAAGAAGAAGTGTAGATCAGAGACATATTTATTTAAAGGCTTTGGGGGAGCCAGGGTCAGACCCCCTTTCTGCAAAGAGCTCAGGCATCTACTCCAATTCCTGTGATCCACTGAGACAAATGCCTTTTTCTTTATGCACACATGGATTTGCTCTTCCTAGCTGAACCAGCTCTTGAACTTAAACATAGCTCTTCTAGGTCCCAGGTTTACCTTCTAAATTGACATTTCTATTCCTGTCTTCCTCCTGTTTTCCAACCTTTGTATTGGATTGGCAGAGGCATAAGCAAAGTCTAAGCAAGGGGTAGACAGTGGTGTTTAGTGTGAGCACAGATCTTGATGCTCAGAGATCACATAAAGTTCAGATTTGTATTCCCAGGCTCTGTTTCTGCCTGAAAATACTTTCACAGCATAGTTTCTTAGCGTTTGGACAATGTGTGGAAGAGTGTATCCCAATCACCCATCCCCTATCAAAGCATGGGAACAAGTAATTTATTATAAAAATACATTCCTTTCTAAATTAACTCAGACAGAAAATGAAAGACCCCCAGTGCAGAAGCAGCACTGATGTTTCCTAGGGAAAAAAAACCTGTAAACTTGGGTCGACATACAGCCATTGTATAATTGTTTCTAATTGATTAAATGATGCAATGGTATGCAGATTTTTAAAACTCAGTCCCAGTTCCTCAGATTCACACCTGTCAATAGTATGGAGATAAGAATTTTTATGAAAAAATTGTTTATGTTGGAAAAGTCCTTTAAGATCACCCATAGGCTCAGAAATGCCAAGTCCACCACTAAACCATGTCCCTCAGTACCACATCTACACAACTTCTAAATATCTCCAGGGATGGTGACTCCACCACTTCCCTGGACAGACTGTTCCAATATCTGACCATGTTTTCAGTGAAAAAAATTTCCCTAATATTCAATTGAAATCTACCCTGACACAACTTGAGGCCATTTCCTTTTGTCCTTTCACTTGCTACCTGTGAGAAAAGACCAACCCCTACCTGGCTTTTAACCTCCTTTCAGGGAGTTATAGAGAGTGAGAAGGTTCATTCTTGCCAGTCTGTAGGTAGTAGCCACATTAACTTCTAGTTGTGTTTTGGTCCTCCTAATTTTCTCTTGGAGTTCCAGCCAAAGCTCTCTGTTCATCCAGGTCAATCTTCTTCCCTGCCAGCTTGTGTTTGGGGACATGGGAATGGCTGCCCCTTCTACTTTAGGGTGTTCTTCTTAAAGAAAGTCCAGCTTCCCTGGACTCCTTTTCCCTTCAGGAATGCTTCCCAAGGGAAACTCTCAACCGTCTCCCAAAGTGGCCAAAATCTGCCCTCTGGGAGTCTGAGGCACTGTTGTTTCTGACTGCTCTCCTTGCTTCTCCAAGAATTAGAACCTCTCTCGTTTCCTGATCACTGTGCCCCAAACAGCCTCTGACCATCACATCCTTCTCTGCTCACAAACAGTGAGGCCAGTGGGCACCTCCCCTTGATGGGTTCCTCACCAGCTCTTAAGCACCTCTCTTCCACAAACTCCAAGATTTTCCTAGCTTATTTCCTCTCTTCTGTGTTGCATTTACAGCAGAATCTGGTAAGTGGAAATACTCTACAAGGACAAGGATTGTGAAACTTTTCCAAACTTGGTATAGAATATTTATATAGAAAGAGACTCTTCCCTTTTGAATGCAACACAAATTTATTGGAGTTGTCTTAATAAAAAACCTCTACATTTTTAAGGTAGATGAAATACAGTCTCAGAACAAATCCCATCACATTGTCACAGACACTTTTGATGCTTTTTTTACAGCTAAAAGTGCATAGTGGAGACTTTTCTTTGTGATAAGAGAACTCACCTCATTGCCATCATTCTTCTCTTTTTCTCATGACACTAAATGTTCATTCAACCTTTGCACCATTTTATAACAATTAACTCTTCCTTAAACCTCCAAAGCAAGACCCAATAAAAAATATTCAAACCTAATAATAATAATTAAAAAAAAATCCAGTCCCAGGCTGACAAATAAGAGACAAAACCTCTCTTCCTCTGGTTAGCCTGGCCAACATATGCATCTAATTCTCAGAGAGGTTTTCTGGAAAACCAGTGACAAGATAGGTACTGTGGGCTAGCCCCGGGCAGTCAGCAGTGGCAGAACGCTTCACACAGCCTCATGTGTAAAGTTTCTGAACTGACACAAAGCTTAATGGAAGTGAACCCTGACAACCGTGGCCAACCGACTGTAAGTGACATTCCGGGAGCCTTGGCACTCCGCATCCCGTCCTCCTTCCCCTGCTGCCCCCCTCCCCTCCTGCCTGTCCCTCCTGAAGGTGTAATGTCTCCTGTGGGAAGCCCTGATGCTGAAACGCCATTGTGCTCTGTTTCAGGTGATTTTCTGGTCCCCAGCTCATCAGTGCGGATTCCTCAGGATGGGAGAGAGCCCAGAGTCACTTTTGGAAGGCAGTGAACAAGCAGAGGGATGGTCTGGCAAAGGGCAGGCTGAGGCTGTATCTGAAAGCACTTACCCAGATATTACTAAAAGCAGTTTTGGGGAGAAAATCCCCATCTCAAGTGCTGGGAGTGTTTAATAAGCCCCCCACAAAATAAGCTTTTTTTTTTTTTTTTGCATTTAATGATTAAATCTTAAACTTGGGATTTAAGATTTAAAATTTGTGAGCTGACTTGAGCTGTCTCAGTGCACCAATAAACAGCTTTGTGCAGAGTACTTTTGAGCACGCTCCTGCCTCCCTTTGAAGGCAAGGAAATCAGCCTATTTGTACATAGCAAAGTATGGATCTCTCTACAGAGCTAATGCCTTGTAGCACATCGATCACTTCCCCTAGGAGGGTTTGAAAGCACTTTGCAAACACTGGGAATAGCAGTAGATGTGTAACAGAAGTCTCCTTTTGTTGGGTCTTGCACAAATACATGAAAGCAAAGCCCCAGCCTCAAAAATGCACTCTCTACATGGATGAGACAAGCAGAGTTGATAAGGAAAAGAAATATGGGAGGTTTAATGAAGGCTGTTATCATGCAGGTGGTAGAATTCTAAACAAACACAATTCAGCTCTCAAATTCTTGCTGCTAAACCACACTGTGCCTTGGCCCTGCAATTCCTACACAAAGTAGTGATGTATCATTTCCACTGACAGGAAAAGTGAGTGAAAACAGATAAAACTGTTTCTTTGGGCTGGTTTGTTTTTGGTTTTGTTTTTTTTTCTTTTTTCTGAAAGGAAAGAAAATCTTCTCCTCTAATTATTATTATCTATCTACTACAGTTGCAGAATCTCAGCACAGTTTTATGAATTATTCCAGCATTTCACAGCAATATCATGATCTCACATTATTTGGAAATGTTTTTTTTTTTTTTTCAAACTGGTCTGAGATACACACTTTGTATTAAAAAAAAAATCCCAATTTTTGGTTTTTTATTTTTTTTAATGATTGACATTCACTAAGCTAGGCAGAATAAGCATAGAATCTGAATAAAGTGGTGGAGTCACCATCTCATTCCTGGAAGTGCTCAAAAAATGACTGGATGTGGCACAGGTGCCATGGTGCAGTTGCCACAGTGGTGTTGAGTTAAAGATTGGACTCAATGACCTTGGAAGTCTCTTTCAGCTTTAATGATTCTATGATTTTCTTCCTCCAGGTGTGGGCTTGGGTGCAAATCTGAGTGTTTTGCACCCAATATACTCACTAGCAATCAGTCATATATATCTATACCTATTTAAAGACAGGCCCCTGCTCTTGGTCTAAAGACCAGAGAAAAATTGATAATAGGACTGTAATCAACAATTAATAAATTACCCTCTTTTCCAGTATAACCCTGGTTTTAATACCTTGATTATTCCACTTACCTGCAGAGGCACTTGTAAGCAGCATTAGCAGTATTCTACATGCACGGGTTTGTTTTTTTTTTAATGCAGGAAGTTGTGAAGGTGAAAATCCTGAGAGTTCAATGCAATGATTAATGACTTATTATATATATATAAAAAAACCACATTTAAACAATAAATTTGTTATGATCTTGGGCAAAACTTAACACAAAGTTGGGTTTTGTCTTTCCTGTAAACAGTAAAAGTGTTCATTATGAAATTGCTAATGAGAATTACCCCTATTTGATGAGAAAGAAAGCCACAGTAAATTCTCAGAATATGCAGAGTATACACCCCACCTGCAGATCTGCCTCCAGCCCCGGGGCCCAGCACAGGAAGGACCTGGAGCTCCTGGAGAGAGCCCAGAGGAGGCAGCAGGATGAGCAGAGGGATGGAACAGCTCTGCTGTAAGGAAAGGCTGAGGGAATTGGGATTGTTCAGCCTGGGGAAGAGAAGGCTTTGGGGTGACCTCATTGTGGCCTTCATGTGCTTGCAGGAGCTACAGGAAAGATGGAGAGAGACTTTTTACAAGAGTGACATGACAAGGGGGAATGGCTTCAGACTTAAAGAGAGTGGGTTTAGATTGCATATTAGCAAAGATTTGTTCCCTTTGAGGGTGGGGAGGCCCTGGCACAGGGTGCCAGAGAAGCTGTGGTTGCCCCTGGATCCCTGGAAGTGTCCAAGGCCAGCTTGTATGGGGCTTGGAGCAACCTGGGATAGTGGGGGGTGTCCCTGTCCATGGGAAGGGAATAGAACAAGATGCTCTTTAAGGTCTTTTCCAATCCAAACCATTCTGGTTTGGTTCTAGACCCAGCAGAATGAGGAAGAAATATAGACAGGAAAGCCTATTAGAAGTCTTGAAACTGTGCAGCTCATGTAGTAAATCTTGCACCACAATTTTGTCTTTTAAAACATGTTGTCTATTAGAAAATAACTTTCAAGTAGAAGCTCCCATACTCACTAAAAATACACGATTTTGTGTACCTCTGACACTGCTGAGTGTCATTTTTCTCTATGTACTAGATTCCTTCTTCCACAGGACGGACACTGCGTGGCAAACAGGAACACTTTGTGGCTGTGTGAACAGAACTATTTGTACTCAAAAATCTTTGGAGATGAAACATAGATGTTTTACTCAAGGTCACATAAAGAATCAGTAGCAGAGATTGAAATTAATCTTGAGTCTGCTGAGTCCCATTCAAGTGCCCAAACAATGAGACCACCTTTTCCAACTGATGTTGAATCTGTCATCTGAGACTTAAAATGTTTTGAGGTGACAGCAACTGACCCCAAAACCCCAGGTTTTATGTGAAAATATTTTCAAGTCTAAACAGTTATGTTAAATGAACCATTAAAAATTAAGCATTGAAATGAACTGACCTGAACAACGAACTAAAACATGCCTGAGGCATCAAACAGGTTTCTGTTTTTTTTCCTTTTATTTATGATGGGTGATGTGACAAAAGAATTCACTAAATTCTGAATACTAAATAAATTAGTCATAGCTCAAATGCCACTTCAATAATTTTTCCAGAGAACAACCATCACAGGAGCTTGTGCTTCCTTACTTGTGCCCCTTTGGCTCACCTGGTCTTTAAGATGACACAAAAATTGAGAAAATTGAAAGACAGTGAAATATAAAGAGTCCAAATGCCAAATCCGCCAAAACTGTTCATCATCTAAGATAAAACTGGATTAAAAGCTGGACACAAATGTTTAGAATTACGTATACACCATTATACCTCCAGTCACAGGAGAATCTTTTTTTAATGTAGCATGATTAATGTCATAAGTATCGTGTGCAGGTCCTTGCTTTTTGCCTCATTTTGTTTCTGCAATAAAAATATTAACATTTCTTCTGTGACACAGTTCCCCAATTTTTCCACTGTGAAGCAAAGCAAACCCAAAAGAAAATTATATTCAGAAGTGTTCAAGTTTCTGCCTATGCCTTAAATCTCTTCTGCTGATGGTGAGTTCAGGAGAGAGAGGAGGGTGAGTCTGTGAGTTAGGAGCTGCTGCAGGGAGAGAAAGACAGGTGGAAGAGTAGAAAAAACATAGACAGAAAGGAGGAAAATTAGGGCAGAAAGAACAAGGAGAAAGCAGAAAAAAATAAAAAAAATGAGATGGGAGCAGATTCCCCCTCCAAACAAACTCTCTTACTGGTTATAGCTGAGGAATTGACTAAGTACAAATGCTGAAGAATTTAAATTCCTTTTTTAAAGGCCACACCCATGGCTTGAGATCCTTCCTAAATACTCTGGATACTGATTTATTGTAAGGTGTGTGGTCCTTACTTACTGATGGAGAGCTGAGTTCTCCAACTTTAAACCTTCTCATGGATCTACAGGAAATAACTAAGGATGGACAAAACCAGGGTGTACAAAGTCTATATCCTAGCCTGCAAAATCTGGCTAAACAGGGGTGCTGACTTGTGGAGCTGAAGTTTTGACTAAAAGAGCCCCCTTCTGCTATTCCTCCTGTATACTTCATAAAACTTTGTATATTTTCCTTGGCTATTTCTCTCCACTTTAGCCCTTTCTTTCCCTGTATGGAAGAACACCAATATTCTCACACAGCTTTAAAAGCTGAAAGTGAGTTACAGAGGAAAGATAAATGGGTAGATGAATAACTTTTGAATTATTTGGTAACTCATCTTTGTCAGTCTTTCCTTTCATAAGGCTCTTAGAGTTGTTTTTGTCCTTATCATCCCTTTGTTATTGTGCTGATCAGCTGGAGTGGAAGCTGTGTCTCATTTCATGGAATCATGGAAACATTAAGATCGGAAAGGAACTCCAAGATCATTAAGTCTTTGACCAAAAAGTCCAGATTTTGAGGGATTTGATTTGCAGCTGGTCAGTGTGGAGCACTGACTTCAGCAGTGCTTCTGGAGCAATGGCCAAGGAGGTTTCATCTTCAGCAGGCACAGATATGAAGATGAAAACCTCCCATCATGGTAAGGCAGGATACTTACACCTTGAGGCTTCAGAATTAGAGCTGATGTTGGTTTTATCTAACTGCTGCAGTGAAGGGAGCTGTAAAACGCTGTGTCCTTACCTTTTATTTAATTTCTTTTAAACTTGCATCAAAAGAAAAATGACTCATCACAAGGACTTCTCTGCTCCAGACAGATGAGTCACTCGCAGCCCTTGGGTGGATCCAAACTTTGTGTTTTGCTCATCAGCTGGGAATTGTTTGAAGGACTCAGAGTATAAAAGGGCCGTGATCCCATTTGCTCTGCATGTGTGCAATGGAAGAGGATGAAAGAAGAGACTTTTTCCACAAGGATCTCTTTGGTGGGGAGAAAAAAAAAAAAGCTAGTGGGGAGTTCTATCTTTCAAAAGTTTTGAGATAATTTTCATGTTTTGATAAAACATTGCAATTCAGATTCTCATTTTATTTGTCCTCATTGCAGAAGATTAAACCTGCTCTTCCTTTAGCCCTTTCCTTCCACAACCTAGGCAAAACAGATCTATTTCCCAGTGCTTTTGTTATTTACAATGTCCATTTTTGCAAGGTGGTTTACATTGTAGCTTCTTTACACTTGGGGATATTTTCAAAATTATCTGGACATGATGCTGTGAAACTCTCTCTAGGTGTCCCTGCTTGAGCAGGAGGATTGGACAAGTCGAACTCCAGAAGTTCCAACCTCAAACTTCCCTGCCTCTAGAACTCTGTGATCCCCAGCTTCAGATTTCATATCAAATCATATCAAGTGCTCATATCAAATCTTCCCTTTCCCATTTCTTGGGCTGTGTTGCCAGAAGGGCTTTCTGGAGAAGCAAAGTTATTCTCTGGCATGTGAGAGGTTAAGGTAAACCCACCTTGCTTTGAGCTGGACACACCCTGCCCAAGGAAGGGGCTGCCAAGTCCCTCCCCGTGCTGTATAAAGCAGCCTTGGTGAGGAATGTTTGGTGGGCTACAATTTGTGACAGCTGCCCCCACTCCAGGGAGGTTAAAGAGCCTCAAAGAGAATGAGAAATGCTCGAGGTCTCCTTCCCAAAGCTGCAAACGCTTCCCATCACTCCAGCCACCTCCCACCAAAAAAGCTGAGTGTCTTGACAGAGAAATTTGAAATCTTGGCAACCTTCCATGGAGGAATATAATCTTTAAGGAGCCTCAAAACTGCCCTTGGGCAAATCCTCTTTTCATAGTCAAAATAATAATAATTAATGAAATTCCACAGTATTCAGAAGAAAGCCAATGCTTTTAGAAAATCTCCAGGCTGCCATTTCCAATTATAAATTGCCATATCCAGTAACATCACCCTGATAAAGTGGAAGGCTGATCTGTACAGGCAAGCGAGGATGCATCTAAAGTTGAGATAATATCAGCACCTCTCCCTGAAGATATAAAATAAACTGTATCATTTTATTAGATTAACATATTAAAATAAAACTTAGCATCTCTGCCACTTCACCCAAACTAATGCAAAGAAGCTTAATATTTGATTATTAGATTCATCTCACTGTTTGGGATGATGATTAACTCTTTCCAGTGAGAAGATATCAGTCTAACTGTCTGACATATGCTTCCTAAAATAAAGACCTTTTTTTCTGAAAATAGAGACAAAGAAAGAAAATAACCAGGTAAAGCATTAAAATTCAGAGTGAAGTGGGGTTCTCATTTTAATAAAATGCTCTTTTTTTAGAAGTTTTTGAAGCAAATTGCTCTTTGTCTCTCTAATTGTTAATGTATAGTGATATCATTCACAGGGTCAGATTAGGTCATCATTCAGGACTGCCATGATAAAATTCAGTGGTTTTTAATGTAGATTCATAGAGCCTAAAACATACTGAAGAATTTTACAACACTGTAAATTTGACCTGTGCAATGTTTTTCAGAAATTTCATATGATGTTCCAACCATCGGACTGTGGAAAACATTGATTAGTTCCTCTGATGTGGCAGGTTAAAAAAGCGACATGTAAAGTTTATCTGAAATAAGACAGATTGCTTTTGTGGAAAGAGTGGAGTGCCTAATGAGAGAATAGATTCTGTTTGTAGAATTGAAATAATTAACCTGAAATCTCTAATATTTGCCTGAAAGTATTAGAAATTTTTAACCTTTGTTCCTCTGCTCAGCTTTTCCTCTAATCTCAGAATTATAATTTATGCTTGTAAAATGCCTTTGTATTAATCTCCCTTTATTGTTTTGCCAAAATATTTGCAACATAATTTTTTTTTTCAGGGAATATGTCCACAATGAGAAAACATATCCCTGTCATAATGAAGTTGGGAATCAGTATTTGAATTTCTTTACTAAAGTTTGAAATTCAAAGGGATTGTTTTTCACAACTAAGATGTAAAATGAGGGGGAGAAAGGAAAATATACTCTTTCTGGATTTCCAGTAAGTAAGACCAGAGCTCACCAGCATATCCTGCATGTTTTTTGCGCTTCCTAAATAGGGGAAAAAAAATCTATTGGCATTCTTCTTCTTTTTTTTTTGAATTCATGAGACAAGCTTTTCTTCAAAAATTGCTGTGAACTTGAAGGACTGCTCCACTTCAGTCCTGCCTTTGCAGCATTTTGTTCAGACCAGCTACTATAGAGCTCAGACCAGGTCAGTTCTGACTGAAGCTCATGGTCCCAGACAATTCCTGCTGTTTCTGGCATTGAGAAATGAGTCACAGAATGGTTTGGGTTGGAAGGGAAATTAAAGATTGTCTGGTTTCAAACCTCCTGCCATGGGCAGGGACACCTGCCACAAGAGTGCCATGGGTTAACCCCAGACATCAACCAAGCACCGTGGAGTCACTTGCTCACTTCCCCAACAGCAGGGTAAGGGAGAGAATTGGAAGGGTAAAACCTGGAAAACTCATGGATTGAGATAAAAACAGTTTAATAGAGAAATTAAAAAAAAAAAAATTAAAAAACCACAGATATAAGTAAAGCAGAACAAGGAATTAACTCACTGCTTTCCAAGGGCCAGGCAAGCATTCAGCCATTTCCAGTCACAAATAGCAGTGATTTGAGAAGACAAACATCACCACTCCAAATGTTCCTCCTTTATCCCCTCACTTTATATACTGAGCATGATGTCACATGGTCTGGAATATTCCTTGGGTCAGTTGGGATCACCTGTCCTGGCTGTGTCTCCTCCCTTTGCCACACACCCCCCCAGTCTCCTTTCCAGCATGGCCATACAAAAAGCAGAAAAGGCCTTGGCTCTGTGTGGGCCCTGCTCAGCAACAACAAAAACATCTCTATATTATCATCACTGTGATCTGCACAAATCCCAAACACAGCCCTGTGTCAGCTACTGTGAAGAAAAATTAGCCCTACCCCAGCCAAAATTAGCACAGGTTGCTCCAAACCCTGTCCAGCCTGGCCTTGGACACTTCCAGGGATCCAGGGGCAGCCACAGCTTCTCTGGGCACCTGTGCCAGGGCCTGCCCACCCTCACAGGGAAGAATTTCTTCCCAAGATCCAATCTAAACCTACTCTTGTTAACAGTTTCCACATTTTGTAGGAGCCTTGACCAAGCTGTGGGTGGGCAGCTCTCACCAGCCTCACCACCATTCCAGGCTATCCCCTATTCCAGCTTCTGGATCAGGCTTCCAACTTAAGAGGTGAACATTTCCCTCCTGGAAGGCAGAAGCTGTCCCACATCGATATTGGCAAAGGTAAATACTCTCTCCAGTGTCAGAGTGGTCAGAGCTGCCTTCTGCGAGGCAGAGAACATCCAGGGACCAGCTTGGGAAGGAATCTGCCCCAGTGGAAATGAGAAATGTGGTGCTTTTAGACCCCTAAACTGATCTGAGACAAATCCTGCCCCACCAAAGTGAAATGATCACTTTGAATAAAGTGGTTTGTTAGAAACAAATATCCTGTAGTGAACATATCTTTTTCTAAAAAAATACAAAATTAAGTGGTTTTTTTCCTCCTTTTAGAAAGGAACTGAATTCCTGTATAGTTGATTAAAGTGTTTATTAACAGTGCTGTTCTTCTGTCCCTTTTCTACTAAGTGAAAAAGCAAAGAAGCAGCACTCCATTATACCCTTGTACCTCAGCTGCTGTTTTTGTCTAATACACAGGAAAATAGAGACAATCTAATTCAAAAATATTTTTAGAAACAGTGGAGGGTTTCCATTAATTGTAATTTAAACGTGGCATTGTGTCCCAAAGTTAAAATATATCCCCCTCAGCCTCATAGGAATGTGCTTGTAGAGGGATGATTTATAAATCATTCAGTAAGAGACAATGTTACAACTAAAGCAGTGGGAGTTTTGAAATACCTACATCAGATTAAGCTTGTGTTTATTTCAAAAAAAGCTCTGATCTACTTTGGATTTTTGGCAGACACAACATGAGCCCAACATGAACTACTGTAATCAAAGCCTTTTCTCAAAGTCAAACTTGGAATGCTTCCAATCTCAATTAAAAAACATTTGATGTCTTTTGGACTTCAGTAATTTAAAAAAAATTTTTGTTCTCATTTACCCTGTCCAGACCTGTCCATAACAAATATCCCACCAGGAACTAATGAGGTTGCAAATATTTTTATATTTCAATTTTCGGTGGCTCCTTTTTAAAATGTATTTTTCCTCTGTGATAATATTTTAATAAACAAATTAAAAGAGAAAAATATTCACATCCATCCACTTAAATTAGTCAAGATGAACATTTCATATGCATTGAATAGTTTATCTCAGACATAAGTGGCAGCAGAAAAGATAGAATTCAGGCAGCATTCAAAATCATGAAAGCTATTTAATGAAAGTTTTCATGGCTTTTCCCCCTCATCCTCCCAAGATTATGATGCACAAATTACTTATGAATAGCTCAGATACATTTGTGTGGTCTAATACAAATCCACTAGCAAAAGAGAGGCCATTTAAAGTTAAAGATGTTAAAAAATGTTCCATCCTAGAAAATTCACTGCAGCTCTGGGCTCAGGCTCTCTAAGTTCTGTGATTTGTATATTTTGCTACAATGGCCATTAGTGTTTCCACAAATGTTATTTCACAGGTGCAAAGCCTCAGCCAGTCTTCTCTTAAATTGTGTTGACACAGGGTTGCAGTGAGATGCAATGTTAACCATCCTTCAACACAAGTAAAAGGTGTTTATTTCTGGACTTGATCCATGTCTGTCTCAGAATGCTGTAGCTTGACTTGCCACATTCAGTGACATTCAATAAATACCTCGGTGAAGTGAATGTCACATAATTCCAGGATATGTTCTTGGCTCTGAGCAGCCCAGAGTTACCTAAGCCTTGTCACAGCTCTGTCAAATTTCAGAGCACGATACATTTCTGTGATAGACCTTGCACAAAACCCTGCAGTGAAAGGAACTTACTGAAACTTTCCCAGTACTTCTGTCTGATTATTTTCTGAGCTGGGGAAGTAAAAAGAGAAGTTTTCAAAATGTAGAGGAGAAGTGAGACCCAGGAATGTGTAGTTTCATGACAAGGTATCTTGGCTTCAAAAACCTCAGCCTAAGTGCACCTGTGTGAGATGCATTTGTTACCTATAACTTTATATATTTTAAATGCCAGTGCTCAAGCAGGCACAAGAGAGGAGAGCTGACTTGTAGCAGTGTCACAAGAATGGGAGTCAGTTAAATTCCTGGCTCGGTTCTGAGTTTTGTGATCCTAGACATGGTCTGCAGCACACGACTCATCTCATTACTGTTGTACCAATTAACTACAAATTGCTTACCCTGGCAAAGTGCCATTCTGCTCCACGCTGAGGAAACCACATTTCAGTGTCTACAGAGCAGCAATCCAGGTCTCCATACTCAAAAGAGGTGACAAAGCTCCCTTTACAGCCAATGTAGACCAGACCAACACCATCAGTAAAGAAGATTCTTTCCCCGTAATAGCATTTTAAGGTGTCCTTCCTGACCTTTGGCTACTCTCCAAAATAATTTTGATCTACTTTAGATCCTTTTATTGTTTCTGCTGATTGTGGGAAGGTGTTTTGTGTATCTTAGGGCACTATATTTATATTACTGGGAAAATAAATAATCTTCCAACAATTCTCTGAGATCCTTTTTAAGTTTAGCCATTTTGTGTCTAAATTTGCCATTCCTGTCAGCAGGGTCTGCAAGCAAGGTCTAAATTTCAGCCTCCCATTCTGAGTAGCAGGTGATAAGGGCCAGTATCTCCAGATCAACAAATGTCTAGCTACTTAGTCCTGTGGACAAGCCAAAGGAAAGCAACTCTGCAGAATCACAGATGATATAAAGTGCTACAGCCATGGGTTATGCAGCTGGGTAATGTGATAAGTGACAGAGGCTGTCACTCACAGCTTTGCACTGTGTTTTCTCTTGTCCTGTTGCCTGGCACCTCCTCATCCCCAGCTCTGATCTGCAGACCACCTTTGTGCAGTGTCACCAAGCCTGAAAAAGTCCATGTCATTGAGCTGCCACTAATTATGTTCAAAGGAATTCAGGCTGAAGCTTGGGTAAATTTGGGTTTATCACAACACTCCTTGTTTGCTCTTTCTGTGGCAACCTACATGGTAGGAGGATAAAATATTTTATGGCATTCATTAGGAGCTCACTAGATGTCCTTAGGAGGTTGTTTTTTGGCATTTATTTCTGAAGTTGTTGCAATCTTCACTGTGCCAATCTCCACGGTTCTAATAAAGTAGATAGGGAAATAATGATGCATTTTTATGATGACAAGGTGTTAGGGATTAGTCTACATTTTCCATGGCTTAGAAAAAAAAGATGACCCAGTTGACTCCCTTATTTTTCCTTTAAGTTTGAAGTAAAACCCACCTGAAATAGTCTGATGTTGATATCCTTTGGCTCTTTTTTTATCACCCAATTCTTCTTTTTTTTTCATGCTTGCCTTTCAATATCTCTTTGCAGCATTCCAGCTACATATTTGAATATTGCAAAAGCTGTGAGTAAAACATTAGAACAAGAGAACACCAGATAAAAATTCCCATTTGTGGATACAAACCTCCTTAAATTGCCATTATATATTTTGATGATTTCTTAGCCTGTGGGTGCTATCACTGTAATTTGCAGTGTATAAGTTTTAATAAGTCAATTATAAATGTAATGTATGCTGAAAATATCACCACGGTACCAGCTTAATAAACAGAGCCCTTTTTTAATCTTATCCTCAAAACAGAGTTAATGTACCGCTCTTCTAATTTATAATCAAAATGCAAAACAAAATTCAGCTTAACAGTTATAGTGTAGCTGAGGTGCTTCATATCATTAAATTGAAATACCTGAAGGCAAACCTGTTCTCTGACTGTAAAAGACACTAACCAGCTACATGTGTATATGTGGATAATTCACATATTTGTGTCTGCATATGCATGTATCTGCATTTACTTCCACCTTATCTGCATTTACTTCTACCTACATTTTTAGATAGTTAGGTAACATATATACACATATTCCTCTGGAGTATATGATTTCTCAGCAAGGCACAGAGTTTATAGCAGAATGAATTTGTCATATCCACATGGCTCCAGTGCAAAAGAGGCATTTTGCAGAATGTATGCTGAAATCTGGTTCTTAATAAGGTACAACAAAACCCCAAGGAAACTCACTCAGAGAGTCTCAGCCTTACATGAACATTATTATTATTTTTTCTAATTCCCACAGCAGTCAAACCTATGTTCCTACAGGGTATTACAGTCATAACCCATCTTTTTAAAGTGTCTGAATTCTCTACATAGCAGCACTTCTGCCTTGGGAAGGCCAGGTGTGACCCTGGCAGCCAGGTGAATGGAAAAATAACCCATAGAAAGCCTGAATCCTTGTCGATATCTTTCATTTTAATAAGTTAGTTGTCTGAAAATGTCTATGTTATTCATCTAAGCTACTTCTCATCAGTGCAAAGATTAATATTTCCATATCTTCTGAGAAACCTGAAAGCTAAAGTTGCCTGGAGTGCTGATTTCTCTCTGCTAATTACACAGGAATCTTTGGTGATTAATGTAAACTGCATGCTTAAAACCGAGGTTGCTGCACTCCTTTCATTCCTGCACCCACAGTGTTACAGGGATGATCTACTGCCCAGCAGGTTCAGGATATGGCATGAGTAACCCTTTGTATTAAATATATATCAGCTTATGGGAAATCAGACTTTTTGTTCTTCTAACACTCAAGATATTTGATAAAAATTGATTTTCACTGGTGTCTTTTGAAAATAACAAAATTACACAAAGGCATAATTCACATTGTCTTGCTCAATCCCCTTCAATGACTCCTTAGTTGTTATTTACAACACAGGCACATGTGTATAAACAGTATTTACTGGGAGGCAGCAGAATGAAGTAGTGGCAGGTTAATTCATTCATTCTCCACAGAATGTTTTGAGTGCTGATCCTATTCCCATTGCCAGGATTAACCAGTGTCCACTTTGGGTCCAGTAACATGACATTCTTTTCAAAGTTACTTGCATTTAAAGGATTGTGTGGGAAAATTTGAATTTGATGGCATGTATGAAATTACCATTTGTTGCAAGATGGAGGGAAGTGAGCGGGATGTCACTGATTCCGGTGGTGACATGGATAAAAACATCTGGAACACCTTGGCTGATTTCAGTTTCAACTTAGTCCCAGGGAAAGGGCTACACCAGAAAGAAGAAAGCAACAAATCAATTCCAGATACCACCACTGAGCTGGTCTTTCCTCCCCTCAGACTGACATCTCCTAAACCTTCAAGGTAGGATTCAGAGAATGATTTGATTTGATGACATTAAAGATGATATAGTTCCAACTCCCTGATATGGAAGGGATCAAGTGATCTCATATAAGACATTCATATGATACTTGTAAGCAGATTATGAAACTTCTAGGCAGATTATTTTTTTAGGAAGTCATTCCTTTATAAAGGGAAAATGAGTACTTTTAAGACAGAATTCATATGATGTATTACAAATGTCTACTTTAAGATAAGATTAATAGGAAACAGAAAAATCCAATTTCTCTCTTTTATAGGAGAGATATCCAAGAAAACCCTCAAGACATCAATGCCTATACTCAATCCCTCTTCAGGGTGTAACTTGTCATGGTCTCAGAAGGTTTTTCTGTGTAATTTGTCTTGTTCAGCACAGACAGGTACCCATGCTCCCTTTTTTAGATGCATCTGTGATGCGGAGGGACAAAGGCGTAGCACAGCATGCCAGCATTTCCTGGGAATCAGTAGGAAGCTGGAGAGTCCATCCCCTATCTTTGTTTTCCAGGAAACTGCTAAATTTCCGGCTCATGGACTACATCTCCTTTTTGTTTGGAAAGTGTTTAGAAAATGGCCAAGATTTGGATGTGTGGGTAATTTTCCTTGTGTGCAACAACAAATAAGAAAGTTGTTGGGGTTGCAAGGTCAGAGGGAACATCGTAACTCAGAAGGCTGGCCATGAATATGATCAGCACCATCTCCTTTCCATCAGTTTTTAGCACCTGAGAGAGAAACAGGACATTGGGAAGAATTTTGTTTTTTTTTTAATCAAAATAGTTGTAATACCCCTGTACCACTGGGGTATTGCTCAGGGAGCGGCTGAGCAATTTCACATCCAGTGTGTCTAAAAAGCATGACACTTCATGAAAAGGAAACACATTTTATATCCTAGTCTCAGTTTTGGTTGGTGTTACATGAGGAAGATACACAAGATACACGTTGACAGTCCCTGAAAGTCTTCTCAAGCTGCACAGAGATAAATTGAATTGATAAAAACAAGAAATAGTTTTGAATCGAAATTTCACTTAGGACTTCCAATGGCAGAATAGAAGGAATTTTTTTTTTATTTCTTTTATAGCTTCTGAAAAGATATTTTGATTTTTGGCTAATTTTTTTCTTTTTAACTGCCTTTATTTCAGCTTTCCACCTATACTCATTGAATCTGAACTTTTATATGCCATATTAACAAAATGCATTTCAAATGCTGTCTACACAGACATTCCAAAGTACAATCTACAAGAGTGACTGATGTCCTGTGCTAAGCAGCAAACCCTTTTGCAGGAAGGCTGAAGAGAAAACCCCAAACAGCTCAAATTAGAAAGCGTTTCCTGTGACAGGTCGAAGAAATTAAATGGAGAAGTAAGGGGCATCACGAATTGTAAAATTCAAAACACATAAAAAAGTGGTGCTGGGTTCAGCTGAGGTAAAACACCATCACTCTGTTCCCAGTTCCCAGATGAAGAGCCTTGGACAGTAACCCAAGACATCCCAAGTGCTGCCATCAAACAAGCCTCCAGTGAAGGCCCGTTCAGCATGTTCTGGTAAGAAGTTTTTCTTTCAAATGGATGAAACTCCTATGAGAGCCAAGGTAATTTATCAAGGAGCTTTATTTATTGTCAAGACTGGAGGCAAAAAGTGGGCTCACCCATGAGAGGGTTAAACATAAGGGTCTCTTGAGGGTTTCTCTGTCTTGTCACTTTGCTTCTCAAAGTCAAAAAACTTGAATTACCCAGACTTTTCCTCTCATCCATGTCCTCAACAGAGGCAGCAAGCCCAGCTCCCGAGTCCTCAGTCTAGATGATGATATTATCCTCAATTTTAGGAAACCTTTCTGTTTTCCTTTTGCAGAGATAACTTTACCCCACCTCAGTGATAATTTCATCCTACTTGAACCAAAGAAATAACCTAGGAGGAAATAAGTGAGGATGTGTATGCCTAGATTCACAGATCATTACTTTTCCTGCCCACTCCTCTCCTCCTCCCAGCTTACCTTAAGCTTTCATGGAAATCTGGAGAACTTAATAAGAGATATCAGAGATAATGTTTTCCGACACTTGCAAAGCGTGCCTTGCCTTCCAGACAGGATTTCCTCAGTCTGCTCAGTTCTAGATAGGAAACCATCCTTCGGTCTGCCACTACCACTCAGGCACAACAAGGGAGAAAGGGGCATTGCACAGAACATTTTCCACTGCTGTGCCGTATCTCATTTACTCTTGCTACTGAAATACACAGCCTCTAATTAGCTTGTCCAGCTCCGCTCTTTCTTTTTTAATCTGAGATGGAAAAAGAAAAAAAAGTCATTTATTACTGACTAACAATCATTAAAACTTGTAACTAGTTTGTTTATTGAAACCAGACGGCATTTCCTCCCCTTTCCAACCTGCCACTGTGTGGTATATTCACATATAAGGCATCAATAATTATACAATGCATTACAAATGAGCTTTTAAAGCCAGGATGCAAATTAGGAATGTAAATGTGGCTTCTAAATTGGCTATGTTAATATGAAATATGATTCTTTCTAATAGAGTGGGAGTAAGCCCCAGTGGTATTGATCTTTTCCCTTTTCTGCTTGAAACCCCCCCAGTTAAGCAGCAGTGTCTTTTCACCTCCCCTCGCTGAGACTCATCTGGTCAAGTCGAACTCTTTCCTCTTATTTGCCTGTGCTGAGCCATGAGCACTAAATGAAGCGAGTAATTTGGTGCATTGTTGGGGGGGACGGGAGGAGGGGGACTGGGGAAGGGGGGCAGCTGACAGTGAATGGTGTCAGCTGCAGAGGCAGCAGAAAAAGCCGACATCTTAATAAAACAGCCTCGGGCAAAATCCCATTAAAGCCTTCAGAAGCTTGTTTCCCTGCAGTTGAGCAGGTAGGCGTCGTGCACTGCGTGGCAGCCCTGAGTGCTCTCTGGGAGCCCAGTTCAAAAAAAAAAAAAAAAGAAAAAAAATTAAAAAAAAAAAAAAAAAATAGGGGGGAGGGGGGAAATTGAGTGCTTTTTTTCACCCCCCCCCCTCCCTTTCCACCCCCCTGATCTAAATCATCCAGCAGCCTCTGCTCCTCAGAGTCATTTGCAAGGCAGAGAGGGAGGGAGGAGGGCGAGGGGGCGCGGCGGGAGCGTGTGCGCCTTGATGTGCGGGGACCGAGTGCCTGTGCAGGGCCAGGAGCTGCTGCTCGCCCATTAGCGCTCCTGCCCAGACCTCGGGCTGACCTCTGGCGAGCTCAGGGAACGGGGGGACACGGGCGGAATGACAATGAGGAGATGATGGGGCACCAACCTGAGCGCGGTGCCACCTCCGGGACGGGATGGGGGGAAAAGGATGAGAACAATGGGAAAAAAATTGTTTTTCTCTCACCCACCAAATCTCTGCTGTTCCGGCATTAATTCCTGCTAGATATTTGTGAGGAGAAATTGATGCCTTAGGATTTTAGCTTTTATGGTTTTCATGTATTTGGAATCCTGCAATTCTTTAGGGTGTAACTCTAAACTCCGTACAGAGCATCCGATACTGCCTTCGCGTTTTGGTCAGACAGAACGATTCCTCTCTAGGCCTGGGAATCAAGGACACCTCACTGACTCAGACCCCAGGAAATATAAACAAAAGCAGGTTGGGGAGCAGCAAACTTGGGTTAAATGACCTCATTACCTGAAGCTGTAATTGGGAGATCAATCCCCAATATGCAAATGGACCAAACTTATAAAAGTATGAAAACCCACGACCCATCATCCATTTTTGTGTGTAGCTCCTGCAGAGAGCTTTGTCTGCCCTAAATGTACCTGAAGGCCCTTCAATAAATATAAACAATTTTTATTCTCTTAAATTTGTCTGGCCTCTGTTTTTAGAAAGTCCCAAAATGCATCAAAATCACCCCATGCATGTTTTGTTTGAATGAGCAGTGGATGGACTTAAAACAGACACCACAATACCAGGGACAGGACAGGACAAGCACACAGAGTCAGGGAAATCACCTCTGTCCTTCAACAATCATGGCTTCAGTAAGAAAAAATACCCAGACACAATTAAAATGCGCAACTAAAATTTCTTTTCAACCCCTTTTCAGCCTGGAGATGCCTCCTCAGTGCCACACACATCCTTTGATTGATGATGCTTCTTCATGGATGAATTCTGGGTGTATGGACTTCTGGAGCATTTCTAGACACTATTTATACAGGTTTAAATTGCAGAGGTCTGGTGGATATTGACAGTTCAATGCACAGGAAGGAACAATTCTGCCTGACTCATACCATCATGCAGCTGATCTGACTCTAATAAAGTATGGCAGCCTCCTAAACAGATAGAGGATGCACTTTGTACATTTGAAAGACCAGTCAGGTCTCTTAAGAGAATACAGTCTGCTTTGGCTCAAGATCACTGTACCTCTGCATTGTTTATTTAATGTTTGATGGGTGTCTGGCTGGGAAAAAAAAAAAAAAAGTGGCTTTCTTAAGTTAAATCAATTTTATCTGTTCTGTCAAAACCGTTTGGGCTTGTGAATGACCCTGTGCTGAAAGAATCTCCTCAATCATCTGGAACTTGGTGCAGCAGCTTTTGTTCAACTATCAATCATTTCTGCTGAGGGCAAGGAAACAAGAAGTGTGCTTGGCTCTTATTTCAGCCAAAAACTACAGTTAAATCTGTACACTTCATTTCTCTGTCTGTAAATCAGAAAGAGGAAGAGCCAAGCTTTTTCTTTGCCCAGCCTCTGCCATAGATATTACATATCTGTAATATCCAGGCAAGTACCAGAAGGAATAATAAGATTTCTGACAAGGAGAACTCTCATTCCATTATGGCTAAATTACCTTGGTTTAGCCAGAATCATGAGACCCAGTTGAGCCACCAGCTGGGTACATTTCTTCAGTAGGAGCTTCTCTATATTTCAGTTTTTCCCTGGAGCTCAGCTAGAAAAATCTCAAATCATTTGTGTACCCTGAATTCTTACTTCTTTTTCCCCTCTGTTCTTTACCATCTTTGTTCACTCTTTATCAATTCCTCAATTTCCCTACTTCCTTGCCTTCCTTGCTTTTTATTTTTAAATCTATCTTTTTACTCTGGAAAGTCCCAAATCATTTACCAGCCTGCAGTTTTAAAGTTTGATTCCCCCATGAGTGCACATCCACTGGCAGAAGGTGAACAAATGGGATTATTTCCTCACCTCTGAAAAGCAGCCACTTCTGAGGTAGAGCACTGTCTTCAACATGTGCCTTGGCTCTCTGGAGAGGGAATGAAGGATAACCTTTTCACCTGAAAGTACCTTTTTTAGGTAAGCTGAATATAACTTGGGATCAAGCCAGAACACCACAGTTAACACTTCTTTCTGAGTATAGCCTGGGATTATGACCAGAAATGTCAGGACATTCCTTTAATGTCTTTCTATCAGACCTGTAAATGGAAACTGCAACAGTTTCATCTTCCTTTTTTGTATATTTATTGCAACTGTGTGTGTGTCTGTGTATGTGTGTGTACACTCCAAGCTTTTGAAAGCAGAGCCCTCTGGAAAGACAAACAGATTCAACCAACCAGCAGAGAATACTTTCACAATGGTAATCTTTTTAGTTCATTCATGTTCCAGTGCATCTCATCATATTTGCAATGCTTTCTAATGCCTCTGAGGAAAACCAAATAAAATTTTGTGGTAGAGCCCCAGTAAGGGCTTCCTTTTCACAATGTTCTGCAGTGAGATATTGTTATTTCAATGATGTGACAGTAGACATACACTATCTCCATCTCCTCTTTTGGGTTCTTTTTCTGGCCATGGATTGTTTCTACAATTCAGTCTGGCTGAAACTCATTTGAATATCAATAAATCTACCTGTCCTCCATGTCTGTTAATGCTTTCTTTTGTACAGTCCCAATTCCCTTGCCCTGGTACAAGCTCTCTGGGTCCTTAACATTAACTACATCTGGTCTGCAGAAGTTCAGCTTCTGAGAGAATGTTTCTGCCTCCTACCTGAAGTTTCACTGTGGCCAAGACGAGATTAAATCCTTTAAGTTTACAGAAGAAACCATGAAAGGGTCAAGAACAAAGTAAACTCGGGGAAGACACCACTTTAGGTCTCAAGATTGGAGGCCTCACTTGGATTAAAAGAGGCCACTTCCATGCCTTGTACTGTCTTGGTGAATCATGTGATGCATTACCTTGAGTGACACTGGTGAAAAAAAGGAAATCTTTGAGGTTCTACAAGTTTTTCTGCAATTTTATGGTGAGGTGACATTGCTAAACCAAAGCAGAACATCTCTAGATCTAACTTTCCAAAATTCATATGAAGTTTGGCCCAGACAACCATTGGAGAGAGAGCAAAGTCTTTTTGGGAGCAGCAGTAACCTTTACATGGGAAACATCAGCAGCAAGATTGTGACAATTTATTTTTTTTTCTGTGTGAGTTAAAACATGGAGATTCTGGATTCCTGACCCAGTTGCAAGAACTAGGAAAATCCTAGCATAGTTTTCCAGGCTTGCTTTACTATTGTTTTTTTCCCCCCAGTATTGCATGAAGAGTAGAGAAGTAAATCTACCTTTGGTACCTCCATTGGATTGACCTTTATATTAAATATATATTACTGTTGTGTAGTTCATTTGATCTCCAAAGGGTGCAGGAAAATGTAGTTAATTGGTTTAAAATGCTTGTAAATAAGGAACCCTAACAATGGCTGATCTGTGAAAAGGACAAGCAAAATTTGTTGCTTTTCTGCTTTCATCAGTGTAGTAGCATGTTTGCTACTGACAAAAAACCCAAAACAGCAAAAGGAAATCTGGCATCAACAGAGAGCACAATACTGAGTGAGTCAGGATACAGAGCCTTATTTTCCCTTAGATCTGTCATACACACCCCTGTGTGTCTGTGTGCACATGCATAAATTCATATGTATGCAAAAATATGTAATAGCCTGTCTGTTATGTGTTTGTATACATTTGAATCAGGTGTAAACACCAAAGCAAGTGAGGGTGCATTTGCATATTCAGGTACAATTATTTCTTGAAAAGCCACCAAAAACCCTCCTCTCTGTGTCTGTTCCTGCTTCCACACTGACGTGCATAAGAGCACACCCTTCTCCTCCTGATTTTCTTGTCAGAACTCTTTGAAAGAAAATATGGAATTTGGTATTCCATCCTGGTGGAGAACTTAAATTTATAGTGCTATTCTTTTTCCTTTCTTTTTCTTTTTTTATTTTTTTTTCCAAGCATAATCAATGAAGAGAAAGTGTTCCAATTTTCTTCAGCTGCTTATGTTAATTCCTGCAAGGACCTTCTCATCACCATGATCCATCTCTCACGCAGTCAATTTCTTTGAAGTCTCTGTGAGGAGATGTCTCTCAAGTGTCCTCACTGAGTTACCACCAGGGTTCTGTAGTTGAGGAAGGTGCAAAGAATGGGTCTGGGTCAGCTCTGTCCTGACCCACCAGAGACATGAGAAAGAGCAGAACTATGATTATGTGCTCTCTTAATGTGCTACATGTATTAAAACCACAAACAAATTATCAGGTTGCATAAAGAGGCACCTCAAATAAAACTTTCCTGCATCACAAATACTAAGGATTTAATTTGCTGCATGAATTTGAAGTACATTTTTTCCATGGTCTTTTTCCACTGAAGTCAAAAGGAAGTCTTTCATTCTCTTCTGTATTTCTCATCATGTGAAAAATCCCATTGAATTCACAGGATGTATATGAACAAATATTTAAGCTTCTACACACACTTTCTTAGCAGGATCAAAGCCTAAGGTCAAATCTCATTTCCAAAAAGCTTCTTGCCTTGAAAATCAAAGCAGGTTTAGTGTAAAAGAAATCCTCATTGTTGCCTTCTCTTTCCATTTAGCCATGAAATAACCCATATCTCTTGGAAAAAAAATCTTCCAGAAGAAGGAAGATGAGGAATACAGGCCTGTGTGAGATTCTGTTTGTCTCAAGACAAGACAATGAATCTGTGATTTCTTAATAATGGTGTAAAATACTATATTTTAAAGATATACACCTACAAACTCCTAAACAAATATTTTTCTACTATACCTCATTTGTTTTTCTGTCTTTAAGATGTCACCTTAAGCTGATGCTCTAAACTAATCAATTCTGTTCTGAAAAATACTCAATATTTCAGCCAGTTTTATCTTGTCATATTCCTACCTTCCACATATTTTAAGAGGGTTTTTTCCAGGGCTCCAGTGAAAACTCTTCCATTATTTTGGCACAAGAATTTCCTGGTATGACGTGTGTTTTGGGTACCACAGGAAGGAACTGTTTCCACCATTCTCATCAAGTTGCATTAGCCTTGGGGCTAGTTACCTGCAAGTTGCTCCTTTGCTAGTAAATTAGTGTCAGGACAGTGAAATCAGATGCCAAAATTAACTGTTTATAGAAATAAATATTTAGAGAAGTCGTTGACATCTTTTGGCATGGACCAGCTTGCACTTACCCCCTTCAAATAGTGAGTGCTGTGGTTGGTCTCAGTACAGTTCAGAGGAGCAGAAGGGTGAGACCAGTCTATCCTGAAAGACAATAAACATGAAAATAATGCAAGATAATAAACACAATAAAAAACATGAAAGATAATAAACATATTAATAAACATGGCCAGTATTTTACTGGTAAAAGTGTACTGGGAGAGACTCTGCCTTAAATTCCATCAAAATGCTTTGAACTGTCCTCAGACTGCCTGCCAGAGGGGGCTTTGCCTCCACTTCTCCCAAATATTGCTCAAACCTCATGTCCAAGTCAGATCCCAGCCATGGCTTTGCTGGGAAAGGCCCAGGGTGGATTTTGAGGACAGAAGGACATGCAGGAGTCTCTGTTTACCCACATGGAAATGAAGATGTTTAGATAGATATATCCACATCCACAGAATGGAATTTTAGAGCGCAACCTTGATGCAAACAAATAGAAGAAAAATGAAAAACTTTTTGGCATTCACATTTGTTTTGGGTATAGGGGATGTTAGAATGAGAAAAATAACTGCATTTGAATTCATAAATCAAAACAGCATTTTGTTGGAGTCTTTTTCTGGTTATAGGCAAACTAAGCCCCTGAATTCATATCCTCCACTGAGCAATATCTATACAGTTACTGTAAAGCAATTTTGTCTTCAGATTAGTTAGGGGTAATTCTATTTTGGTTTATAAAGTCAATGGAGCATAACATTGTCACAGGATAGTGGTATCCCACTGCTACCTCGTTTAAGCAATCAAGCAAAAAATAAAGCATATGTTACACCTTGTAATGTATTTCTCATTCTTGTATCCTTACACTATTTTCATTGTCATAATGATCCAGTATGTCTTTATCTGCTTGGACTTTTTATATAAGTTAGCTTCTCTCTAAGGTTTACAAATTAATAATTTAACCAACAGCCATGTACCATATCTTATTTTTTCACCAAGAAGCACAGCCTTCCTGAGTTACAGTCCACAGAAGATTGTTCAGCTACAAGAGAAATGGCCTACATCTGACAGCAAACTTGGGCTGCTGTTCCGTGTCGCCTGCCTGATCCGTGCTGTGTTAGGTGAGCCTCAGTCTCCGTGCTCCTCTCAAAAGAGCGACTTCCACAGACTGTTTCTGACACACACGAGGGCAGGAAGGCACCTGAGGCTGGTGTTCAGCAGGATTCCAGGGAAATAGCGTGTGACTCTTGTAGGAAATGAGAAATGAGATCATTTCTTCTCTCTCACTCAACTGAAAAAATGAGAGGGCAGGTTTATGCTTAAAGTATTTGATGCAGATCAAAACGACTGTGCTGAACACTTGGTTTAGCCCTGTGAGACTTGGGGTGGGAGACATTGCTTCAGAAGTACTTAGGAGGATGCTAAAGCATGCCAAAACCTCTGAAAATTTCTAAAAGTCTAAGAAAACTAAAAATTTTCTAAAAGCCATTAGGAATTATGATCCTTGATAATTCTCTTTTGCTTTATACCATTAAGATATAATTGCAAGGTGAAAAAAAGATGGAAAACATCATTGCTCACACCCTTCATGCTACTACACATTCATATTATCTCTCTCATAAGTAGTTCAGAAAAGTGCTGCTCAGGCAGTATAACCAAATAACAGGAATCTACATTCACAGTCTCAAAGTGGAGATGTGGAGTCTCAGTTAAGTTTCTTAAATATCAGCATCTTTAATGAAATTCTAAATATCATACAGTGTTCTACTTCTCCTCCATCCATCAGTGCAGAAGGGTGTAAAACTCATCTATGTCCTGCATCACAGATGCCACCTTGTTGGTGTTTCAACCATCCTTGGTCTTTTAAAATGACACCAAATGTCAGTGCAGAGTCAGTGCTTGGTGTACTCTCCATTCGTTCATCAGTAAAAACAGTAAGACAGAACCTTCTTCCTGAACTTTTAATATAATTTTCCTTTGTTACTCTCTTCTGGTGAGATTCTGGTAGTGTCATTAGTTAGTTAGTGTTATTGTTTCATAGATTGCTTTAAAAGCTGTTTAGGGCTATTATATCCTTACTTTGTTCTTAAAGTCTTAAGAAGAATAAAATTACAAAATTTTTCTCTGAGGGTGGGGAGGCCCTGGCACAAGTTACCTATAGAAGCTGGATCTGCCCCATCACTGGAAGTGTCCAAGGCTGGGTTGGATGGGGCTGGGAGCAACCTGGGATAGTGGAAGGTGTCCCTGCCCATGGAAGAGAATTGGAATGAGAGGATCTTTCAGGTCCTTTCCAACCCAAACCATTCTGAGTTGCTTTCCCTACTCTGTGGTTAAGTGACAGTAGATATGGTGCTGGAAATATTTTTTTTTAATCTTGGATGGAATTGTAAAGGAGTCTGAGAGGACAAATCTGAATACTTAAAAAAAATTAAGATAAAATACTCTGGGAACCTGGCAAGTCTGAAATGTAATTTGAACTTCTGTGCTGTAAATGGAATGAATTTTTGTTTTGTGTTTTATGCAGTACGCTGTACCTAAGAAACTTTACCCATGACCAGTACTGTTGAGGAGGGGAGAGAAGGCTGATGAATGAAACACTGACTAGTTGCAAGCAATATTTTTATTTCAGTAGGAAATAGAAGAGTCAAATTTTAGTTTTCCAAATCCAGTCTGCAAAATTCTTATTCCTTTAAGCTGCACCAGGATGTGAGGAGTGCATGGGAATTAACAATCTAATATAAATTCAGAAATATTCCTTCTTTGAAGAAGGGTCTGGTCCAGATGATGAACCAAGATTCCATGCAACCTAAATGGTTCTATGACTGAATTATTTTCCTTTTTCCACTTGGGAGGCCTGTAGTGAATTAGCATATATGTGGTACTGATGATCTAGAGCTTGAGCCTAGAAACAAAACAAAGAGTCACACAAATTAACTGCAGCATTTAGATGAAAACAAAAATCCTTTGTCAAGTTCAGTGTTTTCTTTGTACATCTACAACCGAATTGCAATATTTTGATCCCTTTTTCAACCAAGAGCTCAATGGAAGTCAATGTAACTCCAAGCTGTATTACAGGGGTTTTAACTCAGTTTCCAAGGCAAACTATATATGCAAGTCACAGACTCTCGATTTTGTACTGAGAAACCCAAGATTTACTTTTTTTTTCTCTGTCAGAAGCCAGGACACTAATCCTGGAAAAAGAAAAAAAAGTATTGATCCTATACCTATTAATTTAAAAATATGTGGTTTTGAACTCAAGCTGGCTTTGAGGAAGCTGTAATGAATACGAGTCACGATCCAGCATACTTTACTTCTTTTGACTAATGCCCTTTTCCATAGGAACTGTGAAAGGGAAAAAAATACCTTCTTTTGCAGTTATTCTTTCTTATTTATATACACACTCTGGGGCAAATGACTTTCCTGTCACTGGAGGGACATCAAAAAGGAAAGCAGTTGCAAATTTCTCACAGAGCTGAACTTCCTGGAATACTTTACTTGGCTTCCAGAAAATATTATTTTAAAAAGTGGTTTCTTAGTTTCACTTTCTCCTTGAGGCAGGTGGAACTGAGAAATAGCTAAAGGGTGGTTCCATAACTAAAGAATTGTCTAGAGTATTTTATCTTGATTTTTTAAAGTATTCAGATCTGTCTTTTCAGACTCGTTTACTATTAGTAGGACTTCCTGCTGATATTTTTATACATATATTTTTTTAATTCCCTGCTTGAAATAACATAAATGAGAGAGATAATATTTTCAAGAAATTATTAATGCTTCAATTTTTTTTTTTTTGATTGGGTTTTTTGAGCTCATCCAAAATTTTGAGTTCATCAGAAAATCTCAGGTGCACAAGAGTTCTTAAGAATTTAAATGTGTTTGGTTTAAGACTAATTTGTATTTATAATCAAGGGATGGGAAAGGGATTTTTATTTGTTTTTGTTTCATCCCTTGACCATTAGCATCAGACCTGATTCAGCATCTCTTATGTAATAATTCAAGTGGTGAAGTGGTGACAATCCACTCAATATTGGTTATAACAGATCACTAGTAGATTGAGTGAGATTTTTTTTCCCCAAAAGGTTTTCTAAAGTTAATACCAGCTAGAAAATGACAATATTAAACAATGCCAGTGAAAACTGCTACAGCAGATGTAAATATTTATCTCAAGGATTGAAACATGGTTTCAGGCAAAAGCTCCTCCCCTGTTATGAAGTTTTGGTTTTAAAAAAGTAAATGTTCTGATTGAAGGTAGTGCTCTCCAATTCTTTTTAATAATTTGAAAAAAACAGAAGAAAATAAAAGAACCTTGCAAAATTTTGCCTGGAAATACACTTATTTCTGTTCTGGAAGATTATTGCACGGCCTTATGGGAGCAATGGGATGGGTACTTCTGGAGTCCCTTGGATGCTTTGGAACATATCATATTATCCATAAAGTGTTAAAACCTTTCTTCTTGGTAAGTGGTGATGGGATTTCTGTAGCTTCTCAGAAGATAAAGTCCAGCTCTTTTACCAAATAGGATTGCACAACCTACCCAAGATTTAACAGTAAGTTTGGACTTTTGTATTTGGATCATATGATAAGGGTTTTGTGCAGCCCCCTGCAAAGTTTGGGCTGTCTACTCTCCCACTTCAATAGAGTTTGAATATAATATCTTATCCTGTCTTTTTTCCACTAATAATTTCAGCCTTTCCCTAGGCCAGTAGATCACCTTCAAATAATTTTTGGCTTTAGTGTCCAAGTGATGGAAAAGGAAGAGTTCTTTCATTCCTGCAGGGCATATCTATTCTAGTCTGCTAGAAATATACCTATACTACTGGTTTACTGGGTATGTATATATATATATATATGTATATATATATATATATATATATTTATCCATGTATATATATACATGCATACATATACATATACACACACACACACATATATATATAAATATATATATATATATATATTTTATTTTTGTTTTTTTCCACTAGGGTTCTGGCTCCATGCAGTTGAGGGAAGTCCTTTCTCAGCTATCGAAATTTGAATCTCCCTGCCTAACAGGATTCTTACCAAAGGCATTCCTTCTTCTGGGGAGTCTAACTCTACTAACAGACAGTCTGTGTGGCAGCGAGTATTTTCTCCAACAGATCCTAAATGCACTGTGAATGATCAAAGTGTTGACTAAAATTTATTACACTAATCCAGTGTAGTTCTCTTTCCTCAGTGAAAGTCCTTCAGAGAGGTTTTTAAGAGCCTCTGTCAAGAATAAGTAAGTCAGAGTTAGTACAGGAGGTTTAGAATTAAGATATGGTAATTTTAACAGCAATAGTTCTTGGTCGATAATTTTTCCCCGATGAGGGCAGTGAGACCCTGGCACAGAGTGCCCAGAGAAGCTGGGGCTGCCCCTGGATCCCTGGAAGTGTCCAAGGCCAGGTTGGACAGGGCTTGGAGCAAGCTGGGATAGTGGAAGGTGTCCCTGCCTATGGCAGGGTTGGATCACAGTGTCTCTAAAACATCCCTTCCAACTCAAACTGTTCTATTGGTTCTGTGTAGTTGAACTTGTGGGTACATGACTTAGTTTCACTGAGTGTTGTCACGGTACCCCAAGCTAGTAAAAAATCCCACATGGTTTACTACACCTTCAGTGCTCTGCTGTAACTGTTGCCACAGCACTAAGTGTATACACAAAATACACCACAGCAGTGCACTTGCATTTGTATTCAGGACAAACTACTAGTTCTAACCTAATTTCCTTATAGATGTTACAGACCTCTAGTTTGACTATAGCAGTATCCTGCCTTTGCCTTCACCTTACACAAGAAACACTCTCTAATTTGATGAAAACCCACACATTTATTTTAGATTGCCAGACAAATTTTTACTGGAAGCTGTTGCGAAGGGGGAAGGGAGGGTTTCTTTCCAAGGGCAACAAGCTGCCAGACAGCAGAAATTCAGTTTCGGTCCCTAAGATGCTGGAGCAATTGAGTCAGGCACGAATCTCTCTAAGGCATCGCTGCAACAATGTAAATATGAGAAGCCACAAAGGTGACCTAGAGTTGTCTTCTTCCTCCCATCTCTGGGGTGGAAAATTTTCTGCCGTTTCCTCTAGATGTGGTTTCTGCCAACCCTCTCTCCATTTTCATCTTTGCCTACAGAAGTCTCCGTGGAGGCTGGTAGAAAGGGATGTCTGGGCACTGAGAACTTGTCATATTTACTACTTTATCCTCTACCAGTCTGCAGGGGGAAAAGTTGCTGTGAAAGGTGAATAGATGGAGCGGGAAAGTGTCTGACTTTGGAAAGAAACATTTAGTACAGAGACTTTCAGACTTTATAAAATTTCAGCTGCAGCTCTCTTCTCCTCCCCATACACAGACAAAATCCAGCCAGTGTCTCAACCAACCTTTCAGAACCTTTTTCTGGCTTGAGGCTAATTGCAGCTCTGCATTCTGGGAAATACAGAGGGTATCCCAGCCATTGAAACCAGGTCTTCATTTGGACCTGCTTTCCCTCCTTATTAAACTGTTGGTAATTTGGTACATGAGAGGGCTGCTCCTGCGAGCAAGAGACACGGCCCCCTCTCCATCCTCTTATACTACAAAGCTTGCATTTTTCATAGTGGATTAGCAAGTCTAGACATCTTATAAAATGTCAATGAACGTATGGATCTTCAGTGTATATTTCTCAGGAGAGCTCTGCTTGTTTGCAATGCCTCTCTCTCAGGCCGATCAATACAGCCACAACAGCCTTTTGCATTTTCTGTCAGAAAACAGAACCTTGCTCATTGGATTTTTTAGTTTTCCTTCCTCTTTCCAAGGCAGTTAATCAAACAGTGGAGGTAGAGAAAACAGAGGGTGGGCGGGCAGTTGGATCGTATGCTGAGCACCCAGGGAAGTTGTGAATAAAGTGTTTTATTTTAATTATTATTACCAACCACGGAGGCACGATAAGAATTATCAGGAGAAAAATCATACCTCAGGGGCGAGACAAGGACTGGGGAAGAGAAGGGAAAGGAGGAGCAGCTGAGTGCAAGAACCCCCACGGGATGTGATTATCTCCTGATAACAACATCCCCAGACTTATTGCTATTATGAAATTTCATTTTTCCATTTTTTTAATATACAGATACATATATAAATTATTTAGGTGAAGTATTTCAATTCCCTGCAAACCACGAGTTTGCATTAAAATGCTTCAACTGTGAGATCCCAGGTATATTAATTTCCACTCTTTGAGGATGCTAAGCAGTCCATCAGAATAAACTCTTCATCCTCAGCTGTTTTATGATATTATTACAATGTATTTTAGTTGGGGAATGGTGGGTGGAACAAGCTTTCAGAGAAATAGACTTGTTTGGGTTCCATTTGATTGCTGGAGGGGAAAACCACATAAAATGACTCTGGCTGTTCAGTAAGGCATCCTGATTTCTTATTATTATTATTTCTTCCCCAGCACAGTTCTATTTCTTCTCTCCTTTTCAGAAGTCCCTTGTCCTCTCCCCATCTACTAACAGAAAAGGGGGATTGCAGTCACAAGACACAGGCAACTCAGCACCTCCTTTCACCTGTGTGATTTGTATGTTATTTTCTAGCAATTATATATAAAAATGGGAAAAGGTTTATGCTGTTACTGAAATCAATCTCACAATTTCATTTGTGATTTAAAAATTTTTAGTGCTGAAATATACTTTAAAAAATCCATCTTGTTTTTTTTTTAGGCTGGCCCAGATTATGCTTGTTCTTTCTAATTTTCTTTTAATTTTCCAGAGGATTTTATTTCAATTCTAGACTCTGACTACAGTTCACAGATGTCATTTTTGGTTAAAGTTCATAGAATCAACAAATGGTTAGGGCTGAAAGGGACTTTAAAGGTCATCTCATTCCAGCCCCCCACCATGGGAAGGGACACTAGACAGATTTCTTAGGAATCACTGGAAATCACAGGGATCACTTTGCTCATTGGATCGGTTTTAAAGGCCTTTGGATGTAGTAAAAAGCGCTGTAGAAACTTTAACATGAGGGCTTGGTGTCAATCACATAAGAAGGAAGAGAATATTTTTCTTCCTTACACATTAAATTCACAAATTCCTTTAATAATTCCTTTGGTTGGTTGGTTTGGTTTTTTGTAATCCCAAAAATTCTGTATCAGGGAAAACACTGTAGTGTGTAATGTGGCCAAAACCTCTGGTTCGTAGAAAACCCAAAATGCTGCACAGGATCAAGTGAGATAAATCTTTTCCCATAAAGTTTTCATCTTCTTTTGTTGTCCACATGTTCTTTAAGCTATTCCCTTTTCTAAATTATTCCCTATGGAATTATCTGTGATACCTACAGAAAGATTTGGGGGAAGGTAATATACTAAGCCAAAATAGAGTTTAGGGGAATTTTAAAGTGTTAAAGTGTAAACATTTAATACTCTTAGATCTGTGGTTATGGTTTTGATATGGTCTCCTTTCTGTTTCCTATCAAAAAGAGTGAGAGCCTGGGAGTGTAATATTCTGTTCCAGTTTGTTTTCTGATAAGGCTTTGACAATTATGTTTTGCTATGAAATGATTTGGAAACGGGAAAATTCAGACTGGGAAAGAGAAGTTCTACACTCTGATGAAGACAATATTGATTCTTACCTCTGTTTCTGCATTTGCAGTAATTTCACTGCTTGATTTGTGTGTTGTTTGGTGCTTTTTATCTCTGCTGACATCTCTGGAACAACACCTGATACACATTTGTTCAGGCAAAATCCCAGTCAGCCCTGCAGAATCCATCCAATTCTTCCCCTTCACTAATGTAGCACACAGACATAAAAAGTGAACTGAAGACAATGTTTCCTAGGCTTTTTTAACCTACTTGAACCATTTTCTGAGAAAGAAACCCAACACTACTCTGCTTTCAGTCAAATGAATGCTTTATTTCAGCTGTAGAGATCACAATACAATTGCAACCTACGGACTCACTGATCTTAGTTGCTCTGATATCACTAAGAAAATCTTACACCACTGAAAAGTAAAGATAATACTACAGATCCTTGTCTTACATAACCTCCTTTAGCTCAGTTGAAATCAATGGAATCATATTTATTCAGTCCCTGGTGATGTTCTAGCTCAGGATCAGCATCACATGCCTGATGGGGTATATACAGACAAAACAAAAGTTAAAAAAAATATAAACACATATATACATACACATATATGTATATATATGCACATTCATATGTTTATGCTCAGGAATATAGTTGCAGAAGATTCAAGTTTTCAGGAAAATCCATAAATTAGTATATGAAGGGAGAAGGCCAAGCTTCTGAAACCCAATCTGAGTGGATACTCTCAGAGCAGTCACCCCTCTGCCTGTGAGCCTCAGAGAATTTTGCAGCAGAAGGGTGATTCAATGGATGCTTTGCTGTTTCCAAGCTCTAGGTGACCTCTCTCATTTGTTCCACCTTGTGCTGAATCTCTGAGGGGTCTTGTTTAAAAGACAGCAATAAGGTTTAGGAAAAACAAAAGTTGAAAACCTTAAGGGTTCTATGCAAATTTAATCGTAACAGATTTAGGAACATGATGTTATTTTGATAGAAGCCCTAGCAGACACCAAACAGGTTCATAGTCAAGTATAAGAGAATCACAGAATCAGTTTGGTTGGACAAGACCTCTGAGATCATTGAGATCAAACTTTACAAGCTGGAATAAATTATTAAAGTGCTATTATTTTAAGTATTTGGTGGCTATGTAAACATTTTGCTTTGTTAGAGCACATAAGCTCAAACACATAAAGCTCACTCAGTCCAAACATCACTAAAAGACCTGATATAATTTTGCCTCTATAAAAATATTTCAAGTCAGTTTCAAGCTGGACAGGGGAATGTTGTGACCATAAACTGCTTTCCTTAAGAGGGCATAGCTAATTTTCAGGAGGAGAGGCATGCACTATGCAGAGTTCAAAGGAATGCCACAAACCTGATCCATGGGTTGGAAAACAAGCTCTGAGATATCAGGATTAAGGAGCTCAACTCAGATTATCAAAGGGAGAGTGGAGAGGTGAGTTGATCACTGCATAAGGTGCTTAGAAATGTTTGATAGCAGGGAGCTTGTCATCCCTGCTAACAAGGGCATAACAACATCCAATGTCTGGAAGATGAAGTTTACATAAATACAGCTTATTTAAATAAGATGGAATTCTCTGGTACTGAGAGGATGTGGCTTATTGCAGCTGACCAGTGCAGATGTGCTTGGCTTTTGGATTTTTTTTAAGAGTAATTTGACTTCTATTTACCCATCTATTTTGATTTAGGTGTTGGAATAATTATTTGGTCTGTGTCTGCAGCAGCAGCAGGAGGAATCCGAATGCCTCACTTCAAGTACCTGGAAGGAATCCATGGTGATATGTCTTCTGCATATTCAGGAACAACACAGTCTATATGTAGGCAATGCTTACAATTCCAATTCATGTTTCTGAATTTTAGCCTGATATTTGTTAGAGAATTTTTTTTGAGGGAATATCTTGGCTGTTGATGATTTTCCCTCCTCTGAAATGTAAGAGGTTGTTTGCAGCTGGAAATGGGATATGAAAGAAAAATTTATTTTGATCCCTGTTTTCTACATACTTGCCATCTACACTGGGCTGGATGTTTTGAGTGAGATTTGTTCAGTTCTCATCAGTTCTTCAAGGATCTGACCTCCCTCAAGTCTATAGGGTTTTTAGCACTTAAACTCTTCTCCCAACACATTTCATCTTCCACTTGTCTGTGTTGAATTTCATCTGCTGTTGTGTTGCCCAATTACCTACAGCAGTTTAGTTAGGTCCACCTGGAGTTCCCACCAATCCTCATGGGCCCAGATAACCTAAATAATTTTATGTCTGTGTCATAATAGCCATAAAATAATTCTGTGTCAAAACAATTTTGTAAATTGGTGTTTCAACATTTGTCCTGAGCGCAGCTGAACAAAACCCTTTGTGTATAGCTCCAGTCTCTGCGCCTCAAGGACTCCCCTATTATACACCTGTTCTTGACAGATTGAGGCCTAAAACGGGAGAGCTTAGTCACATATTAACCAGCAGGAAGAAAGTCTCTCCTTTTTATTAATGCCTGCCTACGAGTTCAGTGTTTGGAATTCAGTCCTACCTATAAATCAACATCAGAGACTACAACCCAGTGTGTTCAAGAGCTTTGTTTAAACATCAAAAGAAGAACACAGACAAGCGCTATGGTAGAAATATAACTAATCACTTGCAAATACATCTTTCCTGTCAGTAGGAGCTTAACCTTTTTGTTTAATGTTACTGCAGGAAAATGCACTTATTTACAGTCTATGTATTTTCTTTAAAGCAATAGACAGGTTTGCTATGAAAAATGATCATATTTATTACTGCAATAACACAAAGAGGATTTTAGAAGTGTTCAGTTGCAGGAAGATTTATGGAATCTCGGGAATTTCAAGGCTTCACAATGATTAATAAGAACAGGAATTTCTGAGATTCCTGAACATGTTTGGCCAGCCTGTCACTTGATAAAACAACAGTTAACTAGTAAGGAGAAATATATGTAAGGCTTTTGCTTGTTTGTTGGCTAGTAATGAACACAACATGATTGGATGTGGCACATTGATTAGATCAAATTAACTTCACACTTTTTCCTGGCTTTCTTAGCTCGTAGGGGACTCCACTAGGATTTAGCCATAGTGTGCAGAAAATCCTAGAATCTATAGACCATTCCCTTTAATTTGAATGCTGCAGATTATGGATAAAAGATTGGTCACTTCTAGGATTTAAGACTTCAAAGGAAAGGAAGATAAAGAGAGACACAGAGGGTAAAAATACAAACAAAGAACTCCTGTGAGAAAGAAGTTGAAATGCAGACTCCTACAAGATGTGGGGTTGGGTTCGATGAGCTCCTGAATCTGATTTTCCACTTACTGACACAAACTCCACTGAACTCAATGGCATTACTCCTCTTTTACACATTGGGAAGAGAAAGCAGAATCAACCCCACTTTTCTACTGTAGCATAGTTCATTGCCAGCAAACACAAAAAAGAAGATCACAACATTGCTGGTTTGCTTTCATCTTTTGGGCTTGATGGTGTTTCAGTCAATACAAGTTTGTCATTGATCAGCAGCACGCGCTTTGTCAGCGGGACCAGGACCTCTGTATTCCTTGTAATCTGTTTTATAGACAACAAAAAGTGCTCTTCCCAAAGGTGTGGGTTCTAATGCAAAAATAAATTTAAAAAAAAATGCTAGTACATTGGGTATAGGACCTCCCTTCAGATGATAAAAGTTTTCTTAGCTCTGCCCAGATACAAACCTTCCAGCGGGGCTGGTCAGCTCCAGAGTGGTCAGCCCCTAGCAGGAAACTCTGGATTGCATTGTACTGCCCACCTTGGAATCCAAGATCTCACCATTTGTTGTGGCTTAGCCCCTCTAGGAAGCTGCTCACTCACCTCCCCCTGGCTCAAAGAGGGAGGGAATCAGAGGGGTAAAAATTAAGCATCTTGCTGGACAAAATAAGGACAGTTTTACAGGTAAAGTAAAATCTGTGGGGAAAGGCAAAGCAAAATAAGGAATTCATTCCCCACTTTCTGTGGGCAGACAGGTGTTCAGCCATGCCCAGGGAAACAAGGCTCCATCATGTTATGTCTGCTCGAGAAGACAAATGCCATAAAACTGAGCATTCCCCACCCTTCCTCTTTCTTCCCAGCAGTTTTATTGCCAACCATGACACCATCTTCTCTGGAATATCCCTTCAGTCTGCTGGGGTCATCTTTGCCCCCTTCCAACTCCTTGTTGTGCATCCCCAGCCTCCTTTCTGGTGGGGTGAGGCACAGAAAGACACTGACTCTGTGTAAGCCCTGTTTAGCAGCAGAAAAAATATCCTTGCATTATCAATACTATTTCCAGCATAAAACCCAAACACAGCCCCAGCTACTGTGGAGAGCTTTACCCCAGCCAAAACCAGCACAGCCTACCCCTTGTGCTCAGGTGCAGACACACAGCCAAGAGCCTTGTGGTGATGCACCACAGGTGTCACGGGACATGATGGAGCTCCCTCCACTCTCCTTGAGACACATGCATTTATTCCTTTCCTCCATCTCATTTTTGGCCTCAGCAGATATTTTTCTCCTACCCCTCAGGGGCTTTGTGTCACTCACTGTTTGTGTGTTGGTTGTCTCACTTCAACACCACTAGGAGTAAAGACCACTGGCTCCTTTTTAGAGGCATTTTTCACCATCTGAAGAGGAAATGGAGCCCAAATGCTGATAGCAGAAACCCCAACTTCCCCTTGAACTCAAGGAAGGGGCTTCAGAGAGTGCTGCACTACTAAATCAGGCAAAAGCCATGTTCCTAAATCTGAAGCTATGAATTAGTTTATGTTTTCCATTCTCTAAGCCTTTCTTTTTCAGGTTTTGTTTTTTGTACTCTTTCCTACATTTTTTTCTCTGTTCTTAATACCATCAGGTGTTAGAGGTAGCTTCTTTCAGTCACTAGTTTCTGATTCTTCATATCCTTCCACCTCTGCTCCACTGTACATCTCAAAAATGAACTGAAAAGCAAAATTATGACCTTCTATAGGCCTTTATTTCCCAGTTTGAGGTTTTTCTAGTATTTTTGCCTAGTAGCTGTTTATTCCTTATTCCTATAGACCACTTCAGGCTCCAATTTAAATGAAAGCTGCCCTGACAAATAAGAGTGCCATGAATTGCCCCTGTCCTAATGTAAGCTACAGTGCTTTCATTTCCTGGAGTGCTAATGGTAAAAATACAGCACTAGTGAGCATCACAGGCTGTACAATGCATTATAAATAAAGGTACATTCACTACAGTATTCAAGATAAAAGGTATTAAGCTTACTGTAGGGGTACTGTAAAATTTAGTGTTCTGTAGAATATGCTAGTAGTCCCTAAAACAGCAGTCAGATACTCACCAGGCACAAAGACAAAGCAAATTCAGGAAAGAAACTGTCAATAGCACAAGCTCTAGAAACCTTCAAAGGGTGCAGATTTGATCTATTTGCCCTTATTCAGTTACACCTTTTTTTTTTCTTTTCAATTTTGTGAGCTGTTCCATTGAAATCGTGGTGTGGAAAAAAAGAAGTATTGTGCAATGTGGAAAAAGTCAGCACCTACAAACACTGCAAAGGAACTTTTGCCATAACAATGCTGCTTCAGCCCCCATCAGGCTCAGTAATGCTCACATAAACATACATCCTCCTTGGGCTGTAACCCCTCCTGCAGGTTTTGCTCTGGGTGGATGCAGTACCTGACCCTCCAGGGTCCTGGGGAGCTCAGTTTTCCAAGCTGCTAAAGAAAATAAATCTTGTCTCTGGTTTCACTTTATTGACTGCAAATATTACGAAGTTCATCAAGGCCAAGTGCTGGCTCCTACACTTGGGTTGCAACAGCTCTGTGCAGTGCTGCAGGCTGGGACAGAGTGTCTGGAAACCTGGAAAAGGACCTGGGGGTGCTGGTGACAGCAGCTGAACATGAGCCAGCTGTGCCCAGCTGTGCCCAGCTGTGCCCAGGTGAGCAGTGGCACTGGGCTGTACCAGCCCTGGTGTGGCAGCAGGGGCAGGGCAGTGACTGTCCCCTGTGCTGGGCATGGCTGAGGTCACTCGAGAGCTGTGTCCAGTTCTGGGCCCCTCAGTCCAGGAGGGACATTGAGGGGCTGGAGCATGGCCAGAGAAGGGAACAGAGCTGGGGAAGGGTCTGGAGCACAGCTCTGATGAGGAGCAGCTGAGGGAGGAGCTGGGGAAGCTCAGCCTGGAGAAAAGGAGGCTCAGGAGGGACCTTCTGGCTCTGCACAACTCCTGACAGGAGGGGACAGCCGGGTGGGGTCGGGCTCTGCTCCCAGGGAAAAAGGACAGGACAAGAGGACAGGCCCTCAAGTGGCATGAGAAGTTTAGATTGGATAATCTCATTACATGTGTGGGCTTTTACAGCTGAAAACAAAAGATGCAGAGAACTTTTCTTCTAACATACTTTATTGGTCTCTGATGTTCAGCTCCATAGCACTATTTACGCGAACAAAGCACTTACTTTTCAATTCCCATCTATGTGGCCTCAAAGAATCAGTTTCTGACAAAATTTCAAGAGCTGCTGATCACTTTCATGTACCATGATACCATGGACCCTCATGTACCATTATTTAACTCTAAATTTCCTTTAAGTTACTGGAAATCTGCTATTTTCTCTGCAGTACTCTGCACCCCTCCACCCTGTCATGACATTAAATCTTCAGACCTATTCAGATGTATTATTCACACACTCATTGCTTCCAAATACAGAATATCAGATATAACTCAGCTGGTCCTAAATCCTACAAAACTATATACCTGTGTTATTCTCAGCACCCAAGCAGAGAGGAAAAGCTGGAGACAGTCCTTAAATTGTGCATACCTGCTTGTAGGATCATGGCTCCTGTCAGAAAGGGCTGAAATAATAAATTATCTTGATCTAATTTATCACTTCTTTATTATTCCCTTTAAAAATGGAAGTAGATTTTATTTTAAAACATCCTTCTGAAGTGGAAAGTTCAAACATTTAACTTGAAAAAGAAAAGTCTCTGCCAAGCTATTTAATGTTTCTTCTTTTCTAAAGCTCTATTTCAATGAAACTATTAAAAAAATGTGATTGAATTTGGTTGTATTTATGTTCCTTCCAGGAAAATGAAGAATTGAATAGTTCCTGCCTCTGAACTGCTCAGCTATAAATTTGCACAAAGTCCAGGGATTTACAATAGAAAAATAAGTATAAACTAAGGACATAAATAGGCTAAGTGATCCCACCCATCCCAGTACAGTGGGGTCCAGGGTTACTTGAGAGCCTCAGGACATGCAGGTCACCTAGAAGGATGGCCAAGTGTGAAATGGGCTTCCAGATTTCCTTCTGGAGCAGCAGGTCAGCAGTTGGCATTTCAAGTGTCATTAAACACCCCTGAGCTTTGCCCAGCATATCTACAAGAGCATCACTGTATTGTTTAACCAGTTCACAACACTCAGCTTGCAGAGCAGGATCTGGTCACAAGGTCATAGAATGGAATCATTCAGGCTGGAAAAGATCTTCAAGAGCATTAAGTCCCCATAGATGGGGACATTAGGTTACCTTCTGGGAAGGGCCCATGTTGAAAGTGAAGGTTTCCATTATTTTGTACTCTCTGGCTGCTTGACCACCACTGTTTCCAAACCATTCTCCAGATTCCACTGGCTTTTGGCTAAAGGAAACAGTGCCAGGGAGGTCACACAGTGGAAGTGGTTGAAAACTGAGGTGTAATTCTATAGGACCAGATCAATACAGGACATTCCCAAAGCATGGGATGTGACAGACCTGAGCACATAGTGGTCCTCAAAGCTGGGGAGAAAGGATGAAGTCAGATCTCTGACAGCTTTCAACAGTAAAGCAAAAAAGAAATGTACATATATACATACATATATACATATGCTGTGCCTTGATTTTAATGATTAAGGGAAAATTCTACTCTTTTATTTATGTCCTGGGAGTTTTCCAATAACCAGTTCAGGAGTTATGAGCTAAACATGCTTTCCCATGGTCTGTGTTCAATGAGCCAAGCTCCAGCTGAAAGCTCTGTGCTTAGACACTGATCAGATTAAGGACCTGCAACACTCAAGCTGGAGCCCTTCGAGTGCAGACAGCGTGCTCAGAGGCAGGGGCCACTTGAACAATATGTGCCTGTGCATAAATCCAGCTTCCACTTCTGCCTGGCCAGGGGGCAATTGCCCATCCACTGAGAACAGGGCATTCCCTGCCACTCTGATTACCTCCTTCCCCTGCAGCCACTGGAGCTCTCATGGATGCTTGAAAGGAGGCACTGGTTTTACGTGAATCAGAGCTGATGGTGCAGAGACCTTTGGGAAATAATCAATTACTGTGTTAGAGCAGCGCCTGGTGCTGATGGAGATCTCTGCTGACAAAAGCCCTGCCCTCACAAGGTGCTCAGTGCTGGGTCCTCACTTTGCCTTTCACACCTTTCAGGACAGGGCATCCTGATGTAAACAGATCCAGCAAGGCTTCAGCTGATCTGGCCTTCAGTGCAAACTCCTTGATTTACTCTGGCAATAACAGGACTTGGCATCAGGACCTTAACTTGATTTTTTTTGGAAATCATCTGGGCCCAATATACTTTGACAGACTCCGTTATAAGGAAAGCTACGAAATTTCTCATAAGCAATTAATTTTCTTATGCAGATTTTACCATTATTATAGTTTAGCTTTGTTTTAATTGCTGATGATTCTCTTATTTGTGTTTCTTTAGACGAACTCCCTGATTGGAATATATGGGCACTCTTGTGAGGCTTTTGAAACGAAATCCGCAGTGGAGCAACAACAATTCAGCCCTGAGCCCTTTCCCATTAGTGATAATAAACAGCAGCTAATCCTTAGCAACACTAAAGGACGCTTGAGCTTGCAGACTGTCATATCCTCTCAACGTGCTCTCCAAGAAAAGGCGTGGGGGATAACAGCACAGAGCATCTCCTCCTAGTGGCAACGCAAGGGACATCACAAATTCACGGGATTCTACCACTGTGACAGGATGTCATTTCAATTGCCTTATTAACCATATGAAAAAATATATCACAACAGTGAGAAAACTTCTCAGTTATCTATATCTTACCCCTAAGGCTATTGTCATGAGCCAGTGGCATACTAAGGGAACAGTACTAATTCAGTTGTCAGCTGCCTTGCCTATTAAACAGGAGGAAAAAAAATACCAGCAACAAAATTGAAACAAGTAATAAGGGTAAGAGAAAGGTCTGGATACCCTTGTCCACTCGATTTCTTGAATTAAGCAAATACAATTACTTCTCCTGTTTGCTGTGTCACATAGCATTGTACTCTGAGTATCATGATGCCTTCTAATTGAGTATTTTCTCTGCTTAAAATGGTACATGGATTGCACTTTAAAAACGTAAGTGTTGGAATATTATACTCCAAGTTCATGACCTGCATTGTAAACCATAAGAGGATGAGCAATGATCAGCTGAACTAAAACATGTTCAAGGGCTGGAAAGAGCAGGCTCACTGCTAAGGATTAAGGAAATCTGTTGTCTTTTCTGTAGATAATCTGGGTTGTTTGATTAATCATAGACAAACTCTTCGTGGCAGGAGGTGAACAGCCTCCAAGTGCTTGTTCTACAGAGATCAGAGAGTTTTCTATGAAAAAGGAAATGAGATGAATGTCTGTGTCCCTGCTCTTTGTTGGGGCACTGCAGACAGGGCTCAGTTTCCTTATTTCGATGTCACTTGGGAGGACTCTGCAGCTCCGTAAGGAGAAACATCTGCAAACCCAGTGCCAGAGCAGACCACTCTGTGCACATATCACAGGATGCCTCAAGTGTCCTTACATGACCATATTTAACCAACTGGAACCTACCATAAAATCTAAATGTATAAACAAATGTGTTCATATTAGTGACTGGAACTGTTTCACTCCAGTTTTGGAGTACTGTGCTGGAGGAGATGTAAATCTTAAAATTGTTCTTTTCAGATGGTATAATTATTTTTCTTTTTCTTCACAGTTTTGGTGGCTGATACGGTTTGAGACATTTGGGGAAGGTTTATTTTAAGACTAAGCCACCCAGTGTGCAATGCATCTGCTGAGCCAAGAGCAGCTATGGATATCAGAAATGTCTTGGGATATTTGTCCAGAGAAGCTGAGGCTGCCCCATCCCTGGAAGTGTTCAAGGATAAATTGGATGCGGCTTTAAGCAACCAGGTCTAGTGGAAGGTGTCCCTGCACATGGCAGAGGAGCTGGAATTAAATTATATTAAAGGTCTTCTTCCAGAAGAGCTTCCAAAGCTCTTCTATGATTCAATGATCCCTCCTTGCCTTGATTCACATCTCTGGAAGGATTCAGGAATCCTGTAAGCTCATGGTCCATGGGCTTAGGCACCATGTTGCTTCCCCATCTTCTTCTCTGAATCCACTTTGCCGTCACCTTCGCTGTATTTTGTCATTTGCACTTTGCCAAGGATATTTGCAATTCTACATCTTTGTTTTGTTGGGCTCTTGCAGGAGTAAGTGACTACAAACTAAAGGTAAATAGTCCTTTCAGAAGACAGAATAATGTCATTCCATGCCTACAGGAAAAGGGTGGAACTATTTCTAGTGACGTGGGCAGGACTTCTATTCTTTCCTAGGCACCAGCTAGATGCAGAAAGTGCACTGTAGGTTATGCAGGATGATAATTGGGGCAGGAAGATGCTCCAGTGAAGATTGCTGAGTTTGTGACCATCAGAGGGCTGTTAAGCAAAGTCCAGCTGTGGAAAGAAGATATTCTTTCTTGAAGAGGTCACTTCATTCTCATGCGTTCTCTGATGGAGCAGAAGTTGGTTTGGAGGCCCCTGGCAGGAATTCAGTTCTAGGGCTCTTGTACCTTCTTCACCTCCTGAATCCCATAAGAGTTTCAATTTTACTGAGCATTCTCTCCACCAACTGTCCCTTTGTCTCATTTCTTTGCAAGATGTGTTGGGTCCATCAAGCATCACAAAGCAGAGACCCCTCTGCCATGACCCAGCTGGTTTTCCCAGGGCACACCTTGACTGGAGAAATCAGGGTAGTCCCTGCTGCAGCTGGCCCCAGGGGCAGAGAAAAGGCCCTCACACTGCTCATCCTACCAGTAGTAGTGTTGCTTTTAGCCTTCAGTGTGTTGTCATCCTTAATATAATCATAAAAAATAAAAATATGGCACACATCCCACCTGCTGGATTGAAGATATCAGGAAGTAGGATAATTGGTATTTCCAGGGAGCAGGAAGCTAGGCTGGATGGTTCTGTTCACATTATACCATGGTAATGTCACTATCATTCAGAGTACTGATATCCAGTAACATCAGCCTGAACAATCTCACAGCTGTGAAAATAAGTTTAAAACCTCTCCATGGAGATATTTCACTGAGAAGTTGATCTCAGTATTCATGAGGAGAAATATTTATTTGGGTGAAAACATAAATCCAGTTCCTTTTAGTAAATTAGTAACAGACAATGCAGAGTCAAAAGGGTATCTTTTTTCTCCTTTTTTAAAAATTTTATTTGTAGCAAGCCTTCAGCAATTTGTAATTAGATCTTTCATGCTGAGAGAAAAAAAAAAAAAAAAAAAGAGAAAGAGAGGGAGAGAGAGACCCATATTTCTGCAAAATCATTAGTATTTTTGGCAGCAGAAGACTGGATCCTCAGCTGGTGTGAATTGGAGGTAGCAGTGAAGGCAACAGGGAGATGCTGACTGACACCATGGATGCCATTCCCACAGGACCCAAGTCTGGAGCAGTAGTACAGGGTGTATTAGATCAGACATTAGAATATTTGAGAAGATGGAGATGAGAGATATAAAAGGAAGACCAGAGAAGAGTGAAAACTTGTGGGGTTCTGGAGAAATCAAGACTGTGGAAAGGCAGGAGACAATGGAGAGGAAGGGAAGGACTGACAAATGTGATAGTCACAAAAGCCTGCTAGGAATCTAAATAAAGGGGCAGGAAAGACAGGAGGGTATTGAAAGAGGAAATTTGATTTTTCCAGCTACTCAGTATTTAATAATGGGTGCTTGAAAGAGTACTGGGGAGAGATCAATAATTTTAAGCCTTCCAATAACCAATTACTTAATAGATCAGTTAATTGAACAAGCTACCAATAGACTTGGCTAAAAGACCCTTTTTATGTGTATTGCACTAATAGAGTATCTTCTGGCAGTTCTGGTTTTATCCATAAAAATTAGGCAAAAAATGCAGTCCATCAGCTTCTCTGAACCTCCCAAGTGGGACAGAGAAGGGATGCAATTATTTAGATGCTGAAATCTTTGGTGGGGGAAGAATGGTCATTGACTACACTGTTACTGGAGAATGTCTTGTATCTACATATTTATATACATATTTATATACATATTTATCTACAGAACAGTATGTGAAGCAGGACCATTGATTGGACTGTCCCAGGCACTGGAACTCTGTGAAAGCTGAATGAATGAATCATGTCCTGGGTCTGTTAAAGCCCTCTGCATTTTTCATGACAAAGGCTCATCCACAGCCAGGTGTTAATGAAATGATCCAGTTTCTGTACAACAGAACCATCACTGTTTATTTCTGTTTCTTCAGGACAAACTACCTACTTGGTACCATTCCCAGGAGAGTTAGATTAATTTCTATTGTCTTTCATCTCTGTCCCTGTGCTTTGCCTCACACTTCATTAAGACTTCAGTTGTATAAGTGCTTTTCTTTCAAGACAGGGCTCTACAGCTTGCAGGGAACTGCAGTATCCTGAGACTGCTAAAACTGTCCTTGAGCAGTTGATTTGGTAGTCTTTTACCAGGATCTTGTAAAAGATAATCCTTCATCCCAGTTAGTCATCTGGATTTTCTACAATGTTCTGTGGAGGCAAATCTCTTCAGAGGGTGCTTCATCCTCCTGTAGATGTTTCTGTTATTCAGTGTGTCTCTTTCTTATCTATATTTACCTCACAGTTAAAATCCTTGTTTTTCAGGGGGGAAAACAAAATTTTCTTTAGAGAAGTAAGCCTTTGTGTGTCACACACACTTTACTTCCCAGCCTACACAAGCCTGTCTTGGAATACCCTGCTCCCACTTTGAACTCTTCCCATTTACAAGCTGTAGTCTGTGTTCTCTAAACATCCTTCTGGATTTTCTGCAAGTAAACTATTTCTGCATATCAAACTATCAGTCCCTCTGTCCATCTGGCTCATTCATCTTCTTCCCAGCTTATTTTTTTAGGGTTCTTTCTGCTGTTGTATCCCTGTGCTTTTCTCGGGGGGAAAAAACAAGCCGAACTGCCTTCAGGTTAAATTGCCTGGAATAGTTGGGTGAACAACAGGTCTGAGGACGCATGGAAAACATTTTTTGCTTAAAAATATCGAGCGAGTGTCTGTGGGAAAATTCTGCTGGTGTCACCATCTGTGTATTGACATATGTTTGCTGTGGAAGGCTGAATCCAGATTCAGTGCTTCAGTGGGAATCTCGAGTGCCCAAAGAGAGGAGGGCTCAGCCCTCTGTGCCTTGTGCAGGTCTGAGTCACAAAGCACAACCTAAACATCTGCACAGGTGGGACAGAAACTCCAGAGGGCATGGAGTGAGCTCTGTTTGGAGCAATCAGTGATTCCTTTCAAAAAATAAGATAAAAACTTAATAATATGATTAAAAAACTAAGTAAAATTCTTAAACCAGTGATTATCCTATAATACCAGTAATAAAAATTTCACAATCCAAATTGAAGAGAGAAAATCTAATTTTGTCCATGTAAGAAGATTGCAGCCTCCTTCAGAACGTTAGAAAGCATTGAAATTTAGAGTCGACACTTTCTTTTCATTGAGCACCCACTTTAAATCAACTTTGCATGTAATCCAACAGCATTTATGGGTTTGAGAGGGGCAGGAAAACAAAGGTTTTGCTTTAATGTGTCTGGGAAAAGTCTGGACTGTGTAGCTGCATCCTTGAAAGACATCACCATTAAAACAAAAGGAGTTACTTAATTTTTCTTCTTCTAATTACTGTTTAATGCTGCACCGTGGCATGAAACTCTCCAAGTCATTGTTCCAGAATTAACATCCTCCTCACAGCCAGTTTTGCCTTAATGGTTATAACAAAATGAGGTGGCCTCTGTGGAGGCCCAGGTTACCCTTAAAACACTGGGGTTTGATGCAAGAAGCTTCACGAATGGTATCTTTCACTGTAATGTGCGTCTTTGTCTGAGACTGGAATTTCAGTAGGTGAAACTCTACAGTGAAATCATACATTAATGAGTCATGTATATTAAGCAATTTAATCCTGCCTTGGGGTCCCCAGCACAATGGACCTGTTGGGGAAAATCTAGAGGAGTCCACCAAGTAGACAGAGAGATGGAGAACTTCTGCTTTGAGGAAAGGCTGAGAGAATCGAGTCCTTCCAACCCAAACCATTCCATTATCCTTCGAGTCACTGAATCTCCTCTGCTTATTCGAATGATATTTGTTCTGAATGCAAAAGAAAATATCATTAATAGAGAAAAAAAGATGTTTTGGTCTGTAATTTGTTGGGTTTTTTTAACTACAATATGTATTTTTAATTATCTGTGTTTTAAAAATCATAGAGATATTCCTAATTGTAGCTTCCAGTTTTAATAAATAAAAGCATTTTTTCGTCATGCCTTTTTGCAAACACCACCATTTACCAAAATATTTTATTAAAAATATGGGGTGAAAATTAATGGGAAGGAGGTTCAAAGGCAGGGGATGAGTGGGTGGAAGTCCTGTTTTGAAAAGTCAAAAATAAAAAAAAAACCACACAATAAATTCCAGCTAGAAGTTTTCCAGAGAGTACGGCATTTTTCAAGATTGTTCCAACTGCTCTAATGGTCTGGTTGCCTTACTCAGGTTCAGGATGTCTGGCTGGGCTCATTTGCCTATTTTCAATCTTAAATTTCTTCACTGAGGCTCCTCTTTGGGAATTCTGTTAAGAGTGTAGGAAGTAAATCACACAGGAACCAGAAATGCTCTGTGTAAAGAAAGCCCTGTGACATTTAAAACGCCTCTCTTGAGTCATGGTGTCTTCCCCAAGCAAGGAGAAAGGGCATTGCTCCTCCCTGTTTTCTTTCATCTAGAAGTTTGGAGTCATTCATTTTGGAATTAATAAGGAAAAGGAAGCTCTGGATGTTCCTGTGGTATTTATTCAGCTGTCACTTCACTGTGATCCATGAGACCAGGCCAGAGATATTTTGGTGTCTGGAAATGTAGGATCATTTCAAAAAAACTTGAAATTTTAGCCACATATTTCAGCATCCAACAACCTCTGGAAATTCCCAGTAAGGCATGTAATGAGAAAAAAAGGGATCATCCAAGCACTAGCATCCAAACACTACTGATTATATGTTAAATTAATTCCTTTGTAGATATTCTCATATCCCTGTCCTAGCCAAAGGGATTTACTGACTGAGCACAGAATCATGGAGACTCTAATGGCAGGAATGTACTTTTGAAAACTCGCTGATATGTTTTCTCAGAGGGTATTATGGGGCAATGAACCTGTTTGGGAAGGGGGATGGTGGACATAAATCTTAATTGCAATAGCTGATACTTTTGAAAATGTAACATCCGGTCTGTTCTTTGGGCACCGTATTTTTCCCTGACATTACACATTTTTTAAAAAAAAATTGCATCAAAAAAAGAAAAAGAACAGATGTTTTCTGCTGGTCTAGGCAATCTACAGTGCCAGAAGCTAATGAGACATGAATAAGGCCAGAAATGCACATCCTTTCACTTCTTTAAACTTTCCATCTTATAGACACTTCTGATTTTTCTTCAGATATCAGCACAACTTCACTGCACTGTCAGAGCCTGTGTAGGATCACATGGCTAAACCCCAGCAAAAATCCCTTATTTCTTTCCTGTCTTTATTCTGGTCTAAATGGATGGCTCTGAGTCTGAAAAAGAAACTGCTCTTTCCATAATACTAATAAAATCTTTTCTTGTTTCCTGTCCCGTCTTTTAATGACACGTTAAGGGAACAAACAAAATCCAAACCCACAAAACTCTTCAGGACTAGCAACTATTTTTTGGATGCTATATATTTATTCATTTGTTTGGTTGTTTTTTTGCAGTATATTTCCTCAATCACCAACCAGATCATGGATTTCTCCCAACAAAGAGGAAAAAATGTATTTAAACAGTCAATTTCCCTCCTATGACACACTGCAGGAGAGTTCAGTGATTAGGAAGGGGAAGGAAATAGTGGTCAGATGAGACAGGGAAAAAGCAAGAGTCCTTTTGGGGCAGCTCATATGGTTTATGAAATTGGGATTGATGAGCTGCTCCAAAAAAAACCCCAATTACACCCAGAGTAGCTAAATTTACATGCTTGTGGAAAATATTCTAAATGCATTTTGGTGAGGAAAAAAAAAATCTATATAAATGGGAGAATTAAAAAGGAAAATGTACTTATCTTTTAGGTTAGCAGCACTACTCCCTTTTTTCCTACTAAAAAGTTTCTAGAAAAATCTAAATTTAACATTTCAAGTATAAATTCATGAAACAACCTCACAAATTTGGCTACACATACTCATGCAAAACTCTCACAAGTCCATGGATGTGCATCCATTCATTTTATTTATTTATTTTTACTTAGCCTGACATTTGGAATTGAATCATAGATTCTCTAAGGTTAGAAAAGACTTCTAAGATCATCGAATCAAACCATCATATAAAGAACATAAAACTAAAAAAAAGGCATTTTAGGATCAAAATAGTGAAGAATCTTCTCCTCACCCTGGGCCATAGTGGGGGGTGTTTCTGTACTGAGAGCAGTTTTGCTATCAACAGGAAGCAGTATTTCCATGAAAATATATTAAAAACCAGTTTCTGTAGTGCTGGGAGAAACTCAGTCCAGAACAGTTATTCTGCTGGTATCCATAGATGCAATTCACAGAGTTTATAGTAATGGTAAATTATTACATTAAAATGAATTAAAATGAATACTAGAAGTGTGGAGAAGCCTCTCAAAATCATTACCTGATAATACTGATTAATTGTATTAAATTGTATTGCAGTCAATTACACACAGATTTCTGGCTGAGCTATACTGAACTAAAGCTGTAGAACACCTGCACTGGTTTTTTGTCTTCAAAAGCACTTACCTTAGCAAAAGCTGTCCACATTCAAGAGTTTATATCAGAAATATTGTCTTTGATTTCGCTGCAAGTAGTACATATGGAAAGAGGAAGCACAAGTGAAGGCATTTTATGATCTCACCCACATTATTAAGGTCAGGTTTCAGTTTTCACTTTCTCCAGTGAGATGGTTGAACCCCAGCCTGGTAGGACTGTCAGCTCATTCCTGTGTGTTCCTCATTCAATATTTGGCATTCAATATTCCCTGGAACCACTGGAAATTATAAGAACAAATTCATCCTAAATGTCAGGTCATCTTCTTTGCTTTATATTGAAAGTGGAAACAAATCAACATCCTACTCCTCACTCAGAGCAAGCCTGGGCAAGCAAAACCACAGAAACATGGAATCATTTAGGTTGGAAAAGGCCTCTCAAGTTCAGCTGTTAAACTAACACTGCCAAGGCCACCACTAAGCCGTGTCCCCAAGTGCCACATCCACACACCTTTTAAATGCCTCCAGGCATGGTGACCCCACACCTTCCCTGGGTACTCTGCTCCAGTGCTTAACCCTGTTCATGAAGAAATCTTTTCTAATCACTTTAACCTTCCCCTGGCACAACCTGGGGGAGTTTCGTTTGTCCAACACCCACTTGGCTCCGCTCTCCTCTCAGGGAGCTGCAGAGAAGGTTCCCCCTGAGCCTCCTTTTCTCCAGGCTGAGCTCCCTCAGCTGCTCCTCATCAGAGCTGTGCTCAGACCCTTCCCCAGCTCTGTTCCCTTCTCTGGACACGCTCCAGTGCCTTTCTTGTCACGGGGAGCCCAGAACTGAGCTCAGGACTCGAGGTGTGTCCCCACCAGTGCCAGCCCAGGGGGACAATCCCAACGATGTCCTGCAGCCACTGCAGAAGTGGTGGCAGCTCTCTGAGCCCTGCCTGGGAGGCTTGGCTTGGATCTCTGTTTTTAGGGAGCTGCTGGAGTTTTTGCTGTAACAGCATTGCCACCTAGTGCTCCTGCGGTACAGTTCAGCCAGGGCCTGGGAAAGGATGTGTTCTAACAAACAAAACAAGTACAAAACTAATTTGCCTAAAAGGGTTCTTACATTTTAAAGGAGCGGACAAGCTGCAAGAAATGCAGTGGGGTTTGGGGGCGATCCAGCTTGGTTAAAGTGTGTGCAAAGTGCTCCCAAGAGACGAGAAACCAATATAATAACTGCACACTTCTGAAAAAAAACTTGGAGTTCATAATACTGAAATAAATCTGCTCTAAAACTATAAATAAAATCAAAATTGCTCATCTAGACACCTCCTGTAAATAGAGACAGAATAAAATACATCCAACCTACGTGAGAATTTATTTATTAAAATCTTGATTTATTAATAAACATATGTTTATTGATGAGCATGTGTCTATCAATATTTATTGTAATAATTACAATAAATATCCTCTCTGTGTTTTCATTCTCTCTGATCATTGTCCAGGGTGCCACAGGGACTGGATGCCTGACTTACAGGTGGGAAATTTTAGAGGTGAGGGGAGCATAATTCTACGCTCAAAGTGTAAATTACAGCAAAGCTGGGAAATAATCAGAATCTTTATAATCCTGTATTTTAGCCAGGTTAGCACCTCTCCTGTACAACTAACTTTTAGTTAGTGAGAGTGAAGGAACACTCCACTTCTGAAATAAATCAAAGCTTGCTTGTTTTTTGCAGTGATGTGTGAGGTGTAGTTTCACAGTGCCTTTTGAGGAATTTGGGGTTTTGAACATTTTAAATTGGATCCCAGTAACTATGCTACTATAAAGAGAGAAAGGATACCTGCAGGGGAGAGATAGGATTTTATTCCCAAAAGGAAACAGCATAAGAACATCTATTCTAGACAGTCTTGGGGACAAGGGTAAAAGTTTTGCTCACTGTAACTGTGTTGATTTGAGTTTTTGCCAAGTGAAATTGCTGCCTTTTCTGCATATTTCCAGGTCCACTGCAGGAGGGAGATGCTTGGTAGGAAAGATGTGGAGATAAGTTTGAAACAGACTGGCTGCAGACTGTGATTTTGAATTGTTCCTACACAGAAAGATTTTAAAAGTCACTTAAATCACCTGTAAATTTTCATACAAGATCTAATTTTGGGCATTATCACATTGTTTTCATAGACTCAAATTTTTTTAGGGTAGAAAAAGACCTGTAAGGTCATCAATTCCAACTATTAATCTAATATTGACAAACACTGTCAAGGCCACCACTAAACCATGTCCCCAGGTGCCACATCCAGACATTTTTAAAATCCCTCTAGAGGTGGTAACTCCACCACTGCTCTGGACAGGCCACTCCCAATGCCTGGAACCATTTTAGTGAAGTCTCAATGGGCTTTAGCCATGGACAAGGTGCTTTAGCTGAAGTCATATGGGTCTACAAGGGCTCTGAGAGCACATAGGTATCTGGTGATAAAAATAGGACACCACATCTTATTGTCTCATTGGTAATAAGCTGGGAACAATATTCTGGGGAATACCTCTACCACAAAATTTAAGTAAAATATTATCATCTTCTCCTTGTGTTTGCTTTCCCACTGATAAATTATATTAATTGCAACACCAGCATGGATATATTAGATAAGTCTCTTGGACCCATTACCCTTACTGCTACCATTAATTCTAATAAAAATACACACAAAACGGTTTCTTTCTTCTCTGAGGCAAGATGTTTCTGTACAATGATAGCAAACACAAGTCATTAGAGTTCTGGCTTGAAATCTCCTGTAAAAGTTATTCCATCAAAACCTCTAGGCAACTTGGATTTGGATGAATCCAAATGCAGCTCTATCTGTCAACACGAGATTTCAGGATTACTCTATTGGCAGTGCCCAAGTTACATGGGAGCAGTTCAGATAGGAGCTGCCTGGCTCAATAATCCATGGAGACAAAACTCCTTATATTTGTGATGCTTTACAGTGACATGCTCAGTATCCTACAGCTGTATCTGGAAACTTAAAGAGTTTAGCAAATCAGCAAATTTTCCTTCTGGGCCTTCTTGTTCTTGAACCAGAGAAGTATTCCTCTGTGCCTCAGCTGTCATCACATGCTTGACAGATTTTGGAATGGGATGTAACAAGGTGTCCAAAACCATCGGAGACAGATTTTGGTCCCGTACTAAAATATACAGTAAGCAGCAACTTTGTCTCTTTAGAAAGCATCATGTGCCTTGGAAAACTGGCAAGGGAAGCCTCCAGCTCTACATAATGACTTTCTAGATACTTATAGAAGGAGTTTCTACTCCTTTTAATGCTTTTACAATGTGTTTTCCTTTCTTTTAAAAGTAAGAGATGCAATTACACAGAGACTAACCCCTGGTAAAATGTGACCTCTCTGAAATAGAGCCGGTGTTCTAAAATTTGTTGTTGTAAGTATGATGCTCATCTGATATTAGTTCTCTCTGTCATATGGAGGTGATCTTTGTCATTATACCATAATCTCCATTTGTGTAATAACAGATGAACAAAGCTTTGTTTTTCAGATGAGCATGGGAAAATCTGTGTTTAAAGCAGAACTGGAGTATTCCATCCCATTCATTCTTTCCATCAAACTATACAGAGTAGGCCCTATCTCAACCAATCTTTGACTTCTAGATTTGAATATTAAGGAAATGTAAAGAAGATATAAGGTTGGGATTTATCACTGCTAAATGAAGGGATTTATTTCTGAGACATGGCAGGGGGTTAGAACTACACAATCTTTAGGGTCTCTTCCAATCCAAGCCATTCCATAATTCTCTGACTCTCTAAATGGTGGAAACATAACCACATCAATCCCACTCGAAGCAAGTACTGCTTTAAATTACTTCCTGCAAAGTAAGGTAAGGATGAGCTCACCCAATTTATTTCCCAGTGTCATCCTGCAACTCAAAACCAAATTCAAACCATTTTTTGACCTCAGAGTTATGACTAAAATTTCCTTCATGTCAATGTGCTGATTGTCCATTACCTGCAGCCACCTCAGTCCTGGTAGCACAAGGCTCTTCAGAAGGAAGATGTCAGGCACAATGACAGTGACCATTAACAACTGTGTGCTCATTTCATAGAATAGAATGAATAACCTGAATTAAACTGTTACAGTTCTAGCCAAAAGTGGAAGTGTTAGAATACTACTATATATATGGTATATGGTAGATCTTGTTTAACTAAGAAAGAAGACATTAAAATCTTAGTCAATGCAATTGTTATTCTTGCAGTTCAAAATGTTGCCATTTTATAGCAGATTCACTGAGAATATTTTTATGTAGATGCAAGATCTGCAGAAATGCCCTGACTATTTGAAAAAGGCTGAAGAAAATTCTTAGCTGTCAGACCTTTCACTCAAAATGTTTTCTTTATCAGGGTCACCAAACAAACTCATCTCAGGGCTGTCAGTTGTGAGGTCTCACCTGCAGAGGTGTGGTCAGTGGGGTACAAGAGATTTGGGCATTTGGGGTGCCATTGGAATCAGTTTGTCACATAATTTGAGGTGTGCTTCTCCACAGGGAAGAGCAGAAACCGAACCCATTGGAATGAATTTTAAATTGATATTTTACTGAAGCTGGTAAACAGTAGGGTTCCTCCAAGATCCCTAATTCCCAAATTAAGAAGCATAACAGACTGTCATTATGCAAACCTGCTTAAATTCAAGTCCAAATGATTTAGTGACTAAACAAAATGAAGCAAATCTTAGCTTTGACTGCAAATAACATATTTACTAATTTAATGTTGAAAAATAAAAGCAAAATAAAAGTCATCTTGGATCAATCAGAACAAAACAAAGTTGATTTTTTTTCCTTCTTGTTTTTAAATTTTGTGGTGGAAAAAAGCTCTTGTTTGGGAGTTTAGGACTGGAAGACAAAATATTGCACGTTGTAAGGCAAACAGAAATGTGCTGATATTTAAGAACAAAAAATCACTGCACTGGATCAGACCAATATCCTGTCTGCAGTAGGAGACAAAAGTTAATGTTTATGTACAATATTTCTTCAGAATTCTCTCCCAGACTGCAATAACTTACAGCTCAAGGGTTTCATAAGCTTGAAATTCTGCTTTTTACATAACATCATGAATTTCTTGTCTACAAAGCTGTATGGGCAACACTTGAAATTATCAGAAGATTTAGCCCTTGTAATATCTGGTATCAGATTCAGGAAAGAGGGAATTCCATGGGCTGGCTGTTCCATGAAGAGGAAAGGTTTTCTCTTAGCTTGTTTTAAATCTTTGATCTGTTCTTTCACTGGATACACCTCACTGTGGCACCAAAACCATGATCAGTGTAGTCCTTTTCCAGTGTATCCATTTTTATTGACTTGAAAGAACATTCCCAAACATATATAGCTTGCTGAATAAGTCTGGCTCATTTCTTGCCATGAAATGGAAAAAAAAGAAAAATGCTTGTGTCAAAACCCCTTCCCCCTGCAGCTGCTGGAAGATGCATAAGACTGGGCACCCCTATAGCCACCACTGCTCTTGTGTGTCGAGGGGAACATTTTGGAACAGAAATCCCCACTGTGGTATGAAAACTGCTTTGGTATCAGAGCAGATAGAGAGCAGAATTCTTGTCATGGCAGCTGTTGCTGGATGGGCAAAAAAAAAAAAGTTCAAAAAAAATAAATGTCTCTGACATCATTTCATGGGCAATAATGCCAAAGTAGGGAAAAAAACTGCCTCTGTGACTGAAGTCTTTCTGTATATTTCCTTTGGCTTTGCCTGAGGTCTCTGATTTCATTTCAGATGTCACCGTTTTCATTGTGGCTACAATTGGTGTCGTATTTCCTATCTGAACACAACTGGAGACATTGATCTTATTTCCATAGCATTGATGTGCTTCCCAGCTCAGATTTGGTAGATGATGACATGAAAAAATGGTGGAAAATACTTCTTAAGAAATTTGCATCTCCTAGTCATTATAAAACTGTGTGCCAGGTCACACACATGCACACACATCCCTGAGAGTCCTACGTAAGACCTCTAAATTGTAGAATCATAGAATCCCAGAATGGTTTGTGCCTGGAGAAACCTTAAATCTCATCCAGTTCCACCCTCTGCCATGGGCAGGGACACTTTCACTATCCCAGATTGCTCCAAGCCCCATCCAACCTGGCCTTGGACACTTCCAGGGATCCAGGGGCAACCACAGCTTCTCTTGGTAACTTGTGCCAGGATGTCACCACCCTTACAGAGAAGAATTTCTTTCTAATATCTAATCTAAATCTATCCTCTTTTAGTTTAAAACCATTCTTCCTTGTCCTTGTCTTTTCTGAAGCAAAAATTTTCTAACCAATCTGCATTCAGATGTCAATGATTAGATTAAGGTAAGAAGATGAGAAGCTCCTTTGAGCATCAGTGTTGATCCTTGTTCATTTTGAAGAGCAAGGAATAGTCAGGCAGAAATGAGCTTCTTGGGTTGCAGATCTCTGCTGGATGGATATAAACTTCATTTAGAAGGTGTTAATTAAGCTCTCTTGAACATTCTGGATACACTGGGACATTAATTCTGGACTTGCAGATTTTAGGAAGGCAAACCAACCTATTTTTTTTGTTTAATTTCTAGCAGGTAATCCTCCTGTCTCCCAGGATCTCCATGTCCACTGTGTGGACATGGGCTTTAGTGGTGCTACCTCTCAGGTAAGAGCTGAGCAGTGCAGGAGGTGCAGAAGACCAAACTCCCACCTGGCCAAGGATCACCTCTGTGTTCAGAACATCCTAAAGGCTCAGCCCCAGTGTTGACTAAAATCATCAGCAAGGAACTCTGTCATGTGAATTTACACAAAGCATATTTCTTGGGTCAGGCACAAAATCAAAATTCCTTTAAGGAAGATGAGACTTTAAACACTTGCTGTTGGGGAAAAAAAATAAGTCTCCAAAGGCCTTATCTCACGCATGATACAGTCACAAACATCTGCTTCCGTTTCAGTTTTTCCTTCTGTTAAAAACTAAAGAGAGTGTTTCCAGATCCCTGGAGCAGCTGTCCCTTTTAAGCCACATACACAGCAATATGACACACACTGTTGGCCTCTGGATGGTAAAATGCTGTATTTATCAAAACAGACATTTTTTTTATCTCTTATTTTTGGACAATTGTAAGGCAAAGAAGCAGAATTCTATTACCAGATTTTTTTTTTTTTTTTTTCATACAGTATTTTGAATTCTGAATTAGAAACTGGCAAGTGTATCTGGTGCATTTAGGGAGAGTCTCATAGATAGAAAATGTGAGATGCAAATTCAACTAAAGCCTACAGTTTAATCCTCATTAAGGGACTCATTGGTGTCCACTTTATCAGGATAATGAGATAGAAAACAAGAGTCCTGAGGGAGGCCTTAATTAGAAGTTTTGGCAGGTCTGTTAAAATGAGTGCATGATGACTGATTTAGGGGCTTTGCTGCCACTGCTTTTCCTGCTAATATGCTTTCACAAATATACCTTATATTCTTTATGCCTTAAAATGCATTTCAGTTCTAGTTCAAGTAGCTCTCCTCATTCTGTGATTCTTCAAATCCTTCCTCCAAATTCCTGCAGACCTTCAGTCCCCCTGCCCAGTCAGACATTAGGACACAGGCTTTACTTGCAGGGCTCCTTTCAAATTGTTATGTGTTGAAGGCCAATGTGAAAAGAAGTTTGAATATTACAAATCTGATTGAAGAAAACCTAAGGCAAAAGCAGAGGAGAAAAAGTTCTTGCTCAGGACACACACATCATGTTCATGCTGGGGAAAATAATTTAATCTCTTTATGCCTCTGATCACAGCCTAGAAACAGGGACAAAATATGATTTGTTTGCTTGTGTTGCTTTTCTTATTATTGCTTCCTGTTTTAATCTTCCTCAGACAAAACCTTCTTTTCATTGTGTGTGCCCAGAGCTCAAGCTCTCCAATGCTGATTGTGGCTATTAGCTGCTCCTGCAGGAAATGCTCCCCACATCCCATTCCTGTCGGACTGCAGCACATCTCCTCTGCCTTCTCCACAGCTCAAGCACTACCTGGCATCAGGCTGCTACTTTGGCCAGTTCAATGTTGTTTCATGGACAGGCAAATTTCCAGAAGCTGAATGACTCTGCAGAGCTCTGATGCCAGAAGCAAGGAAGGGTTTTCAATCCATCAGACAATCAGTGGGTCAGGAATGCCCCAGGCCTTCAGCTGCTGGAGGCTGGGGCAGGTACTGGAGAAATTCCTGCCTGTACCAGCCTTGCTCTGGCTTTCTCATGACTCTTTTACCTGTCACTACCCAGCAATGGGCTTTCAAATTACATTTCTAGACTTGAGGTCTGACTATAAAGGTAATTAACCAGTTATGATTATGCTAGCAATTAAATTTAATAACAATTTATTACTCTACTATAATTTTATGACCATAAAACTAGCCAGTGACTTCATCCCGATCCAAGACAGAGTTCACATCCACACAGATCAGCTTTCTCACCCTCCACAACCAACAACTTGAATTTTCTACCAGCCATGATTCCTGTGTGCAACCCCAAGATGGTCTGTGGTTGTTGCTGTTTGGAATGGGCCAAAAACGAGTCCAGGAATCATTCCAGCAATGAACAGTGAAATTTTACCACAAGGCAGTGCTTGGCCTTGGGGCTGGCTCTGCCTTAGGAGCACAGCTGCAGATTGAAATCTTTCCTCATGAAACTTCTTTGAAATCCATGATTCCAACTGCCTTTCTTGTTTTTCTGTAATCAAAGTGCTCCAGCAGACTTTTTCACTTTTTTTTTTTCTTATTTTTACAGCATAAAATTCATAAGAAAACAGAGAAAGCTCAAGAAACTCTTCAAAAATCTTATCTTTGATAAAACAGCTACTTAAGCATTTTTACTGAGACTAGACTAAAAATGATTGCTTCATTTCCTCTGTATAGATATATAGTACTTAGTACTTAATGTTGTGTACTCTTGAAGTAAACAATAAAATGTGAGCAAAAAGTGAAAGAAGTTCACACAATATTTAATCTTTACTTTAAAAATGTGTAGAGATGTTTCCACACATTAATTCTGTTATTCATAATAGAAATATTAAATAAAAATAAAATAAATAAATAAATAAATAAATAAATAAATAAATAAATCAAAAAAAAGGTAAAAAATCCAGCAGTGAATTTTTCCAGGGCAGGTTTATTGGATAGTAGGAAAAAAGTATTCACAGAAATGGTGGTCAAGCATTGTCAGAGGGTCCCCAGGGAAGTGGTGGAATCACCACTCCCAGGGGGATTTGAAAGATGTGTAGATGTAGAGTTGGAGACATGGTTTAGTAGTGAAATGGGGGAACTGTTGGACCCAACTATTTTAGAGGTCTTTTCCAACCTTTATGATTCTGTTATTCCCAATTCATAGCAATAATTACCCCATGGTTGAAAAAAAAACCCAAAACATTTTTTTCATTGTTTTTTTTGTTCTTGTTGGCTAAAATAATCCAGCAGAAATAATCTTTGTGTAAGATAACAAAATTTGTTTCTCTGGATAGGAAGTTGGGGTGGGGGTCCCAGTCCTGGCTGGGCAAGAGCTTCAGCCCTGCTGGGAACAGGAAATATTGTGTTTTCAGTCTCAATTTGCAAAGCCATGCTTTGGATGAGGATGTTGCATAAGGCCTCTGGAAAGGCATCATAAATGTTTTTTTTCTTGGAAAGAAAAATGGAGAATGCAAACAAAGGCAACAAGGTTGTCCCACTTTTCTGGCAAGGCTCCAGTTTGATAATTACAATTTCACCTTTGCAAGTTCCCTGTGCAATTTTAATTGCAAAATCTTACATGTGTGTCCCCCTTGAATTCATGGGGCATTGCTCAGTTGTGATTCATGTTTGCCACTCTGACTCCCAAAATAAAGTGAATTTTTCTGGCAGAGCAGAAGGATGTGTACTAATGTTCTTTAACTCTGGAATTACATACACTGGAAAAATGCTGTGTCTGCATGGCTTTTTACTTCAGGAAAAGATCTTTGGATGATCTGAGATCACAGGAAGGCTTCGTGTGTTCTAAGACATTTATATCAGCTTAATCATACAAATGGAGGTGTAATTTTATACCAATACCCTGTTGCCATGATGGGAAGTATAAGTCTCTATTAAATTCCATAAAAATAATTTATAATTCCATGCTACTTTTCTTATTATTTATAGGTCTAAAACAAAAAAACAAAAAAAAAAAAAAAAGCTTTGTTTTATTTTCTAATGTCAGCTTGCCTTACATTTAATTCCAGGCAGTGTCATGAACTTTCTCAATGAGGCAGAAGATTCTTATGGTTCCTGACATGGTTTTGTGAATGTGAAATAAAATCTCAGGTCTGTCACTGTCTAGCCTTGGAGATGCATTAAAAGAGGTGGAACTCCTTTTTTTCACCACAAGGGTTTCAGAGCTGGCAGTAGCTTTCCACATGATTTTCAGTTTTCCAACATCTTTTCTAATGCCTAGAGAGAAGAACTCAATAAAGTATTGATCTCTCCAGTGATGTGCTTGAAGACAAATTCACTGCTATTTATTACTGACCCTATGTTACATATGTAAGAACGTTATTAATTCTCACTCCTTCTAAGTTTTTTTTCTTGCAGATGATTAACCAAGCCTTCAAACAGAGATTTCACTTTTAGAAGTATGACTTCCCTTACAGTATTATTATTATTTATTTTTATTTAATTAATGTTACTTAGTTTGATATCATTACTTACTACTTATTACGCCTGATAAAACAGAATTAATTAGAAACCAAACATTTTAAACATTGATATAAATAGGCATGTAGACTAAGAGTTTCAAGTCACTGTATTTGCAAGAGCCAAGTTATTTTACCTCTGAACAATTTACAGAATTCTTTATGGTGTATCTTTGCCTCCTACCCAGGAACTTGCTGGAACAGTGGCTCTGCTTGCTTACAGATTTGAGGATTTATTGGTTTATTTGGTACTTGTGGGCACACAGCAGGTTTTTAGTCAAACCTGTAACAGCTCCTGAGTCCCAGCTGTGCCTACGAAGCACATTGAAACCTGAGAACATTGGGTCTGCTGCAGACATTTATCCCAAAAATCCCTTATCAGAAATCACTGTGCTACACTGCACCTCTGAAAAACTCTGTAGCAGAAGAGCTTTATTCAGCCCAAACTAGTTTTCCTCTGCCCTAGAAGCCACCTCTTGACATAAGCAGTTTCTCTTCCTCTTTAAGCATCCCCATTTGAGGGACAATATCGATAAGGTTATGGAAAATCAAGTGTGGAATCACCCAGACATTTCAGATTTCCTGGAGGGTTTCCAGCAATGCTCTGCCTGTCTGCACCACGTTTGACTCCGTGGTACCTGCACACCAAGCAGAATCAGAGGGACTGGAGCTGCTGATGTTTTTTATCTCTGAGAAAATACACTGTAGATGATTTCAGAATTGCTTCAGGGTCTTATTCGTGAGGTTTTAGTGTGCATCCGTTACAAGGGGAAAACAGTATTAACTAGAAACCAAACAGAAAATATCTAAACTGGGTCATTCCACAGCCACTTATTAAAAGGGCTTTCTAATCTCTCAAAGGCTTTCTCATTTCTGTCCAGACACTGGTTTTATAAAGTGTCCCTTTGGAGAGACAACTTGCATCTTCATTTCCCACTCCTGTCTTTCACACTTGTGTGGAAACCTTTGCAGTCATTAATCACCAGTTTGCAGCAAAACAAGCAGAACCTCTGAACCTGTCTCACACCAGAGTGCCATTAAGGAAAACAATTTGTCATTTAACACAGTGTTGTTCACATGTGAAGTTTATCTCTCCTAATGAGACGTTGCTCTCCATGGGTATTTTTTTTTTCCCCTATTTCATTATTACAGCTCCCTTTAGGCAGGTTTCCCTTGAGTTTTAATTATGAAAACAACACCTGTTTTCAATGCCACTGTTGGAGTTTTCATCTGCTCCAGAGAAAGCATTTGCCTCACTGTTATCTCCCATGTCTTCCACTCTCTGCACTGGTTTCCCAGAAAGTGTTTTATCGATTTTATCTTGACATTTCAGTGAATGCCTCATCTTCCTCGTTCTTCCTGCTTCTGAATTTTAGAAAGAGCTACTTACCTTTGCTCTCTCTGGGCCTCCAATTAGGGAATAGTTGTGATTTTCCTTTTGGGTTTTAAGCCCCTGTGTGATCAGACCTTTTGCTGCTGTGCCCTGTGCTTTTTGAACCAGCTCTCCGGGCCACAGGAGAAATGGAAGGATTTTGTTTTCTTGGTCTTTAGTCAAACCTTAAGACATATTGCAATATTGCTAACATTTGCTCTGCCTTTAAGTTTGACTTTATGAGCTGTTTTCATCCCTCACATTTATGTTGGTTTGGAGTGAAGAGCCTGGTGTTGTGTTATGTTCAGTACATCCATCTAATCACTAAATTATGCTGCTGCTGGCTTCAAAATCTTGGGAAAAAATTTTCTCCTAAATTATTCTGGCTATATTTGGAGTGTTATGTTAATCTTCTATCATACTGGAAATAATAAATAGTGGTGAATAATAAAACAGTTCTCACCTTCACTGTCTTCTGTCTTTATTTCATATGTAATCTTTCATCACTGGTGAGGGGAAAATAAGGCAAAAAAATTAATTTTCACTATATAATAACAATAATAAAGCAGTTCCCATCTAGCAACTTACATTGAAAGAACAAAAAAAGTTAGTCTTAGAATACTGCTAGGCTTATAAAATACTACTCTAAGGAGCTGGACAGACCAGAGTACAAGAAGAAAGACCTATACAGAAATTTCAGGACTTTCCTTAAAGAAATGGCAGCCACTGTGTCAGAGCCAAGCAACATCCTGACTCACAGACCTGACTAAAGCAAAGAACTGGGTAAGGTTGATATCCCAAAGCACAGCCATGTGTACAGGGAGTTTGGGATCTATTTTGTCCAGCACTAACCTAAAAGAGCAAGTGATTCCTTTAAACCAAAGGTTCAGCTTTCTCCTAGAACTTATAAAGATAAATAATTGAAGTATCAAGATACTTGTACTTAAAAAAGGATGGATGATCCCCAGATCCACTCCCTCAACCTGACATCAGAAGAATCAAACTTAGATTGAAAGTTTCATTTTTTATTCAGGGAAAGGTATTTTCCACCATAAATCTTACGAACAAAAGTGGTTTCAGGTGTCATACTCATGTTCCAAATCAGATCACTCAGCCTGGCACAATAAAATCATCCCTGAAATGTTAGTGGAATACGAATTATAACTCCTCCTTCCATGCCTCATTTATGATTGTGTTATTTCACAGTTAATTCCCTGTCCTCCTACTCTCAGAAATCCAAATTTAAATAAAAAAAGAAGCTCAAGCAAACAATGTTAGCAATGTTTACTTTGGCCATTTTTAGGATTTTTCCAGATGAAAAAATTTAAATTTATGCCACATCTGTTTATTTCTTTCTTCTCTAGTAGTGGTGAGTCAAGCCAATTTAATTTTCACTGTAGAATTTTTGGATCAGTGTTATCTCACCGGTAGAAATAAATTTCATAAACATTTCTCACCCTGAATGAAAATAAGTAAGTGATTGAAATTAATCCACTTTTAGATTAAAAGTAAATTTTTAAATATATAGATAAGCATTGGAAGAATGTTATAATAGAAAATTTACATTAACATCCTTCCTTCCCTCATCTCCACCTTCTCATCTTCCTTCCAGATCTTGTTTCTCTTGAAATACATACAGATTTCTTGAGGACAGATCTTTAATTTTGAGTTTATTTGTGAATAACTTCCTTTCAAATGTATGCATGTGCGTATTTGTGAATGTATATATCTACATATATCTATATATACCATGATTTCTGGGACAAGCTAAAAAAATTTTTGGTTTAATTAAATCTCCATGTCATTGAAATATTCTGCTCCTAAAAAATGATGGTTTAATTCTTTTTCATTTTCTTATTTTGAAGACTGAGAGGAACAAAGGTGATCTTAAATAAGAGTATTTCTCATGAACGGCTACTATACAAAATTCACAGATCATATTTTAAAGTAAGTGATGGAGAAAAATAAGTCTAATGGAGAAAAGCACACTTAAATGAGCTGCAAAATACACAGAGTTTTCAGTTTATTTGGAAATACTTTGTCCTAAGTCTTTGCCATCCCAAATGCAGATGGAAATTTCCGTTTAGAGATGGTCATGAGCAGCATCTTTGTATCTTCCCTGCCACTTGAAAGAAATGTGGCAAATTCCCATCAAAGGATATGAATATAGATTTAAGCCTTCATTCTGATTTTTTTCACAGGTTCTGAGGTCTTAAATTCAGGTCAGCAAAAGGAAAATGAGATTTTCCTCACCCACACAGGGCTTCATGAGCAGCCCATCACAATTCCTATACTAGTCTGTTTCAGAATTGTCCCAGTTTTCCAAGTCCCATCACAGGTCAGATGTTTCCCCTTCTAGGTGATTAGGTGGAAAAATTAATTTTGTACCCCAGATTTTATGCTTTGTGTTGCATTTATCCTTCAGTGCTCCCCAGCAATGATATTTTTTGGGGTAAATGTGTGTTATACTGGGGTTATCACTAACAGAGAGGTGGTTTAGTATTACTACTGAATAAAAAGTTCAAGATTAAGGGTTTTCAGGATAAAAAGAAGGCTTAATTACAGCAGAAAATTTCAGATACAGTGGCAATGAGGAGTTGTTATGGCCATCTATTGTGGTTAAACAGGGGGTCATGCAGGAGAGGAGTTTGTGTAGCTGCATGACATAAAAAGGAGATGAAGGATCTCACAGTGGAGACTTGTTTTTTGGAAAAAAACACTTGTTTTTTTGGAAAAAAAAGTTTGATTCTTCTGCAAGTTTTGGCATGGGGTTCACAGTATGTCCTGAAGCCTGTGATTCAGGCTTTTCCTAGAATCTGAAAAATGGCAATGTAGTAAAAAAAAGAGAGAAAAGAGACAGAAAAGCAATACAGGGAGGAGATTTCGTAGTCTTCCAGAAGTTCTACAAGCTCTGAGAAATTAATTATAAATTCACTTACTCTATTAATATGAATATGAACCTGGTCTACTGAAAGGTGTCCCTGGTCATGGCAGGGGCTTGGAATGAGATCTTTAAGTCCCTTTCCAACTCAAACCATTCTGTGATTCTGTGATTCCATGAATAGTCTATATTGCTGCAGAGAAAACCCCACAGATTCCTATTTAACATGCATTAGTATAATCAGGCCTTTAACGTGTTGTGAATTTGAGTTATATCTTTATATTATTTTTTTATCTGAAAAAAAAAAATCCCATTAAGGCCTGGACAAGGAGATTCCAATGGAGTTGCTTCAGTTTTTTTGCATTGGAGCAAGGAAAAGAAAGGAGTAACATTATCAGGTCGCCATGATCCCAACAATTCAGACGACTCACATCCACAAAGTCATATCCCTCGAAGCACTGGCTTGCGGGAAACTTTGCTAAAACAACCAAACATTCATCAAGAGATAATTGCCAGCACTGGATAAATGTGCAGGAGCCAAAGAAAGCTGAGGGACTTTTTATGTTGGCAAAGGCCATTACTCATCGGGTGGCAGTTGTAGCTTTGGAACTGCAAATGCTGCTGTGCTTTGTTAAATTTGGTATTCACAACAAAAAAAAAAAAATAAATTCACAAACAACACAGAAGTGTAACAAAAGCCCTGCTAATGTTTAAATTTTATAGTGAGATACAGCCACCAGGCACTAGCAGAGAAGAATATTTCTGATTGGCTACCAGCTGTTGGAGCTGCACAGATGAGCTGGAAAGCAGCAATTTACAAGCTATTTCATATTTAAAACTGCTAAGTCCTGTGCAAAACAATGTTTTCTTCCTGAGAAAAACAGCAGGAAAAAAAAAAGAGATCCCCAGAACAAAGGAAACATCCACTGGAACAAATTCTCCCACCACAACAAAATTCAGATATTTATTTTTTTCAAATACTTTATTTCTTTCAAATAAATACTTTATTTCTACAAGTGAATTAGTGCCATTTCTTTATGTTAAAAATAAGACTTGTTCTTAAGAAACATTAATTACTGCCGTGTCATGAAGTATCACAATTTAACTTGCAACTAATGTTTTAATCATTGCTGTATCAACAGAGCTATTTTAATACAAAGTCTTCCAAAATTTCTGGATGCAGCTACATAAATTGCGATTAACTAAGAAAGATTATGGTGCTTAAACTAGAATGGAAGTAATAAATGTTTATTTCAGGAAAATGTAAAAGATTTGTGCAAAACCATTGCATTCTATATATAGTCCTTCATTTAACAGCTCTACAAACCTGCAAAAGTTGGTTCTTGTTGAAAACTGCCAGGCTACATACAATGAAATCTGGAGTAATAACACCAGAGAGCTGTCAGTCAGCCATCCATCCATCTAATTGGCTTCTTACCATCTTTCCATCATGTTTTTTTTATAACTGGTCGCCTCTGGCTAAAATGCAAATCATGAGGAAGAGCCGTCTAGAAAAAGCTGCTGCTTTCTTAATTATCTGTCAGAGTATGGACCAGTGGACCCTGGGCCGTGGAGTGGAGTTATGCTAAGCAGAAAGGCATCATGGGAATTGGAGTGACAGCTCATTTTCCTCCTGTGTTTTTTCCGCGTTCGAATGACAATGCAGAAATACGGGTTTTTCCCACACTTTCTCTGAACACCTGGGCCAATGCTCAGGGGAACACAAAGCCAAAACTGTCACATTTCCAGACATGGTCTTATTGCTGTCACTGTGACAGGATTGTTGACAAATGCCAGCAGTCATCTCAGCATCTTGGGAAATGTCTGCCGTGGTTGTGTCAACAGCCTGACAGAAATTGTTAATGTTTAAACTTCTTCCACTGACAGAATCCTGTCTTGCTGACAGTATTTGTCATATGAAACTCAATCTTTGTCAAACTTGCTTAAAAATTAACACTTCCTCCATTTCTTTTGCAGCTAACTGCCTGTGTGCTTTTTTTTTTCCTTCCTTAAGTAATAAGATTTCAGCAAGGTAATATTCCACAGTCCACAATGAGTCCAAGAGCACAAGCACATTATGAACTTATGGCCAGCTTGTCCTTTTGACCTCTGCTACAATGATAATTATGCTTTTATTCCTTGCCCATTTTTTTTGCCTTAGGAATCAAAGTTCTGAATTATTCAAGAGCCATAAAAATCCTATTTCTCAGTGTACAATGTGGAAAATCAATTAAACAGAGTTAGCTTAGCACTTATATAAAAATCAAGTTGCAAGTTTGTAGACATACATTAACTGAGTCCTTCTTCAACTTCAGTTTTGAAGGTCAGTCCAAATGGACAGAGAACCAGGAGTAGTTAAGTTACCTGGGAACCTTATTCCAGCTCTAAATCTGAAAGTTCATCAACACAGAGTCACAGAATGGCTTGGGCTGGAAGGGACCATAAAAATCATCCAGTTCCAAGCTCCTGCCATGAGCAGGGATGTTTCCCACTGGATCTGCTTCCTCAGAGCCCCAGCCAACCTGGCCTAGGATGAATATAAGTTTGTACCAATGGAAAGACAAGTAACCAATGCTGCATTATCTGCCAAAAAATCTGGCATGGCAGTATCACTAAAATTTACATGCATGCACATGACTGTACCCAAAAACACACAAACTAATTAATCATCAATAACTCACTGGCTGCCAAGAATGAACTAATAGCAGGGAAGATTTTTATGCTTAAGGAAGAAAATTTGAAGGACAAATGTGCAGGCAGAAATGTGGAGACCTTCAGAATGGTGCAAGGCACGGTCTTGGAGCTCCATTAGGAAGAATTTTGCCAATATATCCATACTGACACCCAACCCACGTCCCCTGGTGGCATTATGCAATCCATAGGTATTAGGATCTTATTAAATCAGTTAAAAAAACAAATCCTAACCGTTCACATAGATTGGAGATTTAGAGTGATGTCCTGGATACATTTTAAAGCTAGATATTTATACCTTCTTCCTGTGATTGCCTTTACAGAAAATACTCAGTGGACACTTCTCTAACCTTTGGGAAAGTGAACCCATTCCATTAGGAATATCTGCAGAGGTCTGATGCTGCTTCCTAAATGTTGCATTCATATCAAATATCGTTCTTTGTTTACATTCTCAGCATGATTTCTGCATATTGTCATTTTCTGACCACTGTAAAGGACAGGAGCAAGCCCTAGGCAAGCAGAGTCGCTCACAGGTAGCTCTGATATAAAGCAATAAAATCAGAGACACTGAATGTGTGTGGGCCAGAGAGCTAAGGCTGCCTTTTCCTTCACTGATTCTGCTTTTCAGTGTGATCTTTTCCAGTTGCATAGGCTGAACTGTCAAAACTTGGGTGCCTAAAATTAGTTATGCAGCACCACACATAGCAAAATAAGTAAGCAAGAGCATCTGACTCTTCCATTGTAGTCAGCAATGGCAAATGTTTTCAGCAGGTCTGTGAGACAGGTATCTCCTTAAGCACCGGGTTCATAAATAAATTTTGGCATTTGGTCTAAAGGTTGAGTTTGGGCTTCTTGTTGTCACATCTTTATTCTGCTGCTGGGTGCTTTCCTGTACAAGGTATGAGAACAGCTGGATACCTAAGGATGAGCCCTGGTGAAGTCAGCAGCCTGAGCAAAGGACTGCCTGTAAGAGTAAGAAATGTGAGAGAAAAATGAATCCGTTTTTACATTTCTTAATCATATCTACATTTATACATTCTGTGTCACCCAAGCTGTTTCACCTGCCCAGTGGGTTGAGTTTGACTGACAAGAGAGATTAGTATATTTCCTTTGAAATATTTGTATTTTAGGTGATGAACTTTCCAGCACCATGAGTAGTTCATATTCACTGAAAAAAGGGAGGTTTTCCTGGAGAACAATCAAGATATCAAGGAGAAGTGGACTCCTCTTCCATTAAGAAGCAGCTGGGAACAAATTCTTCAGAGTCCATGTACGAATTTAGCAATTCTTCATTGAGCTTCAGAAATCCTTTAGGAACAAGGCCTTCTTTTGCCTGTTTTTTCACTTTCACACTTAACAGACTGAGGTAATTATATTCATCTACTCTCATACATCTAAGAAAACAAGAACTGTAAGATAATAGAAAGGTCTGGCATTATTATTTCTTATTTGAAGTGAAGATTTGGATGTTTGTAACCAAAGGTTTGCTCTCTTATACATCCTGGAGAGTGAAGTCAGCCTGAATGTGCTTGAAATTTTGAACTTTAAAAAAATTCCACTCAAAAAATTGGAGATATTGAGTACATAATCATGACCTGAAATTTAAACACTGTTAAATTGAGACATACTAAGTATTGCCAAGCTTTCCTGAATTTTGCATTGTCTAATCCTACAAAGATTTGTTTATGCTGCTATATTTGAAGCTGGTTATCAGGCAGAATCAATTCTTTTCTTCATACAGAATGATGTCAGATGAATGTAGCAGATGGCAAAATTCAATATTGCCGATGTGATCTGTAATGCTAAGAAAGTTTCAGTTCAGAGATTTAAAAATTCTTCATTAAGCAATGTCACCCCTATTAATGGATAAATAAACTCAACAGACCAGCCAGAGCTACAAAGGTAAGTACACAGACAACTTGTACTGGTGCAAAAATATATTTATGGGACTTTGTTAGAGCCAAGGGGTAAAGTGATTTCAGACCCAAGTTCCAAATCTCATGTGCTCAGAATCATACCCTGTGCATAATAGAAATAATCCCATATGTGTCTGTCAGAAAGCATGCTAGAGAGTTTGAAACAAATCCATCCTGCCATGCCAGAGTTAGCTCTGGGTGAAAGTTATGTGTGTCTATAAAACAAAACCCTGGCCATAAATTTGTTTGGCTTTTAAGTTATCTCTGTCAAAAAGAAAAGTTTGGAGGTTTAAAGTTGATTTCCAATTTTTCATTTATTAAATTTGCCTGGAAAAAGAAAGGGGGTTGACTGCTAAAAAGTGCAGAGTGCTCAGCAGTCTCATACCAGACACGAGCAGTGCAAAGACTTGAGCTGCGCAGATGGGATCCTACCAGATGTAAGATGCAAAACTCAGCCCTGCAGAGAGAGAGATTTTGGATGCACACAGGGTTCATCTGGAGGCTGCTGGAGCTGAGAGATAGATACTGAAAACTTAAACTAGCTTTTTGTGTTCCCTGGCCAGCCTTGCAGCAGCCTGTTCTTCCCCGAGCGTTCGCACATCTGCGCGCCGCTTCTGGGAGTGATCACCTGCACCGAGCGAAACTGAAAATCCTTCATTCTCCTTGACACAACCAAGATGATGTAAGCAAGAGAACAGAGCTGAAAAGCCTGTGAGAGCAGAGCAGAGCATCGAATACACAGCCTGAGTCCTGGGCTAAATAATTATCTCCGGGTATTGTATTATTTGCATAATTAAAAAGTTTGGCTGAATTTCCGACACGCTGTCTCCTACATCGGGGAGGTGGTGGGGGCGAGTTAATCAGCAGGAGGAAAGTGAAGGTTAATGAATTGTTATTCAGATGGTGCAGGCCCTGTGAGATTTGTGGATAATTGATACCATTTGGGAGCTTAGGCAGAGTGGAAGACGAGAGAGGAGCTACTGCAGCAGCTAGACTGGAAAAGAGCAAGCAAATGATAACTTAGCAATTATCATTTTGATGGGTTTGTTTGCCTTTTTTTTTAAACATCTTTCTCTGTCTCATTCTTTTTAATTTTTTGTTTGTTTGTTTTCAGTTCTCTCACGAGTTAAGTAGAATTAAGACAGATGTGAAAGAATATTTTTTTTTAAAAAAATATATCTGGCAAAAGAAAATGGCCTTAGAAATCTCATCTGGAAAATTGCCACATGGAGGGTAGAAAATATAATTTTGTGTGTGCTGGAAATGTGGTAGCAGCACCAGGTTTCAGAGTTTCCTTTCACTTCAGTATGGGATTTTTTTCACCAGGTCAAATTCCCCTTTTGCAGAAGCCCAAGGTAAGCCCTGTACACCATTAGCCTGCTATTTATTGCTGCTTGCTAATGCCATGAAAATATTTTGGGGACATGAACTCGAGCACCACTGCATTCAGCATCATCCAAGAAGCTCATATCCCAAAGCTCCTGTTTTGCCCAAGAAACCAACGTGAGAAGAAACCCCTGAGGTGACCTGTAGCACCCAAAGCTACAAACAGGTGAGTAAAAAAAGCCACATCTCCTGAAATGGGCCACTATAAATCAACAACTTTAAACAATTCTTCTGAGCCATGTTGCAAGGGGTCACCAAGCCATCAGAATTTGACATAAGGAAGATATGAGAAACACCACTGAGAGAATTGTGTCCAGGCACAGATTTAAGATGACTGTAATTAAAGATTGGCAAGAAGGAAGTGTTATCCATCTTGGACATATGTCCTCTCCAAGAAAATTATTTATAATTTAATTCAGATAAAATTATTTCTAATTTAAACTATTTATTTAAAAATACTTATAATTTAAGCCAGGCAATATCCTAATAATGGAATTATTTAAGGACTCAAAATAAACCTCAAGGAGATCCTTGACACTGGCTGCCTACCAACATCACTTTGAAACATTTCACAGACACATTTCAAATGCTTACTTTTGGCCCACAGTCAAAACCATATCAACAAACAAGTTGATTTTTTTTTAACTGAGACAGAACAAAAAGTTATTTTGGCACCATTGCTGTTCTTAGTTAAAACTGGTAATTTTAATGTATAGGACTTCCTCATCTTTCAAAAAATCGTCTTCAGTGGTCCTAGGTATCCTGAACAGAAATCTGTCCATTCTCTGCTGCTCCCACTCCAGATCAAAAAGTTTGGATGTTGAATATTTGGCCTTCAGTGAGTGAGCATTTTGTGAAGGACTGACATCTGTCCTCCTCACAAAAAGGTGGAGGTTACTCGAAGCAGGGTAAATTGCTTCTGTTTGTTGCCTCGTATTGAGATGGAATCACAGAACTGAGGAATGGTTTGGGTTGGAAGGAACCTTAAAGATCATCTTGTTCCAACCCCCTGTAGGGACACCTTTCACTAGACCAAGCTTCTCCAAACCTGAAGCTAATAGTGAAAATCATTTGTAGAAAATAGTCTCTGAATTATTTTTCTCTACTTCTAAGACATCTCACAGTTGCTGTGATAGAAACATGAGACCTGTAGGTACAGAATGTTATCACTGAGTTTGAGTCCAAAGGGTTTTCATGTGATGTTCCATATGATAAAGGAGATTATGGAATGGCTCCAACTTATGGGACTTGGCAAAAGAGGGGCAAAGCATTGCTCAGGCATTGGAGCAGGCTGCCCAGGGAAGTGGTGGAAGTGCTCAAAGGCGTGTGGGTGCAGCTCCTGCATGGACACAGTGATGTTGGAGAAATGTTTAGAATTGGTGATCTTGGAGGTCTTTTCCAAATTTAATGATTATGTGATTCTGTGAATACACTGAAAACTCTGAGATTTAGTCTGATGTTAGGAAAAGCTGATGTTGATCTGTAAGACATTGCTAATGTAAAGCCCAGTCTACACATCAGCTAAGAGGAAGAGGAATCCAGTACAGCTGCATCTTACTGGAAGGAAAGAGATGATTTCCTTATGGCACCATTAATTATTGACTTCCTGGAAAATCTGTATGTTGCTACCAGTGAAAGTTTATAGCACCACCCCCCAGAATTTGGATTCTTTTTTCAGGTTTTACAGCAAACCACACTTTTACACACCAATACTTTTTTCCAAATGAATAAGGTCAAGATGATATTTATTTGAATTTTAATAATATTTCCCATCCCTTCCACTGATGTTAGTCTAGAACAACTCCATTTTCCTGTCATGTCCCACAGAACAGATATTTTCCTTTCTACCTTGGCTGGCTGTCTTTGAACTTTTTTTTTTCCTTCTTTTCTTTTTTATTCTTTTTTTTTTATTTCTTTATTTTTTTATATATATATTACAAGTTCCTGCACCTTTGAGACCTTAGCAACTTCAGGAAAGTTTTATTTATTTATTGAATAAAAAATTCAGTGGGAAAAGAGCACACACTCACACGTACCTGTATGGTGGGAAGGGGAGGGGGAGCAGAATCTAGGGCACAGCTCGCAGTGATGAAAAAGATGACAGGTGCCCCCCACTGCAAGCGTGGGACTGAGAGACCGTGGCTTGAATTTAAGGAGGATTCGAGTGACTTCAGGGAGAAATCTTCTACCTGCAACACTTCCTTGTAGTTAAAATACACAGCACACTGCTGCAGCTAGTTATAGAGACAGGCAAGTGTGAAAATTAATTTAAGAGGCAGTTACACAGATTTTGGGTGAAGGTCTGAATAATGAAAATAGCACTGCTAGGGACATATTTTTGGCTGATTCCAGTGCTGAAATACACTGTAATGTTGGCTGATCTCAATTTAATACAATCCTGTAAGCAGGTGTCCTTGATGGTGCTTCAAGACTTCTTGCAAATAACTCCTTATGTTGCCACTTCTAAAATATGTGGGCAGCATTGTTGGACAGAGCTCACAAAATACAAAATAAATAAAAAGGAAAAAAAAAAGAGACATGGCATTTTGCACTGAGGAGTGAAGAATATGAAATAACTGGGTTATGCTCTAACAAAGAGCATGGTGGGAAATGTAGCTCTGCAAATGTATCAGGGGAACAGAAATAAGAGTTAAATTAAAACTTCCTAGATTAATAAATATGCTCTGGGTCACACAGCAGTGATCAGAACAAAAGGCTGGCTACACAGAGAGAGATACTGACTCATTGATTTTCCCTGCAGTCCATTGTATATAAAATATTGCTATTTTCCCTCTCTGTCTTCTGTCCCTATTTTTTTAATTTTTCTTGTCAATATTTTGGTGCTACTGCTTTTGACTCAGGAACTGCCTCCATCCTCATAGCAATTTTGGGTACAGTTTAACTGAATAGGCACATCAAATCCCCATGCTCAGAACCTGAAACCTGAAAAACATAAAGGAAGATTTCTGAAAATCAGACATATTAGGCACTATTACCAAAAGACAGGATGAATACTTGCTGGTTTGGCTCAGTAAATCCAGACACCCTGGAATTTTCACATCCATGTTTAGTTTTCTAGTACTTGTGTGCTCAGTATAAGCTAATCATCAATATTTCCTCACTTTTAATAAAATGGGACAGCTTCAGGGGGGTATTCTACATTAGATGTTATGTATTATGTGGTATGATGAATAACTCACTCAGGATGGCTTTTATTTTTCCCCATTGACAATCTCCAGGTTCAGCTTAGATTTCAGACCTCTATGTTATCAATGTACATTGAATTAGTAACATTCCTGCATATCTGAATTGTAGTCAATTAAAAAAACACAGGTAAATCCTACCTTTCTACTATCTTTAGTAACAGATTTAAAGCTTTTGTTTTATCCCTCTCCATTATTTTTTGTGGTAGCAAATACCTGGTTTGGAAAAGAAACAGAATTTAATGCACTCCTAAGCCTGGATTTCTCTCAGAAAGAATATGTGGAGTTTTGTTGTAGCAGATGCCACAGCTGACCATTGAGTTAAAATCTTTTTGCTTTATGGATCTATTGCAAAATTGAATCCAGTTTGACTACCAAAATCCAAGCAGCTGAAAAGCACAGTCACCTGTTCTTGGAGTATTAAAATAGAAAGGATTTTAGTGTCTGGAGGAGCTGAGCTTTCCAGGAGCCACCAGGGATATCTGTCCTTGTGACAGTGGAGAGTAGATAATCTAATACCACGACAATTTCCTCTGTTCCAATTGGTGGAAAGGCAGCAGTGGAAGAGATGGAAGCCTTCACAGGCTTTTTTGCTCAGCCTAGTGCTTTACCCCAAAGAATATTTCTTCTGCATCGACAGCTGCACAGCAAAAGCAGCTCCGTCTGTTAAAATATGCAAATGACCAGCACGCATCTTTCCTCCCTCTCCTACTGGGCAGGGAATTCTGAATCTAAATTTATGGTGGAAAAAAAATCCCAGAGAATCAGAGTGAAGTGAATCTCAAACCAGGGGACTGCAGCTCATTTGGTTGGATAATGATTTCAGCAGAGGGAAAAAAACATGAACAGGGACAGGCATACTGGTTCTAGTAAAGAAATGCCTCAGTTTAGATTGGCAGAATCAGTGGACAGGACAAAAGATCACTGAATTTGGAGAAATTAAAAATTAAGTCATAACACTGAGAGCTCATTGAAAGGAAATTTAATTTTGAGTTATCGATGAAAGTGCACTGAAAGAGAACATAAATTGGTGAAAAGGTCTAAGCTGAACAAGAAAATTCAATTTGACCTAGAAGACATTTATTAACGTATTTATTTATTCAAATAAGAGATCTACATTGACTCCACTCTCTGTTTGTTGTGTGTTCATTCATTTTGCTTTTTGGTCTATTTGGTTAGTTAATGTGAGCAATGATTTAGGCAAGAGAAAGGTCATGACAGCTCAAGACACCCAGTGCTGGTCTGTCCTTACAGCCACTAACTGTGGTGTCTAACCCCAGCATTTATTCAAAACCATATTCAAAGTCTCAGCTATAAATTTTAATATTTTCTGAAATAAGTGAAGATTAAAGATTAACACATTACAACTACGAGGAACGTTTGGTCTCTCTCTAATTCAGATTGTTGCAGTACTTAGCATTACAAATTTAGATCTTTATTCAAAGAATAACAAATTAACAAGCTGGAACATGTTAATGATACATCTGACCACTCAGTGTAAAGCTGTATCACACTCAACTTCATACATAAAGAAGTTCATTTTTTTACTGTTCTTTATTGTACCATTCAGAATTGACTCATAAACCCTCCACTAAATGAATCTGGTTCTTGTTATTATCCTCTTTAATCATATCTCAGAATCTGCTTCCCAGAGTCATATTTCTTGAGTCTTTTTGCAAAGCTCACCAAGAAAATCCAAAATGTTTTTCTTTATTCAGGTTATACTCCCTTTATTTTCTGTAGTTGTCTTGTCCCAGTTTATTCCAGTCCCTCTAAACTTTCCCTAACCAAGATTTTTAGAATATTTATATCTTTACACCCTAGGTCTCATCTGGTGAAGGGGGAAATGGCAGAGGATTCTATCTTTGTTTCCATGGTCATTTAGACACCTTGGTTAGAAGAAATAGAAAGAATAAGAATATTTTTGCAGTAATATTTGGTGCATTTCTAAAACAGTGATCTTAGGCACATATTGCACCCTGGATATGTCACTCCCTGAGAGAGCTTTTCTCAGTTCCTTAGAATACTGAACACACTCTCATTCATTCTCTGTCTTTGGGGCATTTTTGTTTGCATGTCTCAGTAAAGTTCTAGATCAGAACAAAGTTTCTGATCCCTATAGTAACAGATAAACTAATGCTACTAGTTTGCACTTTATTGGATTTGTATGGAAAAAAAAAAGGAGTGAAGATAACCTGATAAAAATAATATTTAAGTTCATTCTTCTTATTTAAGCTCCTGTTTCAAGATATAGGGCATGCCCTTTTTTTAACCCAAACAAATTCTCTTTCAGCTTTAGTCCAGTCATGAAGAATTGGATTGGTGGCCCTGTTTTACTGATGGAAAAGCAATGGCACATAATCTATACAGCTGTGCATGCAGTATCTGGCAGAGGCTCAGCCAGTTTTTTACATGCCAGCAAGCCAGAGTTTTGGCTGGAAGAACCAAAGTTGTCCCAACTTTATTGGCCCTAATCACACCAATAGTTCTACATCACAATGAGTGGTGCCAAAGTCATCTCACTCCCTAGCAATGACTTTGTGATCTAAATTTGTTGTCCTTAGAAATGATTATGTTCATAATGCTGACAAAAAACTTTGCTGACATACAGCATTATCTGTCAGCAGATCTCAAGGATCTTTGCAAAAGAGGTGAGGATTTTTATGCCCATTAGCAAATGGGCAAACAGACATAAGCAGGTGGAGTGTGTTTACTGAGGTTTCATTTCTTTGTAAAGTATATATTCAGAAATAATATAGAAAAGAACAGAACGCAATTCCCCAGACTACATCTACACAAACAAGAAAACCACCTCCATGGCACAGATTTGAGCTGGGTCCCACAGTCTTCCCACCATTTGTTAGCAGATTCCGGAGCACAGCTTTGTCTGGAAGCAGCTACCATTCCATAATGCCATGTTTCTCTGATGAAAGGCCCATTTTATTTGCTGGTACTGATTCATGATGAATGTAAATCCACACCTCTCCTTTTGATGATCCCTATTTTCTCTACATAATCAATGAATTTTTTTTGCTTGAGTTGAAATAAGTACAAGAATCACAGCATGGTTTGGGTTGGAAGGAACCCAAAAGATCATCCATTTCCAACACCCATTTGTCTTTGATAAACATGTTTGTCTTTGCCAATGCTGTCACACATTTTTTGGGTTTTTTTGAAACCCAGATTTTACTCCAGAGCAGTGAATTTTAGGATAAGGATACTAAAAATAAAATATAAACTATTGTTCACGCCCAATGTGGAAAGCAAGAATAAAAGACATCAGACCTGAAAAGGTGAGATCCCATGAGAATTCAGCTCCCTCTTTTGCTGAGGAAGCAAGAAGAATGTGTGAATAAAACTTCCATGTGAGAAGAAGGCAGCAGGCAGTTTTAGAAATGAAGATGGAATACCTGAAAACAAGACCTAAAGTGACAAAGCCAAGTGTCCTCTCAGTGACAGTGACCAAACCAAAACTGGGTTAAAAAAAAAAAAAACAGGAAAGATAAGCTTCCATCCAAACCTTTCCTGCCATCTTTCCTAATGGCCATATATTTTTAGAGATTCTGTTCAGAAATATTCCAATTGAAGCTTTTTAATTTTTCCCCCCTCAGCAAAATATTAGAATATGCCAATTTCACAGAAACAAATTTTTCAGTGTGAGAAAGCATAATTTTCAAGGATTTTTCTATCTCAAGAGCATTCCAAACTGTGAGTTTGCCACTTGAGAATGTGTAAAAAAACCTGGTTTGGAAACAAAATGCTGTAAAAGGATGAAAACAAACATTGTTTTTGACCTGATCCAAAATAGTATCTATTTTGTTTTATTTTGTCTAGTAAAAAATCTTTGCTGTTTCACTCTCTCATTTTGTAACAGAATTGGGAAAAAAAGTGGGAAAAAATAAAATTATCATGGTTTAGAGGCATTTTTCTGCCAGTTCTGATTTTGAGTTATTCACCTCTGTGTTGTTGTCATCAGAGAGAGCATAAAAAATCCCCATGAAGTCTTAAATATTCAATGTATATTGTATGGATTAAATAAATTTTATATGAAATTAGGAAAGTGCAGACCAATTCCACCTATTGGGGACAATTCCTCCTGGGTTTTCCATGGAGGTGCCACTTCATAAACTGAAAACAAAGTCCACTGAAGCTGAAGCTCTGCTCATGCCACAGTCAAAATAACCCTTGAATAAGGGAGACAAATAATCCTGAATTGCTCCTTTAGGATGCTGGGGTATCTGGAGAGACCAACCAACTTCTTTGAATACCTAATTAATTTTTTTTCCCCTACAGAGCTGTACTGCATGTAAAATTCATTTTCTAAATCTTAAGGATGCCCTTTAATTTGTGATTCTTCCAAGCTTTGATTTTGTAAATAGAAAAACTGATAGTTCCTTGATCTTACCTAGAGTTGATATTTTCTATGCTAAGAAAAATATAATTATCAAAGCTGACCTTTGATAATTGCCCAGTCTCAAAGATACCAATACAAATACAATTCCATAAATGTTTAATTATATCTATTATAAAGCCCATAATGCAAACTTAAAATGATAACAGTAAAATATTTTACCGGCTCAGCGTTAAACCAAGTTTATCAAGTCTGCTTGATTAAAGTTATGTATTTAAGAAACGTAAACATTTATTTCCAAATATACATTCCATCCCTGGAAGTGTTCAGGGCCACATTTGGCAGGGCTTGGAACAACCTGGGATAGTGGAAGTTGTCCCTGCCCATGGCAGGGAGTTGAAACTGGAAGATATTTTTTTCAACCCTAACCATTCTGTAATTCTATAATTCTATGATCACACAGTTCAGCAGTACTATTCAAGGTATTGGGCAGTGAATAGTTTTCTGTACAACACTTCTATTTTCTTTTTGAGATATTCTGGCTGAATAAAGCAAACTGTAAGCACTGTAAATTGTTTGGCTTGTATAAAAGTTTAAATGCTTGAGGTTAAAGACCCAGATGCCAGCAGAAATAAATCCCTAGTGAAAGCCTTAGCTTTTCATGTTACTTCAACTTTTTGTCAACTTTGTTCATAATTACAGGATTAAATAAAAGTCAATTTTAGAGGCTTCAAAAAAGATTAAAATCTCAATAATAAAAAAAAAAATTCACTATTTTATACATTAATAAATACTTATTTGCATGAATCAGACATGGTTTTGTACCTTAGATCTTAGGGCTGACACCTACTCCTATTCCTCATCAGAGACATTTATTTTAGATAGGTGTGAAATGTGTCTAATGATCAGTCATGTAATTTCCACTTTATAAATCATGTCAAGGTCCAGATTCTTAGAAATACAATACACTTTCTGGGGGATTTTTTTATTGTTGATTTAATCTCAATTCTTTGCTATCAAGAGGCATTTTGCCACTGAATTCCTTGAGCATCAGATCAACCCCTCAAGGAATGGGAGTGTGGGATGTCCTTTCCGAGGTTAACCCAAACCTTCCATTTCTATGGCCTATTAACCACAGGAGACATAAACAAAAATACAAATCCTTCTCACAGTTCAAAGAACTGCTCACACAGGGGTGACTTTCCAGAGTCTCTATTGCAGCTAAATGCCCCATGAGATTAAGAAAAGTCTTTTCCCAAGGAGTTGCTGTGCAGGTGCTTCATCCAACTGTGACTTGGCAAACTTTGCTGTAGGTTTACACAGTCCATGGTTTTAAGTATTTCTCAAATACTGCATGGCAATAATTAGCAGCCAGAGGCAAAATAATCATTGCTAGATTCATTTAATGCTAAAGCCAAAACTAATATATTTTGTGTTGGTTGAAATGTCAGACCTTATCTGTGTTACTGTAAGATCAGATGGAAAAAATGAAAGTGCTTTTAAACATGGTTCAGAATAAGCCTCCAGTTTGTAAATACATTAATCAGAATGTAAGGTGTGCCTTCTAGTGGATAGAGAGGGACATCTGAATGAGCAGGTTGAGCTAATATATCAGCATTACTGATTTATGAAGGAATGCTAATAAATAAATCAGAATTAAAATTAATAAATTGAATCAATGTTGAAATAATTTGGGTCAACATTAATATTTTAGCTCAATTACAGTCATGGGAATTTTATAGCAGAAAGAGGTTGATAATGCTTCTTATCAATTTTTTTTAAAGAGCAAAAACCAGAGGAGGTGTTTTCTTAAGGCCCATGATTTCCTGTGAAACGTTTCACTTTCTAAAGCTCTCTAAAATTTAAGCTGTCTATTTGCACCTAAAGAGTCTTTAAAAGTTGTTTGCAACTGTTTTATGAATCTTGAAGTCTCATCCACACATGTTAGAGAAACTAGACAGGAGTGCAAATCTTCCCCCAAGTGGGTCCACAAATGTATATAACTGCATTTCCTGCCCATCACACCACAGGAGCAATTTCATAGAATTACAGAATCTTAGAACTATTTGGTTTGGAGGACACTAAAATTCACCTAATTCAACCCCCCTTCCAAGGGCAGGGACCCCTTCCACTAGAATTTGCCATGTTCTGACTGCCAGGAAGAGTCTCCTCTGAATTATGGTAAAAGGACACTGAGGGATGTTAAACAGGCAACTTCTGCTTTGTCGCTTTTGTTGTTGGTAGATTTGGAGCATTAGAGGTGGCTCAACAGATCTAATTTCATCTCAGACCTTGTATGCCACGTTTCAACAAGGACTGAATTTTTACTGTCAAATTACAAGCCCCTGAAAATAGGAGTTTATAATGGAAAGCCTGATACAACCGCAACTCTGGTATTGCAATTGCATCACTATAAGAAAATTGGTTTAGATAATATACCCTTCTGGAATGACTGCAGCTCTAAATGATCCTGCATCTCCATAAATCTAAGCTAACTCAGTGATTCAAAATTACTAAGATTTAAGTTTAGTACCAATAAGCAATAAACTTATGGCTATTGCTATAATAACCGCTGGTCTGTGCTCCTTTATTTCACAGCAGGTGGTCTTTGGGCTAGTTTGCAGCCGGAATGAAACTACTTCCAACTAATTGAAAACTAATTCCTGAAGTTGAGTGGAGGCACATTTCCAAACTTTCACACAATTCCCTTTCACCAACAAAGAGCTTGGTTGTTTGGAGGCTTTTTTTTTTCCTTTCCCCTTTTCTCTTTAATCAGTGCATAAGCATATTGTCCCTTTTTACACTGTTTTATACTAATATATTATATGATGACAGCTGACTCACTGTATTTCTGCAAACTGTCAAGGGAAATGCACTGAGGAACATGTAAGTTCCTCTAAATACACTGGGTCCCTTTACATCATCCTGCTCCTCCCCCCATGTCTCTTATACACCTAAAATTCCAAATGCTAAAATCTCATGCCTGAGTCTCCTGTCAGACTGATCAGCTCCATGCAGGCATGACTTTAGTGACTGATTCAAGCCACCAGCAAATGGGAAGAAAATGAGGTTAATAAAGTCTAATTCCACAATTTAGCAGAGTTTGAAATCTCTTTTCCTTTAGGCTGTGTCTGAAAGACATTGAGGGGTTGGAGCGTGTCCAGAGAAGGGAATGGAGCTGGGGAAGGGTCTGGAGCACAGCTCTGATGAGGAGCAGCTGAGGGAGGAGCTGGGAAAGGAGCTCAGCCTGGAGAAAAGGAGGCTCAGGGGGGATATTCTTACTCTCTACAACTCCCTGACAGGGAAGGACAGACAGATGGGGGGTCAATCTCTTCTCCAGGTAACAAATACCAGAAAGAAAGGAAAAGGCCTCAAGTTGCGACAAGGGAAGTTTAGATTGGATATTAGGAAAAAAATATTCAGGGATAGTGAGGTAAAGTACTGGAGAAGAGTGCCCAGAGAAGCTGGGCAGTTGCCATTCCTGGAAGTGTTTGAACAGTATGTGCATGTAGCACTTAAGGACATGGTTTCATGGTGAACAAGGTGGTGGTTCAGGTGGGCAGTTTGACTTCATGATCTTAAAGCTCTTTTCCAAACTTAATTCTAATGATTCTATGATAGAAGCAACCCAGCCTTTCATGACAGGGTGAGGCATAGAATCACAGAATCACAGAATTTTTGGGGTTGAAAGGCACCCTAAAGATCCCAGCAAGTCCCACCTGAACAGGAGGCAGAACTTCTTCCCTGTGCAGTGACCAAGCACTGAACAGAGACCAGAGAGGGTGTGGAGTCTCCTCACTGGAGATATTCCAGACCTGTCTGGATACAATCCTGAGCCCTGTGCTCTGGGATGGCCCTGCTGGAGCAGGGGGTTGGACCAGATGAGCCACTGCGGTGCCTTCCAGCCTGACCCATCCTGTGCTGGGATAAGATAGCAACTGACTTCTACCAGAGTTCTGCCTCTCAGACTGCCTAGCTAGAAACACTACAGGGTCGTTATTATTTCATAGAATCATAGGTTTGAGTTGGAAGGGACCCACAGGGATCGATTCCCATTCCTGGCTTTGTACAGAACACCCCAAATCCCACCATGTCCCTGGGATCACTGTAAAAACTCTTCTTGATCTCTGTCAGCCTTGGGTCGTGACCACTTCCCTGGGGAGCCTATTCCAGTGCCCAACCATCCCCTGGGTGAAGAACTTCTTCCTAATATTGAACTTAAAGTAATTGAACTTAAACTTCCCCTCACACAACTTTCAAGCTACTTTCCACCCATCCTCCCAAGGTCACACATTATTTTCTTCTGTGGTTTCTGGAGGCAAAGAGCTGCTGCTGTTTGACTCCAGTTTACAATCTGGCAACATCACTGTGTTTTCCATTTTGTAAATGGAAGTGATCATGGAGTTACTACTTTTTTTCAGGTGACATTCCAAAAAAATCTTGCATAAGAATTTATGAGTATCTAATGGGTAGCTCGGAATGCTCCGGGTACTAATTTTCTGAATTCAAAAATACAGAATTTTCCTGTTTGTTACAGAATAATGCTAAATCCCATTCTCAGTAGTCAAAATATAAGGACATTTTCAGACATTTTCAAAGCCTCTGAAGGCTTGGCTCTGAATCTCAGCTCTACCTGTGAGTAAACCTTGTGAGTTGTCCTCCATGGAAAGAGTTGACAGGATTACAGTTTTCATGGAATTACAGAATCACAGAAAGGCTTGTGTTGGAAGCGACCTTAAGGATCATTTTGTTCCACACCCCTGCCATGGACAGGGACACCTTCCACTGTCCCAGGTTGCTCTAAGCCCTATCCAACCTGGCCTTGGACATTTCCAGGCATGGAGCAGCCACAGCTGCTGTTGGCAGTCTGTGCCAGGCCCTCACCACCCTCACAGGGAAGAATTTCATCCTAGTATCTAATCCAAACCTGCTCTCTTTCACCTTAAAGATATTTGCTCTTGTCCTATCACTCTTTGCTCTTGCAAAAAGTCCCTATCCAATTCTCAGGGAGCCCTTTTAGGCACTGAAATGGGTTTTTAGTTCTCTCCAGAGCCTTCTCTTCTCCAGGCTGAACTATCCCAACTCTCTCAGCCTGTCTCCACAGCAGAAACAGCCCTTTGATCTCTTTTGCCCTTTGGCCTCCTCTGGCCTCGTTCCAACAAGTGAGCCTCCTTCCTGTGCAGTATTCCAGGTGGGGTTTCACAGGAGCAGAGCAGAGGGGAAGAACTGTTGGGCACTAAATGGAAAACCTTATAAAACAGAGCCCATTCTCCACATATGTGAAGTCTTCCCTTGTCGATGAACCACAGTAAGATTTTATCCTTCTCTCAGAGCCTTTTTTCCCCTCCTCTAGCAGGATGAAAATCTGGGGAGGAGGAGTTTAAATAGAGAAAACACTACATAATTTAGAAGACAAGTACAAAAAAGTAGGAGATTTGTGTAGAAATGAAAATAAGAGTCCCCATAAGAGCCAAGGTGAATGGCAGAGAAAGCCCTAGGCTGGTGAATCATCTTCCTGTTCTCAAAAATGGAGACATTTGCAAAGCCCAACTGTCAGTGCCTGGTTGGTGAGCAGAAGAGTCTGAATTCATCAAATAAAAGGACAAATTCTCTACCAATGGAAAACCACCATGCTGTTGACTTCAAGTCAAACTGTGCCAACTTGTGAATTTATCCCAAACTGGTAGCTCAGCTCTCTTTGGTAATGACCTTGAATAGATTCGGATTGGTGTGAAATAGATGGAAAATGGTCTGTAGCCTGTTATCAGTGCATTTCCCTACTCCCAGCCTTTAATCCCATGAGAGTAGCAGAAGTGAAAAGGTTTCAAACTTCTTATGAAAATATTTTTCCACCATGTCTGTTCCCTAGCCCTGTCTGTTCTCCTTTCTCTCTGCATAAGCAGTTTTAGACTTTATTTAAGTGTCGCATTTCCAAGCGTTCACGACTCTGTACAAAGCTCGTCACACATCACTCATGCCTTATTTCACGGGTTGAGCTGGTAATTAGCATATTTCACAATTAGCCAGTGTATTTGCTTTGCTAATTTCATTCCATGATGAAGGTGCTAACTTGGCGTGAAGCTGTAATGTACTGGTTGATTTATTAAGCTTCCTCTGATGGATGAAAATCACATGCTGTGCCTTTACTGTCGGGGAAAGTTAACAACATCCATTTGTAAGAGATGGTATTTGAAAAGTGATGTTGGTGTGATTGAATGTGTGAATCTGTAATGAAGCCAAGTCAGATATCTCCTTCCCCATAAAATAGTATTCAACTTCTGTGGTGGCTCCTTTTTGAAACTGGGCTTTTCTGCCCAGATTCCTCCCCTGAACCATGCAAGTACCAAATTGCAGGTATTTAGCACTCAGGTTTGTTTCCAGCTCCTGTTTTCCAACAGCTGTAGAGGAGTCAAGTGCCTAAACCCTCTAAGAGTCAGAATCCTGCTTTGAGTGCTGACAGGACAAAGAATTTGCTGTTCTTTTCTTAACAAAGCTGCACATAAAAATGAATAATTGAGCAATCAGTCAATTTATCTGTCAGACCACAGGTTTTCAGGACATCTTTTTGAGAAAGAACTCCCTGGTCCATGGCCTTGGGTTGTAAAACCTGGTGCAGTTATGTCCACACACTTCACCTTTCCAAAGAAAAAAATTATTTTTCAATTTTAACTGTAATATTAAACTAATTTTTGTGAGTCAATTCTTTGTCCACAGAGCCCATGGGTAGACAACATGGGAGAGGGCTGGCATAGGGAAAGCTTCTGTGTTTTCATGACCAGTGTGTGATGTGATGTAGGAACACACGTGATGCTGGGCAGTGATGATGGGAGGAGCAGATGAAGCTTTTTTTTTTTCTCTGCTAATTCTGCATTTTGCTTTTTCAGGATTCAAAGGATCTTTTCTACTCCAACCTGCATGGTTAGCCAGTCTGTATGTAATAGAATTTTTTGACCTTACTTTAAATATCCCTGCTTTTAGCACATTCCAGAGAGGATCCACACTCACCTGAAGTGAGGTTTCTTGTAGAAGGATCCCACCTCACTTCACACTATTCTGTGGCATCTGGTTGAGCTATATTAAGTCCATTTCCTTTTTAATTTCCCAATATTTCCCTTCATTTTAACACCTCTAAAGATAATGTGCTGTCTGAAGAAATGATTTTCAGTGAGCAATTTGAAACTTCACATGTCTGTACAGCCAGACAGAACAGATTAAGTTAATTCTTTCTCTTAAGCCATCACATTTTATCTCCTATCTGCATTTTCTCTATGCCTCAGATATGAACTATTGACAAATCATCATTAACCTGCCTTGTCAGCAGAGTTTAGGGTTTCAAAGAAATCAGGTTGTTCTGAATCAGATTTTGCATGTTTCACTGTAGTGGGAAAGCAGAATGAAAAAGGAAAGAAAGGGTTGCTAAGGTAAAGATCACAAGAATTAAGATACCCCAGAATGAGGATTAATTTAATTTAAGTGTTAAGTAAAATTCTGCAGATGAATTCTTTGGCATGAACTGATGATCTTCATGTTTTTCTCTGATTTTTTTGCCTCTCCATTCTCTCTGTGCTGGGTTCATCTCTGCTTTGTAAAGCTACCTCACACATGCTATTGTAACAGTACTAATAAAACCAAAAACTTGGATTCAGGAAAAATTCAAGCAAAATCTAAGATCTATGTGTGCTTCTAAGGATGTGTGTACCTCCCCAATAAAACACGTTTGGGATCCAGGGTACTGTTCTCCTCCACAAGTGAAAGCAGTTCAGCTGGGACACATTCAGTCTTTCCCAGTGAAAAGCCAGGGAAAAATATTGTATCAGGAACATTACTGCCCTCACTGATTCTGGAACACCCTTTCACCAAAATGCTTTCCTGTGTCCCCTGCTCCCCTTTACTCCCCTCTCATCACCCCATCCTTACCCCTTCAAGCTCCTTTTATTCCCTGGCTCAAGTGGATTCTGTAGCTCAGCAGAAGGCAGGAGCTGCTGTTTCACACAAATGTCGCCTCGGTTCACACTTCCAGCTGGGCTTAGAGACCAAAGTCATTAATTACTGTTACTCATGTTGTTGTTTATGCTCCAAGACCTGCTTTTTCACCCCAAAAAGAGTTACAAGAAGCTTAAAAGATGCCACTTGGCCAAGCTTATATCACCAAGGAGTGTGTGTATCTCAGAATATTAAAGGTACCTTGACTGCTTTTTTTGCCTGAATTTTGCACTGCTGAGTAGATTTAGCTGGCCAAAAACCTAACCCACCTACCAGATATGGAGTGTCACAGAAAAAGAAGGAAATAATTTTCTCTAAGTTAGGGTAAATGCAACTTTTTAAAAATATATAACCAGGAGTTGCTTAATTAAGTTAATCTGTCAAAGTGTTAACTGTGTGCTGTTGTAATCATATAACAGTCATATGGAGAGAAATATTTTATTTAAATAGTTTTAGATTTAAGAAAACTCTAAATATTTTTCTGTAATTAGCAGGCAAGCAAGGTATATTCCTCCTGCATTTTATATGAAAAATGAGGGCTGTTTACGCTCTTAACCTTTGTCATTTATTAAAATTCATTAACACAATTTCAAATCACATCTCCATAAAGAAACTGACCTACCACTGAGGTAGCCAACAGGCAAAAATCAAACTTCATGGATAGTCAGGCCTGAAAATCATCACTACCCTTCTTGACTCTTATAGTCCAGAAGCTGGACATGGATTACAGAAAAGAAGATGGTTTTGCAGTGTAAGTTTCCTGGACTGGTGAGACCAATGATTTACATGAGATTTTGACATCTTTTGCTGAAGAAATGAAGCTCAAGGCATTGAAATGAGGCTGACTCCAAACTGCCCTGTGTGACCAGGTGAGGAATGTGCTGGATCTCTTACTGAGACTGAAAATGACCAGGAGAAAAACTGGAATTACCCCATAGCCAACACTTTTGTTAGAAGAAGGATTTCATCACTCAGCATTCCATCATCAAGCAGAAGTCCTTTTGCACTTCTCCTACACAAAACACAGTATCTGAAAATGCACCAGAGAACTGGGGGGAGGGGGGAAGAATTTCTGAGACCTCAAAAGTTTAATAATGATACAAATTGCAGGTTTGCAAATGATCTCAACATTTAAAACTGACCCTTGATGTTTCCAGTCAGCAGGAAGCACAGCTGCTGTATAAAAGGTGATAGGGGCAATGCATGATACAATATATAGGGAAGTGGATAAAGGCAGGGAGATGGCTCAGTTATGTGGATAGGGATGCCTGCTTGATGGAAATTTTAATGCATCTTCAAGTCTGACAAAGCACTGTGCCTAAACTCAGGTGCTGAAGGCCTGGCCTGTGTTTCCTGCCCTTCTTTTCTATCATTAATCTTCTACCCAATTGTTTAGTTTCATCATTCCAGTATTAATCTGTAGGTGCCTTAGGCCTGCATCATTTCAGAGGCAGGGATGGGGTGGGAAACCCTACACAATAGAGGTGAGACACCATGTGAAGTGAGACAGGACAGATAATAGCAACAGGACAAGGGGGGATGGCTTTAAACTGAAGAAGGAGAGATTTATATTAGATATTCGGAACAAATTCTTCCCAGTGAGGGTCATGAGGGCCTGTCACAGGTTGCTAAGAGAAGCTGTGGCTGCCTCATCTCTGGAAGGGCTCAAGGGCAGGTTGGATGGGACTTGGAGAAATGTGGTCTAGTGGAAACTGTCCCTGCCCATGGCAGGGCGTTTGGAACTGGATGAACAACTTTATTTCAGGTCCCTTCCAACCCAAACCATTCCATATGTGTTTCTAGAGGGTGAGTCTCCTGTAAGATGTGTGAATCCATAAATCTGTTGGGGTAGAAGTAAAGGAGTTTGGTCCTTCAGGCTGCCAGCTGGGGAAAGCTGCAGACCAAAGCTGAGTTCTGTGTCTAAAGATGTCTTGCCACCAATAATAACATATCCTGTTGTGAAGCCTAATATAAAGGTTGGACTTTATGATCTTGGAAGCCTTTTTTGACCTGAATTATTTTAATTTTAGGTTTTATGATCCCATGACTGAGTGAAGTCTTGGGGGATAGGAGGAGGAGGGATAGGGCAGTGATGAGTAGGTAGAAAATAGCAGGAAAATTCCTTTGGCTTGAAACCTTTCCTGTGTGCAGTATTTAAATCCTGACTGAAGGACTTACTGGCATTTTCTGGGAGAAAAGTATGAACTGTCACTATCCTGTTTGTGAGGAGGCAAGAGAGTGGCATGGGGGACAGCAAGGTGTAGAACCTACAATGAAGTAGGGTTTGCTCTTCTGAGCATCCTAAGCTTGTCTTTCATGAAGGAAACACCTTTCAACAGCAGCTATGGAGAGAAACACGAGAGAAAGGTGATGAGACTTCTGCTGTGCCTGACTTCAGTTTATCCACTGCAAATTGCATGAGGTCCAGTGGGGAGAAGTGCCAGGTTCTGCTTTTGGGTCACAACCACCCCTGAAGTACTACAGGCTGGGCCAGAGTGCCTGGAAAGCTGGAAAAGGTTCTGGGGGTGCTGGTGGCAGTGTCTGAATATGACCCAGGTGTGCCCAGCTGTGCCCAGGTGAGCAGTGGCCCCTGGGCTGTACCAGCCATGGTGTGGCAGCAGGGCCAGGACAGTGATTGTCCCCCTGTGCTGGGCATGGCTGAGGCCACCTCAAATCCTGTGTTCAGTTCTGGGCCCCTCAGTTCAGAAGGGACATTGAGGGGCTGGACTGTGTCCAGAGAAGGGAACAGAGCTGGGGAAGGGTCTGGAGCACAGCTCTGATGAGGAGCAGCTGAGAGAGCTTGGGCTGTTCAGCTTTGAGCAGAGAAGACCTGGGGGGATCTTCTTGCTCTTCTCAGCTCCCTGACAGGAGGAGCTAGGTCGGGGTCGGGGTCTGCTCCCAAGGAACAGGAGACAGGACAAGAGCAAACGGCCTCTGATTGTACCAGGAGTATTTAGATTGGATATTGGACACAGTTTCCTCCTTCAAAGGGTGGTTAAGCATGGTGGAACTGGCTGCCAAGGGAAGTGTCGGAGTCACCATTTCCGGAGGTAATTTAAAAGGTGCCATGTAGATGTGGCACTCGATGATCTTAGAGGTCTGTTCAAACTCTGACGATTTTATATTTCCAAACAAACCCGAATTGTCCCGTTTCCCCTAGGCTCCCCGACGCCACTAGATGGTGCTTTTAGCCGCTGCTAAAACCCTCAGTGCTCGCAGACACGGGTTTGTTATCATCGCACAGGAGCTCCAGAGCTCTGGGGAACAGGGATTTTTACAGAACAGAAAACTTATCCCGCACGAGGACAGACAGCCAGAAACGCAGATATATCCATAGGAGGAAAAAAGGGGGAAAAAGGGGAAAAAAGGGCTCTGCACTGGATTCTTTAAGCAATATTTGTACACGTGTGATCCCAAAGCGAAAGGAGCTCCCCGGGGACCCTGACGGGACAATCTGGTCTGTCACAGCAGCGCCTTTTGCCGGTGGCACTGGCCGGGCTCCACCGGGGCTGCTCAGGCTGGAAGGCTCGGATCAGCCCTGGAAAGGCTGCACGAATGCAGATTGCCCTCGTGTTTTTCCAGGCTCCCAGACCATCTGGCTCCGGCTCGGACAGCAGCCAGTGGGATGAGGGGCTTGGGCAGCCTGGTGAGAGGCCTGGGCCCTGAGTCCTGCAGCTCTGGGGACCCAGCAGGCCACAGAACCACCGGGCCCAGGTATCCCAGCAGCACAGCCATCCCTGGGGATGCACGTGTGTTAGGAAGTGTCTCCAGTGCTCCTGTTGTTTATTTGATAGTTGGCAAGGAATACATAAAAGCATTATTGATTTATCCTCAGCTCTCACTTCTCTTAGGTTGTGTCGTGGCCTGGTTGATGCTGCTTCTCTCCAGCGTCACTGGGCTGGACAGAAGATAAAATTGCAAAGTTTAGATCCTGAGGCTGGTGTTTCCTATGGTGTGGGCCCACTAGTTTTTATTTCCATGGGTAGTTCCACACCTGAAGAAACTGTGGCACCTTTCTTGAGAGCCATCCCTCTGCAGATAAGAAGCCTGGACTCATCCCACATGGGGGAAAGTTTAATGAACCTGGTTATTTCACTGCTGCTTGTTGTAAATCAGGGAGAGCAGATACTGCAGTCAGAATAGCTGGAACTGTCATCTCAATCTGATTAATGTCTCCTGGAGAGAATAAGGAGCTTCTGCTGTGACAGGATGGGCTGCACTCATTACACTGATGTAAGAACAGCTGCTTAAAGGGTTCACCCTTTCAGCTGACACTGTCTAGTATCAGATTACCTCTGTTAAACCCAGGTAGATTCTGATAAATAATACACAGCATTGCACTGGAAGTTGTGTCTGCTCCATGCCTGGAATTGTCCAAGGCCAGGCTGGATGAGGCTTGGAGTAACTTGGTCTAGTGAAAGGTACCCCTGCCCATGGCAGGGGGTTTGGAAATAAATGATCCTTAATGTCCCTTCCAACCCATTCTCAATTTCTGTGATTTTGAGATTCAATGATTCCATGATGGTACACATTGGCTAATTAAGTTACAATATTTTGAAAATAATTTTCATTTCCTATCTCAGGAGTAAATACAAAAAAAACTCTTGATGTTCAGAACAGTATGCCAGTGTCTTTTACTTCAGAGGAAACAACTCCTTTTATTGAAGCAGTTCAGTTGTTACCGTGATACCTTGTTCTCTATTTCACATCACTTTTCTCCTTTCATAAAACCTTTCCAGAAAAACTATGGAGAAAAATAACATTTAAATAAGAAGGTCACAATCAGAAAGTACTGCTATTTTACAGATGTCCTGGACACAATCCAAACAAATTATGACCTTTACTGTTGACTTTGGAATTTTATAGGTTTATAAAGGGATGGCTACAATTTTCTGACATCTTTTGTGCAATACATTAATAATATCTTAATATCAATATACCACTGTATTATCCTAAACCCCCATGAAGTTACATGAGAATAGATATTCCATGAAGACAACCTGATTTCAAGGTACCAAGATGAAATGTTAGGGATGTTCATCCTTCTGTGTTAAACACATGTGCAGTGCTCTGCTGAGATTTCTCTGGCTTTGTCATGCACCCTGTATTCATTGTTATTCCTTCCTCAGCTGAAGAGAAAATAAATTCCATAAAGAACCATGGAACATAAATTTATTATTTATTTATTTTATAACTGGGTTATAGACCTCACAACATATTCAAGCCAACTTGCTAGGACAGCGACAAAGGAAGCCTGAAGGAGGTAGATATTTTCTCATGTTAGACTTTTCTACAACAGAAGAAACATTTACATGGTAAAGACAAAGCCACCATTTACATTCCAAATTCAGATAACAGTAATAATATTTTCTGGCTCCAGATTTATGTTTCCATCTGGCTGAAGTGACTTGGCAACCAAAAGCATAAGCTTTGTTTCAATTCTTGGTATCAACAAGTACCCTTAAGGCATATTAGGGAGGTATGACAAAAATCTAGCGAATGCCAAAAGCAGTGAAGCTTAGTTATTGGCTTGCCAGCATGAGAGAAATATAATCTGCATTTTGTAAGTATGCATATAGAACAAGCCCTGGCATTGCAAGCCGCTGTCAGTCAGGAGGAACTTCCTACTTCTTTTCAGAATATATTTTATTTTATGCCAATTTATTTTTGCAGCGTGATTTACTGAACAGAGGATTAAGCACAATGGTGTGGCATAAAACAACGTGTGTGTAGGCTTTGAATACAGATTTTCTTATTCCACACCACTGCACTTAGCCCAGCATTCCTTGAGTAATGGATAACTAAGAATGAGTTAATCTCAGAGCTTTCTTGGGCATTAATTTTGTTGTCCTAAAAGTGACTTAAGAGAATTTAAAATCTTCATGTAAGGTTACATGAGACCTTCATCCAGGGTGTCTGTGTATCAGAGGCCTTGGCCTTGGTGGCATATATCTTCATTGATGCCTTTGGCAGAATTTTAATCAAAATGTGATTCAAATAAGAAATGACACCCATTACTGTGAAGTGGACTATAATGAATAGGGCATTGTGCCCTGGGATGACCCCTCTTGAGCAGGGAGGTTGGGTCAGATAAACCACCAGTGTTCTCTTCCAACCTTACCCATCCTGTGATTTTGTGATTTCACACCACATCTTCTCCCTTTGTTGGTTGTGTCTGTTATTTAAGCTGTTCTGTTCCATTCTGCTTCCATAACTTTCTACATCAAGTTTTCAGTGTTAAGTAGATGTGTTCTCATTTCCAGGGGCTATGGAAGCAGGCAAGAAGATGAACCAAGGCTGGAAGACATCAGTGGGTAGATGGAACTTGAAATATGGATACTGAAACAAATCTTCTGAGACCTTTTTAGGATAAACCCATCAGCTGTCTGATCTGTCATTCTGTGGCTCCTGAGCAGTGCTGGATGAAGACATCACCTAATCTGCCATGGATTTGTGCTGGGTGAGAACTGCTGGTTAATCTGGCTCTTGTGATAGCAAATGAACCAATGGAAGCTGCTGAAACTACCACTGCCAAATAGTCTGGGAATCTGGCTGCACATCCATGTTCTGATGCCGTGATGTGAAGCTGGACACGTGAATGCTTTGGTATGTGAATACTGGGCCTTGGAGCTTGACTTCCCCCATTTAAGGGTCAGACATTAAACAGTTCCAGATGTTGATTTTTGTTTGGGTTTTTTTGTTTGGTTTTTTTGGTTTTTTGTGGTTTTTGTTTGGTTCTTTGTTTGTTTTTAATTTTAACTTCCTCTGAGTTACAGGACTGATCTTCTGTAGAAGACCTTCCTTGTCTCCTGTTGTTCAGTGTAAGTTTTCCATGTCTTTCAGCTGAAGGCACAATGGGAAAAGCTTAACACAACCATCTTTCCCCTTTGAACAAATTTTTACTTTTGTCAAGATTCACATCAGAGGACAGTGTTAGGGCTGAGGTCATCTATTGCACCAGGTGTCTGAGCTATGTTTGCTGTCATTTTCAGGCTGTGGCCCTGAATGCAATGAAACTTCTGGGGGTAATTATTTTCTGATTATGCAATTTATCAAGTTCAAGGGAATAACAGACAAAGTCTCCTGAACTGTTTGGAGGTAGAGTATAGAGGAAAAAAAAAACAAAAAAACCAGAATTTGAACTCTAAGACAAATGTCTCTTTCTGCTGCCTTAGAACAGAACAAGTGTCTTGAGACATTTCTATGTCCCTCTCACAGTGCCGTTTTTTTTGCCATGCCTTTTCCTGCCCTGAGCCCAGTTTTCCAGGGCTGTTCCAGGCTTTGCCTACAACCCTTCTCCCCATTCCATTGTCCTAAGGTAGGACAGGCAGATCCTTTCCCAGTCTTCCCTGGAATGATGGAAGCTCAAGAGTCCCAGGGAGTCAATCCTGGCCAGTTGTCTTCTGGGCTACAAAAAGTGTGGCCAGAGGGTCAAGGGAGGGGATGCTCCCCCTCTATTCCACTCTTGTGAGAGCCACACCTGGAGTACTGCACCCAGATCTGGGTTCCCTAGCACAGGAAAAGCATGGACCTGTTGGAGTGGGTCCAGAGGTCCTTTTCCTATCAGGCAGAGATCTTCTTTTCAAAAGAGAAAGAAACAGGGACAAGGAGCAATTGTTTTAAACTGAAAGAGGAAAGTGTTAGGTGGAATATGAAAAAGACATTTTTAAAAATGAGAGTCTTGAGGCACAGGGTGCCCAGAGAAGCTGTGGTTGCTCCATCCCTGAGAGTGTCCAAGGCCAGGTTGGACAGGATTGGAGCAATCTAGGATAGTGGAAGGTGTCCCTGCCCATGGCACAGGGGCTGTCACTTGATGATCTTTAAGGTCCTTTCCAGTCTAAATCATACTATGGTTCTACATTCCTATAAGGGAATGTTAGAGATAGAAGGTGTTTTTTGGAGACAAAGAGACTGACTGCCAGTCTCCTGAGTGTTCTGTGGTCCCACTGCAACCTCACATTGTGATCAGCTGTCAAGGGGAAGTTAAGGAAAGGAAAGGAAGGGGGAAAGGCAGTTTGATCCATGAAATAGCTTCCTGAAGTCATTCACCGCTCTTCAAATCTTCATTGTAACTTCTTGGTCTCACCCCTAAGCCCCCCTTCACATCCCTGAAACTTCCTGCAAACTCTCATCTTCATTCAGAACCCCACTGATCCTTCTTGTCACCCAGCATCACATCGATCTCCATAAAAGCCTTCACACTTCTGTCACAGCCGCAAAATGTGATTTTTTGCCTATGTCAAATCACCTGCGTACAAGGCATAGGAAAAAGATTTAAGATGCCACAACAGCCTTGGAGAAATCACTAACAGTTGCAAACACAGGATTTCAAGTGAGTACAAGTGTTCCTGAACATCTGTATTTGTATGTGTGCACGCACAGTGGGGTGCATTGTATAGCCTATGTGGTAGAGACTGATACTGCTCCAAGACTTGTCTTACCTTGCTAATTAAGTATTGAGTAGTAAAAGAATTAAATTATGATGGTTTCTGCACCTGTTTGACTTTCCTCTTTATGACAAAACCCAGATCAATGCATGTGGGTTCACTGAAAAGGGGACTGGTCTCAGTTTGGAGGAAAATATGGTTGGTAAAATCAGTTTTTTCATTCTCTTTGTTTTCAGTTTTCCAGATGTATTTTCTGCAGCTGGACAGAGAAATACAGGAAACAAAATCAGATGTGCTCCAGGAAATACTTCTTTCGCAGTGATACTGCAGCCAGTCTACAGGAGCTCTTCTCTGAACACTGACTGAACTAAAACTGAGAGAAAATTTAAATTGATGTACATAAACTTTATTAACCACCCAGTTAGGATGAGATTAATTGCAACCAGGAGCTCACTCTCCCTAACTGTAAAAAGAGCCTAAAAGAACCTTACAGTTCATGTCTAAAGTAGAGGAAATGTATCTTGCCTTTAGTGACTCTCCAGATGTTCTGTTCTCAGTCTCTATACCAGGGATATATGCTTAAAAATATGCTCAAAAAAATATGAGTTGAAATTTAGCTACAGCAAAGATAAGTTAAAATGAGAGAAAAATGGGAGAGGGGAAAAATATCACAAAAGTCATAGGATATGACAACTTTCACTGACTATTTTATTTAAATTTAATAATGATTGAACTGCTATTATTCTGTTTTTATTACAATAAAACATATTGCTTACTTTTTTTTAGAGGCTCAGGTGTTCTAAAAGGATTTAACATGAAGAACCATTCATCCAGACTTCATTGTACTGAAGAAATATTTGAGTTAATTCTAGTAGTTTTCAAAAACTCCCCCTCTTTTGCTCTCCCTCTTCCTCTGTATAGATATATTTATATTTAAGTATACACAGTAGTTTGTTGCTATGTAGACAGATATAGGCACAGAGTACATAGTATGGCTAAGTGGAAGTAAAATGACGTTAAAATAGAGCAGCTCTTCCAGAAAGGAGAAGGTTGTTACAGATTAACCAAACTTTACAATTAAATGGGAAGCCCTGGTCAATGATCCATATTTCCCTCTCTTTCCTAACACCCACCCACTCAGCTGAGCTCCTTACTGATGTTCATTTGTTCATCCTCACTGCAATACTGAAACCCTTTCACTTGAGTTAGGCACTGAGCAAGCAACAGAGGGACAAGTTTCTACAGGGACACCAGGATGAAAATAAAATCAGGAGTCAAAAGCAGAACTTGTTTGTGCTGGGGTTGAAAACATCAAACATTTGACCTTCTATTTAGGAAGAAGAGAAACACAGCCCTTTCCCTACACATTTCTTTTCAATGTATTTTAGTCACTAAAGTGCCATGGGGAAATGGAACACTGCCAGCTGCATCCAGGAGCTTCTGTTGCTGGTATTTATTACATTAATTACACTTTATTTCATTAAAATAGCACCCAGGATTCCCTGTGGAGCCCAGTCTCTGTGTTACACATAAAGCATGTTTCAGAGGATGATGACAAGGCCTGCTTCCTCAAATGACAGGGCAAGGGAATGGCATGTTTGTGAGTCAAACCTCAACCTGTTCAGGAATTCCAATGCTAACTCTTCTGTGATTCTACTCTATTCTGTTTATCTTATTTGTAAAAATATATGGTGTACCAACCTCTGAGGAATCTTATCATTACAAAACAGAGACATCTGCAGCTCTGAAATTACCTTGGGGTTAACCAGATGAACTGGAAAACAGAATTTTTAAAATATGAGCACTGATTCTTTGTAGTTCCAATTTACATATACAAAATATTTTCTCAGTTAAACAAAGTGTATGTCAGCACCCACTGGCTTTGTTTGAAACACAAATGAGATTTTCTTATCTGTGGACCAAGATCTTATAATGGACCAATCCCTTAAAACACCTCCTAGTTCTAATTCTAGAAGAGAATCACAGAATCATGAAGGCTGGAAAAAACCTCCAAGATCATGAAGTCCAACCTTTGACTGAGTATCACCATGAACCATATCACATCTGCTCATTTTCTGAACATTCCCAGGAATGGTGACTCCACCGCTTCCCTGGCCAGCCTGTTCCCATCCCTAACCACTCTTTCAGTGAAGAAAATCCTAATATAAAAAATCACTTAAGTCTGCAGCTGGAGAGGTTCAGCCAAAACGTTTTTATGTGATTAAGCAAGGAGAGACTCTGTTTTCCTTGCATTAACTTTGTAGAAACCAGATTGATACTTAAAAATAGATAAAATTTATGTTTTGCTGTCTCAAAATCATTGACTGGTCAAAGTTGAAAGCATGCTCCGCACTGAGGTGAGCTAAATTTAATGACCAGGATAACAAGAGTTTGGCTATTTTTATTATTTCCTTGACAGTTTGAACAGTTTGAACACACTTATCCAGGTAGTAAAAGCTGTTTGTTTTCAACATAGAATAATAGAATGGTTTTAGCCCCCAACATTACTGTTTTAGTTATCAAACCTTGATTTCAACCATATTTCATTTTGTACATAAAATAGCATCATAATATCTTGAGGATCTTCAGATATCAAATATGTGGATGATATTTCTGTGTATATAGAAACAGGAAAAGAGTAATAATATCTTACTAAATAAATCACTTTTTAAACAAAAATAGCTCATTATCAAAGTTTTTTTTAAAGCCTTATTAGAGTCAAGAACTCCAAGAATTGGGTCAGAGGCTAATTTTTCTCATTGAAGAAACTTCCTGCTCAGTTCCACAATGAGTAGGAGGTTGGATTATGACTCCAGAATTCTTTCTTTGTGTCAATGCCTGCAGAGAACATTCATCCAAACAAGCAAGACGTCAGCCAGGATATCTGATGTTCCTTTTCCACCCCAGTAATTTAGTCACTGCTCCTACCTCATACTTGTTCCTATGGAGCACCACATTGCTGACACAGATGATGGTATCTCCTTTTAAATTCTGTTTTCTTGGATTTTTATTATGAGGCATGGCACTGGTAGTTCTATAATATACCAATTTAGTGACAGTTTTAATGTTTTTTTCCTTTCTTCAGAAATTTGAAATTTCTTTCTTTCAGAATTTGAAAAAAAAAATAAAATCAAGAATCTAAATCATGGTGCTTGTTCATCCAGAAATTTACCACATCAGGAAAGTTTCTTGCCATGAGGGTAAAAGGGTGAATGGCCTTTTGCTCTGTCTGTCATTGCAGTGACTGCAGCCCAATTCAAAAACAAAACAAAACAAAACAAAACAAAATAAAAATAAAGAGATATATTGTCACATTAAGGCAATGAAGACTGATGGTGAACCTGGAAGGAAAGAAGGTCCCTACCAAAAATAATCTTGACAATGTTGTTTGAGGAGTTTGTGGGGTTTTTTGGGGGGAGGTATGGAGGGCTTTAAACTTCTGTGGTTATGCTTTATAAGAAAAGTAATGTTTAGACTAAAAGATTTGAGATTAAAAGGACAAAAACTCCCCGTAAAATGTCGGTAAAGAGGAAACTGTAAACTCCATGTATGTATAAATACTTGAGTATATATATATATATATATATATATATATATATATATACACATACATACTGGTGACTAAATTTAATTTATAGTTAGTAGGCTGATTCAGTGAAATTTCTCACATAGATAAAAAGAACAGCTCATTCTTTAAACTTCTGTCCTTTTGCTATGTGATTCAGAGGGAAGCACAAGAGAATAATTATTCTCTACTTAACTTATTCTCTTACTACTCTTTAAGTAATTTGCTTGCACAGCAGCCCACTGAAGGTGCAGTTCCTGCAGTTTTGGGAAACAGCAAAATGAAAATCCCTTTGGAAGCCTACTAGTCTTCTTATTGTGGTCAAAAGAGGAAATTGGTATTTCTAGATTTCAGTTCATCTTATCCTCCAGGAAATACTAAAATTTCCAGTCGGAACCTATTTCCCATTCACTTTTAAGAAAATCAAGCAAATGTGATGCAGACATCTGTATTTACAGGAATGCCATAATAAAACTTCAATTGTGAGTTCTGTTGCTGTGTCCTGCTCCACTTCAAGTGATTTTACCCCACTCCTTTTATTTGTGATGATGTCAATGTTTTTGCTGAAGTCTACAGTATTTACACTGATAAATCCCAGAACTGCAGAATGAGTAAGGTTGGCACAGGGTGCCCAGAGAAGCTGTGGCTGCCCCATCCCTGGAAGGGTTCAGGGCCAGATTGGATGGGGCTTGGTGCAACCTGGGATCAGAGAAGGTGCCCCTGCTCATGGCACAAGTGAAGGTCTAGATGACCTTTAAGGTTTCTTCCAACCCAAACTATTCTATTATTCTATTCTAAAATGACATAGCCACTTACGTATAGGTGTCTTCATCTGCCAGCTAAATCCCATCCTCTGCTTCAGTTCCACTGCTCCCAAAATTGTTGTTTAGTAGTGAAAGTGCTGCAAGACAAAGTTGTCCACTAGCAGTATCACTCTCAGTTTTGAGAGATATTACAAAGGTGACAAAAACACCCTAAAATGTCAATATAGTGTTGCCCTGCCCAACCACACAAGCTCCATGCCAAACACAAGCTACAAAAATCTAGCTGTGCTATTGCTTCATTCAGCATTAAAGCTGCAATTGATCAATCTAATTTTTACAGTTAGGATGTGTTTGCAATAATAAGCACAGTAGACTGGGATTATAATTAAGCACGTTCAGTTCTGCAGGATCCAGGAGCTGTTGGTTAATGAAGTTCCATGTGATACTGTCAGTAACCAACATGATAATTGGTTACAGAGAAAAGGCAATTTCAACAAATGCTCCTCATGCAGGTGGCTGGGAGAAATTGCTTTCACTCAATTATCTCTTCAATTATTTTGGATGAATGAGGCAGGATCCTTTAGCTGATTATAAGCCCAATTCCACAATAAGTAAGTAAATATTTTGACACAGTGTTGAAACTTCTGCAAAAGCATCTATAATATTTATAAGCACTGGAGAGGTCACATATTGTATTATCATCATTTCGTGCATTCAGTGCCAACTAAAGGAAATTAATGGTTTCAGTAGCCAATATCACTGGAGCAATATTTTAATACTGTGAGTAGTCAGTAATTTTCTGGAATATTGTCAGAGATTTCATGATTTAAATAGCCACGTCTGGTATCATCTCTAAGAATGGAGCATTAAGCAATAGGAAAGATTTGCTTTGGTTAAGTGGTAAACTATGTTATCATACACTCTGTTGGAAAAGCCATATATATCAATTTAGGGTTTGAATTTGATATTAATTTAAAACAGAGACCAGACTATATAAAAAATATAAGAAAATATGAAATATCTGAAGACTCATTTGATATGGTTGAGGTACAAATATTGTCATTTTCCCTTCACCTCCCTGTTCATCCTGAAGGAAGAACAGGAGATTTCCACCAGTCTTCTGGCTGCCCAAAAAACCCAACTGTAACATTTGACTGGAACATTTCAGAGTGAACATCCACAGTCAAAAATTATTGCCAAGATTTAGGTAACCCCTTCTTCATTTGCATATGTTTTGTTATCAGTCATTCAATAAAATCACACTCTTTGATGCATTAATTATATGCCTTTGACAGAGGGTTTTATGGAAGCTCTTCAGGTGATTCAACTTGCAACACTTCAAGGAATTAATTTTTTTGTTTTTCCTTTTCAGAGGGGAGTCAACCACCTGTGTTCATCTAGCCAGTTTCTGGATCTCTTCTACCTCACACAGGTATAAAATTCAAATTTGAGGTACCCCTCTGACAGCAAAGACTTCCTTAGAAGTCTTTTGAGGAGACCCAGCATGTGACCACGAGAAACACCTGTAGCAGACACGGGAAATTTCAAGTGTTGCTGACAAACCTCTCTCCCACCTTGACCTGCTGATATTCAAAAGCCATCTGGCCATCTGGGAAATGGGCTTTGGATAGGGAGGATGGACAAAGGGACCTCCAGAGGTCCTTTCCAACTCCAACTGTTCTAAGATTCGGTGTCTTCCAGACCACCAAACTACATGGCTGCTCATTTTCCTTCTATTCATGTATAATATTTATCCTATTATAATACCTGTTGAATTATGAAACAATTCCTAAAACTGATCTCAAAAGGGGAAACAAAGAGGGATCAATATGACAGTGGACTGAGTCTCATGGAGTCTGGAATTCTTGAGATATCCCTGCTGAGAATCCAGGCTCTGACAGAGAGGAGAGGGAGAGGGAGAGGGAGAGGGAGAGGGAGAGGGAGAGGGAGAGGGAGAGGGAGAGGGAGAGGGAGAGGGAGAGGGAGAGGGAGAGGGAGAGGGAAAGGGAGAGGGGGAAGGGAAGGGAAGGGAAGGGAAGGGAAGGGAAGGGAAGGGAAGGGAAGGGAAGGGAAGGGAAGGGAAGGGAAGGGAAGGGAAGGGAAGGGAAGGGAAGGGAAGGGAAGGGAAGGGAAGGGAAGGGAAGGGAAGGGAAGGGAAGGGAAGGGAAGGGAAGGGAAGGGAAGGGGATACAGAACAAAAAGTTCTCAGAAACAGAGGCTCCAATTTGGATAAAAATTAAGTCTTTTTTATATCATAGAGACATAAGAAGGCACAGGACATCACCAAGAAGCCAATGGATGTTTTTAATTTCAATTTTTCACCTGAACCAAACAACAAATGATGATAAGTTTAGTCTTTCAGACCCTGTTTATTTCCCCTGACTGTGTCCACTTTTTCAGCTGATAAATGACTGCTACAATTTCTAGTGCTTATCTATGGTATCTCAGGATGTCTCTGGCTTCTGGGAACCCCAGCTGTACTTTAAGGAGGCCAGCTGCAGTTGTCAGGGATGTTTGTAGCAAGAAAGTTTAGTTCCCAGGCTCACAGCTGCCAGTCTGGCTGGAAATGTCTCTGCCAGTATTTTCCAGCACACATTTTCTTCTGCTCAGTAATTTTCCCTTTCTAACCAGGCCCATTCAATGCTCACATTGAAACCTCTGCAGAGAAGATCCAGTCTGATTACCCCACTGCTTCCCTTTTCCAGCTGGAAATTCAGTCCCTCCTGAAAGGATGCTCTTCTCTTACTGTAAATATCTACTTTCTCCCATGTGAGCACCCCTATTTCTGCCTAGGAAAAGGAAGACTTCCTGAAAAAAATCTAAGATATAGCTGCAATTTAAGCAGGATTTAGGCTGTCTGTACTATGTATGTATGCACAATGCTGTAGAGCTGAAAGAGGACAAGGAGGCAGAGCTTATAAATCATTACTGATCCTTTTCATCAGAGGAATAAATAGTAGTGATGATGATGAGAAATGCAGAAAATCTGGGGAGAAAAACAAAAAGAGAGGAACTGTAGAAATTAAGGACTGAAACTACTGTTAGCCACTGAACAAAATGCCAAGAATGGCATAAAATCCCAAAACAAAACGCCTTGTTTTAGACTCAATAAAACCAGTCTGCTTTGTCAGTGGTCTGAGGAATTCCAACATTGCTTGAGTTTTCAAGACTGTTAGACTGAAGATATTTTTCTTCAATACATATTTCACATGCACACAAGGCTCAGTTTGCTCTTAGGTGCTCATGTAACAAAAGCTCCTTGCAAAAAGCCTTGGAAAAATCTGTGCATAAAAAAAATTTCTAAGGTAAATTTTATTTCATCCTGTTAAATGTTTTGCCTCTGCTGTGAGCTGCCTTGAAGCACTGTCCTCATGCTGCACAAGGGAAATCTTATCTGATATTTATGACCAATTTTGAATTATCCACACTGAATCTGACTGCTTCCCCCGCATTCCCAAGGATTATAAACCATGGATCTGCTGCTTCATATTACTTGACTAAATGTTTAGGTCAATCAGTTTCCTTTATAGCATGTGAAAATGACCTTTTTTAGCAGCCAATTGTGAATTTTCTGGTTTTTCTATGAGATTGTCTGTGCCGATGGGTGACAAAAAGAAAAGAAAGGATATGCAGGAACTGCAAGAAGTCAGAAACAAGGACTTGTGGGACTGCAGCAGATCGATTTATAGTGCTTACAGATTGCATGCCCAGATAATTTCAAAGCACATGGTATGAAGGGGTCAGATCAGCCTCGTGCCAACATTTTTTGCAGCATCAGGCAAGACTGTCACTTAAGACCCAGCCAAGAGATTTACAATGTAAAATGGTTAGTGCATATGGGCATGAGATTGCCTAAAGTCCCCAGCTGCCAGCGTAGACAAAGCCTTAATTAGCCAATAATGCTGGAAATTTGTGCTTCTATGGAAGTTTTCTTTATTCAATAAGCGGTTCCCTAAATAGTACTGAATTGAAAACAACAACCAGTTTGACAAGGAACCGAGGAATGTGGCTTTAGGTCAGTATATATTAACTAAAAATTAAATCAGCTAGCTAAAGGTAAAAGTTTATCATTATATCTCCTGTGACATTTGGTACACTAAGTGACAGAGAACATGTTTCTTTTCAAAGATTAGATATCTGTGTTTGGGGATCTAATTTCTTAGAGAGAAACTGGATTACGTGGCCAGTTTTATAGATCCAGAGAAACCCAGTTTCCATGAGGGATATAAGGAACTGTAAGCACGTGTGCTGCAGACAAGAACTGTCTGGGATAAGAAATTCAACAGGTTATAGGGATTTAGGTTCAGTTCTCAGTAGGTGTCAAAAATAGCAGCTTCTATATTCAAATTTAGGTAAAGCCACCAAATGAGACAAAATCCCTTCAGTGGTTTCTTTCATTGTTTGAATTAATAGTACTTGTTATCCTTTATTTTCTTGATGTATGAAATGATGCTGCTGCAAAGGATGTTAAACTTTAGGCAGAGAAGTACACTTTATTTTGTAGTTTTTAAATACAAGACAGTACAAATATGTTTGTCTGGTTTTTGTTTGTTTGTTTGTTTTCCTCGAGTACTCTCTAACTTATCTCAGATTCTTGACATTCTTTTGCATGTAGGGAAGTGAAGAGCAAAAGTAGAACAACATTATTTCCAAAAATACAAGAATTCTGAATTGCTGTGCTGGAGCAGAGTCAAAATGTATAAGGTACATATAGGCACACAAGAACAATCAGCTTAAAGCTGATAAGAATCATTGAGATGTGTCCAAAATGGTACTTTGAAACACAATTTCTCATTTGTATGCTATGCTCTTTAATTCTGGGGTGATCTCAATGGTTTCAGAAATTTTCCTTGACAAAAGCGAGAAAACTCACATAATATCTATAATCTGTATTTTCCATATGGCTAAAAATCCATAGCTGCAAGGGAACACTCCCCATAATCATCTTTAATGCAGGACTGGTTTGGTGAAACTCAAACCTTCATGTTTAATGGACCAACAACATCCAGGACAGTAGTGAGAAATCAATCCTAGGTATTGTTTGAACTATAAAAATTATTCTGCACTGGGAGGAAAAACCCTTCTCAAAAAATGCCAAACATTTTTTGACTTTGCAACAGCTGTGTGCTGCTAAGTACTATCAGTACCTACACTTGGCTTCAGAACTTGGTGAATTATGCTCTAGTCAAGCTCTCCAAGGCATGGAAATGAGTGAGACCAGCATTTCTCTTCCAGTCCCAACACTTTATGGAAGTTAGAATTCAGCTTTCTGAAAGTTAGATAAGTACTAGATTTTAGTTTCTCTCTGTGGGTTACAGCTGCAGTACCAGAGAAAAAGATTCCTTGTCTTCTTTGGACCAGCTATGAAGAAAGTATTTTGTTCCATTTTACATCACTTCAAAATTTCAAAGGATAACTAATGAACAAGGTTTACACACCTTGCCCCAAAAGAACCCCCTGCAGAAACTGTCCTCACGTTTACAACAATGGACTAAGCAATAAGTAAAGAGTTTATATAAATTTTTGTGGATAAATTTAGCAGTGTTGAGCTGGAGAATCCATTACAGGTCCAAGGAAGGGGATTTGTCTTCTTTGTATTACCACATTTCTCTGTATTCAGTGAATAAAGAACTATCTGACATATAACCAGAGATGGGATGTACTCTTACAGCCTTTTAAATCCAGAGGATGTGTGAGTTTATATCTCTTAAAGGATCAAAAGTGGTAACTGGTAAATTATATGTCTGGGAGTGCAATGGCTTTCCACTGCCCAGATGTGATGGCTCCTATGGACTTACACCCCTGCTACAAAAGTAGTGTCAAACTGTTACAAAAGCAGTGTCAAATGAGACCATTTCCCTGGAGCAGGTGCAGATATTTTGCCAGTTATGCTGTCAGAACAGAATTTTGTGAAGTAAAGCCACATGCATGTCTGAAAACACTGTACTGGCTCCTGTAAGTGCATCACTGATAGAAAACCACTTGCATTAAGAGCACTACGCAACTGACATAAAGGAGTTTATTGTGGTACAATGCAAATTATCTGTATCAAAACTCATTTCCAAAACTAAAAAAACTTTCTGCTTTACTCTATAGTTACACTATGACCGTATTATAATCTTCCAGCTGGCCTTTCTTTTCTAAGTCTTGCTGCCTATTAACTAGAAATATGTCCCCTTCAAATCTCCTTGCCAATCTAATTCCTTACTGAAATAGCTATACCCTCATAATCTCTTTTTTCCCTAACCCTAACCCTTTTAATCACCACTGAATTCTCAGAGACTCTGCAATGCCTTGTTTTCCAGGTTTTTGAATATCTAAAGAAATTTCAAGGTATCTTGTCTAACTGCAGATTTCTGAACTTTAAGGAGATGATCCAGTGCAGCTGTTTCATTTTCCCTGGATAAAAACAATCTTCTGCAGAGAATGTTTTATCCTGTTTTTCAGACATCTGCAAAGAGGTGATGTAGAGCCCTCTTGCAGTTGTCCATATCTCTTCATATCTACTACGTGGGGAGCCTACAGAACCTGTTAATTTGGACATTTAATGTGATAAGATATATAGATATAGATATGGATATAGATATATAATATCCTCTTTTTAATTCTGAACAGGTCAAATTAAGTAATTTTTGTACCATATAGACAAATGTTGCACAAGAGCACACTCCTAACTTTTGCTCAGGCAGAAATTCAAGGACTTGAACAGGAAAAAAAGGGAGCCTGATATTTAAGCAAACTGACATATGTTTCATTAACAGACAACCTGGATAACTTGAGTTTGTGTGCAAGAGGTTTTCATTTGTCATAATTCTTCAAACTGGAGGAACTGTTTAATCAGCTTTAGAAGAGCATAATCCCTTAGCTTTGATACTTTCCCCTCCCAGCACTCAGCAATGTTATGAATACCTGGAAGCATTGCAGCAGATTGACAAGAGCAACCTGTCTTAGTTTGCCCATGTGAAATTGTTTCTGAGACAAAAACAAACAGCAACAAAAATAACAAGAGAAACTACCAGGAGAAAATGGCTGTCATTTGGGAAACTCATATTAATTGCCTACAGTCATAGGTAAAGTGAACCTACTCAGCAAGGAATATTTAACATTATGATTTGAGCAGTCCCCAGAAAATCAGCTTCTCTGTTTTAAGTCAGCTGCACACTTTAACAACTGGCAGAAGAGTATTTTCACTATGACAGTTGCTCCATTGATCTGGAAATGACAAGATTTAGGACATGCATTTACATAGAACAGAGGTGGGGACAGCTTGAAAAGTTAGCAGAGTATGGAAATTTTCAAGAACGTAAACCTGAGGTTTCCATCATGGACCATATGTGTGCCCCCAACAGGCACTGCCAAATAGGTTATCCTGGGTAACTAAAGCTGTTTCAGACTGGCAGTAAGAAAGTCAGAAAAATGAAAAGTAGAAAATGTTGAGAAGAAATGCAGGAGTTATTCAAGCAGATAAAGTTTTAAAAAAAGTAAAACAACAAACAACAGCTGAAGATCTCATCCTCTGTGAACATCTCTAGACAGCAAGGGAATCAGGTTAATCTCTCCTCAAGATATCTGGGTGAAAGAGAGGGATGGAAAAACAGACAGAATGACCCAAATCCTTCATATCATTCCCTGTGATCTCTGTGATCGTCCTGGTGCTCTAGTTCAGGAAAACCAATATATGACCAATGTGTCTCTGTTTTTACTGAACCTTTCTGTTATCAGGGAAATTATATAGGGAATTATTCTCTTCCTATATTAATATATACAATATATAATATTAATGCTGATGATCTCATTTTCCTTCCTCATAAGTTTCACACAATACATAAACCATGACATGGGACCTTTTTTATTCCAAATCTCTTTATCCCACATCAATTTACAGCACCTTTTCCTTGTGTATTTTTTCCTGTATAGCTGCATATGTGCAAGAATCTGAGGTATTGTGGTAATCAATGCAGAAGCAATGGCAATTCTGAGATTTTGCTGGGTATTTAAGAAATCTGTCATCTGGAAGAGTTGTAACACCGAGTTCCCCTTGACATATGAAATCTCATGGAGATTTATCTTACTGAAATTCTGAACTATTTCTGAGCAGACCCACTGCTTCCTAAAATAATTCACTGTTACATTGCAGCTGAATGACACAAGGTTGTGCAACTACTTAAGTGCAGAAAGTGTCAAGGACCTCAGAAGAAAATAGGACATTTATCAGTGCTGGCATGGAAATGGTACAAACAGTGATTAGAGAAATGGTGGAAGTGTTTCATTCCACCTGTAAATAACTATAAAAATTGTTGACATTACTATTTAATATGAACATGATTTTTCCTTGTTTCTCTGTTTACAGCGTCTTTCATAACCTTGTTCAAATTGTTAATTAATTACTCAGGAAAAAATTTTATTAAAAGTAGTTTAGTCTGGTTTTAACAAAAACAAACAAAACTACAAAAAAACAAACAAACCCTCTCCAAAGTTAAGTAGAAGGAATAAAATTAATTCAAAAGTCAAAATTTTGAGAGTTCAGAAGAAATTACAGTTTTTTACTTCAGTGATTTTGAAGACAGACATCTGTGTCCAAGAGCTCTGCCATCAGTGTAGTAGTGCAAGCATTTCCAAAAGCAATAGGTCTGGTCTTTAGCTGTCCAAGTGGGTTAAATCCTGCTCCAATGATGTCTTTTTCAGTCTAATCACTACAGGGTATCTATACCATTATCTTAGACCAGACATCAGGCTTTAAAATATGAGAACATTGTTGAAAAATTATCTCACCATTCATACCTAAATATGGTTATGTTATCCTTTGATATAAAAAAGAAAAATACCATCTGTTTTGCATTACTCTGATCAGTAATAAACCCTTGTTCTTTTCTAAATGGAGTGAACACTTATATGAAGAAACATTTTCAGTGCAACTGTAACTTACTTCGAGTAAGGTAATTTTGGGCTGCATGTGCAGATCTGGTGAGCACAAAGAACCCGTTGAATGGTGAGACAACGGCGAGCGAGATTACAAAAAAATTAATAGTGAAAGAGTACACCTTTCTTTGTAATTTAATTCCCAAATACACTGTTATGTAGCAACATTAGGGCATAGTGAATGTGCTCTGTTATTTGCTTCACGGTGGGCTTTGAGCCAGGGAGTCATTCTGCCCGAGAGACAAAAGACACTCTGTCTGCGCAGAGATCCTGCATCTTCCCGACACGTTTCCTCATACATTTTGTGAACTGTCTTTCCCCTCCCCTCTCCCTCTGTTATGTGAGCTGTGAACTGCACTGAAAATCTGTCTGTGACAGACACTTTCAGTACTTGGTCAGCTGTCAGACAAGCATGAGGTGAAAGACTTCAAATATGGCATTGGGCTCACAAACACACACACACACACACATAGAGAGAGAGAAACAGCCATCACTGGCTACTGCTCATGTCCAAGCATGGAAAAAACAACAAAACATACCAACCCCCCCACAGAAACCCAAAGAGAGAGTGCTTCTATATAAGTCTGAGATCTTGCAAACAAAGAAGGCATATTTTATGGTTTTCACAGAATCACAGACAAAATGGGTCAGGTTGAAAAGGAGCACAATGGGTCACCTGCTCCAATCTCCCTGATCAAGCAGGGTCATTCCAGATCACTTTTTAGTTTGTGCTCCAAGTGAAATATCTTCTCTGGGCCCTGTACCATAACAAAAGAATGTTGTCTTCTCCTACAGCACCCTGCAAACACAATACAGTACTCAGGGAAACCAAAGGAAACATCCCAGGTGGATCCACTCTGAGATCAGATCCTGAAAAACCTTCTTTGTTCAAAATCTCACCAAACAGAGCATCTGGGATGGAGTACACAAATGACACAAACTCTTCAGTTTCTTTTTGACTGTGAGAGAGATTTTAGATCCCCTAAGCTGTAGAACTCTTTCAGTATAATTTATAAATCTAAACAAAAAACATGGCCCCCATGAGTATGTCTCATTTTCAATGGTATTCCTAAACTCTCTGGATGTCTGTAAAAAACTGAATTTTACTGCCAGGGATCACCGGAGTCAGGACGTGTTCCTCAAGTGTAGACATCTTCAATTAGGTATGTGAATTTGAATCCTGCCATAAATTCACTCCCTGTCACTGCAGAGATATAGGCACTTGTAGTGGGTGGTTCACCCTTTTTTAAGGTTGAGGAAAAAACGTGTCAAATATAAATTCAGTAGAAATGTCTAAAATTTATCTTCACTGAGCCCTAAAGTGGACTAAATGGCTACCATTTAGACAGCTGAGTGTCCATTCCTCTCCCTGAAAGTTATTCTTTGCTGTCTGAGATGCCCTTTCAAATCTGAGACAGCCACCCAGGGCTGTCAGATATTACAAAACATCAATGGGAAGCTCAAACTTTCTGAACCAGTAGCTAATGTTGAGGCAGAATATTTTACAGCATCTCAAGACAGTACCAGACACTGAAGTGGAGACAAATGAAATCAGATTTGAAGGAAAGTGACTGAATTAGACAGTGGGCTATACTCAGCTACCCAAACTTTGGTGTTTAGTATCATCTACCCCCCAAAAAGAGGAAGACAGGCAAAAACACCAGAACAACTAGCTCCTGGATATAGTCAAACAGAAAAAGGAAGCAATTGACAGACAATGCCTGGTAAATCCCCAGAGCTGGAAGCATAGCTGAGGCCAGGCAATTTGACTTATCACACATGAAATATTGGGAATGTGATTCATTTGCCTCCATGTAGACATTTAAGGTTATTTTAAGTACTGCAGAATGTCCTACCTTGCCTCCATCTGACACTCCAGAAGGGGAGTCTCCCATAAGTGCTGTGTAATACCTGTTAGTACCGTGCATATGTCTCAAATATGCTACAGCAAAATTGGCAACAGACGTCCATGTTTCAACAACAAAATCCTCTCTTACGCGCCTGCACTTCCAACTTCCTTGAGCATTTGGAGATCCCACCTTGCAAGTTGTCACCCAAATAGCACAGAGCAGTGTCAGCCAGTGATGGCACAGAGCAGTGCAGTCTGGTGTGCAATCCAAGATACCCTCATTCCCAGGCAGTGGGAGCACATGGCTCCGTGAATGGAGAAGTTTGCTCCTTCCTTTCCAGCCATGAGGGGGTCGGTTCCTTCTCCCAAGTAACCAGCAGCAGGACAACAGCACACGGCTTCAAACTGTGCCAGGAGAGGTTAAGATTGGGTGTTAGGAAAAAAATTCTTCATTGGAAGGGTGGTCAGGCATTGGAACAGGCTGTCCAGAGAAGTTGTGGGGTCACCAGGCCTGAGGTATTTCAAAGATGTGCAGGCACAGTTTGGTGGTAGCCATGACAGTGCTGGTTGTCGACAGGAGAGGTCTTTTCCGACTTACATCACATTAATTCTGTGATCCTATGATTCTTACAAATAATCCAGTCTTGTTCAGTGTTCTCTACACTTAATGCTGAGGACGTATCCAGAGAGGATGCTCAGACCCTTCTGTTGCATGTTCAGCATACGGGTTGAGATCTGCATCATGCAGTTCCCCATAATGACATTTTTTTCAAGAGAAGGTGAAAGGACATCCTGGCTTTATGTGAAGAAGTTGAGTTCCATCTGTGACTGAGCCACAACCTTCCAGGATGTGACAAGCAACTTTTTTCCTCTTGTTTCCTTCTACCTCATCCTGTAATCAACATTACTTCCCCTTTTCTGAGATTACTTAGGTGGGTACATCCGTTGATGCTTATGAAATATGTCCAGAAATATCTTTCATACTGAAATTTTTAGAATCCTTCAGGGTTCTTGACAGAGAGATAACAATCAGAGTTTCCTCCTGACAATGCTGAAGTTTTTTCACTTCTCTCCACCTCTCCATTCCTTCTTATTTTTCTTCATGATAAACACCAAGAAGACCCAGCTCATCTGACAAATTCAGCCTTCATGTAATGACAGAGTTTACTTTCTCTTCCACAATTTAGCATTTAGTATTCTCTTCTCCTTTCTCTGACTGAATTCTAATTTTTCTCAGTCTGTCTTCAAAAGTGTGTCTTTCCCCAGCACGAGAAACCACACAAACAAGAGAGGAGCTACAGAATTTCTCTGTGAAGAGAGGAACAGAGAAGATGAATTCTTCAGGGATGTTCATGAGTTACTCCCTTCCTCCACCAAAATTTCCTCACCTTTTGCTGCACATTTATCCCAGCAAGGTGAGACTTCAGTATCCTTTTCTTTAATAAATTAAATAAAAATAATTAAAATAAAAAGAAAATTAAAAATACATGTAACTTAAATAAGGCCATTCAATACTCATAATAGTATGATTACAAGTACTTCTAGGACAATATATGGTTTTGTCTAGATGTTAACTTTGGGATAAAAGGAAACATCCCAAAAATACCTGTTAATTTTCAGTCTGTGAAAGGAGTCTTCCTCAAATGTGGATGCCCATGGTTATTTAAGTTACATCCATTTTAGGTGCATAAATGACATGTAGAAAGTGATCTTGATGTTCTTTGCAATATTCTTTTCTTCAGAATGTCTTGCCATCTTTCCTGGTAAAATTTGTTTTTAGGTGGATTCAACGAGGATGTGACTACATAAACTATCAATGCAGGATATGGGCACAGATATAATGTATAGACTGCTAATACTTCCTTCTTAAAAATCCCAAAATGCACAATTTGGTAGAATTATCTCTATTTCTTCCTTACACTGTTATCACAACTGAATTTTGACACAGAAGTTCTTTAGATCTGTAGGTTGATAGATAAAGTTTATTGTACTTTGTGTATCTGTTAACATAGAACACCTGACAAAAAAGGTTCATCTTTTATTATCTTTATATGCTTAGGATTTAGCATGATGATGGAGACAATATTACTTCAAAGTTATTTGGAATTATGGCCAGGTACTTGATAGCACAATATTATTTCAAACTGTAGAAGAAAAGGGAATTAGTCCCAAATATTGTGGGATTTCTCAATAAAACTGGAGGCACATTATTCATAAGAATAATTATTAAGCTCCCCAAGAGTGGAAAATTTGTGTTTGAACATTTCCTGTGCATGGTGTTAAGGTCTTTTTGTGGGAGGCAGATCAAAAAGATTTGGAGGCTTTCCCTTCCTGTGACAGGCCACAAGGTGTAATTCTGCACTGCCATTAAGGAGGACCTAAATGTGTTCAGTGCTTGAAGAACTACAGGTGCTCGGGGAAAACCAAATTTGCATTGTGAACAAAATTCTCCTAGTCCCGTGCATTTTCTTCTCTAAGTCAAGGAGAATTAATTAAACACACACAGGGATAAAGGAAAACAGAAATACAGTTTGGCAACAAAATTTTATTCCACTTAAGGACCTTAACAGAGTAAATTTTTTTAAATCTAAGTCTATTTTCTTTATTAAGTACATTGCTACTCATAAACACAAGACAATGTTGCTCCTGTAAGGACTCTTGTTTTAGATTATCTTGGGGTTTGGTCAGGCTAAAGACCTGATAAATCACATTGGAAAGAAGAGAAACAAGAACTCCATTAGTCCAGTGGAGCAATGATGAAACTGAATTTCTGAACTTTTCCATGGATGTACTTCAATGATCCATGCTCAAAAAAGGGTATGAAATATATATCAGATATTTATAAAAATCCACAGAATGCTTCTGTTCTATCTTATTTAATTATTTTTTTTTTCAGGCACAAAATGCTTATCATAAACCTTGCCTTCCATGACATCTAACATTTTCTTCTTGACATTTTAAAATCAGAATTGGTAACAGCAGGCATGCTGGGAATTTACTGTACCAAAGATCTAAAGGAGACATTATAGAAAAGTGTGGTATGTTATAAAGATGTTACACAGCCTTGCTATACTGCTAAGATAGTGGCAAACAACATCTCACCCTAAACACAGAGACACTTCTTTCAGATAAATTATGCAAATTTAATTTCATTTTTAGCTGCTTTTCTCTTGTGATTGCCTGGTCGAGTAGATCCTTTAAGCAGAATCCTTCTAAATAAATGCACTGTTGCTAAATGTATTTGCTATGGCAGAAATTTGAAAATATTAAAAAATTAATCCTCTTCAGAGTCCTGCTGGCTTAGAGTTACTGGCTGTGGGAAGAACTACAGAAGAGCTGGGGTTTTTGTGCCCTCAATCGAAGTTAGGGTTCAAAGAGCCTTAACTCTTAAAAGAATCAGTATCATTTTTAGGATGGAAGTACCAAACCTCAGTGGCTGACTTTGCAATCTGTCTGTTCCTAAAGATACACATTGGAGCCTCCACCTGCTGTTTTCCAAAGTGTTTTCATCCATTTACTTTGAGAATTAAAGCCCTGGGAAACACAAAACTGAGGTAGAAATAAAAGCCAAGGCATTAAGTTTCTTTAAGGTTCATTAATATAGTTTGGAATCTCCGTAATGGACTCAAAATATTTATCAAGCCATGTAATCTGAGGCTGCACTGAATTACCTCCCTGAGATAAATGCAGATGATGCACAGAAAAAACCCACACTTTTGTTCAGGCTAATAAAAAAGGATATGCTCTAATAATTGAGAAATTTTTATCATATGGAATATGAGAAAAGAATGTGGCTGATTATATCTCAAATTCCAGCAGGAAAACTGCCAAGAAAGTCTTTAAGAGCAATACATTTATTGACCATTCCATTTGTGTAACAGGAATGGAACTCCAGCTGAGCATCTGGGTTTTCAGTTTGTGCTGGACAGAAAATGAGAAAACTCCACCCATTTATAACGCAGGGCTGAGGAACAGAAAGGAGCTGTAGGGTTGTGAAGGTCACAATTTTGTGAAGGGAAAATATTTTGACATCTTTAATTCAGGTCTCTGCTTTATCCAGTGAATGGGGATGTCAGCTAAGGTTGGTCTCTAAGTAAGATGAACCTGGAGGTTATCCACCACTTCAAAGACTTAAAATTCATTTTTAGAATGATAAATTTATTTTAGCTTAATCCTAACCTGTGATAACAATTATTTTTTTCCTCCACTGGAGAAAAGCTTTTTTCTACCTCTAATTCTCTCTCTTCAACCACAAAGTAGAAAAATACCAGGAGTATCTAGATATCTGGGGATTGCCTCCCACATACAAAAATAACTTGGCAGAGTGGAGTTTCAGAGGCTTTTGTAACATTTATTCTAAGTCAGGGTCACTGTGTGGCCAACAAGAGCAGAAGAATACTTTCAGAAGTTAATTTACTAATTTTCTAAGATGAGAATCTAAGATAGGAAAATGGAAAGGTGTCTCTGTCTATTGAATATTGAGAGAATCTGGACACCTGTACTGTGATAGATATGTATCATTTGGATATGTAAAGATAGCTGAGAGGAATCTAAATTCTTTATATCAGTTGTTTCTGCTCTTGCTGTGATAGGCTCTGGGACCCTGTTCTGAGAACTCTGGAAAATGTTGTAGAAATAAGAATGAGCAAATGCTTTTCTTCCTAGATATTTGATGGCAGGATACAAAATAGAAGAGGGGTAGAGATAAATAGGGATAATAAATGAAGAAAATAAAACAGGTTTTATATCTATATAAGACAATATCTTATATTTAGATATTTAGCTAAATATCTAAAATCTAGATTACTGCACTGCAAAATGTTTTAGTCATCAAAATTGAGAAAATCCAGAAGAAACTGCAAATGTTTATTGATCACTTTCCCATAACAAAACCAAAGATGTTGAAAATATACCAATTAACAGGTTAAACTCATCACCAGGTGCTGAAAGAGTCATGGTCAAGATCTGAAGAGTGGGTGAAAGATGAATGTCAGGACACAAAGAGGGGCTCTACATACCTGAAAAATGGAAACAGTAGCTTCTGACTGATGAGATGGAGCTGGCATGAAAATTTAGACAAGGAATTGTATTCTTAGTAGCAATGCCAGGCATAAAGAGTCACTATAAATTCCTGAGACTTACTGGGATTTGCTGGAGAAGTGAGGTTTACATAATCAGCCATTTTGCAGGTGACGCAAACCTGAAAGGAGGGGATCCTACACCAGGTGGTTGAGCTGCTGCTCAGAGGGACCTCAACAGGCTGAGGAAACGATCTCTCAAGGTCCCTTCCAATCTGAGATGTTCTGTGATTCTGTGAACATGAACCATAGGAGCAGTTTATGAAGTGTCATGACAGAATATTGACAGAAATGTTAACGGGGATAGGCTGCTGTTCTGAATCATTCTCCTGGGTTTATAGGCAGCTCTTACACTTGAGTGGGGAGGTGATTCACAAGGTCTGGGTGTATATGAGGCAGAGAGATGACTGACACACACAACAAGATGCAGTCTTTACCTTTTGATCACCTGCATTGGACCTTTTCATTTGGAATGGTTATAATGATTATGCTATTAACACATGTTTTCTCATACAGCAATTAGAGGTTCCCACTGTAATGTGCTGGACTGTCATATCTGTCAACAAATAAAATAAGACAAGTGTCACTTTGCTCCTCTCCAGTGTAAACAACATAAAAATCACACAACCTTAGAACAGATTTGGTTGCACAGCATCTCTGAAGCTCACCTGGTCCAACACCATGTTCAACCTCAAGTCTGTGTTGTAAAAGAGTCAATCCCTGCCTTCTCCCTTTCCAACACAGTTGCCCCTTGCTGGGCTTACTCTGTTAATGCCTTTCTTGAGGCATTCTACTGGGAACTCTAAAACTCCAACAGTCCCAGTCCCAGCAGTCCCAACTAAAACTCTAAAACCCTAAAACTCCAGCAGTCCCAACACCACTTCAGAATTGCTGAAAAGTGGGTTTAATCATTATTTTCAGCTTGTGCACAATGCAGTGGCTAATCCAGTGCAGTTCATCATTCATGATGACTCTTGTGCAACTTCTCATAGAATCATTTACATTGGAAAAGACCTCTCAGATCATCCCTGCCCATGGGGGCAGGGTTGGCAGTAAATGATCTCTAAGGCTTCCAACCCAAACCATTCTATGATCAAGTCCAGCCCCTAATGAATTTTTTTAGAGCTGTTCCCTCGACAATTGGCGTCTCTCAGTCGTTTGCCTTCAGATCTTTCCTGTCAAATCGTGGCTCCAGCTTTTTGAGATTCATCTGAATGATAGCCTTTTTATCCAGCATCTGCACTGCTCCCTGCAGTTTGGTGTCAGCCCCAAACTTGCTGGCAGTGTGTTCCTCTCCGTGTAATTACAAACCATCAAACCACCCCACTGCCCTTTCATCTGGCAGAGCCAGCAGCAGGGTGCTGCTTTCCCAGGTGTGGAAAGGAAAAGTTCTGAAGGCACAACATGGGCACTCAGGGAGCAGCTGAGGGACCAGGAGGAGGGGAGATCTGAATTCAAACAGAAAAGCAGCAAGATTTGATATAAAAGCAGACAGTGACAGCTGCTCTGGTCAGCAGTTGCTGGAGACTGAACGTGGACAGAAGCAAGCAGTGCACAGGCAAAAACTCTTCTGATCTGGCAGTGTTCCCATCCCATCTCACCCCACATACCAATACCAGAATAAATATGTGTTTTAATGTTAGAGAATATGATAATATTTTAATCCTTATCCAATATTGATTAAAAATATACATTACATTGTATCTTTCTTTGGCTTTTACACTATAGGACCCATGTAAAGAAGCCACAGCATGGATAGGAACTTGGCCCAAGACTTTTAAACTCCCATGATAAAATCAGTGGGCAAGATTCCATCTGAGTTACAAAAATATCAGTCTGGAGGCATTGTTAAATAGTATAATAATAATAATAATGATAATAATAATAATAATAATAATAATAATAAAACAAGTCAGTCGACAGCTGAAATTATTTACATGGCTGGAGATTAGGATCAAATGTTACTACAGCTGGATGTGCCAATTATTAAGCAGATCGTTGTACCTGGCATCCCCATTGACTGCAAATTTCACTTTTAAGATGCAATACATCCAAAAATTATTTCAGAGTATTCCATCTCTTCCAGTACAAGAAGTAAGAGGAAATTAAAATGGAACACAAGCAAACAATATCCTTTTTGGATGAATATACTCCTGAAAAATACACTGTTCTATCTGGTTATTACGTGAATTTTGTAATACCTGTGACGTTGAATCACCTTGCCCTATCAGGTAACAGGAGAGCTATAAATCACCCTCCAGTGAAGAATTACAGCCAATTCCACAACTACCTGGTGAAGAACAGAAGGAACTTCTGATCTTCGTGGAAACAACAGGTAGGATTCGGGTTGATTCAGCTTAAATTATTGTGATTTTTTTCATGTATTGAAATACAACCTATCATTAGAAGACTTATTGAAAAATCTAGGACAGCCACAGAAGAGGATCTTATTCAGTGAAAAATAAGGATTATATAGGCAATAGTGTAACACAAGCTAAAACAAAGGTAGAGAAAACAGATGAACAATCAAGAATACAGGAAAAGCCACCTGTATCAAGAAGGAAGTGTCTTAGGAAATTATTTGTATATAGAGAAAGGGACAGAGAGAGAGCAAAACACATTGAATGGGATATATATTCAGCTCAGTAAGTTCTATTGGTTCATGTTTCTATCACCACCTATTTTCAGAGTGAGGAAATTACCACCTTGTTTAATTGACTCTTTTCTGCAAAGTGGCTGCTAAGTAGCCTTTGTGCAATAATGCTGTACAAGTGCAATGACTGAAACTTTATTCTATTTCAGGTCTTTTTCACAGATAAAAAAAAAATTAATTGGGATTTTTTTTTTGTTTGTAATGGTTATTCAATTAAATGAATAATTTAGGATACACCTTTTAATTTTTTATTTTAGAAGGAGAGATGGGAAAAACACATGAGTTTGCCAAACTCATATGAACTAGGGATGCTAAAGCACCATCTTTCAGTGGCAGATCCCGGTATACAGATGGATTTGCAGGAAAGTCAGTAAGACTTGGCACATGTCCTGATTTATGTTTGATTGAGGGGGAACAGAGGAGGGGGAGAGAGAGACTGATTTTAGGACCGGTGCCTAGAAATTAATGCAGAGCAATTAAATTTACATCTCATAAACTGTAAGCATTTGGTTGAAATCAGTGGGATTGCCAAAAGTATGTTAATATCTTGGAGTGGGAAACCCACTGGGTCTTAAAAAGCATTCCAATGGCATTTTGAAACTTGTATCATGTATTAAATTACCAATTATATTTAATTGTAAGTTAATTCATAGAAAATATTACAGTGAATGGATACTTTGCCCATGCCTCTAAGTTAGCTTCTTCAGCTTGGTTTGCAAAATAGAAAGCTTCACAATTTCAGTGAAGAGTTATTCTTCCTTTAAAATGTGCTTTATGTGCAAAAAGGGTTGTTTTCTATTTGCATCTCATCATATTTTACACTCAAAAGACATATTTTTGCTTGTAACTTGAGTACAGCTAAAAATAACCCAAATTCTATTTATTATCTAGCTAGAAATTTAGGGGAAAAGCATATTTTTTCATGATATTGGGAGTATAACCTTTTGTTGTTAAACACCTAAATCAGATAAGGTGCAAAGTTCTGTAATGGCTCTGTATGAGCCATACATGTCAGAGAAGTTAATAAGAAAAAAAAATTCTGTGATTCTAAAGCACTTCAAGGAGGCACAGATGATGTCAAAATTAAAAATAAGGGACATAAAGCAATACTAAGAACAGGAGATGAGTGACTTATTCTGGTTATTTTCCTCTGGATCAACTAGATCTTCCCTCAAACACAAGTGCTTGGAATAAGCCATCCTATTTTGAATGCTGTGAGAGTTTAATTGGACAGATGTGACCAGTCTTTCCAGTTTTTTGGCCTCTGACCTCCAGCTGTCCATAGTCACAGTCCATGGGCTCTGTTGTTTAGCAGAGCTGGAGCAGCATGCCTGCCTAAGGCTGGGCACTGTGGGTCACCCCCAGAGCAAGGTAAGAGGCTGATGAAGAGCTGGGGCCTTGCTGTAACACCTGGTAAAGAATAGCTTTTCTTAATCACATGTTCTCCACAAGTACCAGTGTTCTCCAGAGCACACTGTGTTTTGTATAAACTGGTTGCCTCGAGGCATAGAGGATATGAAAGGATCAGCAAACCTTACTGGCCTCTCCCCAAGAATAATTTAAAACTAAAATCAGCAGCCCCTCAAAACCAAACAAGTTAAGCTAATAATACACCTCTGTGGTAACATGCTCATAAATTCCCTTGGAGTGGGAGGCTGGGAAAATTGCCAGAACAAGTAAATTCCACTCCAGTCACCTGCTTGCCTGCCAGAGGTAGGTGAGCAGAAACAAGCTGAATGAAACTCGTGTGGTTGATTGCAGATACCTGAACTTTGCAGTGACCTCCTGGGTCACTGGAGTGGTGCTTGGAGCCTCCCAGGCAAGTGGAGTCTTGGAGTCCAGGGCCTGGTGGATGCTTCTTAAATTGGAATCAGATATTTGTAGAATCACCTGAGTTGGATGGGACCCACCAGGAGCATCAAAGTCCTACCCCTGGCCCTGCAGAGGAAATACCAAGAATCACAGTGTTAGAGAAAGTTCTAATTTCTGTTTTCATTTCTTATTACTTGTAATATAACCAAGATTTGTCTTGAAACTAATAATACCAAAAAAGCTTCCTGAAACAGGTCTTTCCCAGTTCTGCCTCAGCTCACATGCAAGATTTCACAGTGCTGGATCATCAATCCTTCAGTGGGTTTTGAATCCTGATTCCTTCACCCAACTGCAGAGATCACATGGACTCAGTGTCTGATGCCACTTTCAACCAAAGCACTCCAGTCAGAGCAGACAGAGGGGAGCAGGGGAATTTTCAGACTCACCTAGACACAGGAACAAGCTAAGAGCAGCATCCCATCCCATCCTGCAGTTTGAAACTGAGCAATAATCTTCCTGCAGGAAGGGCAGCAAAAATACCTGTGGATACCTGTGGAGATATCAGCTACATCAGGAAGTATGAGATGTTAAAAGCAGTTGGTTCATAGAAATTTGGAAATGAAGAGGAGAAATTAATTTTATTATTTTAGTGCTAAAAGTGGATGGGAAGGAAGGAAGGAAGGAAGTTGAGCAAAAGCCAGCAAACACATAGGAGAAAAATGTATTTTGTATTCAGAGAAAAGAAAGCTCTGTAAAAATAAATTAATTCCTCATTCTCACCTTTTCAGAGATGATTCTGCCAGTGGTGTTCCTGTGTTTCACAGCTGTGCTGCCTCCCTCCACTGGACAGGTAGAATACATTTCTCTTGTTTGTAAAATTTGAGTGGGCCCTGAGGCACCTGTAGACCCACAGAATATGGCTTTTCCTATGCATACCAAACATGTGCACGAAGAGTCTGATGAGGTATTTAGGATCTGGAAAGCATTTACCCTTGAAGTATTAGATATTTAGGATCTGGAAAGCATTTATCCTTGAAGTCTGCTTCATTTCAAAGCAGTTGTCTAGTTCCACATTTGCATAAAAAATAAACATCTAAAGATTCAACATTACTCATAAGTTGGGTCAGAGATAAATGCATTTTCCAGAAGTTTCCATAGACAAATCCAGTAATCAGGACCTCCTAAACATCCAGCACTTTTCCCATTAATTCCATACAGGTTTACAGATATCATTTAATTACCTCTCTCCCTTTTTCTCCTTACAGGTCCTGAGGTATTGCCTCTCCCTTTGCTCAGAGTCCCATCTGCTCCACCTGTATCCCTGATTTCCCTCAAACAGCTAAATTAACACCCCAAATGCACACACAGAGTGGTTCCTCCCAACCCAAACTTAGCCTGAAATCTGTAGTTTGCTACTTCTGCATCAGAAACACTGGATGTGACCTATGCCTTGCCTGCATTTCCCCCCAGTTCTTCAATTTCTTCTCTCAGTGTTGCAGTCTAGACTAGTTGGGAATAGACCTAAAGAGCAGGCTGAGTTCCTCACATGGCTATTTTTTAATTAGAGAATATATGAAAAGCATGAGAAATTTTATCAGTTATAACTTGGAAAAAATATATGGCATGAAAGATATAAACATTTCTGCTCAATGGGATATCCTGATGAAGTACCACAAGAGGCCTGAGGTGATCCTGTTATTAAACAGATTTCTTCAATAGAAAAACATTCATAGGGATGTTCAAAACTAGAAAAGAAACACATCATAACCACAATTCATACATGCAGATGATTTTTAGATCCTCTTTCCACAAAACCTCATTAGGAAATTATAATATTGGTAAATAAGTCTGGTTGTGTTGCCTAACTGCTAACTACACCCTGGAACCACCAAAATGCTGCTCCACATGGACACACCCCTGGAGACAGGAGACAAAGCAGACCACAGTCCTTCTTCCCCCCCATGTATTATTTCCTTAGCTGATAATGAAATTTTGGTATTTTAATATTTGCTACACAGGATGCAGGATTTAGTTACATTCAAATAAAACAGAAATACATCTTCTTTTGTTTTTGTTTTTTTTTAATTTAGGAAGCTGAAGCTCTCAGTGCTCTGTCAAGCAGCAGAGCAGAGCAGCAAAAGCTGATTGTTGACAGACATAATGCCCTCAGGAGAGGAGTAAAACCAACTGCCAGCAATATGATGAAGATGGTAAGTTGTGTGCTGTAAATCTATTTTTAATGAGTAGTGGGCTCTGTGAGAGAGACAAGACTGTATGCAGGGTCAGATTATTTTATTTAGCCACAGATTCCTTCTCCAGACCTTTCCTAAGGACTGAGAACAATCAGCACCAAGAGAAACATAAGGCTGGGCAGGTGGAAGAAACAAATTCTGAAAATTTGGTGGTATATCAACAGCAATGTCTCTTTGGAAGTAAAATTAGAAGGAGAAGAAAGATCCATAGCATAATTAATTTCTTTCTGATGCATTCTTCATCAGGCTTCACAGTTTCTATTCCCTTGGTGCACAGTAATTTTGCTCCTACCTCTCCCCTCAAAAAAATAAGATGACAAGGATTTTGCATTTGACTTTTTTCTTATTTAAATGTAATTTCTAAATGCTGTTCCTTCATGAGGGGTTATTCATAGGTATGTGACAGATATTTTCTTCTTCCATTAAGGAATGGTGTCCTCCAGCTGCAGAGAATGCCCAAAATTGGGCCAATCAATGTACTTTAAGGCACAGTCCCCCTAATCTGAGGAGAACCAGTAAGTGAAGCATGAGTGGAACTGAACAGTGTCACACATTATTGATGTGACCAGTTTGGGGTTTTGCTTTCTGGGGGGAAATGAGATGCAATTTTAATTCCATATTGATTTTTTTTTTTTTTTTTGGTCACATGAAAAAGGGAAATTTCTAGGTAGAAATCTGCCCAGTGAGTGAGACAAGTTCAATCCTATTTTCATCCCAGTTTTACGTAGCTATATCCCATTTTCTAGAGCAGATAAAAAAACTATATCACAATGATAAATATTCTCCTAAAACACCCACCAGAAGAAAGCAAATCTAGAGATCTAGAGCCAGTTTAGTGCAGAAACCAGTTTACATGTGCTGGTTTGAAATGTCTGGGAAGAAAGGGGCAAAATTGTAAAACTGGTGGTGCTGAGCACAGCAACTCAGACCAGACTTAGAGTTTTTAAATCATCTGGAAAATTGCAATCTAAACCTGTCTTTGAGGTTCAGATTAACACTTCAGTCAGACACTGGATATTGAATTTACAGCTGTACCATGTTAACAGCCCAATGTGCTGTTGACTGACTTTTGCCCACACCATGCCTAAGATGTGGACAGTCCTGTCAATATTTTCTCCTAAAATCCAAATCCTCTGTTTGTTTCCAGGGTGAATCCCATTTGAGGACCAAAGCAGTGGGCCTAGACCTGGATAAAAGCAGTAGATAAGGGCAGTACAGACTTCTTGTGTTCCAGGAGTAAAATTTGGATTATTGGGCTTTTCCCAAGATTACTGGGCCATGACCTGGGTAATGATTATTACTCATTATTTGGACATATGATTATTTGGAAGTTGGCAACTTCCAAATAGCAAAATTACAGTCATGAACCTGGGATGTACCAGTGCAGGTGTTCCTTTAGTCATACAGAATGTCTGTCAAGAACCAGCCATCAGCCAAACCAGCCGTGCTGCAACCTGGTCAAGTGACACCTTCAGTATTTACAAAGGGTGATGTCACTCAGCTGGAATAAAAAAAAACAAACATCTTGCTTCCCCATTTAGGATGAGAATTTCTATGGAAATCATCCCACCTTCTGCTTGTTTGTTTTGTTGGAGTTTTTTTCTCTGTGTGTATTTCTCCATGCATTTCTTCTCAGCACCATTCTTTTTTCAGATGTACTTTGTGGTGAAAATCTCTTCATGTCCTCTGCCCCGTTCTCATGGGCAGATGTTCTTCAGGCCTGGTACAATGAGAAGAAAAATTTTGAATATGGAATTGGGGCAAAACCAAAAGGTGCTATGTTTGGTCATTACACTCAGGTAGATGTATTTTATGTATATATATATATATCTATATATATTTCAGGCTGAAGGAATAAATGTTAGCTAAGCAAGTTTTTCCCTCTCAACTTTAATAGAAATAAATAAAATGGAGACATGAGAGTTATTCCAACCAAACATTTATGAAAACTTTCAAAGGAACAGAATTAGAATGAAAATAATAGGTAAAGTAACAATATTAAAATGAAAATAACAGTCTAAGTGTATGTAGGAGTAATGAGTAAAGATACTGATATTTCAAGACTTCAGGAAGTAGCAACCTATTTTTTATTTGTTAAACCAATTTGTTTAACATCTGAAAATTGCCCAGATGCTGGAAAAACAGGATTATTAAAGTATCAGCAAGGAAATATAAATAGTTTTGTTGCAGTCAACAGAGTTCTTTTGAGTCAGAGGAGTTGGACAATGACCTGTCCTAAACTTCTACGGTATCTGCACAAAGCACAGGATACAAAATTTTACATCATCATTCCTACATTAACAGTTTCAATTGAACGAAGACATAAATACAAAATCAAAGGTTTTATAAACATGTGTCTGGAATTATTATTGTTATAGCCCCAATATTCTTTGGTTGAATAAGGGTGAAAACAGATTTTCAGTAAAATGGGGCTCATATTTTTACTATAAAAGGTAAAAAAAGTGACTTAACGTCATTGCAAACATTTCTGTGATGCACATTGTATTTAAATTATTTTCAAATGTATGTTTTTCATACTCACATGATTTTTATTCTTATACCTACAGATGGTTTGGCACAATTCCTATAAAATTGGATGTGGTTTTGCTTTCTGTAGCAACACTACATACAGTTACTTTTACGTCTGCCAGTACTGCCCCGCGTACGTATTGATTCTGATTTTGGTTCTTCTTACACTATCAAAATTAGTCAGGACTTGGTGAAATTTGTAACAGGGCACATCACCAATACCTGAGAAAGAGGTTTGAAGCCTGTATTAGGAATATGAAAAGACAGAAACTTACTCATGAAAAGAGTTGTCAAACAAGAAAATGCATAAAACATATAAAAGGGACACTGATTTTTAGATTAAATGTCACTTGCCTAAAAATCCTAATTTTCGTAATAGTTAATTAGAAATAAATATTTTGCACTTTCTACTTGAAATCTCAGTTCAGAAAGGCATACCAATATGTACAGTACAGTGAAGTCTATAATTAATACCAAAAATCCTTAACAGGAATGTTAAGGTAAAGTGATGATTTCAAATAGTGCCTAAAATTAATTTCCACATTCACAGTATCTTGTTGTGAGTTGACCTTGACTGACCATCAATAGCTCACCCAGACTCTCTGAGTCCTCCTCAACAGCACAGAGTAATTAAAAAATATAGCAAAAAGTTCATGAGTCAGGATGAGGTCAGGGGAGTTCACTCATCAGTTACTGTCATGGAAAAAAAGGGTTCAGATTGGGAATATTAACTTAATTTATTACTAACCAAATCAGACTAGGATAATAAGAAGTAAAACCAAATCTAAAGCACCTCCTAGTAGCCCCTGCCTTCCTTCCAAGCCCAGCTTGACTCCCAGTTTTCTCTACCTCCTCCCACTCAGCAGCACAATGGGATGGAACTGGGGGCTCTGGTCAGTTCATCTCATGCCATTTCTGCCAATCCTTCCTCCCCATGCTCTTCCCCCACTCCCTTGTGGGGTCCTGCTCACAGAGGACAGTTCTCCATGAAGTTCAGTTTGGTCCTTCCCACAGGCTGAAGTTCTTCCTAAACTTCTCCAGCATGGATTCCCTCCATGTTTCCATTCCTTCAGGATCAGACAGCTGCAACATGTGTCCTCCACAGGGTCACAAGTCCAGTCAGGAGCCTGATCCAGTGAGGGCTTCCCATGGGATCACAGCCTCCTTCAGGCATCCTCCTGCTCCAGTGTGGGTCCTCCACCTGCATTCCATCCCCATGGACATCCGTGGGCTGCAGGGGCACAGCTGCCTCTCCATGGGCTGCACCAGGGAATCTCAGCTCCAGTGCCTGGGTCACCTCCTGCCTCTCCTTCTGCACTGACCTGGGTGTCTGCAGAGTGGTTTCTCTCACACATTCTCACTCCTTTCTTCTGGCTGTTGTTGCATGCAGAATTTACCCTCCCTTGAATGTGTTATCACAGAGCCACTCTCACCATCACATGGGTCCAACTTGGAGCTGGCCAACATTGGCCCTGTGTGGGATAGAGACAGCCTCTGGTGTCTTCTGAGAAAAGCCATCCCTCTAAATTCCTCACCCACCAAATTCCTCCCCCTCCCTGCCCACTGCCAAAGCACTTCCAAACAAACCCAGCACACAGGTGAAAATTGATTGGCATATAACCAGAGAGTAAATGTAGCAGTAAGTTGCATAAGTAACTTAGGGTAAATCTAAACATCTTTATAACTTAGTTTTCCTCTCAGATATGGTGTAGTGACTTCATAGCTGATGTTGGCAACATTGATGTTTCAGGGGAAACCTAATAAGTTCAATGAAGACACCCTACAAGGAAGGAGAGCCCTGCGGGGATTGCCCCAATGCCTGTGAGGATGGATTATGCAGTAAGTTCCAGGCATTTTAATTGTGACCTGGGTAAAGTGATATTTTAAAAAAAACCTAAGCAACAATTAATTTATGCAAACTTATTTTTTTAAAAAAATATTTGCTGAAATACTAGGCCAGAATCACTATCAGGGAATCTCATTTCTTCTTTACCTATGTGAGATAACACTTTTCCATGACTGGGAGAGATCAATTTCATCCTTGAGCCAAAGAAATTCTAGGGAAGGAGGGGACTTCTTTACCTTTTTTTTCCTTCTTCATCCTCTTAACAATAGTGGCAGATCAAATGGAAGTAGCAACACACTTGATAAGAGCAAGTGGCAGACCTGAGCTTTTAGAATTCTAATAGGAAATAGAAACGTATGGGCTGACACCAACAATGCAAGAATTACTTCCTGTCTTCTGTTATGGAATTAACCAAATTCTCACCACAAGCTTTAGTATAAAGAGAGAGCTTTAGAACTCCTTTATGGTTAAGTGAGAAGTCTCCTTGAGAGAGCCATGTATTTTCTATGTGTGTCTAAATTAGAGGTTCGGATGCTGCTGGGGAGTAAATGGCAACAGAGAGGAAAACATTAGAGAGAAAATAATGTTGATGAATAATTATTCTGAAAGATGTGGTGGGTTTTCACTTCCCACTCATGATTAATTTTGTGTTTCAAATCATTTTCAGCCAACCCTTGAAAGTTTGAAGATGCTTTTTTCCAAAACTCCTGGCAAAGTGTCCAGGATGTACCCAGAGCTTTGTCAAGGCCACTTCTCTGCTCTTGTCAATTCAAAACTGGAATAAAATAACAGGCTCAATTTTTACCTTCCTGGACATCAATCTCCTTAATGAATTCTTCCACAAACATTGATTTCATCCTGCCTCTCTAACATGTGCAGAAGGACTGACTTGAGTACAGTGACTCACACAAGAAAAATCTGTAGGATGATGTATATATTCTATTTATATAATGGTCCAGAATATGGTAGAAATCTTAATTTAAATTTGTTGTTTGTTTACCAGATATATTTAATTATTAGCTTTTCTCATCTTTCTTTTCCCAAAATGTTATCTAATAAACATTTTTTAAAGGTCTGTGGTTCCATATGTTTATTATGTTCTTGGCATAGATGGATAGTGCTTGGTCACGTAACTACTTTTAACTTGATTGAAAATTTAAACTATTGTACTGTTAACAGGACCACAAGATAAACAGGATTGCTTGAAATATGTAATTCTTAAAAGAAATTAGGAGGACAGAGCAGTTTCCTCTAGATCTATTCTGGTTTAGAATCTGTTGCTGGCATATGTTCTACTGTAAAATGCTCAGTTGTGAAAAAACACAAAAAATACCCCAAAGAAACAAACTAAATGTAGTTAATTTAAATTAAGACTCCTGTTAGTAGTGCTAGATTGCATTTAAGTACAGGTAACTAAACCTGCCTTGTAAAGAAAAAGGAGTGTCTGAGAAAAGGGCTTAATTCCCAACAACAGATAATCAAAAGGGGGAAGGTCCCTGCATTTGGAAACTTTGTTTTTCATAACAAGTAGACATGTGTTCCAAAAATTTTTAATATCTTCTTTTGCTGTATCAGTCTCTAAACTAATCATTCTTCACTGACCTGTTCATCATAATTTTCATTCTTTCTTATTACCAAGAAATAAAATTCTCTAAACTTCACCATCATTGTAACTTTATTAGCATTAAGTGTTGAAGGGAGCCTAAATATTTATCAGCATGAGCAGAAACAGGTCTTGTGAGATTTCCTAGGCAAAAACAGAAGTCAGGCAAGCAACCCTCCATCCCTTTCAGACTCCCTTTCAGAGAGAAATAACAAATAGCATAAATAACCTGCAATCCCCACTCTGTGACCTTTGGGAAACAGGTGCTCTTCTGTGCAGTCAACAAGGGGGCTAAATTTTATTTAAGTCTCACCTTAAAAAGGTTGCACATTCCAGTCCCCTTTTAGTAAGGAAGTTGCTGTCATAATTTAGATTTCAAGTCCCAGAGTCCTTTGCACAGAATAATTTCATCACACATTTCTGCCTCCTTCATTCCAGTGGCATTTTTTCTAGTGTGAAATACAAGTATTAAGTTAAATGTTCAATTTCACAACTCAAAGTGCTTATTATTTAGGTTGTGTTTTTCTTCTTGTTCATCTCCACCACTTTTCCATGGCACACTGCCCTCTCAGCTGGAGGCAACTCTAAAAGAAGATTAAGCAATGCCAGGGCAGAGGTGTGAGTGCTGGAGCTTGACTTACTATGCACTGAAATAATTAGCACAGGTCTAAGTAAGAATTATTATATTGTAATTGTTAACCAGTGTCATCAATAAGGAAGTGGGCAGAACCATTATCCTCACTCATGAAAAACTCCTTTATCTCAAGAAGTGGCTTGAGAAATCATAGAATCATTAAGGCTGGAGAAGATCTCTAAGATCATTGAGTCCAAAAATTTACATATCACTACCAGGTCCACCACTAAACCATGTCCCTAAGAACCAGAGGTGCATGTTTCTTGAATACTTACAGGGATGCTGATTCCAACACCTGTTCCAATGCTTGACAACCCTTCTGTGAAGAAATTTTTTGCCAGTATCCAATCTAAACCTCCTTTGGCACAGCTTGAAGCCATTTCCTCTTGTCCTCTTGTTTGTTACCTGGGAGCAGAGACCGACCCCATGTGATTACAGTCTCTTTATAGGGAGTTGTAAAGAGTGAGAAGGTCCCCCCTGAGCCTTCTTTTCTCCAATCTGAGCCCCCCCAGCTCCCTCAGCTGCTCCTCATCAGAGCTGTGCTCCAGACCCTTTCCCAGCCCTGTTCCCTTCTCTGGATGTGCTCCAGCCCTTCAGTGTCCTTCCTGTAGTGATTTCTGTTACCTTCCACTGCAACTTGAGCCAAAAGAACTCATTTCTCAGTCACTCATAAGAGGAAAAAAGTGTAATAAGGTAAAAATCAATCATCACACATCCAGGGCATAAAGGTCAATAAGCTTAGTTTAGATCTCCAGGAAGATAATGGAAAAAATTTTTACTTGCCATTTTGTAACCAGTAGAGTATTAAATATCAGCATGGATCCTTCATGAGCTAAAACAAGCTCTCTTCAGTGAGTCACTCAGATGATGATGTGGTGATGCCTTCAGTAACAAAATCAAGAGATGTGGTTCAGATGAAAGTACTAAAACACGGCACATCCACACAACTGGGCACGCACATCCACGGATGATCCTGAGCTGGAGGAGGAGACAGAGACCTCTGGCACCTCAGGGTCCTGCTGGATGATAAGATGTCCTTGACCCAGGAGTGTGCCCGGTGAGCAAGAAGACCTGGGAGGCACATCTGGAGTGCAGTGTCCAGTTCTGGGCTCCTCAGGACCAGAGAGACCTGGAGCTCCTGGAATGGGTCCAGTGCCCAGTGACAAAGATGATGGAGGGACTGGAGCATCTCCCTGCCCAGGAAAGGCTGAGGGGGCTGGGGCTGTTCAGCCTCGAGGGGAGCCCCAGCTGAGAGGGAACCTCATCCCTGGGTGTCCCTGTGAGCAGGGAGGGCTCAGAGCAGGGCCCAGGCTCTGCTCCAGAGGGATCCAGCAATGGCACCAGAGGAATGGGCAGGGATTGATCCCAGCAAGTTCCACCTGAACAGGAGGCAGAACTTCTTCCCTGTGCAGTGACCGAGCACTGAACAGAGACCAGAGAGGGTATGGAGTCTCCTCACTGGAGATATTCCAGAACTGCCTGGAAACACAATCTTGTGCCATGTGCTTTAAAACCACAGGCCCAGCTATTTTTTCTAGGGCATGAGAAATATTTAGTGATTGACTATGATAGCAAAGGGCCATGTTGCAATCAGGCAGTGCTGGTAAAAGACTTAAAAGCCATTATAATATACACTTCCTAACATATTGCATGGCAGTTTGCCTTGTCCCTGATGGCTCCAGTCATCACTGAGATCCCCACAGCAAATCAGGCTTTCCTCCTAGCACATCCTGCTCCCGTTTCCTTCCACCTTTCAAAGAGAAACCCTTGATACCCTGCCTACCTTTAGCAAGGATCCAGAGCAAACAAGGAGATGCCAGGGTAAGGCATGTGCAAAGGGATTATTTCCCATTCCTCCTTCTCACCTGCTCCTGAGGGAGCTCCTTGCAGAGAGCTGGATGCTTTGGGACAGGGCCTGAACAGTGCCCCACATGAACCTCCTGGTTCATTGTGGGAAAATACGGGATGGGATGGGATGGGATGGGATGGGATGGGATGGGATGGGATGGGATAGGATAAATTCAGTTATAGAGGGGACCTACCTAGTGCAACATTCTGACTGCAGATTAGTTTGGAATAAATTCGTCTCTAAGTGCAAGAATCATCTCACTTGTGGAGTGGTTTAACAGGAACATGGTGATGTGGACAGTTCAGCCAAGGCAATGTCCTGTCCCTTGCCATTACAAAGAGAATATCCCTTAATGGCAGTTGGAAAAATCTTGTGGCAGGCAGAACTGAGTTTGTTCCTTCTCCAGATTTGATGTCTTTTACAATGACCTTAAAAAAAATGAGACTGTTGCACTTGAAATATTGTCAGATAGGCAGAAAGGTGCTGCCTTTTCTACTTGTATGGAGATAATCCTTATTGATTTTCTCTGCAACATTTAGCCATAGCTAAGATTTTTAGACAAGTGTTATACAGTGAAGAAATTAACATTGTACTAACTCTAATTGGGCATTTTCAGGTGGATTTCCTGACTTTGTGTCACTGTCCATCTGCTCTGCTGTATCAGATTGCTGAACAGGTAAGAAAGACAAAATGTAAAGAAAACAGAAATAATCTATAGATAGACTGACATGTTTGTAATTTATCATTTTATCATTTTGTAGCTGGAAAAGAAAACTTCTTGTCTATACTCAGGAGAAGCATGTTGAGATCATAGAGGGGCCTGAGAACATCTGTGCCCTCGCTGATACAATAAATGCTCCAGAACCTGACATTTTGCATGCTGAAATCCAGTTGTGCCACCCACAATCCTCTGTTTGGCACCCAGGCTGCCCACAGAGTGACTCACACGAGAGGGAAGTGTCTCCAAATTAGATGCTAATTGCAACAAATGACTGAGCAAGAAGTGACCTATTTCAATTTAATAAGAATCAAAGTTTTAATCCTCTTCCTCCTTCCGTGCTGGGGTATACACAAGGGTTAAAGATTTCCCTAGGCATGGCAGAGTGCTATTAGAGGCAGTTAGGGCATTTGTATTTAAGCTGCTGTATTTCTCCCTGAGCTGTCAGTAGGGAGCCTTTAATCTCAGTCTCAGCCTGTCCACAAACCAGCACTAGCTGTAGTATGTTAATAAAAACTCTTTACTTTCTCAGCTTAAAATGTTTATTACCCTGTCTATAATACATTTGGCCATCGTTTGCTGGGATTATAATTTAGTATAAAAAAAATTGCTGTCAGTTTTGCCATCAGTTTTGCTGTTAATGCTGTTCTGACCTCATTGTGGAAGTGAAGTTACCTGAGATGGGTTACACAGGTTGGAAGAGGAAGATCATCCCCAGTGCCACCACTACATTTCCTCCTTATTGAATTGATCTCACTTCCTAACCTGGCAGAAAATGATGCACAGCCTGGCTGGCACTGAGACAGCCAGCCACAGAAATAATTCAGGACAAGGTAGGACAAAAGGAAATGTTGTCAAGTTTTGCCAGTGTAGGTTTAGATTAGATATTGGGAAAAATTTCTGGACTGAAAGAGTGGTCAGGCATTGGAACAGACTGGCCACGGAAATGATGGAATCACAGAAAATGTGAAGATGTGGTGCTTAAGACCATGGTTTGGTAGTGAATATAGAGCTCCCAGAATTAGGTGCAGCCCTGGGATTAGGGACAGACCTTGAGGCTTTGGTCACACAAAGCTCACATCACTACCACCAGTGCTAAAAAGATGCCACCTTTCCCTAATCCTGTTTTTTCTCCCTCCTCAGCAAATCCATATCTGGTTGTGATAAGAAGTAACCAGGAAGATAGATATCTTCAAGAAAATATCTTCAAGCTATCTTTCAGCTGACAGAAAAATATTCCTCTGATTAGTTTTCTCTTAAAGGGGGTAGCTGCTCTCCTCTAATCCCAGCACCAGAGCTAAAAGCAGGACTGTAAGTAAGTGGATGTGCTTGACTTTCCTGTACTGTGTAGCTGCTGAAATCAAACACCCACATTCACACAGACACAACACTTGCTGAGGTATGGGGAGCAGCTAAACAAGATTGTGTTTCTGGTTTAAACATGCCTTAAGATCTGCAGCTGCAATCCTCAAACGAAGTAGAAAGCAGGTCAAAAGAAGCACTCATTAGATGAAACCCCTCTACAGAGCTACTGCTAAGATTTTAGTGCCAAGGGATTACATTGCAGAGCCTGTCATGTGTTTATCTCCCATCTTATCAGAGGAAGGTGTCAAAGGAAACTATAAGTAAAAGATAAGCTGGTTTGAGACTGACACCACCATGGTAGCCTGAACAGCGACACAGCAACATGTTAACCAGCATTGTTAGGAAAATCAGGAATTGCAGGTCTGATGGCACTTGTGAGGAGCAGTCACCATCTAATGAGTGCCACGGGTCTGTGGTTAGTGCCATGTACTGCTGGCTACATCTGTGAAACAAGGTGGAGATAAAAGATAAGGAATAATAAAGTGGGATGTCATTAATCGGCTTCTACAGAAGGAGTGCATCAGCAGATAGCATTTAATAATGCATCGCCCCAAGCAGCTCTGTGTCTGAGCCTGATCTTATCCTCTGCATAAAGCATCTTCCCTGAGCCCCTGCTGTCTTTGTTCACTTCATAACTGCAGCATCAGACCTGCTTTGCCAGCAGTGGATGGGAGCAAGAGGCTCATCACCTGCCAGGAGGTGATACACAATGCATAGGATGCCTTTCTGCTCGATTTAAGGAAATAACAGCAAATAACAAGGTCATTTAGGCTAAAATATAATTGCCAGCTGGCTCACCCATTTCCAGTTAACATGAAACAAGACTGTACAGGTTTAGCACTGAAGGCTCTGCTTAGCCAAGATGGACCACACAGCTTCTGGGTTCAACCAAATCAAATGAGTTTTCCCATGAAAACCTCAGGAATATCAATATGAATGAGTGCATCAGCTCAGTTCTGGGGAAGCAGCAGGCATGTTTCAAAGACAAAATAGCAGTGATGCAGCATGCCTGAATATTCCCCACACATGGAATACATAGGGTGTGTGCACTGCTGTCCCTCCTCATGGCCAGGAAACACATCAACAACTGCAGTGCACACCCAAAACAGCCCCAAGAGCCAGGCAGGAACGGGAGATGTGTGTACACACGTGTGCATGAGGTAGTTGTGAGTAGCTAAGCAGCTGAAGACGTGGAGATATGTGATTTTTCATTGCTTCTCACAGAGGAAACACAGCCCATTTTAATCATTCCTACAGACTCTGTAGAGACACCACCAAACAGGCTCCAAGGGTAACTCACTGATAAGAAGATGTATCACATGTCCATTGTAGTCTAACACTTTCCCTCTGTACTTCAGGGGATACCTAAACTCTGTAGGTTGGTACACCACTGATGGCATTCTACATAAGACAAGTAAATGCTTTCTCCATGGCATGAGCTGAATCTATTCTTAATTTCAGGCCTTTTTTTAATAGATTTTCCTTTGAAACCTTTCCATCCATTTTTTTTTTTCATGTCTGTCTGTAGTGACAGGTTACACAGAGTCAGAACACAGATCTGAGCACTGAAAAGGTTTTCTGTGCCTTTATAATCATAGTCCTTGACACAATGTTGGCTTAGACCAAACAGCATTACCTTCCAGAAAAGCCTTGGCATGTCTGACAGATTAAGAATGCCAAGGGCCCTTCAGCATCTTGGAAGACATGGTTCAAGTAGCAGGGTTCAGCTCTACTGACCAGAGCCCATCCAGTGGCCTTAAGACCCAAAAAGTTATCATAGACAAATTGTACCATCCATATTCTTACATCTTTTCCCCAAACAATTGTTTTCCTCAAGCTTACCCAGAAAGAGATATAGAATAGTGACTGCCTTGACTCATATAATTCCTTTTCAAAAAAAATCTTGGTGATGTCAAGGCAGTCATTTACTTTACCTGCTCATCCAGCCTGCCTCAGGCATCTGCTGTAAGAAGAAAAGGTGAAATACAGACCTGAAGTACCTCCTTTACCTCTAAAGGCAGCATAAGGAGAATGGCTTTGAAGCAGAGCCCTGGTGAGATGAATGCCACTCTTGCAGTCTGGATCATGCTCTGGCAGGGACAGGTTTTCCTCACCATCTGCAGGTTCAAGAGACCTGCAGCTGTAGTGAGGTTGGTTTTGATGACAGCAGGCCTGGCTGGGGTGGAGCTGGAAGGTGAGAGGTCTGCAGAGAATAAAGGTTCTGGATCAAAAGCCAGGGAGTGAATAGTGGGAGATGCTGTCAGTCAAACACTGAGACATTTTCTGCAGTGGGTCAAAAGAAGTTTAAGAAATATTTCAATATAAGTAGTCATGAAACACTGCGGAGAACTGAAGTGACTGGTCCCATTAGATGAACCAGTTTCTCCACATTCAAATCCTGAAGGCACAGAGATCATCTGCTACACCACGCATTCATAGGAGATCCATATTCTTGATGTCCCTTTGATTACAGTAGGAATGATGGATTTGGCCAGAGAAAGTGGCTGATGAATTCGCTGGAGCACGGGGAGAGGAGTCACCACATAGCCAGGCAGCCAAAGTCACCTTTATACAGCTATAGAATGCAGAGCTATTCCAGCTGTGAGGAAAATAAAACTGTGGCAGACAGAAACCGTGCCAAAGGTGTCCATAGGAAAAAATACAAGTGAGAAGAAAGGATTAAAAAATGACAAGTGCTTACACCTGTGTTAGCTCAGCCTGGCTCTGCCCTGAATTTCTCATCTGGGTGCAGTTTAACAGAGATATTTCCTTGGAGCACAGCTCATTGTGACAGTCTGATTTCAGGCTGTTCCTCCTCTCTGACTTAAGAGAAAGGGCAAAGTATTTACCTGATCAATTTATGAGTAGCTGTGAGAATCTGTCACTTTTGACATGGTGCCAGATCATCTAAACTGCTCAATGCATCATAATTCCAATCTCTGCTTACTCTGTTCATTTATATTTTGGTCAAAACACCAGAAATATCTTATTTCCTCCTTAAACTGCCTTTTCCAACTATTGCAGTAACTAAAGGATGAACCTGATTTAATACATCTTTAGGAAACAATTCAGGCTTGAGAGACCATATTCAGGAATTTCGTTTATCGTTGTGTGCATAAATAAAACAAACCTCTAATTTTCTGAAACATTTTATTCAGAGCCTTAGCTTTTTTAACATTTTTATCTCCACAAAATCAAGCTTTCTCTTCTGCCATTAATAAACAAAGTGCCTGGATTGTCTTCATTCATATTACCTTAATTACTGAAAATCATTCTATGTAAAAAAAGCTAAAAAAAGGGTAAAAGAAGCCTTGTAATATATGATAGGGATATATATGCACACACACATAGGGATATACATACAATATATATCTCTGACAGGGACACAGTCCAGCTAAACCAACAGATTCTTCAGTTTTTACAGACTTGGCTGCAAATAGTTGTTTTGCATTGTATTTTGATGTAAACTGCCGAGTACCAAAACTACACAATCAACCCAAGCTGCATCAACAGTGGAAGTGATTTAATTTTTATAACAATGTGTATTTTTATGAACAAAGATAAAACCACAGGACTTTGTATGGGATGGAATAATTCCATGGAAAATACTGAAATCTGGTACCAACTCTGGTGACACAGGTGGCCTTGCTGCTCCTCAGGAGGAAGACACAAATCCCTTAATTAATCTGGGCCATATCAAACACAGTGTGCATGAGCTGGTTATTTATTTTGTGTTCATCAGCCTGGCACACACGGGGTTCTGAAGCCTGACTGTGCCCCATCAGGTGGCAGTGGAGGGTTCCAGATGATGGACAGCACTGGAGGATGTGCAACAAGGTCCTTCTGCTCCCGGTGCCCTGTCACAGCTGGAATTGCACTGCACACACGAAACTGCTCAGTCTTGTTCCAAAACTTGTCTTCATCGAAAATATAGGAGTGCCCTCTGGTGGAAAACTGAGCAGTTCAAGCTACAGACTCACTAAAAATAAGCGTTTTTCCTCAAATGTAAATACCAATTTCTTGCTGGTAAACCAAAATGTCTTGGTTACATCAGTGATTATTTCAAGGCCAGATTGGTCATTTTGTGCTTTGTCATTCTGCAAGGAAGTTTTCAGGGCCCTGAAGCTCCAGATGTTCCAAGCAGGGGCTGTGGTTTGGTGAAAATATCAGAGGCATGGTTTGGGTTGGAAGGGGCCTGAAAGATCATTCCAGGGACACCTTCCACCCTCCCAGATTTCTCTAAGCCCCGTCAAACCTGGCCTTGGGCATTGCCAGGGTTGGAGCAGATGTGGCTCCTTGGGGCAACCTGTGCCAGCTTTGATTTGTCCCCTAATAATGAGTTTAATCCCATTGCTCTGCAATCTGAACTCCATCCCCATCTGTGCCACGCTTGGCTGCTTGTGCTCCTGATATTCAGGGCCCAAAATGTCACACTTGACTCCTGCTACTGGGAAGGAGCAGATGGAAACTTTGCTGAGGGTCAGCAAAGTGAAAAAAGAGACATTAAGTACTGGAGAAAAAAGAAAAAGAAAAAGAAAAAGAAAAAGAAAAAGAAAAAGAAAAAGAAAAAGAAAAAGAAAAAGAAAAAGAAAAAGAAAAAGAAAAAGAAAAAGAAAAAGAAAAAGAAAAAGAAAAAGAAAAAGAAAAAGAAATAGAAAAAGAAAAAGAAAAAGAAAAAGAAAAAGAAAAAGGAAAAAGAAAAAGAAAAAAGAAAAAAAAAGGAAAAGGAAAAGGAAAAGGAAAAGGAAAAGGAAAAGGAAAAGGAAAAGGAAAAGGAAAAGGAAAAGGAAAAGGAAAAGGAAAAGGAAAAGGAAAAGGAAAAGGAAAAGGAAAAGGAAAAGGAAAAGGAAAGAAGAGAAAAGAAGAGAAGAGAAGAGAAGAGAAGAGAAGAGAAGAGAAGAGAAGAGAAGAGAAGAGAAGAGAAGAGAAGAGAAGAGAAAAGAAAAGAAAAGAAAAGAAAAGAAAAGAAAAGAAAAGAAAAGAAAAGAAAAGAAAAGAAAAGAAAAGAAAAGAAAAGAAAAGAAAAGAAAAGAAAAGAAAAGAAAAGAAAAGAAAGAGAGAGAAAGAGAGAAAGAGAAAGAGAGAGAGAAAGAGAGAAAGAAAGAGAGAGAGAAAGAGAGAGAGAGAGAGAGAGAAAGAAAGAAAGAAAGAAAGAAAGAAAGAAAGAAAGAAAGAAAGAAAGACAGACAAAGGAAGGAGTAGTAATGTGCTAAAAACTCAGGCTGACAGATGACGATGTTCTTTTTAGGTAAATACACATTAACTTGATTATTTGATAACCTGAACAGAGCTTGTGATTTGTTACTTGGCACTAAAAGTATCCTTGGAGCAGATGAAAAAATGCCCTGCTTGTACAATATGGAATATTAAAGAAAAATTACTTTGGCAAACAGCAAGTTTCCTGGTAAACACTCGCTGGCTCTGTGGGAGTGGTATTTCACTGACCCAAAGTGTTTGCTTTCCACAGAGCAAAAGACAAGCAAGAAAAAGGTCTGTGAGACTGAAATCTGCATGTCTGTCACATGAGAATGTCACAATGCAAAAACTGTTTTATATTTATCTTCTAAGGCCACACAGACATGGGGTAATCCAGGCAGTGAAATTTAAACCTCTTTTTATACACAGGGAAATGTAATAAATGTCCATGTAAATGGTTTTCACTACAATAGAACAGTGGGATGACAGAGGTGGAGTCAAGGCTGATTAAATTCATCACCAATACTTAGAGAAATAATTGAATAAATCTTTGAACCGTGATCAAGGTTCAAGGCAAGGTTGGATGAGTCCCTGAGCTACCTGTTCCAGTGGGTCTCATCCCTGCCTAATGGAACTATGTGATCTTTAAGGTCCCTTGCCATTCTGTGATTCTGTGATTTTAACAACCAACTTCATGAAGACAATCATCACACAAAAAAAAGTCATTTACAGAATTGGGACAATGGATGTGGAACTTCTGCCCTAAAAAAGAGCTAAGGGAGAATTTAAATCACTGACCTCATCTGATCCAGGGAAAAATTGTTAATCTAATTATTGAAAAAGCATCAGCTATGCTGATGGCAAAACATATCTAATATTTCAAACTTCCATCAAGCAAGCCTGTGGTATGAAGTGGCCTTATGGCAGCAAAGTCCTTAATAGAGAACTTTTACATTTCTCTTTATATACCCAAAGCAGAAATGTGAAACAAGTTACTCTGCTGCTCTAGTATGTAAATTGCTGGCACAAAAAGATAAGAACCCGCTTGTGTTCAGCTGAAAGAATCAAGGCTAAAATCAAGTGGCTGGGTATGGTAAATACAATAAATATTACCTGGAAAATGGCAGAGCAGGTTTGGGTTGCAGTGAGTCTCACACTTACTGTGTCAGTAATGCCATACAGAGACAGGGGAACCCTCAGAAATATCATGGTTTAGATAGACTAGAAGCAAACTAGGGTCAGAGTGGGTATGTAATTAGGAAAGGAGATAATGGGGTGAGAGTGAAGGAAGGAGATGGGCTCAACATCAGAAAAAGCAAAAATGTAGAATAGACTCAAAGAACATTAGGAAGTGAATCATCTGGCAACAGGAACAGGGACACACACCAACATCAATGATGGCAATCCATGGACAGCTGAGGGCCACCCAGTGTAAAACCCAACACACTTCTCATGAGGTGAATGTCTGGGTGAGTGGAATAGAACTGGGTCACAGTATCTTTATCACTGTAATTTGAAAGTGGATCTAGATTTCAGCTTCCATTTCAGAGATATAATTAATAGCTTCATGGTTGCCCATAAATGCCTGCACAGCAGTCAATTAATATTCACACAATTGCTGAATCACAGAATGGTTTAAGTTGGAAAGGACCTGAAAGATCATCTCATTTGTGCTCCTGCCATGGGCAGGGACACCTTCCACTATCCCAGATTGCTCCAAGTGCTGTCCAGCCTGGCCTTGAACACTTCCTGGGATGGGGCAACTTCTCAGGGCAACTTGTGCCAGGGCCTCACCACCCTCTGAGTAAAGAATTTCTTCCTAACATCTAATCTAACCCTGCCTTCATTTGGTTTGAATGGCAGAGAAGGTCCTTGTCCTGTCACTCCATGCCATTCCCAAAAGTCCCTCTCCAGCTCTCTTGGCTCCCCTTTAGGCACTGAAAGGTCTAAAGTCTCCCTGGAGTCTTCTCCAGAGTGAACAGTCCCAGTTCTCTCTGCCTTTCATATTCCTCAAATGATTCAGTTCAGTTGTGAGTCTGCAACTTCCTGACATTCCCCAGGGCATCCTGCCAGGGCTCCAGATAAAATCTGGAAAGGCACAAGTCTTCCATGTGCACTTGCAGCATCCTTAGCACTGCAAAGGTGCCTTGTTTTATATGAGATGGTGCCAAGTGCTTCCTCATGGTCTGCTACATTGATCTGCAGATCTTCACTAACCTACATCTCCCTCCTCCTGGTAGGATAGCTTACTTAGATGTAAGTAGAAAATGTAGTAGAAACCTACATTTCAGGTACCCTCTTTTAGTTAGAGAGCTGTATAATTCAGCTGCATTTTATAACTTATCTCAAAAGAGTTTATTCATTGATCTATGAAGAGCTGCATTGTATTTGCTTTTCCCTGACCTGACCATAGAAAAGCACTAGCACAAGCATCCATACTGAGATATCATTGATACTCATGTGAACAACTGGGTACTTTCCAAGAGCAGAAAGCTGGAAAACTTGTGTATCACTTTCAATCAGGAAATATTTTTTCCTTAGCAATAATTTTTCTGCCAGTCATTACAGAACAGTGTGTTCTAGGTACATCGTTCCGGACTCTGCGTACATTTTCCAGCACATCACATGTCTCTAAAGGGAAAAATACTGCAGGATGCAGAAAACAGGAATCTATGTCTGCCTTTGCAGCACTCCTTCTCAGGGCCCTTCCCAGCAAATAAATGCCCCCTCTTACCTCTCTCCCCTTCCAGCAGCTCTATGGCTCCAGGATGTCAGGCTGTGAAAGGCTCAGCTTCAGTGAGGTGTGTGGAAGGTCCCCTCAGTCAAGATCTGCTTTGAATGGGTATTTTAAATTCCCTCTGGTTATGTAGTGTCTATTCATCTTCTATCAAGTAATTTCCAGCTTCAGACTGTTGTCAAATCCATGCCACTACAAAAAAAGGTGAGAAGTCGCTCCACAAAGAAGCCTGGCTGTGGCCAAATGCAGTTGGTTCAGGAATTATTATGAATTAAAATGCATTTAATCAGCAATATCATTTCCAAACGACTCTTCAAGCTTCTGTGATTTCCAGTGGAGTTTCTATAAATGCTTCTTTTCACAGCTCCAAATATTTCTCATTTTCTTACTGCCACCAGTCCAATAGAATGTTCTATGTGAGACTCACTGACTTGGAAATCAGATTTCCAAATATGTTCCAAAATATGCTTTCTAACATATCATTACATTTTGTTGCAAGAGGTTCAAGGTATTTTTTACTAACTGGACACCATTATGAGAAGATCAAGCTTCTTGCTGCACCCTCTACAACAACTCTGGTTTATTTTTATGTCAAATGTATGAAAAGACTAAAATGGTGATATTTAAGGAATATAAGCATTTTAAGGAATTTCACACACACACTTTTTAAAATATTTCACAGTAAAAGGCCCCACGTTGTCACTACTGCTAAATTACAGAAAAACTTTTTCTAGAAAATACATGCATCAAACAAAGAGGTTTTCATAAAAAAATTCAATTCATGCAGCCTGTATTTCTCAGACAAGTATGTCTGAAGTTATTAACCATGTAAATTTAACATAAAACCTGTTTTATACATGGGTAATAAACAAATGCCTCCAGATGATCTTACATTGGAGATACCTGTGATAGTTTGAGTCTGCATTGCTTTGTGTCTTTCACTATTAGAGAGAAAGGGGTGTATTCTAACTCCTTTTAAAAAACAATGAAAATTAATAAATCACCTGTATCAAAAGTCAGTTTGAATTCTAAGAAAAGTCATTATGGTTTGTTTGCTCTGTTTCCTGTTGGCCAGATTTAGTTAAATAAGGGATTTGTTCTAGAGGATCAGCTGGGCTTTTGTTTGGTTACACCTGACTCTCACAGAGGAAGACATATCTGAAAAAAATAGTGTTGTTCTAATGGCTTCCACACAGAATTCTTCTCTGTTCACTTTCTGAGTAGCCCTTCACACTGTTGTAATTCACTTAACAACAGGCGTTGATTTATTGGGTTTATGGGAGAAATATGATTGAAGGGATGAAGCTCATCTCTCTCACTGACCTGTATCTGATATTTTCTCTTATTCTAATCTAACATTTTAAATGTATTAGATATGTTGCTTCCCAAAGGTGACTTCAGAGGTGTATTTTATCTATTTGCAAGAAAAAGTCAAGCTGAAATGCAAGTGCTTTCAGTATTGGGTTGTCCCAGGAGATGGAGAGAGTTTTACCCCAGATTTCTTTTCTGGAATCAGATTCCTGATGTCCCATACCAGAGATTTAGGAAATGTTTCTAATGACTAACTAGACCTAAAGTGAAGCCTAATTAACAGTCCCTATATGCTTAAAAAAGGATAATTATGCATTTTTACAGTGCTCAGGTTTGCCACATTTCAGCAAAGATTGAAAAGAGCATGAACACAGGCACATATTGAACTTTGATATGAGAAATGTACTTGTGATTGTACTGATTGAATCATTTGCTAATCCATTTTGGGCTTCATGAAAATGTGAAAAATTAGAGCTTTCACCACATACACAAAACCCCAAACCCCTCCTGCAATTTTAGAATTTTTATTATGTTAGATTTTAAAAGCTTTCTGGAATAGCAGTACTACAAAAGAATGACATTTATCACTCAAGGAAACCATGAAATCTCCTTGTTGAAAACTTTCCAGAAACATATAGAAAAACATCTCTAAGGAATAGCTTATTTTTTTTATAGATCACTTTTAGGAGCACAAGAGAAGGACTAGACCTCAAAAAGTTTCTGGATAACAATTTATTTTTTCATTATTCCATTATACTGTGCTTAGGTACAATAACTCTGACAACAACTTTTTGATTGATTGACTCTGTTACTTCTCTGAATACTAACAACAACAACAACAATAATAATAACAATAATAATAACAGTAATAACAATAATTATCTGGAGTGGAAGGTGACTTGGATTGTGTGGAAGAAATCAATAATGTTCCTTTTTGCCAAACAAAGTTAGGTCTGCAAGGTGTCCTGACAGCCAAGGAGAAGATCTGTGCAATGTTCTGAACCACACAGAACTGCATGGATTTTAATCTAAAGTGCTACTTTAACTGTCATTGACTTCAGTGGAAATAAAGAATTGAAGAAACTGGATTTTTGTCTTCATTGCTTGAGATAAATCAGATTCCTGCAATTCAGGTTTACACAAGGCCTGGAGGAGAACTTCCACAGTCAAATCACTCAAGCTGATCTTTTTCTAAGAACTTTCCATAGATTTATCTTTTAAAATATACATACATTTGCAGAATGGAATCAATTATTAATTTATTTTTTAATTAAATAACCCCACAATGTCAGGTAACCCACATGGGGAAGTGGAAATTGCTGTTCTAAATTGTTCTTTGTACCATGGTTCCGGATGTCAGTTTTATTAATCTCTTATCTCTCCCTAATTATTTCACCTACAGACCATGAATTGTAGAATATCTGGCAACCATCCTTTAGGGAACAAATGGTTTTCACTATTCAAACAGGTGGGGCAAACTTTAAAGAAATACTTGTAGTAGCATAATTTCATTTTAACAGTACAAATAAAGCTCAAGTGACTGTAGAGAATTAATGAAAAGTGTTGAGAATGGTGGATGGGGTAAAGGAATGGAAGTATCTCCCAGGACATTGGGAATCTGGAGCTGCTGGACTGCCTCCCCTCACAGACAATAGAAATGCAGGCTCAAGAACTATGGTAGGTGTCTCATGAGGCTTTCTGATGGTGATAACCCTGGTCTCATCAAAATTGTCACAAGCACATCAGATAAAAAAGTGCCTTTTCCCTTATCTCAGAACATGGAAGGATATGGGAAACCTTATCAGAGACAACTTCCCGTGAGTGCTGCCCGCTATGCAAAGAAAGAACAAAGGCAGCTGTGTTTTCCAGCACAAGGATTATAATGCAATATCAGAATTCTGGCAGCAGCAGAGAGCTGCAGGAATTCTGCAGAACTCTGGAAACAGTGAGGCAATATTGACTTGCAGCAGGGGCAGCAGCCTCCACCCAGTGTGGTGAAAAGGGTGCTCAGTGTGCAACACGTCACAGCAAAGGCAAGGATGAGGAAGGGAACCAAGAAAGGAATAAGGAGATGTGCAGGTGCTTTACACCTTATGATAACCAACAGGCTGCATGGAAGGAAGCAAGAAAGGCTGTGTTTGAGCAATGAAGACCTTTCAAAGCTGCCTTTGTGATATTTTACCATATAAGAGAGTGGAAACAAAAAGATTCTACAAGAAGGAAGGATGAGCAGTGATGCCAGGTTGGACAGGGCTTGGAGCAACCTCCACTAGTGGAAGGTGTCCCTGCTCATGGCAGGGGTTGGAACTTGGAGATCTTTAAGGTCTTTTCAACCCTGACTATTTTATGCTGCACTAGAGCAGGGCACATGCCACACATCTCTCCAGACTGAAGATGGAAGATGTGAAACATCAGCAGCCATTCTGCAATAACTCCATCTTGAGCAACATCTGGGGTGAATTATGTGTAGAATAAACACAGAATCACAGAATCACAGAATCACAGAATCACAGAATCACAGAATCACAGAATCACAGCATGGTTTGGGTTGGAAGGGATATTAAAGATCATCCTGCTCCACACCCTGTCATGGGCAGGGACACTTTCCACTAGAGCAGGTTACTCAGAGCTCCATCCAACTTTGTCTTGGACATTTCCAGGGATGGGGCAGCCACAGCTTCTCTGGGCAACCTCTTTCTGTGTCTCACCACACTCATGGTCAAGAATTTCTTCCTAATATCTATTCTAAACCCATCCCCTCTCAGTTTAAAGTCATTCCCCTTTGTCCTATCACTACGTGTGCTGGTAAAAAGTGATGCTCAGTGCCACAGCCTCAGTGAACTAATGGAATATAAGTTTCATCCAGCAAATGGAATTTCAGAAACCACTTGGAAGAAAACATGGCTGTGTTGCCCACAGTACAGGTCGTTCTTTGTACAGCCAAGAAGTTGCTCACTCATGTCTCTGCCTCAAAATATTTATCCCACTCTTTTTCCAGAAACAGGAAAGAGAACTGTAAAACAGCCAGCTTGGAACTCAAGCTTTTATTTTGTGAGCATTAGCAGTGTAGCTTGCTGATCAGACTAGAAGTTGAAATTCTGCAAAAGGACAGGTCTTCTGTCTTCTCTTTTTCCTTACCCTGGAGACAAGAAAAAAACAAAATACAGAACAATGCAGCTGGATTGGTTCATTTTCAGTCACCTGTTCTGTAAGAAAGGTTCTTGCACAATGGGCAGCCCCAAAGCTGATGTCATTTATCAGCAATAAATATTGACAAGGAACAAAAAGGGGAAATGTGTATATATATGCAACCCTGGACTGGGGAGAGCCTTTCACGCTCCTGCCACTTCCCCAAGCACAGGAGGATTCTGGTGGATGAAGGTAATGTATACAGAACTGAACTTCAGCCTCAGAGATTTTAATCTTACAGTCTCTTGTTCATTGTACTACAAAGGGTAGTGAATAGCTAAGTTATACCAATAAATGATAATGTGATAATTGAAAGAAAATTTCTGTTTATAATATCTCAGAGAAAGAATGTAAAATAAAATACATCTTCTCTGAAACCATACTTTCCATAGGTATGAATTAAAAATTGCTTCAGTGCTTCTACTTCCCATATTTCTTTAAATCAAAATGTCAATACTTGGACCTACTTGCTTCTTTCTTCAAATGTGAACATAAAAGAATCCATTTTTCATGGGGTTATCAGTTATGGGAAATGCTTTTCTAATGTCTTTTGAATAGTTTTGGTATTGAATTTTTTTCACTTGAATATTGGGATACACCAGTACAGCTGAACTCAGAATTTTGTCATCTCGAAGTGTTAACTATCTGTGCAAACTTTCATGTATATATGCTGCTGAAATGTCTAATATATATTATAATAAGTAATAAGCTGATTATCTTTTCTTAATGGAGGGTGAATTTGTTATTTTAATGAAATTTAAAGAGGTAAACTCAGAGAAGGTAGAGGAAAAATATATCAAAATAACTGAAAAGACAAATATTCCCACTTTGTCAAACTTTCAAACCTGCTCTGTCCTGAATGCTGTATCAGATGGCAGGAGAAAGGTTCTGCTGAGGAATGAAACACCAGGATTAAACATAACAACCATGTTTTTCAAATATAAATTTGTTTACAGCTTTGAAGCTATCGATGTTTATTTTATTGTTTTTTACACTCAATCAAACTTTCATGAAACTTCAGGTTTTCAAGCAGAGCTGCCTAAAAATGCATTGCTGGCATTTGTTTTTCAGAAGCACAGAAGTGATTTAGTGGATTGAGCACTATTGACAGCAAAGGATGATTGTATCTGGGAACCATCATGGTTTGACTTTGAAAGTAAAGCTCAACACATTTAGTCCAAGAGACAGATTTGATGATAGAATATGGCAGCTGAAGATGTACAGTAGTATTTCATCATATTACTTTACATTTCCTGTTGCAGCACTTAATCTGGAAAGTCCCAAAAAGATTTTTTTCTGTGTGTATGGGCAAGACAACTCCTCTGTGTCTAAAAATATCCCTGCAGTTTAAGAATTTATTCTTCAATAATATCAGTGAGATTCCTGCCTCTACTTCATGCAAATGATTTCCTTATGAAATCACAGGAAAACAAGATAAAGAATGAATATTTGAATGACATGACACGACAAGGGCTAGTGATTCTAAACTAAAGGGGGGACAAACTTTTTTTTTTGTTTTGTTTTACAATGATAGTTTTCCTGTGAAGCAGAATTTCCTAGATTTCTATTGACCTGTCCAGCTCACACCATGGATTTTTTTCAGAGGCCAGCTCTAACAAATTTTATATTTGTTGGGTTTTGTTATCTCTGTTTCCCTTCTGCCTCTCTTGTTTAAGGCAGCCTGCTGAGCTCAAAGCTACTCTTCCTTGGGCTTCTGCCACATCTTTTTAACAACCAAAAAGACTTTTCCCCCCATATATCCTCATCCATAAAAAGATATATAACTTCTGCTTCTTTTGATGTGCAGAAAAAGCATCCTGTGCATATGAGTGGGTTTCAGAGTGTCTGTGTACACCTGCATGAGGTGCCTCAGGAGTCAGAGTGCAGTAGCCAACATTATTTGTTAATAACATTATATTTGAAGATTTTCTTTATGTCTAGGCATCAGATGAAACCTGAGGGTGATCATCACCATTTGCTTGAGTGATTATGATGTTGATTTAATGAGGAAACAGGGAAGTGCAAAAGAAATGAAGACAACATCCCATGTGTTTAGTGCTCCACTCCAAAATACCAAATCTCACTATGGATGATGCTTGAGAAGGACTCTGATGTGAAAGTACTGAACACATTTATGGGCTTTTTTTATATACAGGATGGAAAACATGAAGGAAATGCTGCAAATTCAAGATATCTTAAATAAAGAAGTCAAAAGGGGGCTGATTCATCTATTCCAAACATACAATTTTATGCTATTTCGAGTCCCTGCTTCCATGCAAGGTGGGGTCTTCTCTCTGTAGGAGGCAGTGGTGTCTATGCACAGTCTCAGCATATCCATATTCAGGTTAAACTAAAATAAACTTCTTTGTGCAGGCTTTACTTTGCAACAGTTTTTTATCTTGCTCACATTATGCCATAAAACTTATGCAAGAGAAACTAATGGATTTGGGGGGGGTTGTTTTGGGGTTTTCTCCTCCTGTAGAAATGGATCCACTAACTGCAATTATTCTCCTGACTGCTTTGCTACACCAATCTGATGGACAGGTAGGAACATTCATCTGTGCAAAACACCCATATCTGACTCCTTTGTATACAGATCTGACCTGATATAGTCTGATCTTATGGTCTCTAGAGATTTAGAATTACAGGGTGCAAGTACTGTTTATATGTTAATGTAACACATTGAAGATGAATTCTGTACAGATATTATTGTTATTGCTATTATTATTATTATTATTATTATTATTATTATTACTACTATTACTATTACTATTACTATTATTATTATTATTTAAGTAGTAGTAGTCATAGTAGTATTTGTGTATTGGCTGAGCAACCTGGTCTAGTGGAAGGTGTCCCTGTATAAGACAGGGGCTTCAGAGCTACTGGCTCTTTGATCTTCCAACCCAAATAATTCTGGAATTCAGCCTATCAAAATATTCTTCCCTTCATGGGGCAAATTTTTAAAATACATTTTTCATAAATAAATAATTTAAGATTCAGAAATATGATTCATAAATCTCCTAGAGAGGATTAGATTTGTAAGATATCTGCTATGAACATACTTGCATGAGAGCTATTAATCAATATCTTATTAATGAGTGAATAGAAACAAGTACTTTAGGAAAGAAAACTATCATTTTCTTCAATAAATCTGAGGTGAACCAAGTTGTAAGTTGTTCCTTTACCTGAGTACAGCTGTAGCCTAAAACAACTGGCTGAGATATTATTTCTACCACCACAAATGTCTTGAACAAGATTTATAAGACCAATTATTGGGGTAGGTTCAGTTGACCAAACAAAAGTGACAAGAAGCTCATAATTTATCTTGTTTATCATACTTCTGTTAACTGGGACCTTCACTGTTATTTTTTGCAGGGGTTTCCATATAAAAAAGTGAATGTTTTCTCCTTTCCTCATTCTAAGTCTCAAAATGAAAAACAAATTCTTGAGATGCACAATGAAATACGGAGATCTGTAATTCCCACAGCCAGGAACATGCTGAAGATGGTGAGCAGTGAATTACAGCTGGCCTGCTTTTCCCTTAGAGGAAGTGATGGGACAAATCCAGTATCAAATGAAACTGTGGGATGAAGGGATTAAGAGAAGCCTGATGAGAAGGACTTGGAGGTATTGGTGGATGGGAAACTCAGCGTGAGCCAGGATGATGTTCCAAGGGCTGGAGCACCTCTGCTCTGGAGCCAGGCCGGGAGAGCTGGGGGTGCTCACCTGGAGAAGGATCCAAGAGACCATAGAGCCTCTTCCAGGGCCTAGAGAGGGTCTACAAGAATGAGTAAAAACACTTTATCAGGGCCTCTTGCAACACCACAGGGGGTAATGGTTTTCAGTAGTCAAGAGATGATTCATTTAAATTAGATATAATAAGAAGATTTTTATGATGAGGGTGGTGAGGCCATGGCAGAGGTTGTCCAGAGAAGCTGTGGCTGCCCAGTCCCTGGATGAATCAAGGCCAGGCTGAATGGGGCTCTGAGAAACCTGGTCCAGTTGAAGATGTCCCTGCTCATTGCACAGGGGTTGGACTAAATGACCCTTCAAGGTCCATTCCAATTCTCTGAATCTAAAAAGAGAAACAAACCCTGGATGAAGGGAAGAGCTTGCACAGCAAAGGGGGAGCAGGAGCACAAGCAGCAGCTTCTCACACTGTCAGGATGGCAAAAGAGACTCAGATCTGCAAAACTTCTCCTATCCCTTTCCTCCCTGATAGTCCTTGTCATCCCTGTCCCACGAGCAGATAAGCTGGTCTGTGCCTTACAGTTAAACCTGCACAGAGACTGCAAATATTCCCCAGCTTCCAAGCCCAGCTGATGTTAATCACAGCTCAGCTGCACCTGGGCTGAAAATCAGTTTTGTATCATTTAGTCCAATGTGCCCTGCAGTGTTCATTCAGACACAAAGCTGATAGAAAGCAGTAGTATGTTATAAAAACCCTCTTAATAGCACCATCTGGAGATCAGGACTGTGTGGTAGAATTGTGCAGAATAACCTGCTCTGAAATCTTTAAGGGTTGAAGAAATATTGCTCCTGTGCCCCAGGAGAGAAATCAGCACAAGTCCTCCTCGTTCTGCTGCAGGCCATGGGAGTATTCAGTGCTCAACACCCAAGCCATTGCTTTGCTTGTTTTTTTTTCTTCTTCTCATGGGCTGCACTAACCTGTCTGTGACCTGGATACTTCTTCCTTTGTGTCTTTCAGGTGTGGAGTGATAAGGCTGCCAAAAATGCTCAGAAATGGGCAAGTCAGTGTGGCATGAAAATCAGCCCAAGAGACAAGAGAGTTATTAATGGTACTGGCAAGGATGGAGCCTGAGCTGATGGGTTAATGACAGTTTGCAGATGACCCCTGTGAATGTGAAAAAGAAATAAGCATGATTTTTAATCTGTTGTAGAATAGCTTTTTAGGATTATTAGATGAAAGGTGGCCCTGTACATGGCAGGGAGGTTGGAACAAGATGATCTTTAGCTCCCTTTCAACCCAAACCATTCGGTGGTTCTGTGATTATTAAACACAAATCTATAATTTCTGTCAGATGAACGCTCTGAAAGACAACTTTTTGGAAGTCCTTAAAATCACAGGGCAAAGTGGCATCATAGTCATCTGTTTTAGAATATAGGTACAACCCTCTGTCCCACCTCCCACCCTATATTTGGCTTCTCTCCTCATAAAATAGATTTACTTCTACTCCAGGTGTCACCTGTGGTGAGAATGTGTTGCTGTCATCCTACCCAAGAACATGGGCTGATGCAATTCAAGTGTGGTACAGTCAGTCCTCCAATTTCAAGTATGGATATGGAGCAACCTCAAAAAATGTCAATGTTGAGAGCTACACTCAGGTATGGAGACTTGAAACAAACTGCAGGGATACACCAGAATCACAGGAGTACACTTAAGCCAGCTGGAAGTTATTTATAATCCGGAAAAAATTATCAGTGTTATCAAACTATTATCTGTAATTCATACTCTGATCCAAAGATGAATGATAAGCTAAAATTCTTTTCCATCTGATTAGGAGGCAATGGAACCTTTTTTGGAAGAGCTGTCCAGAAAGGAAATATTAGTCTGTAGAAAAACTTTTAATTTAGAAATAAATATTTTCTATACAGGGATTGAAATAGTGATTAATAGTGATTAAGAACTATCAAAGAAAAATACCTATGATGAAAATATTTGAATTTCAACTTTAGTGTCCTGCCAGAAATTATGTTCAAAAACACTTGGAAACCAGAGGAAACTCATTTTTCTATGTATTCTCTATGACAGCTAAACCTTAAGTGTAAAAGCTGACTAGAAAAAAATTGAAAGGAAAAAAGATTATTTTCTGGTTGTATTACTTTGTGAGGGTTTTTTTTTTTTTTTTCACAAGAATTCACTCTGAAATAATGTGTTTTTAATCTACAGCTAATCTGGTACAACAGTTACAAGGTGGGATGTGGAGTTTCCTACTGTCCCACAGGCTTGTACAAGTACTTTTACGTTTGCCAGTACTGCCCTGCGTACGTATTGCCTTCATCAGTCATGATGATTATGGATATGTTTCCAAAACATCTTTGGCTATAGGATAAAATAATTGCAATCTACTTTAGCCATTTATACTTTTGAAAATACCAATGTGAACTGTGGGTTTAACAGCATCCTGAATATCAATATTTGTTTTATTTCGCATTGAAGGAGGTATTAGGGAAATTTTAGCAGCTGGACAAGGGTTTATCTCTGTCAGAGATAAACATCAGGCATAAATCATGCAGTAATTTTGACCACAAAGGAGAAAATCAGATGTAAAGTGGAAGCTGACCACAACTGAATATTCCCAGAGGTAAAGAACTGCATTTCAGATGGGTTTTGCTGAGGTTTGGAGCAACCTGGTCTAGTGGGAAGTGCCCCTGCCCACGGCAGAGTGTTGGAACTAAGTGATTTCTACAGTCCCTTCCAACCCAAACCAGCCTGTGATTCTGTGATTGTATGATTACCTCAATCATTAATTAGAAATCTATTAGAGAAGCAGAGCTAGGAAGCACATACATTTTTTCACCAGATAATGCTATATATATGCAATCAATCAATTAATTTTGTTTCTTTAAACTTTACTGATCCTCTTATTTATTTTTTTCTTTTTTTTTTTTTTTTGTATTCTATAAATATCTGAAACTATGGCATGACTGCCTATGAAAATACTTTTATCCAAGAACTTCTGGATGCTTTTCACTGCAATAAATAATAAACCCCTGTTAATGGCTCAGAGCTTCATGTTGATCTTGTTTTGTCTCATAATTCCTCCAAATTTCAGAGGAAATAACCCGATGCAAATAGCTATGCCTTACAGAAGTGGACCAAAATGTGCTGACTGTCCTGGCCACTGTGACAGAGGACTTTGCAGTAAGTCACCCCATCCTCCTTAAAAAAAAAACCATTCTATAATATTCAAGCCATTTTAATAGCAGAGCAAATGTACAAAGTTTATGTAGACATGAACAACTGGAATTTCTGGAAAATGCAGAAGTATCAAACCAGACCTCAGTTTCCAAATAATATTTCATATGTTTGCTTCTCTCTTTTTTTTTTTTTTTTAGCCAACCCTTGCAAGTATCAAGATCTACTTGGAAACTGCAAAAATCTGAAAATGTTGTTTGGCTGTGGTCACTCCCTGGTGAAGAAGAAGTGTCCTGCAAGCTGCAAATGCACCACTCAAATCGTCTAAAGTCCTGCTGGGTGTGATTACAGCTGCTGTGAGACCACCAGGAAGGAGCAGAACCCACTGTAAAGTGTATTCACTCTCAATGCATCTGCCCACTTTGACCTATAGGTAACAATTTTATATGAAATCTGGCCATTACTTCTGACTTAAATTAGACTAGTAGCTCAAAATAACCTCTGATGTTATTTTAGGTTTTGTAGAAATCATGGTTAAGCTACTAATGTGTAGCTGTAATGTGTACATGTACTTTGTGTCTTTCCTTGCAGTGGATCTGCCACTGATTTGTTTCTTTTTAATGGGAAACCCACTTTTAAAACACTTTAGGGTTTTTTGCTTAATTTGTTGAGTGACACTTTATTTTCTCCTGTTAACTTTTTGTTGATTGTCAATGGAATGCCTTCCTGCTAAATAAACACATGATTTACCACCAGTTCACAAACAGCTTTTAATTAAAGTTATTTATAAATCCAGGGGTGTGGTTTTTTTTTAATTTGGAAAATTCCTTATGGATATATTGAAGCTCTTTTGTGCTTCATGTGTGTGGTTGAGAAAGGAAAAGAGGTACAAAGCAAAAAAGGAGGTAATTTTTTGTACAGGCAAAATAAGAGGCACAGGTTGTATCTGTGACTTTTCCTCTGACCTATTCACAAAAATTCCTCTACATCTGCCTGCAGGCACGAAATGATAACTTTGTTCTTGTGGCTCTTTCCCACTAACTTTGCACCACATGGGTGCCCCAGCAGGCCTCCAGCTGCTCCTGAAAGGGTCCTGGTTTTCCACAGCCCTGGAATCACATAAACCAGCCTTGAGCAGGGCAGAACTCATCACCTTCACTTCTTATTTCAGACCAGTAAAAATAATTTTTTCCACAAGACTGCAATTCTAGGTAAAGACACAAGAGGGTGAGCCATACCCAGACATAAACCTTGCATTGCTTCTTCATTTTTCTACCTGTATAAAGGATATCTCTTTTTATTAAAGTCCTGAGGCTAGTCTGGCTGATTTTAACACTTGCTTCCACAAAGTTTCTTAGCTAATATTGGCTCAAAAATAATTAAAATATATAGAAACTGTTTGGCAGTGCTTTCCTCCCCTCTACTGTTTCATCCTGTTTCTGCTGGTCAAATTATCATCATCATATTAAAAAAATTGACAGTGTTGAATTAGAGAAACATGTGGTTTCCAGGACACAAATTACTAATTCTGGTAGCCTTGATTTTCTACCTTCCTGAAGCTCAGTTTCACCTTCATGGCCACTGTGCAAAGCTCTAAAGAAGCTGGAAAGAGACTTTTTACAATGGCATAGAGCAATAGGACAAGGGCAAATGGCTTCAAACAGAGAGAGGGCCGGGTGAGATTGGGTATCAGGAAGAAATTCTTTGCTTTGAAGGTGATGAGGCCCTGGCACAGGTTGCCCAGAGGTTGCTGCCTCATGCCTGGAAGTGTTCCAGGCCAGGTTGGATGGGGCTTGGAGCAGCCTGGGATAGTGGAAGGTGTCCCTGCCCATGGCAGGGGGTGGAACAAGATGATCTTTTAGCTCCCTTCCAACCCAAACTTTGATTCTATGATTTGTAGAGAGTGTAATTCAAACCAAAGCTGGTGAAAATTTCCAAAAAAAACCTGTGTTTTCCTCAGAAAAACACTAACCTGTAAAACCCCAAGTCTCTCATGGGAGGATACATAATTTTGGCAAAACTCTCATGTGCTTTCTGAGTTATTTCCCAAGTTCTTTCTCTTTTCACCCCCTTTATCTGGGCCAATGAATATTTAACAAGGAATTAGTTTATTATCAGAGATTTCTGATAAATCTCCCTCCCCAGAGAGCCAAGTTTTATGCTCTGGATATCCAGCTATGATGTTTGAGCACAGCAGCAGCAGCAGCTGGAAGCGATCTCCTACACCTTGAGGGGCCACCCTGGAGCACCAGACACCTGCTGGGTTCCTGCAGGGTATCCAGGCACAACCTCTGTGCTTTTGGTGGAGATTTCAAAAGATTCTGCTTCTCTACTGATGTGGGGTAGAACAAATAGGAGGTGAGATGAAATGCTGCCCAGGTGTTCCTGTTTCTCAGGGCTGACATCAAGGAGTGCTTGGGATACTCCACTTTGTTGTTCATGTCCCAGTGAAAGCTGAAGTGCTGCTGAGTATGGGTTTATCACATACAGATGGGGTAAAAGCAATATGACATTTTCTGAGATCCAGCACGTAAAATGACATTTCTTTACTTGCCTGTATTTTCACAAACCTATTTTTCATACTGGTGTCTTGACAGTGGTTTCACTTTTGATACTAGGATGGGCTTTTTGGTTTGTGCTGAACCGTGTTACCTTTTAGGTGTTAGTCCAGGCAAGATGCAAATAACACCAGGAATTTCTTACAATTTCTATTCTGGTTCAAAAGAAGCACATATGCTGAGAGATGATAAGAGCAACTACTACAGAACAAGCCTAAGCCTTATCTGTGGAGAGGGGTGTAAGAGCTGTTAGCTCACATGACAAGGGCCTAAAACACAGTTTTGTGTATTCACAACCTTTTGAACAAAGGTTATGAATTAACAGTCTGACAGTTTCTGAAGAAAGAATATTTTTGATATTTAAAATGCACCAGCTGCAGCAGTTTCATTAGCAAATTGGGCTAAACCTAAGGGAAGGTCATTATTTTCAGTATCCCAGTGTGTTGCTGAGTGCCATGGGCCTGAATCTCCTGTTTTTCTCCATCTGTTGCAATGTTAGAACAAATCTTCCACAAAACTCGCCTCACACTTGTTCTTGACAAATCTCACCAACAGGTTAACATGAAATTACAGAATCATTAAGGTCAGAAAAGACCTTCACCATTAAACCATGAGCTCAAGTGCCACTTCCACATGCCTTTTAAACACCTTCTGAGTTGGTGACTTCACCACTTCCCAGGGCAGCCCATTCCAATGTTTGACAGCCCCTTCCATGAAGAAATCTTCCCTAATATCCAACCTAAATCTTCCCTGGAACAACTTGAGGCTACTCCCTCAAGACCTCATACTAAATATAAAGCAAGGGTTGGAAACCTTCACATGACATTAGAAAATTTGTATTGTCAGAATATCCAATTTATTCCCATAAAATAAAATCCTGGCAAGATGTTTGAGCAGAAACCCAAGCAGAAAAGGTCCATCAGAGCAGGGACAGGAGAGGATGTTCCCCACCCCTGGGCTGCTCCCACCTCTCTAGGACAAGCTGCCAAAAATGGGATTCCTCCAAATATAAAGGCCATGGTCAAACTGTGAAAAACAGGAGATGGACTCTCTGATTAAGAACTTTCTTGACAGCTCCTGTCTCCACTCTAGGCTGTGAGAAAGACTTTTAACCCCCGAGCAAGACATTTGACCTGCGAGCTTCAGCCTCACCGACTGCAAGGCAGAGATAACCCACACAGTCAGGGCAAGGAAGATTAATTAGTGAACACTGAGAAAGAGCCCACAAAGCGCTAGGTCCTGTAAATTATAATATCACATTTGATAGCCACACCTCCAGCATAATTATATCTCAGTTTAACCACAAGTCAGAGGGGACAGGGGGCACTGGGAGATAGAAGCCAGGACGTGACACTCCCTCCTGACCCACGGGTGACGTCTGAGGTTCGTGGGCTGGTCACTGGGCTCTGGGGTCTGTGAGAGGCCAGCTCAGGCTGCTCCCCACAACTAACAGATACTCTGACACCAGCATCAATGACAATCCTGGAAGGAAGGCAAATTTTAGGAGAAGTTGAGGTAGCAAACTGGCATGGAAAAGGGCCATGTTAAATATTCATTCAGGCACCGATGAAGAGCCCAAGCTCAACACATGTAGCCGGAAATCACTCTTTAAAATCGTTATCATCTGATTCCTAGTTTTTTTCCCCACAGAAATGACCATTTGAAAGCAAATTATATTTCTCACTTGGTGTTTTTCACCATTAACACTCCTCTGCTTTCTTTTCTCCCATTGCCCCATGAAGTGCTGAAAGTAAAAGAGGAAAAGATTTTCCTGGATGCCACACTAAAATCAAATTATGTTTTTTTATTTATTTTGTTGAATGAACCACAAGATTTTTTGTTTCATTCACTGTTTTTAATCCACCAGGGTTTTTAGGGCATTCAAAACCATTCATCTTCTTTAAAAAGTCTTTTCCCAATGTAAACAAATTGCAGAAAACTACATTAAAGATAACAAAGGAAGTGTTATCTTATATTAAACATGTTATTTTTATTTAGCAATATACAGCATTCTTTTTTAATTATCTTCTGATATACAACAGGCATATATGATAAATTTCCCACAAAGTGATTGCAGAAGGGTCAAAAGAGGCTTATTTTGGCAAAAATGAAACTTGCAGCCCTTGTAGCCCTTGCGATTTTTGCACAGGACTGGCACACTGAGGAGTCAGGGACAGTTTCTGAGCACTACTGCTCCTGAAGCACAGAAATGACAGAATTTCTGTAAATTCAAAGCAAGAATAGATTCACCTCTTATTTAAATGTGGCTGTGCAACTCTAGTCAGATGATGGGGGTGATTTCCCATGTTCACCCAACAACGTACCAGAAAATTTCTCAGAAAAGAGACTCTTAAATTGATTTTTCCTTTCTAGGAGTGGCTCCTGTGCAGGTGCCACTATTTCTTATGGCAAGAGATATTTCTCAACATCTTGCATTTCATGCTTTATTGTCAGCAGAAAACCAAGATAGATAGATAGATAGATAGATAGATAGATAGATAGATAGATAGATAGATAGACTTCATTACTAAATTAACTGAAAAAAGCCCATTTCTAAGCATTATAACTGGACAGGTCAGCAGCACCTTTCCAACTGAATGAAGACATAAAAACTTTACAAACAGAATGCAAAATATTTATTCAAGGTATTATGTGGTAACCCACCTACAATAGCAGGAAAAGTCCTCAATGACCTAAAAATTCCATGCTTCTGAAGAGACAAATGCTGGGTGATTGCACAGGGAATAAATGTCAGTCACAATAAATTAAATGCTGGAAGCAGTGATCATGCTTCTTCCACAGATAGCAGTGGCTCAGTGTGCATGAAGAAATCAGTTTATAAATGGAAAAGGAGAAAAATGGCAATGGAAAAGAATTGTGTAAAGAAACTGGAAGGGAAAGGTGAAACAAAAACAAGCTGTAGAGTGTAAAGGCAGGAAGATAAACTTTGTGATAAGGGAGAAGCCACACAAAGATGTGGAAATTTGCTGGGCAGGTAAAACAGCCAGAAATATCAACAATCATCAGAACCTAGTGTTTAATAATGAGCACTGTGGAGGGTTTAGCCTCTTTGAAGCCTCTCCCTCCACCATGGCCCAGGAGCACCATTTTGGCCCAGTTTCTCTCTGGTCTTGGTTTTTGTCCTGCCTCCTGGATGAGCCTTGGACCATCCTTTCTGTAATCAGTAAGCATAAGGATGGGTGCACTGGAAACAGAAAACCAATCCAGACCATTTTGGCATAATATTAACCATAGCATGTCATAAACCAAGCTTAAACCTTTGAATCTTAGCTTATTCCAGTGGCCTTGCACTAAGAGTCATTGGAGATCTAGACAGACCAGCTGAACAAACCAGTATAAAGATTTTTATCCTCATTTAAGTTAGTTACTTAACACTCTACACATGTTTTAGAGGTAAATGAGAGGTATCTAAGGAGAATGTGGCATCTAATGAGCTATAGCACAAAAACTTGTACTTTCACAGCCTAGTAAGAGAATTTCAGAGATTGGATTTTTCCACTGAGGTAATTTTTCCTTCCATACTCATTTTTATTTGCTCCCAGTTCATTGTAGTACCTCCTGCGCTGGCTTGTCCCGGAAGGGGTGTTGTATTTCAGACAGTAAGTTGAGTTGTAGTTGTTCATTGAATTTGTCCTTGGCCCATTGTGAGGAAATAATAAATTCATCTTGTCAGTTCAATAGCAAAGGACTACTTGGGGATAGTCAGTGATTAAGAACCTACTTCCTGACAATTAAAAAACAGGCATGTAAATTAATTATGAAGGTCACAAATCATGTTGTCCATCAGGTCAGCTTTCGAGCTGCCAACAAAGAAGTCCCTACTTGCCTAACATTCAGCCAGTTGTACACAGGAAAAACAAACAATATGGGAGTTTCTTATAGGAATTTGTTATGTGCTAATTGTTCTGCCCACATTTGCAACTTCTGCCAAGGTCAGAAGGATTAGAGCTTGTGGGTCAGTGTGGACACTCAGATGAAACACACACAGTTTGTGTTGGGGTTTAACTTGTGGTGTGGCTCAGAGTTTACAAGCACCCACTGACTCAAGAAATTTTATAGTTACTGTCTCTCTTTGGCTTGACAAATCCTTATGTGGACCAGACCAACTATTTCATGCTACCACTAATCCTGATGCTGCTGTACCACTGAGAACATCACAGCTCAGCCTCCAGAGGCTGGTGGTTGTATAAATGATAGAAGGGTCACACTTAGCTGGAGGTTTTCTGAGATTGCTCAGATTGACCTATGCTTGTGTCTGCTGATTTAAGAAAGGAATGCATCATGAAAAGTCAGCGAAGAACAAAAGACTTTTGGAATCATGGAATCACAGAATGGTGTGGACTGTGAGGGACCAAAAATAACATCCATTTCCAACCTCTCTGCCATGGGCAGGAAAACCTTCTGCTATCCCAGGTCTTGCTCCAAGCCCCATCCAACCTGGCCTTGGGCACTTCCAGGGATGGGGCAGCCACAGCTTCTCTGGGCACCCTGTGCCAGGGCCTCCCCACCCTCACAGGGAAGAATTTCTTCCTAATATCCAAGACTCAATGCAATTCTCTTCAACTTCCTTTACAAGTGTCTTTTCCGAGTGCTCTTCGGCATGACACATAGAGTGAACACAAATCCAGGTGTACTCCCAGCTGTAGAGTGGATTTTGAAACCTAGAAGCAGCCAGTCCTCTGTAAGGGAAGACAACTGAGATGATTCACTGCCGTGTCTGAAGTCATCTCCTTGTGCTTTTTCAGAAGCTTAACTCCTCCTTGCCTTTTGAAACAGACTCTGTAGGGGATTTCACACAGGCAGGAACAGCCACACCAAGTGCCCTGTTACAAGCACAGGGGACTGATGGGGAGCAAGAGAATCACTTTAACATAAGAAAAGTCAATAACAATATATGATTCATCACTCATACCATCTAAACTAAAACACAGACATCTAATTGCTAGTATTTCTTATTGCTTTCTCAAAATAATAGGTAGAGCTTCTAGATGTTATGCAAAGCATCCATCTTAGCTGAGGTTCCTTTTTATCACAAGAGCAGTTCAGACAGGCCCACTGGCCCTTGTAGAAGGGAGCAGAACCCTGTTATCTCTAGAAAACAGCTTTCCTGCAACTCTGGGATACACCTCCACCAAAAGTTTCTGTTTCAGCATTTAAGCCCTGCTTTTGTAACACTCATGCAATAAAAGCAGACATGAAAGAGTGAAGTTTTTAAGTGAAACATGCTCCTCTTCAACAAGTCATGCTTTAGCTGAACATAGCCTAATTATTTTGCCTATTCTATTCAGAGGAAAGAAAAAGGCTAATTCCTTCTTGTGTTACCTTTTATTGATGTTCTTTGTGTACTGGAAAAATTAAAAATACTGTCTAGTAATCAAGTAAGGTCTTAGAGAACAAAGTCTGCAAGATTTCAAATGGGAAAATAAAACATATTTATTTTAGAAAGAAACACTGCATTATCAACCCACATGCACAAGAAATCAGCTAAGAGGCTGGTGGGGGTGATTGGGATCCCATCAAGACAAAGGAATGGGCAGAAACCAATGCACAGGAAGCTCCACCTGAACAGGAGGCAGAACTTCTTCCCTGTGCAGTGACCAAGCACTGAACAGAGAGCAGAGAGGGTGTGGAGTGTCCTCACTGGAGATATTCCAGATATTGTGTCCTGTGCTCTGGGATGACCCTGCTGGAGCAGGGAGGAGGGACCAGATGAGCCACTGTGGCTCCTTCCAGCCTGACCTGTGCTGTGATCTTATTGCTGCTCTCTAAAGTCAGAAAATCCACAGAATGTTGCTTCCCTCTTTAAGGTGAAGGAGGCTATTTTAGGACTGCATCAAAAAACTGCATTTTCTTGGTTGAGCTTTCAACTTGAGGAGAGATAGGGTCTGCTGACTTGAAGAATTGAAGTTAATGTTTAATGAAAAAAATATTTCTACCGCAGCACCACAGAAATGGGATAAATGTCAATGTTCTCAAAAAAACTTAGCTCCAAGTTCAGGAGGTCAAAGAAATATTTCTGTCCCAGTGTGGAGGCAAGATACACCTTATTCCACCTCCCTGCTCTCCATAGCTGTGTCTGCAAGACACACACCAAGAAGAAAACTGAAGATTAGTGTGCACCCAAGACATGCTCTGTAAATCCACATTGACTGAGGAATCCTTGTAGCCCAGGCTTCAGTGAGCTGAGCTCAGAGTCTTAAATAACATCAGCTTCTTCTAGGAGACATCCTGAATCTGATCTGAACTTGTGTCAGCCAACAAACATTACCAAAAAGGGCACTTCCATTCTCCTGGCCTATTTAGCCAGGTATTTAGGTAACTTCCTTTAACCTGAAAACAATTGCTCTTGGAAGTTTCTAATTCTTCTAGAAAATAAATAGAAAAAGCATGTAGATATGGTGCTGAGGGAGTGTAGCTGGTGGTGCTGGTCTAGTGGTAAACCTGGCAGTGCTGGGTTAAGGCTGGACTTCATGATCTTAGAGGTCTTTTCCAACCTTAATGATTCCATGAGTCTGTGATTTAAAAGGAAAACACTGCAGGTTACATCAGGTACAGAAATGCACAGAGAGTGTCTGGTCAGTTGAATGCCACTCCTAATGATGCTTGAGGGAATTCTGTAAGAAGATTATTAAATTCACTTTCTTTCTCATTCTTCAGGTAAGATACTGCCCAAACAAACCCTTTATTTCTGATTTTTATCCTTCCAGAAGCTTGAAACTCTGCCATAGCTGTTCATATTTATTTAAATCAAGTTTGTGATTTGTCCACCAACGTCCTATTTAGATGGAAAGCTGGATAAAAAAAATCCAACAGCTATTTAAATGACAAATATGTAAAATTACTTAGTAGATCCAGGTGTGCAACAATATTTGTCAAAGAACACCCTCACTCCTTCCTTTGCTTTAATAGCCACCAGGATTAGGATAAAGCAAATAAGGAGACACAAAAATTTCCTAAAGAGGAACAGTTCAGGATGTGTTCATTTTGATTGCCCTGTGCAGCAGCTGGATGGACACATAAAGGCATTTGAAAGGAGATGTTGGAGGTGGCTGTCCCCCATCACCTGGAAAGCCTGTGTCAGAAACAAAGCAATCAGGAAAAAAATGGGAATGACAGACAGCCACTGACATGGAAGTTACTTCTGCTGGGAAATACATCAGACACAAATTTAGGACCTCCTATGTTCAACTGTGGTGTAGGGCTGAAATCACATTTTCATGATTTAACAGGACAGAGGTCCCGTACTCTCCACAGATGGTATGACAAGGTATTTATGTACTCAATATTCTCAGTTCTTCCCTTGGAGAGGCTCGAGAATATCCAAAGCACCTGTCATTTCCTGAAGCAATGCCCATTTCCAAATATGACACACGCCAAAGCCCATCTCAATGGGCAAGCAAAAACCAAGGCAGTAAGTCAGAACAAACTGGATTTTACCAAAAGGTCCAGAGAGCAAAATAGTCCAGCTCCACCCCTTGGATAAAGCACCTTCTTCCTGGCAGTTTGTGTTGTCAGTCCTTTTAGCTTAAAGATGGCAATATCTGAAGATAATTTGTGACAGATTCAACCTTGTTAGTGGTGAGAGAGAAATGTTCCATTTATTTAGAAGAACAAATATTAGAGTGCATAAATATAGGAAAATAATTTCTTCAGTATCCCTGTTTGTGTGTAAATAACCTGTACATGTCTAGGAGCCTTTCTCTGGCTGCTGGGCACTAGTTCACCTCACTGGAAAAGAGCTAAGTTATTCTTCTTGGCCAAGGGAAAAGGAAAAAGACATGGATGAATACTCTTCCAATACAGATTGTGTGTCTCTGTGTGTGCATGTACCTGTATGAGATTTAAGACATAAAACAATAACCTCAGAAAAACTCCTGATTGAATGGATTTGACCCATTTTAAATTCAAAACACTATTAAAAGGCTTTTTTCCTGGTAAGATTTCAGCGAGGAAACTTTTCTGCAGCCCTGAAAGATCATAAGGATTGCACATATGTCATGTGAGACCTTCACTAGGAAAAACTTTATGCAATGAATACACAGGACATTCATGGCTGAGCTATGAGTAAAAAAAAAAAAACAAAACAATGAACTTTGTTCATGAGTTTGTCCTTTTTTAATCACCTCCTGAGCAAATGTAGGAGCTCACAGGTCCTCACAATCAAACCTGGCTGTGTGTCCTATCCTGTGCTGCAGTAAGGATGACTGATAGCTTTTTATCAAAGCTCTGTTTCCTCTCTTTCAGCTGCTCAAATGAAATACAGATGCTATGAAGGAAAAAAAAACACATATATGTGCTTATTTTAGCTTTGCCATTTGCAGGCTTGATTATGTGAGAGACAAGCATTTTCTTGCTAAATACTCTGGTTTCCCTTCCAAGTACACAGACTCATTTTTAGGGAGAAAAAGCTGTGATAATTTCAAACTTAGTTTGAATAATGGTCTAACTCTACCTTTATATTAGAGAACTGGTAACTGGACTTAGGAACAGAGAATAAGTCATGGCACTGCCCTGTACACCAGAATGAAAAATGAAATTTGAAAAATGAAAAATTAAATGTCACAGCATGTGAGAAGTTTTCCAGCAGTATCTCACCAGGACAGCAGCCCAATTTAGCAACGTCTCCCAGCATCTCTGTATTAAGATGGTTTTTGTACCCAAGGACTGACACAGCATTTTATTGCCATACCCTGGCACTACTTCTTCATGACCAATTAGTCAACTACTACAATATCATCCTTCTTTTCAATAGGTACAATTTTTCATTAAAAAGAAGCTCCTGATGTACCATTTTGCCCTGTTTTCTGACTACTGGATTAACAAAGATGAATTTGTTCACATTGATGCAATACTTTATCAACAAAACTTTGAGGACTCAAGACAAATTTTGACAATGAATGTGACTTTCAAGAGCAAGAGATCACTGAACAGTAAACTAAGTGAAATTTAAGTTACTCCTCAATTTGTGAGGTTTGCAAACTAAGCTTTTTAAAACATATAACAGATTTTCTCACTGACCTATTTCCATTGTCTGAGCTAAGAGGAATATTAAAAAAAAACAATCATTCAAAATGAAAAATGGAGATATTCTCTTCAAATTCCTCTTTTTAGTAATTACAGCTTTCCTCTTTAACAACTATGAATATCATTTTTACATATAAAGAACTACAATAATTTCCTTTTTAAATAAAATTTTACAATGAGAATTTGTGCTCTGAGAAAGAGTACTTCACTGTGAAATTAAAAAAAAGAAACAAAAACTTCAAGTTGTTGAAAGAGATTCTCTTTGCTTATCACAGCCTATAGGAAGAGAGGTAATTTTCCATGTTTTATTTGCAATGAAAAATTATTTAAATTTTGGAAGAAGAGCAACAACTTGTAAATATTATTGACTACAGGAAACACAATTGAGAGTTACTGTTCCTTTCTTCATGCAGTAAGCCAGGCTCTGTGAGATTTCCTTGAAGACTATTTCCTTTCTAAAAGACATATAGTCAGTGAGAAGTACAACTGTGGCTGAATGAGCTGGTTTGTATTACAAACTGGAAGGAAAAAAAAAACAAACCCACATGCAAGCCAGCATTTCACACACAGAAGTACCCTGGGAAATGGAAATCACTATATTGACCTGTACTTTTTCCCTCCCATAGTGGGTGTGACGGTGTGTTCACGTCTCTGTTTCTTTTTTTTTTTTTGCTATATCACCCAGATCCACAGAATTAGTCGGCTCCTGTGAAGGCAAACACCCATTATCAAGCTCTCACAGCCAGCTGCTCTCCAGCAATGCCTCCAGACTTTGACACCAACATGAAGTTCAAGTTCTCCATCCTGGCGCTTCTTCTGGAAGTGATTGTCATTGTTTTGTATGGGATATTTGTGGAATATGACAAAAATTCTTCCGCTATGGAGTTATACCCACGTAAGTATTTCTGCCTAAGATTTATACAAGCTGAAATTTCTTTAAACTGATCGTAAGAAAGATTTCTGAATACCTTACGAGACCTACTGATTAAGCTGGAAAAGAAAGTTGTGTTTTGGGGCAAACACATTTTTCTGAGGTGTGAAAGCAGCAGGCTTCAAAGACAAATCCAAATTGAGCACATATAAAATTCTGCAAGTACCTCACTGCTAAGAAGTTTACTGTTCTGGGAGAGAAGAGCCTGGGAAATAGTTCTAGTGTTTACACATCAGGTTAAGACTTGGAGAACTGTGTATTACTTTGAAAGAGTCCAGCATTTTCCAGAGAGAGATGGGGGTGTTTCTTGCCAGACCTTCTATCCTGATTACTGTATTAAATAATTTAAATGAATAGAACATTTCATTACTACCATCCAGGTTTGGAAAAGGTGTCTTATGAAAACATGGAAATTGAGCTGCATATGCATCATTGTTATAAAATGTTTGTGAAAGCTGGACTCCAAAAAGGGCCACAGTTTTGCTGACAAGGTAGATAAACCCCTGCTATCTTCCAAAGTAGTGACTCCATCAGGCAGCAATGGTTTAGCCTGAAAATGTTTCTGTTGATTTGTTTCTCTGCAAATACTTGGTGAAGACCAGAAAAAGCTCTTGGCCTCAGAAGTAGTTACTTCTCTCACCCCCTCCTTATCTTATGCAAAGATAAGACTATTGTGAATAAATAGAAAACAAAGTTTGCAGAGCTACCAACTGTGTTTTCCTGGCAGAATTGAAGGTTTGTTGTTCTGTTTTCTGGCTCTGAGGCCTCAATGAATCCTTGATTGCAAAGGGCTTGATAAGGATCATAGAGTACAGAATTCCCTGCCTGCAGGTAGCACCTGTGTCATTTTGAAAGCATCCCTCTTTTCTCTCATTCTGTCCTCTCAGTGGATGTTACAGGGGCATGTGATCTCAGGCTGGAGTAGCTTTGTGTTGTGTATTCTCACAGAGAGCATTGTCTGGGTCAGAGAACAGCGAGTGAAGGCATTATTCAGCTTCAGATGAAAGTCAGCTGATGGACATCAGGGGCTAATTACTTCCATTTAGGTTAGCTCCACTGAGATGTGGCAGAATCCCTGAGATATGGTAACCTGGGCTGTGCCAGAGTCCACTCTGTGACACAGTTTGGCCGTGTCAATGACGTTCATAGGGCCAAAGGAAAGTTTGGGTTGGAAGGGACCTGAAAGATCATCTCACCCCAACCCCCTGCCATGGGCAGGGAAACCTTCCACTATCCCAGGCTGCTCCAAGCCCCATCCAACCTGGCCTTGGACACTCCCAGGGATGGGGCAGCCACAGCTTCTCTGGGCACCCTGTGCCAGGGCCTCACCACCCTCACAGGGAAGAATTTCTTCATAATACCCAATATAAATCTCTCCTCTTTTAATTTAAACTGATGCTTTTTGTCCTGTCACTATCTTCCAACTTAAGAAGTCACTCTCCCACTTTTTAATAAGCCCCTTTAAGTACTAGAAGGTGCTTTAAGGTTTCCCCAGAGCCTTGTCTTCTCCAAGCTGAACAAATGCAGCTCTCTTAGCTGGTGTCATATTAAACTATCCCAAATGCACTGAACCATCCAAGTCCCTAAATTAGGTAGCTGTATCTAGACAGTGTATTGGGAATTACTCTCGATTCACTGCCACCCAGGAGGTGATTGTTGGCCTAGGCAAAAGTTATGCCAAAACTCACATGAATAATTTGACAGCACAGTGACAACACTACAATATAGGTCTTTAAATGTAACCTACCCAGTCAGAGATCACCTATGCTGATTTCTTCATTAATATCAGTGTCTAAAAAGTGTGGGAGGAATTTCCTGCAGTCTTCCATGCCTCCCTTCACAGGCAGTGTATGACTGTGTTATTCCTGCACACTTGTCCCTCAGCTGTCCTCACTATTGACCTGTGAGCAGCCCTCTGAAATGGCTTAAGCTAATGAGAACTGGCCCCTTGACCTCCTGCCAGGCATGGCTTTAGGCATAGCTTGGATAAAGGACTATTTTTAAGGTGGGAGAAGTGTTTTAGGAGAGAAGAACATGTATTTCTTTTGGCCAGGCTGTTCAGATTACCAGTAGAAACATAAACCAAGCAAACACCACCAATGTCATGTTCAATTTTCAAATGCTGACCTCACAGAGGTCATTCCCAATAAAGAATGGGAATAAAAGCAGATTTTCGCAATACTTATATTTTCACTTTTAGGACCCCTTACTCTCAAATTTATACCCGTACAAAGTGCAAACAAAAGTGCAGTTTGCCTGCAGACTTGGCAGAAATTTAATGCTATGGTTGTATAGGTTGTATAGGAAAAATCTTGAGCCAGGACTTCCCTTGAGTCCCCAAAATGATGGCTTCAAACTGCTTCCCATGCTATGCCTCAGGATGTTAACCCATCTGTAGCTGAGATTTAGTTCTAACATCCAGGAGGTAATTTATACTCTCAGGACTGCAGTGCAAAGCCTGATTTTGAATGTCTTAGACACCTTAGAACCATGAATGAAAGGTGTTTCAGTGGTTTTGGACAAAAGAAAAATGAAAATAATAGTGGAGGTTCAGCATAGCTTTGCACTCAGGTAAGGAGGGCTAAGCTGAGATCATTCCCAAAGCGTAGCTTTGCATTACATCTGTCTCTGGTGGATACAAGTACAGGCATGGCAATTTGGATGGACAATTTCAGGTGTGTTGTGCCACTGGAATGGGAGAACAAGGGGGTGTGATGGCTCTTAGAGCACTACAAGAGGATTTCTTTCGTAATCCTGTATTTTTTGGCATCCTACGTTGTCCTGTGAGTATCCATGACTCATGGCCTAGGGAAACTTATGCATTCCTCTTGTTCAGGGTTCTATGGTTTACAACTTTAGGCTGAGCAAGATCAGCTTTAGAGTATTCACAAACATCTTTGTGTTGAGACTGACCCTTGCAGTGGAGTTAATATGCTGGTCTTGGCCAGCCTTGCAGAAATCTGTGTAGTGGCTTTGTTCAGGATCTGCTGGGGTGTTTGTCCCAATCTTTACTTTCCTCTCTACACTTTATCAAACACAACTAGTTACTAAAACAGTTCCGTTCAAACCATGCTGTTTTCTTCATCATTAATCACTCCAGACCTACTCTTCTTTAAAATCATGCATAAAAGATAGTTAAAGTTAAAGGTACATGCTAAACTAGAAGGAATTTGTCCTCAACACCCATGAATTAACCATGTTTTAACCAGGACTTTAAACCATTTGTGTAAGTCCAGACAGCTTTAAAATGTCCAGCCTGAGAAGCAAGAAAAAGGGCTGGAGATGTTTGTGAGCCACCTGCATTTCTATAGAATCACAGAATAGTCGGGGTTGGAAGGGACATTAAAGTTTATCATCTAATCCCAAGCCAGCCAACGATGCTGTTTTTCAAATGCAAAGTCAAGGCTCTTGCTGCATATTTCTGCATTACTGTATTACTGTGTGCTAGGGCAGGGCTGGAATATGACACTGCAAATGTAAGAGTTTTTTAGTAATCCCCAGTAACTTCTTATACTTCTGGGCCCTCTTTTGGCTAAGCCTGGTAATGCAAAACTGAGGAATGCTTCAGGTAATGGCAATTGCAACTTCAAGACAAATGTTACACTAACAAGCTCAAGTTTTTCACACTTACTGGCATGCAAGAGCAAAGAAATTAAGTTTTAAAAACGATCTCTCTGTACTGGAGGTTCTTATTAACGGTAAAATCAGACAAAAAGTTGTAATTACAGGACTCAAAGCTGTCTGGTTTAGAGTTAATTAAATCACATAAAGCTTAAAAGTTAAAAAAAAAAAAATTAAAATAAAAAGTATCGCTGTTGTGGTGATGACTCTGTACCAAAAACACAAAAAAAGAAAATTAAAGTAATAACTTTAAAAAGTAGAAAAATAACTAACCATACATATTTTAAGAAAATTCATATTTCAAAACCAAACAAATATTTTACTGAAGACTAATTGTATTGTAGATTAACTATATCAATTGTTAAATTTAAACTTTGCCTTAAAATGAATTTTTCTTTTATCAATGCAAAAAAGACCAATGTCTTGGACAGTAATTTTTAGGGATCCCAAGCATTCCTTTACACTGGGACACCCAGACAAATCCCATATACAATTTTGGAGTTAGTCAGAACACACTGGCTCTGACCACCTTTATTGGAAGGGGAACATAGATGTTCTGTAAGGACATGAAGCTGTGATGATGTTCCAGGTAGCTGCACAAAGAGAGGACAGTGCCAGACACAAGTAAATTTGCAAGTATAGAGATCCAGTGGCTTTCCATAATGATATAGGCATCAATATAATCAATAATCAGGGGTGGCATTTTCAGACATTCAGTTTTCAGCAGGCAGTCTGGTCATGAAGTGGGAAGAGTGGATCACATGCATGACTGGAGTTTGGAACTCTACTCAAGCTGCCTTTGTCCCTGGCTTGTCACCCTTCACAGTCACCCTTCACAGTCACTCTTCACAGTCTCTACACAGACATGTTTCCCTTTCAGACTTTCAAGATGTCCATGTGATGATATTTGTGGGATTTGGTTTCCTGATGACCTTTCTGAAGAAATATGGATTCAGCAGTGTTGGTTTCAACATGCTCATTGCTGCCTTCGGTCTCCAGTGGGGAATTCTTATGCAAGGATTTTGGCACATGAAAGAAGGGAAAATTCCTATTAACATCAAAAGGTATATGTGAATTTATAAAAATTGGTATTTCTATCCCTAAAGATATCAGGAGAAGCCATAAACCACATCTAAGGGGTCCTAAATTTCATTAAGATTTACTGTCCACCTCTCCACAACCTTCCCACTCCTGGTGCACTGGGCCAAGGTAACCAAAGATTGTGAAGAAATCTGAGGTGCTACATTATGTGTGGAGGTGTGGGTCCTGTTAAGAGGTTGCTCTGAACCTCTGAAGCTGTGGAAGCTGGAAGATTTCCAGCAGTAGCACAGCACACATCCTGCATCCAGCAGGTATGGAAGGATCTGTCTTTCCATGACACAAGGGGTCACAGAAGAAAGGCTGGAGCAGCATGTCTATGCACATGAGGTTTTCTCTTACTACTCAAGGGATGATTTTCATGAGCATCGTACTCCAGCAGGGTCTGAACACTGATCACAGAATAGGAGACCTCATGGGCAACATCTCAAAGCATGTTTAATGCCCCTCCTATTCACCTGCCCTGCAGTTCCAAGGTCTCAGAGTGTTTTCCACATCTGCAGTTCTGTTTTCTGAGACAATTTGTAAACAATTTTGAAATGAACAGCATCCAAACATTACTGAGGGAAAGCAGGAATGATGCAAGTAGCTCCTTAATGCTTACAGGCAGACATTTTTAGAGGGGCCCACGGGTTAGTGCCTCTCTACTCTAAGTTTTTGATCAATTTCTGCTTTTATTTACCTTTTCCAATCCCCAAAATATATTAACACTGGTCCTGCCTGACAGTTCATGCAAAGATGATGCAAAGAGACAGACAGATGTGGAAGGCTCCCAGGGTTATATAAACCACCTGACCAAAGACCTCACTGTCATCTTTGAAACCTAGCTGGTAGTTGGGACTGGAAATTGAGGGGCTGGAGCACGACCAGAGAAGGACAAAGGAGCTGGGGAAGGGTCTGGAGCACAGCTCTGATGAGGAGCAGCTGAGGGAGGAGCTGGGGGGTCTCATCCTGGAGAAAAGGAGGCTCAGGAGGGACCTTCTGGCTCTGCACAACTCCCTGACAGGAGGGGAGAAGAGTTGGGTTCTGCTCCCAGGGAACAAGGACAGGACAAGAAGAAATGGCTTGAAGGGACAAGAGGCAATCACACCAAGGTAGATTTAGCTGGACATCAGAAAAAATCTCTCAACAGAAAGAGTGTTCAGCATTGGAACAGTCTGCCCAGGGAAGCTGTAGAGTCACCATCCCTGGAAGTGTTTCAAAAAACCTGCAGATGTGGTACTGACGGACATGGTTTAGTGGTGGACTTGGCAGTGCTGGGTGAAAGGTTGGACTCAATGGTAGAGACCTTTCCCAATCTAAATTATTCTGTGATTCCATGACATCCCAGCATATCCCAATACACTTGTCATCTGCCTTTTTACCATAATTTCAACCAGCTAAGGACATGTATGGTATAAGCAGGAGGAAACCTTCTTCACTAGCTGGTAAGATCCTTACAAGATCCATCTGGAAAGGTTTGATTTAATTTTTATCCATGAAGATGAGCTTGATAATTTTGTATCTGAAGACTTAAAGCTCTATAATTTTTATGATATCATTTTAATGGCATATTTGATATTAGAGTTTTTAAACTAATTTTTTTTATGTGTTTTGGGGTTTTTTTGTTGTTATTTTTCTTTTTCTTCAGCATGATAAATGCGGACTTCAGTACAGCAACTGCTTTGATTTCATTTGGAGCTCTCCTGGGGAAAACAAGTCCCATTCAGATGCTGATCCTGACTCTTCTGGAGATCACTATCTTTGCATGCAATGAACACCTAGTTACCGAAGTATTCAAGGTACAACTATTTAGCTGTCATTGTTTTCTCTTCATAACAAATGCTTTCACTTGGTGATACTTCCAGTTTGCTTATGCTAGGCTCTGGTTCTACCACAGAATTAAACCATTCAGTCCTCCAGACTTCTTGTTCATCAGACCCTTGTCTTTATGCTGAATAAAATCTGTGGCGTTATTTTGGGTCCCTATTACAGGCCACAGATGTTGGAGCTTCGATGACTATCCATGCTTTTGGAGCTTATTTTGGTTTGGCTGCAGCTTTCGTCTTGTACCGTCCTGGTCTGACAAACAAACATGAAAATGATGAATCCACCTATCACTCAGACCTGTTTGCAATGATTGGTAAGTCAAGCAATATCAAGAGCTGACCAGCTGTTCATCTCTCTTCCATCTCTATTTTTTCCTGATTACCTATTATTATGCTACATTCATTTTCCTAAGCACACTTCTGGAGGCAAATTCCTTTTAGTCTCATTCATGCACCATATTTTCAGTGGCACACATACTTTTAGAGTTTTTCCTTGCTTCCAAGGATGGAAAGATGAAATTAGATATGTGTTTTCACAGTACATTAGTGGTGACCTCCTTTCTGTTAAGTCTTGTGCTTTTCAGCAGTATTTCCAAAACTAATGTCCATAATTAAAAGGATTGAGTTGTGCATGTCATATGCTATTGAATGTCAGAAACCATATATCTGTCTGTCCATGAGAACTGTTCATAGACCAATTCACCAGCTAAAACTTTCAGTTGTATTGATAGATGATAAAGGATTTGCATGTGAATTGTGTTGCCTATGCCTCCTGTTCTGGCTGGGGTTTCACAATGGTGGTGAGCTCTGACAGTGAGTGGGGCAGGGCAAGGGGCCATTAAAGCCTTCCAGCAAGATTTGACAAGAGACCATGCATCAAAATCCCAGCTGCCAGTGTGAAAAATTCCTGCATATTCTATTGTTTCTTCCAGAAAGAATTTTGGCTATTCCATGCTTCTCATTAATCATTGTCCTCATTTCTTATAGCTCACTCTGTTGTATTGGCCCTTGTGACTAAATAGCTTTTCTTTGTTTTGACTCCTATTCATCCAGGTACCCTGTTCCTTTGGCTTTTCTGGCCCAGTTTTAACTCTGCCATTGCAGAGGGCCAAGGAGCTCAGCCAAGAGCCATTATCAACACTTACTACTCCTTGGCTGCCTGCACCATCGTAACATTCGCCCTCTCCAGCTTGGTTGATAAAAGAGGCAAATTCAGTATGGTAAGAATCATATCACAATCCTTGTTAAATCGAGTCAACCCTCTCTGATAAGGATGAATAGGCAGATTCCCAGTGTCCATCTATCTGTCCAGGCAATCTGGAGCCTTTCCCCATACTGCAGCCAGAATTAGAGCTATTGTACTTGTAAAACCTATGAAGTCTGATGAGAAGCAGCTGAGGGAGATGGGGGAGACTCAGTCTGGAGAAAATGAGGCTCACTCATTCTCTCACTTTCTCCAACTCCCTGAAAAAGAAAGGTGAAACCAGGTGGGGCTTAGTCTCTTCTTCAAATACCAAGTGACAGGATGAGAGAAAACAGCCTCATGTTGCATCAGGACAGGTTTAGACGGGATATTAGGAGAAGTTTCTTCACAGAAAGGGTTGGAAAGCAGTGAAGTAGACTGGGGACATGGTGGTTGTACTGCTTTGATGGTTGGATTTATTAATCTTCCAGCCTTAATGATTGTGTGATGATTCTCTCTTGTCCACAGAACCTGCTGGACCTTAGAGACATTAGTCCATTGTTCAGGTGGACTTTTGGATCTCATTCCAAAGATGTTCCTACTTGAGTTACCTTATTACAGCAGCAAAATAGGTCTATCAAGGAAATGACCCATTCCCTGGAAATCTCAATGCAACTGCACAACAGACAAAACCAAACCAGCTTCTCTCCCCTGGCCCTAAAATCCAGCTCTGTTTTCACCCACTCCTTTCCAGCAGCTGCAGTTATGAGCCCAGCATGTGCAAGAGAGCCTTCAGAGACACTCATCCCTAAAACAAGCCTCTGCTCCTCATGTGTCACCCCTGCCTCGCTCTGTGTCCCCTCTGCAGGTCCTCATTCAAAATGCCACCCTGGCAGGAGGAGTAGCAGTGGGTACCTGTGCTGACCTGGCAATCCACCCTTTTTCTGCCATGTTCATCGGGGTCATTGCTGGAATTGTCTCTGTCCTTGGATTCCAGTTCCTGACTGTAAGTATTGGGGACCCAGCTCTGCTCCCATCTTTTATTTCTCTTTGGCTTTCCTGGAGCTCCCTTGGTTTGCTACAAAGGGAGGATAGATACAGTAAATTCCAGGTAATGATGACTTTTAATAATTATTTGATTCTTGTACTTCGGCTTTTTCTTTTGCATATCCATCCAGAGATCATGGAAAGCTATAAACTCACTATAAACTTCCTATTTCCACTCATTTCAGCCTGTGATGGCATCCAAGCTGAAAATTCAAGACACTTGTGGAGTTCATAACTTACATGGTTTACCTGGAATTCTGGGGGGTGTTGCTGGCATCATCGTAACAGCAATAAAAAGGGAAACGAGGTGAGTTAAAGGGAGAAGAGAGAAAGAAGATTTTTGGAGGTCTATTCTAATTTGCTACCTTTTTTGGATCTAATTATGATTTTTTTTTCAGAAATGCATCATTGATGTCAGGCATTGTAATTCTCATTTAATTTGGGTCTTCTTGATCTCCTGCCTTTAACAAACTGTTAAAATGCCAAGCTTGTTACAGATTAAAAGCTCAAAGAAAAAGAAATTAATTAAAACATCATAAATAAACAGCACCCTGAACCATTCAAACAGAACAATTTTTATTGTGACTCTACAATTACACTGCTGGCATTTGTAAAATTTAAAAAGAAAAAAAAGGAAAAACGGGGTTTTTTCACTATCTCATAAGACTCCAAAAAGATGAAATGCTGGTCTTTTTGACAAAAGAGAGTATTCTCTAATGGCTTACAGGACATTAGTAGCCTCTCAAAGAGCATGTTTTCATCTGTAGCCTAAAACAAAGCTAAATTAAAGTCATGAGTTCCTTCTTGCCCAACAATGGCAGGATTTGTTAGACTCGATGCTCTTGAAGATCTTTTTCCAGCCATAAAGATCCTAGGATATATTCCTATGAATCATCTTGTCCAGCATGCAGCAAGCACAATGTTGTAAGACTGATCATCAGCCTCAAAGTGTAACTATTTTTTGATAGGCAATGGTTTGGTTTTCTGTCTTTTTCAGGGAGGGACACCTGCTTACTCCTTCCATCCAGACTGCTGCCCTGGGAAGTACACTTGCAATTGCAATGGTGGGAGGAGCTCTCACAGGTCAGTGTGATGCTTGTAGTGACTAACAATGCATGTGAATTTAGAGATTCCTCCATGGAGAACTTAAATGCATCAACAGCTTTGCATAAATAATACAAAATTGAAATAATGGGTCCTGATGCCAGAAACTCAAATATGGAAAAGCAGTTTTCCATTGGTTTTGTCTTCAAATGAAGTTCAGGTTTCTCAGGTAGAATTTTTCCACTGAAAGGGTGGTCAGGCATTGGAAGGAGCTTCCCTGGGAACTGGTGGAGTCCCCATTGCTGGAGGTGTCCAAGTAGAGACTGGATGTGACACCAGGGATCTGGTCTGATTGACAAGATGGTGTTCAGTCTAGGATTGGACATGATGATCTTGGAGGTTTTTCCAACCTAAACATTTCTATGATTCTGTGATTCTATGTATCTTACTGAATAAGTGCTCCAAAGATACTGAGTTTTATTTCTACAGGAATAATAAGGTGTTGTTCTGGAAGGAATTCTTCTCTACATTCCAACACTTCAAATTCTGAACAGAAACTAGTTTGAGATCAAGATATACTCAATGAAGTGTCACATATTGCCATGTGTTTGTGAATACTTCTAAACAAAAAAAAAAAAAAAAAAAAACAAACAAAAAAAAAAACACCAAAAAATTCCGGCTGAAATAGAAAACTTTGCTCTGAAATCTGGTCAATTAAAAAAAGCTCTTATTTATATTTGTATAAAGAAATCTACATCACATCTCAGAATCATTAACCTGATGTCCCAGGATGGTTGGGCATTTCTGTAGATGAGGAAATCAGTCAGAAAACTTAGCTGGCTGCCTAGGGCACATCTGAGGGACATTTATTTGGTCATTTTCTTCATTTTTTAAACCTTTAGTGCTGGTTTTTCTGCAGGTGCTATTCTAAAGCTGCCCTTCCTGGGACAAGTGTCTGACCAGAACTGCTTTGATGACTCTGCTTATTGGGAGGTAAGACACAATCTGCTATAATTTTCATTATGTTGGAGGATGCACAGACACCACAGCCCTGCTCTCCTGGGCTTTGTGGTTTGCACACGTGAGTCAAAAAGGCTGCTTCTTCAAAATTAAAAAAATGCTGCTCTACTTCAGGCTGTGAATTTATCAAGGGCACCTTCACAAACATTTTTGGACTTCTTAGGTAATCATGCCTTTTTCATTGGACTTGCCTTGAACAAAAAGCAGAAATAGAGACAAATTGATATCACAGTGGTGGCCTTTATCTCTCTCTTACATGCTCATTGTGTTAGGTACCCTCTTCCTTATCAGAGACTGATGACGTATTCTTAATTTAAGCAATCTGAACTTTATCCTTTATGCCAGGACAAACCCAAAAAGCAAGGCAAGAAGTAATATGCAATATACATTCCTTGCAAATAAAATGTGAAGTTAAAGAAAATTTTAATAGGTTTTTTTTGTTGTTTTTTTTGTTTTGGTTTGGTTTTTTTTATGAATTAAACTCCTTCTATGAAGAAAACCCTGAGTTTGTCCCTCAGTACCCAGAATTGAAGGTTCATGTCCGGCTATGCCAGTGTTAATAAACAGACATATAATATATACATTCTCTGTACATTTTATTCTTCTTTTATGGCAAAATCAAATCTACATATCCTTAAATGAGCTCTTTTTTGTTCTTCATGGCAGGTTCCAGAGGAGGAGACTGTACCCGAAATTCACTCCAGCCACCGTGATGAGCACAGCAGATTTGAAGCTGCCATGTAGAAAAATAATTAATCTGCTATGTTTGTCCTAATGATGCTCTTTTTTGTTTCTAATGCTAAGAAACAATGAAACAACATCCAAGTATTTTCCCAACCACACCAGGTTTTTAAGAAAATGCTGAAGATAGCTATATTTTTTTAAAAGAAAGCAAGCTTGATTTTAGATTACTTAGTCATTATGCCAAGCTCAGGTGAATAAATTAGGTCCTTCTAATATATCTGTTCATCAGAAAAAGGCACCACAAACTGCTCTTTAAAATTATCTATATTTTATCTTTTTTTTGTCACTGACAGCAGTATAGCTGTTGTAATAAACTTTGGGTTTCAAGATTATTACAAGATATATTTAATTGTGAGCTTTCTGAGTTACATCCTCCAACTGCATAGGGGTAATCAAAAAGATTAATTGATATTTTTTTATATGGATTCAAACAAACTTTTCACCAGAGAATCCCAGCTTAACTTTTTAAGGAAGTGTGTTGTCCTCTTTTCCGATGGAGGAGAAAATGTGCTGTACTTTGAAGTTTGACTATGACAGGAAGCAAAATGTTGAAATAATTCTTATGACAAAGCACAAAATACAGCGATTGATAAGGCATTATGAATATCAAGAGTCATTGTTAATATGTTTATTGAAAGGGCAAAGAAAGTGAAATTGTAAAAAAATTCATTATTGTCATAGATTTATTTATTGTCATAGATTTAGTTAGTTTCAAAGATGTAATAAAGGAGCTCAGTAGGAGCTATGAAAACCAAGTGTTTGCATAATAGTTTGCATAATAATTACTCTATTTATTCAACAGTAATAAGTGGTTTGTAGCAGTGTTAATGTCAAGAAATATAACCTGAACTTATGCCAGCTCCAGAAAAATATGAATTCTTTGGAACTGATTGGAAACTGCACTCAACCTACAGAAGACTTGGCAGAGAACTTCCATGGGGGGAGTCACTGACTCTGACGTCACTTTTTCTCCTGAAAGTGAAAGCAAAAAGAAGAAAACTGAAGCTAAATTAAGAAAAATTAACTTAATTGGAGAAGTGATGACAGTGGCTGCTCAGTTCAGAGACAAAAAATTGAGGTAGCTGGAGGAACTCCATGAGGTGCCTTCATGCATGGGATATTCCATTGAGAGACAATGGATGGGAAGTGGAAATAAAACAGAAGGAACACAGGGCCTCAATCCATCATTCACAGAAAGATACTGCTGATGTCTCTGAATAAAAGGCCAAAGTGGGTGAACTTTCAATCTTTTTTTTTATATTAGGATCTTATCTCAAGTCTTACTTATCAGACTTAAGGGGAAAACTCCTATCATATAAAATAGCACATATATTTTCATTTCTGCTGATGTATTTTTCCTTGAAATCTTTAGGCAGGGCTGTCCCATATGTTATACCTGCTGTATACTCCTACATATGTCAGATTTCTATCCATGAATAAAAATACACTTGTTGTATCTCACTTTAGTCCAGATAAGCTCTTTTGCAGATGTGCAATGACTGATTCTCTTCTACCTTGTTGGCTGTAAGATGTCCTTTATCCTCCCTAAGATGTCACACATTCATTTTTGTAAAAACTGGGGAATTATTTAACAATGTAAATATCACATTTTTAAAGATTTTTAAAGTATTTTGTGCATAATTTATGAAGTGCTGAAGTACTTGAAAAATATTCCATCTGTGGACAGCCTGTAAAAATCTTACCTTCAATATATGAATTTCCCCTCAAATTCCTACTTGGGAGTTCAGAAGGTCTTACATTCACCTTAAAGGGGGTGAGGCAATTTCACCAGTTTTGAGTGCTGACCACACAGGAGTACCTGAGCGAGGAAGCACCACCCACTGGCAGCAAATCTTTGAATTATAGAATCCTTAAGGTCGGAAAATACTTCCAAGATCAACAAGTCCAGCCTTGGATGGATTTTCATAATGGCCAGTAAGCCACATTGACAATGCCGTGTCTACTCACTTCTTGAACACTTCCAGGGATGGTGAATCCCCTGCTTCCCTGGGCTGCCTGTTCCAATGTTCAACTACTCTTCCAGTGAATATTTTTTTCCTAATATCCAACCTAAATTTTCCCTAGTGAATAATACCCTCAATAATAACATTTAGGGTTTGTTTTTTTTTTTTTAAATCCATAAAGGAAAAAATGAACTATACTGTTTTGTTCTCTAGTTCTCCTTAAAATCTTTCCATAGTAATCCATTCCTTCGTCCTCTTAAGTACTCGTTATTGTCCCTGAATTTCTTTTTCAGAATATTCCTCCCTCAGAGAAATCAGTCCCTTAGGTTCTCTCAAAAAACTGAGTAGGAAGATGTATCTCTTCGTCTAATCAGAGCTTTAAATGCTGTTTTTTTTTATGTGACTGTGCCCTTGAAGTATACAATTTGTTTCTCCAAAGCACCCTAATTGCCCATCTCTATGTTGCAGATGCCAGTGGCATTTGGTTCTCTGGCTTAGGGTATTTTCTTTGGTTGGTTATTTCCCAATTAATCAAATCTGCTTTGAATCAGCAGAGCTTCATTAATAATTAGTTCCAACTTCTATGTAATATGTGACTGGACACTTAAAAGACAGAAGCTTAAAATACTTTACTAAGAACCCTTTTGAGTAAACCTTACAATGGCAGAAAAGGAAAGTAAGGAGTTAAACAAGACACAGAGTGGAGGATGAGCTTAAAAGATGGGACTGAAAAGTAAACAAAAGTTAAACTACAACTATTTTAAATTTGAAGCTCACAATCATCAACATTTCTTTTCTTTCTCATAAAAGACTGGCAATGTTTTATCCCTCCCAACAACTGCTCAACGCTTTCTGTCTTACCTTTGTTCTCACTTTAACTTGTTTTTAAATTAAAAGAGCTTAAATAAGAGGGTGTGGGGTTTTTGTTTTTTGTTTGGTCTTTTTATTTGTTATTTCTTTTTTTTTTTTTAATGAGTAAAAACATTCATGATATCTTCTTTAAACTAACTAAAGGTCAAGTTTAATGTCACCCCTTTTCAGAATACCCTTTTTTTCCTGAATTTTCAGAATACCAGTGGGTAACCATAGTTTTGAAGGCAGTCTTACAGTTCTCTATTCCTACCTCTGTCAGAGCAGTACCTTTGCATTTCATTACTGAAAGGAAAATTTATTTGAAAGCCGTTGGCTGAATATTTGCTTACAAAATTTCTTTTAATACTTGTGCTCAAATCTGTTGCTGAATAAATGCATTAACTGAATGATCAGATGACCAACTGTATTTGTTTGACATTTCTTGGGGATATCTTCTTTCTCTCTTACTGGGATCAACCTTTTCTCAAAATATATTAACAAAATATGTCTCCTCTTGCCAAAGGAGAGCTCTTTCTGTTCTTCTCAAACCTCCTGGAAAATGTTCACCTTTCAACTTCCTCTCAGGTCCTTGTAACTTAGTTAAATTCCGGATATATGTGGAAAACTCGACATTTTCAGTGCCTTTTTACCCACTTGGGAAAGGTGAAGTAGCAGGAGCACAGCTGGACACTGGCCCTGGACTTTTCCCAGGACACCTTCCAGGTAGGTGAAATGTCCTGGTCTCTCCTTCAGAGCCCCTGGGGACAGCAACAGGCTCAGGGTGAGCCAGCCTTGCTCAAGACTCTCTCCCCATCTCCCAGCCATGTGCCAGGGCTCTTCTCCTCTAGGTCACTGCAGCCACATTCCCTGGGGAATTCTTCCATTCCCTCCTCTGCCTCTGGTCATGTCTCTGCAGGGACAGTGACACTTTTGGGAGAGAAGGACAAGGGGCTCAGCCTTGAGGCACTTCACCTCACACAACCTTCAGTTTTGGCCACATGCAATTTAGTGTTCTAGATTTCTTCTAGAAAACTCCTCCAAACACTGTTCTGTGGGCTGTGACTCAACTTTTCTGTCCAGTCTTCCCCTTGGCTTCCTCTTTCAACACCTCCTCCTCTGCTGTTAACTCTCTTGGACTCTGAGACACCTGAGTCAGGTTGTACCTCAGCCCCCTTAGCCAAAAAAAGGACATCTTTCCCCAGTGCTGCGTGCAGTTCTGGGATCCCCAGTACCAAAGAGATATGGACAGACTGGAGAGAGTCCAGCAAAGGAGCACAAAGATGCCAAAGTGATTGGACCATCTCCTATATGAGGAATCACAGAGAGGTGGGAGTTTAGCCTAGAGGAGAGAAGGCTCAGGGGGATCTTATCAGTAAAAATACCTGGGGGAAGGATCAAATAAGTCAGAGCCAAACTCTTCTCACTGTGTGCCCAGTGCCAGGACCAAGGTCCCTGGGCACACACTGAAACACAAGATGTTCCTTCTGAGCATTAGGAAACACTTTTATGTTGTGAAAGTGACTAAGCACTGGCACAGGTTGATGTGGAATCTCCCTACTTAGGAGCACATAAGTTTGTAAGTCCTTGGAGATATTCAAAACCTGTCTGGACAAGTGGCTCTTGGTTGCCCAGCTTGAAAGGAGGATTGGACAGGACAAATTCCAGCATCCCCTCCAACCTCAATAATCCTGTGATTCTGGGCTTTAAATTTCCCAATGAATTCAATGGAATCAAAGTTATGCCACCCATAAACAGTTTTGTGAGGAAACAGAAGGCCTGAAAAGCCCTGGGAAGCATGGGAGAAAGCAGATAACACACAATCTGAAAATAGGAAAGGCATCCTGTTTCCTTGAAGCCTACAAACATTGAGAAAAATAAAGAGTGCCAGGCTGATGGATTTATTAGAGGCCTGCAACTGGGTTGTGTGTGAAGAACTGAACAGAGATTCTGACATTAAGTGTGTAAGTGCTGTCTTAACTTTGCAACAAACAGATTCATTTGCTCTCATCTTGTGAGTCTCACATTCATACATCACACTTTTTAAAAAAATTAATCTCTGTGCACTATACCCTGGGCAGTGGAATTTTGATTTCTCAAGGGTATCAAGGATATCTGTGCTAAAGGCAAAAGCATGATTAATCAGTAACCTGGACAGCATGCAGAATTTATGGCTGTTATAGTAAATGTCAGGTTGATGACCTGCAGTTACCCATGTTCTTGGACTTTCACACTTGCCCAGTGACCCACACTCTCACCCAGTCACACTGCTTAGCAAACATTTATCTGCCCCTGTACCCCTCTGAGGATTCATTAGGAGGTACATGGGAAGAGAACAAGACACCAACTGCAATTAAAACATACCCTTCACTGGGAAAGAGGTGTATGGACTAACACAAGAGCCTCTCAAGCAAAGTTGGCTGAATAGAGATGGGCTGGAACAGCAGTACTTCCATGGGTTTTGTGCTCATCCTGGCTTTTCTATCCATTTTGAAAACAGGAGGTTTCTGGAACAGCAGCACTTCCATTGTTTTAGTGTTGATCCTGGCTTTTCTCTCCATTTTGAAAACAGCAGGTTTCTGGAACAACCAAAGATGGAATTTTCCTCCAGGTCCAAGACCATTACCTGTAATTGGAAACCTTCTTTTGTTTGACTTGAAGAGACCCTACAGGACTTATCTACAGGTACTCATTTTCTTTTCTATTGGTCCTATCAACCAAGCCCCATAGTCCAAGATGTCAGAGAGTTTCTCCTATGGTACCCAATATATTGCATCCATGCATGAGCCTTTAGCAAGGGATCTGGAGATGGTTATTTGAGCAGAAAATGTTGATTGCAGCATGTCTTTTTTACTGTAATATTTTCTCCATGCCTCCAGGTTTCAGCCTTCAACAATTTTCAAATTAATAGCAAGTGCCCATCTTATTTTTGTGGTAATTTTGAGAAAAAGGCAACTGAATAAGGAATGATTTTGATATGTGGTGCAACCCTGTACCTGAAGCTGTGACTACAGCATCTTGGCTTCAGTGATTTATCAACATTCTCATCTCCCTTTCTTCTCTTCTTCCCCAAAAGCTGAAGATATAACTATATACTCTTAATATTCAGGGCCAGCCTTTGCCAAAATAATAAATCTTTCAGTTTTCTTCTAGTGCATTCTTTACCTAATCTATTGCAGGGCTTTGCTGACTTTGAGTCAGAAGAATTCTATGAACCTGCTCCTTTCTTAGAGGATTTTCTGCTTAGACATTAAAAGTACACAGCTTCCCTGCTGATGATTTTTATTTGGTCCCACATATACATATTTGCACCAACAAATCAAAAGACTGCTTAGATGCAATATCTCAAATGTCACTGTAGCTCTTGGACACAACCCAATTGTGTTGACAAAAGCAAGTTCCATCTGTTTTCAGGCCAACAGAACCAACGTGTGTCTGCTGTAATTCAGTGATTCCTTGCTGATGCTGGATATTGGTTCTGTGACTTGAGCATATCCCAGATATGGGGCACTGCTCATGTTATTTCAGCTGAATGTACTTGCTTTCCACTTGCTGAACATTTTGCATCTTGATGCTAAACAGATGTCTTCTGTTTGTCTCTGCAAACCCACTAGAAAATGAGTGTAGTCACAAAACCCCCCTCCAGTTTCAGAAGAATCAGGAACACTGAATTACATAAAAATAAATCTATCTGTACCAGCTAAAAAGGTACCACATTGTCTCTGAGACAGATTCATGGTGCATGCAATCGTGTGTAAAAAGTTTGAATGTATCTAATGCTAAATCCTGTCCCAGAAACAAACTGATTTATTTTTTATAAAATAATGGTACCAAACATTTGAGCAGGTTGGTTTGGTGTAGCCTGTGCACAAAAAGAAACAAAATAGCGTACAGATAAGTGTGAAAATATGAGTCAAAAATTGAATTTACAAGGGTTTCCGAGGGAAGACAGAACTCTCAGTGCAATCCTTTGCTCACTTGGGGTTTCAGCTGTTGACACTTCTGCTGTGTTTAACACTACAGAACTCTTCTCCCAACTGTGCCATTTAGTCATCATCCACCACAATGTCTGGCACATTCCCATCACTCAAATCAATGTCTTTCCCTGTAGGCAGGGAAGTATCTGTCATGTTAGTAACCCAGAGGCAGGACTGGAAAATAAGCAGCACTGGAAAGGGTGATGAATTTCTTTGTAGGTTGTAAAAGTTTTAAATCACTGTTCTCTTCTCTTGAAAGCTGTCCAAAAAATATGGTCCAGTCTTCAGTGTTCAGATGGGGCACAGGAAAGTTGTAGTGATTTCTGGCTATGAGACAGTGAAGGAAGCTCTCGTAAACCAGGCAGATGCATTTGCAGAGAGACCCAAAATCCCAGTCTTTGAAGATTTGACCAAGGGAAATGGTAAGTTGGTCTTATTCTTCTTTATCAGCTTGAACTACTTATTTTTTTATTTTTTTTTTCTCTATAGACAAAGCAGGAGCTGGGACAACACTTTGGATTAGAGATCAAAAAAGGCATTGGAAGTAGGGAGAAATTTCATTGACTTCAACACACTTATTCAACTTTGAAACTCCTGACAGTGGCAACAAAACAACCACAACTCTAAAAATAGCCACAGCACCAGATAATAGATTGTGACACAATTTCAGGATTTAGAACAGGACATCCTTGCCAGAGAAGCATTTCTAGCTCTCATGATATGGCTCTGGACTTGTGGGTTTTTGGGCTTATAGAAACACCTTTTCTGAAATTAGTATTCTGCTGTTGTTCGTCATTTCAGTTGTAAATAATGTTTTTAAATTAGAATGTAATTTAAATTTAAATTAAATTTAAATTTAAATGTCAGAATATGACAATACATGGCATGTAGCATATAGAGAATAGTGAATTTATTTTAAAAGGGGAATACTGTCTACTGTGCTGGGTTTCAAAATAAGAATTTCACACCCAAACATCATTCTAATTTAGCATAAGAATTTTATATTTTTATCTCTAAAGATCCTTGGACAAATTCAGAAATAATTCTGTGAACATTTTAACAGCTGCATTTTTTGATGATATCATTGCATATAAGTTTACTTTTCACTTTATTTATTTGGATTAAAAAAAAATTTGAGGTTATCAGTTAAAAGATGTAACAATTTCAGTGAAAAAAAAAATCATGGTGGAGGTTTTAAGACATTACTTAATTTTTTAAGACATTTTTCCCTGCTTATTTTTTCCTGCAGTCATCAGAGATCTCAGTTCAATTCCACTTCCAAACTATGATGACCAGCAGTTTGAATTTGAATTTCCAATGTCTACTTTCTTTCAGTGACAAGTGTCTTTGAGGATATATATATACTTCTTAAGATTTGATTAAATTAACCTTAAATATTTATCATTTGCTTTTGCAATCAACCTATTGCTGAGGATTGAAAATACGTAAGGCACAGTTGCATTTTTCCTCATCTGGATGCAATTTAACTTGTTTTAAAAGTGACTGCTACTAAACTGCTCCATTCTATGCCTACAAAATGATTTAAAACCTTCTGCCACCTTGAAATGTTCTCTTGGTCCCAGGGGTTGTTTTTGCTCATGGTGAAAACTGGAAGGTGATGAGAAGATTTACCCTCACAGCCTTACGAGACTTTGGGATGGGCAAAAAGGCCATCGAGGATCGAATTGTGGAGGAGTATGGGCACCTGGCAGACACCATTGCCTCACAGGAAGGTGGGTGGATGGCTCATTCTTTGAACCCATAGTATCACAGAATCACAGAAGGGTTTGGGTTCAAAGGGATCTTAAAGCTCATCCAGTTCCACCTCCTGCCATGGGACATCTTCCACTATCCCAGGTTGCTCCAAGCCCTGTCCAGCCTGTCCTGGAACACTTCCAGGGATGGGGCAGCCACAGCTTCTCTGGGCACCCTGTGTCAGGGCCTCACCACCTCTAAGGTTTTTTCCAAGCGTGCAAAAGCTTTTTGAGCTTTCTCAAGTTCAGACTTTTTTATGAAATGTATGTCAGTTTTATGAATTTGGCTCCTCTGGCATTTTTGTGTCTTAGTATGGAATTCTGATAATAATCAATGGGTACTGGATAATAATCAATGGATTATTGGATAATAAACAATGATTGCAATCAATCATAATAAATAAATAGCAATATTTAATAATATATATATTACAAATTACATCTCTTTATTACAGTGTAATCAATTCTCTTGTTCTTTGTCTAGGAAATCCCATCGATGCCAGCAAAATAATTAATGCAGCAGTTGCTAATATAATTGTGTCAATATTGCTTGGAAAACGATTTGACTACCAAGACTCCAGATTTGTGAGACTTCAAAATCTGACCAATGAAAGCATGAGACTTGCTGGGAAACCTTTGGTTACGGTAATTATTCAAGTTTATGTTGCTGTTCCACTGGATGTCATGGGAAAATAGCAATACTGGTGATCAGTTTCTTCTTTTAAAGAGGAAAATTAGAGTCTTGGAGAGATAATAGGTTTATAAAGCACTTTCTCAGACAAAAAAAAAAACCTTGAGAGACAAAGGGAATCATGAAGTCAACAATCAAGCCCCCAGTCTCTCACAAACATATTTAAGATATAGAGTGCTAGTGAGTGAAAAATACCTTTGGATACTTGCATGCAATGCTGCCACACCCTGGATTGATTTATGTTTATCTAGGTTTTGCATAAGAAAAAAAAAAATGTTAGTGGAAAAACTGGATAAAACAATAAAAAAAGTTGCTGGCCAACATTCCATGTGCCTGGTGGCAGCTTGAAGCTGTTTGAGCCTGAAATCTACACTACTCCTGAAAAATAGTAATTCAGGGCAAAATGTTTACATCTATTCAGTGGTCCTTGATGAATTTTCTACCACAAATACATCTAGTCATTTAGAACATTCTCATGTTCTAAAAAGGAAAACATTAATCTTAAGTTTTTGACTTTGTATCTCCAAAGAAGGCCAAATGTTGATAATTTTTTTTCTGTAGTGTTTTCAAAGCTCTGGCTGATAAACTCTAACAACTCCACTCTTGTAGATATACAATATCTTCCCATACCTTGGATTCCTCCTAAGGGCTAACAAGCCTCTCCTTCGAAACAGAGATGAATTCCATGCTTTTGTACGAGTTACTTTTGTAGAGCACCTCAAAAACCTGGACAAAAATGACCAAAGAAGTTTTATTGATGCTTTCCTGGTTAAACAGCAGGAGGTAACTGAGCATTTTCTTGCTGATTCTGTCTTTTATGGTTCTATGAAGACATTTGCAATTTTCTTTCAGCCCTTACAATTACAGCTGAATTTCTTTAGGGAAGATGTCTTTGAGAAAATACATATGACAAAGTGGTAGACAAAGTATTAGAGTTGGACAGATACTTCACGCTGTTGAAGTTACAACCTCTTTTAGTTAGTGAACATTTATCCTTATTTATTTTGTTCAGACTGTAAAAATATATTCACCAAGGTTGTGTCTTTTTACCTGCTTTATCTTTTTATCTCTGTTGTCCCATCTCTTCTGGCTCTTTTGAAAGCATAATGCACTACAGAATGGAATCACTACCTTTAGGTAGCTTTAGGGCTTTACTGGGATTTATTTGGGGTCTCTGATATGTCTGGGTTTCCTTTCCCATGGGGAAGGCAGCTCCCTTTGCAGATGGTCCCAGTAAACACAAAGATATGTCAGCACTCTCCTCCAGGCACAAGCCCAAAGCTCTTCCTTGTCTTTCACACTTTTTCAAAGTGTAGGATTTATTTCTTAGCAAATGTTTATCTACATAGATTTCATTTTCACATGGAAAGCTTTGAGTTTTCATCCTTTTATCTCAACCACTTTTTTCAGGAGAAATCCACTACCAATGGGTATTTCCATAATGGCAACTTGCTAAGCTTGGTCAGCAACTTGTTTACTGCTGGTGTTGAGACAATTTCCACCACACTAAACTGGGGCTTTCTGCTGATGCTAAAGTACCCTGAAATCCAGAGTAAGTGGTTTAATGATAGATACTGCTGCACTCAGGGCATTAGGGACCAAACAGGAACCTGGAGGATCAACCTATCTGTTAATAGGCCAAGTTACAAGAAGCTGAAGTTTCCAGCCAATTATTGTCTCTGTGCCCTGTGGTTCAGTCCCAGTGAGGGTCACACTGGTCAGCCAACAGCTGAGCACAGAGTTCATACAGGCCAGGCCCTTTGCTTAGGGAAATCTCATTAATTAATAAGAAATGAACTGTCCTGTGTTGGTCAATGGTTTTGTTCCAGGTTTCCCTCAGAAACTGTCAATAAACCAAATGCCTGTGCAGATGTTAAATGAACTGTACTGAGGCTTTAGACACCTGAGAAGATTCATGGAATTGCCCTTTGTCTGACATCTCCATTCCAGCTGATGGTACAGGGTTGTTCAGAGACAAGTGGGGGTTTTGAGACAACCCTTGAGCAGAACATGGATCTTTAAACAGAAGAGATGGCAGAAAAAAGTCTTTAGGTTTCTTATTGGTAAAGAATCAATCAAACACTGTAGTCCCACTCACCTCCCATTATTTCTGAAAGGAAAAATAGATATTTTTTTTGAGAACTTCTGGTTTTTACTCTAGATGTATTATACTTTATATTAGTAAAGCACACTGTTTCTCAGGGGTGAATGAGTTCTTATATCTTAGAGTTGATTCTTTCTTCAGAAAAGGTCCAACAAGAGATAGAACAAGTGATAGGGTCCAACCCGCCACGGATCGAGCACCGAGCTCAGATGCCATACACAGATGCTGTCATCCATGAAATTCAGAGGTTTGCCAATATCCTGCCACTGGATTTGCCCCATGAGACTGCTGCAGATGTCACCCTCAAAGGCTATTTCATTCCCAAGGTGAGATGCCTACAGGATTGCCTCTTTTAGCATTTCTTCTTTCTGAATTGGTTCAAGAATTCATTCCTCTGTCTTATTTTGCAGGGAACCTACATCATCCCTTTACTGACCTCAGTCCTGAAAGACCAGTCACAGTGGGAGAAACCAGACATGTTCTACCCTGAGCACTTCCTTGACGCCAATGGGAAATTTGTGAAGAAAGATGCTTTCATGCCTTTTTCAGCAGGTGCTTTCTCTTTTTCATTTACACAGAACACACAGCAAAGATGTTTCTGTGCATTTCCTGCTTCATTTTTCCACATCCCTTTTAAAAAGGCACAAAAAATGTTGCCTGAGTCAAGATTTCATCTAGCGTGACAACGAGGAGTTGCCATAGAAACCCCCACATTCCATGTAAAAGCAAAGAACTGAAGGGGCTTGCCTTTTGAGGCTTCCCCAGAGTGTGATATTCACCTGAATTTACACATCTGCACCATTTGCCAGATTCATGGGAGATTCCAACTCTGCTCCTTCTCTGGCATTTCTCCTGCTTTGCGGGCTCTGTAATTGCCCTTTATGTTTTCATACACCAGTCTCTAATTTATCTATCATAACCACAACACTCTCCAGTTTTTAATCAACTTTATTTGTATATTTTCAACTCTGTATGATATTTGAATAAGATTTTTTTCTTGTCATACTCACCAGTACATACATACATAATCACATGCAGTACACCTTTTTGGTTTTGGGGTTTTTTTTGAGAATTTATGGTACTTCTATAGTCGAGGTTTTTATTAGTTCTGGCCTTAAGTCATCATGCTATGAAGAAACCAGTTTACTAGCTACTGGATTTGATAGAACTTATATTTTCAGCAGTTTTGAATATCCATAGAATATCTCCTCCACCTTGCTTCTCAGTTCCACTCTGGCCAGTATCAAGGAATTTGCTGACAAATGTTAGTATAAAAAATTGCCTATGAATTAACTAATAGACCTAAAGTGTAGACTAAACCAGTTGGTTTGGTAGCCGAAAATTGAGCCAAGTAGAGGAAAAATGTGAAAATGGAGTAAAAATTCAGATTTTATTGAACACTGGAGTTAAGGAATTCAGACTACATTTCCATACATTTCTCTCCAAATGTGAGCATTTAGGTAAAGGAAAATAAAAGCCATCACCAGCTGGCTTTAGAATGATACCTCTCAAGATCAGAATTCCTCTCTCTCTGATAACTTGTACCAAACAGACTTAAAATCTATTGTGTTCTTTATTCATACCTAGGATATAACATTCAAAGGTTCTGGATTCCCACTGAACTTTTTCAGAGCAAGAGCTGATAAAATGAGCTTTTTTTCCTTCCAGTACTGAAGCAGCCCTCACTGATTTTCTTGTGGCCCTTTTCCATTTTGTTCCAGGGCGGAGGATCTGTGCTGGGGAGACTCTTGCCAAAATGGAGCTCTTCCTCTTCTTCACCAGTCTCCTGCAGAGGTTCAACTTCCACCCTCCACCTGGAGTTTCCAACTCAGACCTGGACCTCAGCCCTGCCATTTCATTTAATGTCATCCCCAAACCCTACAAAATGTGTGCTGTACCACGTTCCTAGAGCTCTTAAGCCGTTGTGTTTCTAAAATGTTTAAATCATTTTTCCATGACATCTGTCTTAATTCTTTGACCAAAACAATCCATATTTCAATTAAGGTTTCTAGTACTTCTAAACCAAAGTGGTTGAGAGAGGGCAGAAATGGACCAGAAGTGTGAAGTAATTGACAGCTCATGGATTAATCTCTTAGATCATCTAATCTTGACTAAATAATACAGACCTTCAGCTTTTTTATTCTTGCTGCCATTTTCATGGAGTGTTTGTTGAATACATATCCCAAAAAATGCTTCCAAGTCCAGGTTTCTCCCAAAAGACACAAGGACCACGAAGCTGTGCTTAGGATGTACACAGAGATAAATGTGGGATGTTCAGAGTTTCAGGCTGTCAGAACAGAAGGGCTGTTTGACCTTGGCAGTCAGCTGGGCTGGATACCCTGATGGTCCCAGTGCCTCAGTGCAGCTTCTTCACTTGGCTCTTCTCCCTTCTCCTTTCATTTCCATATGCAAAGAAATCACAGTTTGTATTTAGTGGAAAAACCTTAAGCCGAGTTGACCTGAATTCAGAGTTCATTGCGATTTTCCCCAAGTATTCATTAAATGGATAACCTCAGTAAATAAAAGCATACACACATGGGAAAATGTCTTACCTACTTAAAGCCAAGGTTTGTGATATTGAAGTTTCAGGTGCTCCCAGGTCAAATCACACAGCTTGGTCACAGTTCCACACACACAGATTGAGTGAACCTTCTGGAAGAGGCCTCAAGTCTTATCAAAACCAACAAACGGATCATTCTGCAAATTTGACCAAGAGTGTCCACCATCAAGTCGAGCAAAGACAACCTCCTAAATGTTTGGATTCATGTTCCCTGGTTCACATTGCCCTGTTTATATGTGCATGAAAACCCCAAAGTAACAACATCCACAGCCAGCCTATTATAAATCACCCAGTGGTGGTCAGGGAAAAAAAATTAAAGCAATTATGGCTTACCTCTGCAACTACCCAGAGCTGTAATGCAGAAGCTCATTCAGTTACTGTTTCAACTTCCTTGTGTGGAAGCTGAATCTGACTCCTACTCATTGCCTTTCTCCACACTTTCTTTCCATAATAAAAAATAATTAAAAAGGAAAAGGTATCTATGTGGTTCAGAAAGTTCAAAACCCACACAGTAAATCACCCTTAATGAAAGCAAAGGATTGTACCTTCACTTAACCTTTTCCTGGCATGTAGGAAAACCTTTAACCCATACTCTGGATTAAATGATTTGGGGGAAATGGTTATATCAGTAAATGCTCCCCTTGCCAAGTAATCATAAATATGAGAAGTATTTCTAAATAACTATATTCCTTTTCCTGTGATTCAGTATAAAGCAAGTACTTAGTCTGGTTTTCCTGATCCTACATGGTTTAGGTAATCCTGTGAGGAGTAGAGAGCTGGACTCCGAGATCCTTACAGGTTTGTTCCAACTCAAGATATTCCATGATTCTAACTCCAGAGAAGCTTTCAAGCCCTCACAGAAGATAATTAGCTTTTGTCTCATAAAGAATAGCAGCAGCTTGTAAACAAGAAAAACAAGAGTTTATGAAGATAGTCAGTGTAAACAGCACTGCTATCTTCCAGCAGGTAATTTAACCTGAGAAAGTACTTTATGTTGTTTGATGTTGGTTTTTGTATTAAGTAATGAAAATGTTGGTATTTTGTATTAAGTAATGAAAATTACTTCTTCAACTGAGAGTTTATTTTGAAAATAGTAAGTTGAACAGGGGGTTTACAACTGAGTATTAGACAAGCTTATTTTTACCTGTTTTGGGTTTAAACTACCAGATAAAAACTACTTTGGTTAAAGACACTGCCTTCAGTGATTTACAGATATAGAAGTGCAAATACAATGGAATAGCTCCCTTATTCTGTAAAAAAAACCCAAATAACCCAGGATCCATTTGTTTCCCTTGCCCTAAGACAGGATAGACACGTCACCATTAGAAATCAGCACAGGTCAAAAAAAACCCCAATAAAATCTTGACAGATGACTGAAATCACTTGAGTCCCAAAATGTGTCCACAGATTTATAAACCAATGTTAACAGAAAATGTTTTAACAGAAATTCAGCAGTCACAACAGGAAGGCCATTAGGAAGAAAGCAGATTCTCAGAAACTCAGCATGGACACTCCACACATTTGGCTTCTCAAAGCAAATCCACCTTCTCATAGGTCTTCTCAATGAGGGTTAACAAGTTCTTCAAGTCAGCTGACTGCTGAATAGCATTCATATCATTTAAAAGGCCCTTCTGGTTCTTTACCTTCAAAATTTCCTCCTGAAGAATGACAGAATGATAGACAACAAATAAAAACCAGCTTTCATTGAGTGCAACAGGAATTTCACTTTAATGCAGCCCAGCTACAGCTAAAACAAAAGAGATTCAACGTCACAGAATGAGTCCCTCCTCCAGCAATTACAGATATATTTCAGAAATTACAAGTTCCCTAGGGCCATAGGGCTTCTAGGAAAAGACATGTGATGTTTTAAATAAGATCACAGAATGGTTTGGGTTGGAAGAGACTTTAAAGACCAGCTTGTTACAACCCTCTATGGGCAGTGACACCTCCCACAAGGTTACACTATCCCAAGTTGCTCAGAGCCCCATCCAACCTGGCCTTGAACACCTCCAGGGATGAGAAGTTTTTTAGGATTTTGTCCTGGTTTTAAAACATAAGCATATAGTTCTCAATGAAAAGAAAAAAAACATTAAAAAAGGAAAATGAAAACCTATTCAAATGTTCTGAATTTTCAGAATTGCTCCCTCTGGCAGAGGTTAAGGGATAAAAGCAATATCTTCTGCCTTCCTCCTCATAACCAAAATGTCTCTGAAAAGACAAATATATATTCCACATTCACCTGCAAAATGGGTGCCTGCAAACTGTGCTTAGGGAGTTCTGGGAGGTGGAGTGCTCCACTGTCATTTTCCTGGAATATCTAGAAAAAGAAGAAGAGAATGAAAAAACAATCCAAACCCCCAAATATCAGGCACACAAGTAGGAAAATAACCTGTCATTATCCAACTTCTGAAACCAAACTTCTTAATTCTGCAGCTGAAGTTGGAAAGATTAAGAAGATCCATTTCCAAAGGCAAATGAGGCCTTCCTTAAGCAACACTGCCTGAGAAACAGTTTGTTTGAGAAAGCTCTGGAAGTCTAGGTTATAGGAGTACACAAGTATTTATGAGAAATACCTTCCTGGCATCTTTTTCATCTTCCTTCAGCTGGTTCTTGAGCACCTGGATTTTGTACTTCAGCTGCTGTATATTTTCCTTAGTGCGCTCTGCTGATCGTTCTGCTTCAGTTATTTCTTCCTAAAACGAAACAGAAACAAAACCAGAAGAAAATTTACTTTAGAGATGGTGAGTCTTTCCCACAGACCACACTGAATCACTGAAAAAACATCCAAGAAGAGACAGAGCTTTGTAGCAAAGGTGGGTGGCAATGATGAACACTGGACATTCCTCCATAACAGCACAGGAACGGCCAGCAGTGTGGTAAAAGTAATTCCCACCCTTCCCTGCTTTTCATACCTGCAGTTGTACCAGAGACTCCTCATTTGTCTCAAGCATTTGCTTCTCTGCCATTTGAAGGCTCAGGATACTCTTCAGGTTGCCCAGCTCCCCTGGAGGCACCTTTAAAGACTTGAAACTTCTCAGTACCCTTTAATTACAGAAAATGGAAAGCAAGGTTTGTTTGGAGTTCTTTGCAAAGCAAAAAGAAAATTCTGGGGAAAACCTAATCTCACTTTAGTTTTAAATTTAATTGCTGCCAGTGAAGTAAAAGGTTGCAGAGAGAAAGAAAAACTGCCTTGAATTGTTTTCCAAAATCATGTGGAGTAGGAAGGAACCAGAAACAAGAAATCCCAATTTCTCATGTTTTCTATTGCACTGACCTCCTCTGGTTTATATTCCATTGGCTTCTACATTCCCTGACTCTAAACTGACATTAATTAATATTTTCCCAGTTCTGACCCTTCTGCTTTTCAAATTAAGTTCCAAGAGGAGAATTTTTAACTGCTTCCAAATGATGATCATTTTAGTAGAACCTGCCTTCATGAAACATAATACATAGCTTTAAGTCAGAAAGAGAAAGTTTTAGCTCACCCTCAAGTGTGTACAAAACAACTGGGTAGAAGAATTCTCTTCTCTCCCTCATTTTTTTTAAATTTATAATTTCATACCTTTTTTTCAGTACATTGAGGTGCTTCTGAACATCATCTTTTTTCTTCCTCTGCTGGGACAAAACAGATCTGGAAAGAAAATAAAGGCAGAATTTCCATCACAAAGTCTGCAAGCACAGAGAACACATCAAAAAACACACTGACTTGCAGTTCAAGTAATACTATGATTTTTACTTTATTCTTTGTGAAAACAAAGAAGAACCACTAGAATATTTGGCACTTACAGTACTACTGAATCCACTATATTTTCCAGGAACAGCCTACTGTTCTCTGAGAGAGGCCGCCAAGATCCTACTGTAGCACTGGACAGCTTCACCTTTTTTGAAGAACCATTTTCTCCTGTTATCACAAAGGAAAAAAGGGAAATGTATGACTTGTCAAATCCAGACAGACAGCTTTGTGACTCAATTCAGTCAGACTGGAGTCAAAGGTGTAAAACAGCTCAGATTTAACAGCAAAGAATAGGACCCTACCTGCAGGGGAATAGTCCTTGAATTCCTTAACTTCCCTTTTGACTTTCTGAGGGACCTGCTGAAGGGAAAAATTTACAGCATATGTGGCAATTTTGAGACATCCTCTGCACTGCAATCATTCATCTGCTCCCATGAACTCACTATGCCAGTGTCTGACAAAAGTCTTTGACATGACCACAAAAAAAAGCATCTTTATTGAAGACTTCTCAAAAGAGCTCCTCACACTGGGCATTTCCTCAAGAGGACTGTTCTTAATTAATGAATTATTCTCTATAAACTGCAATTCAAGAAAGTGGGAAAAAATACCTCTTTCCCCTCCCCCCCCACCCAGTTACTTTTCTACTTTGTTTGATCCAAAAAAACGAATACCTGTCTTTTTTGACCTTGTTTTCTTCCTTGTTCATCTGCTCCCTTTTTTTTGCTGGAAGGCCCTTGCTGATTTTGCGATTTAAAAGGATTTTTTGCTGATCTCCCACTAGTTGGTTTCCCCATTTTATTGGAAGATGTGTGGCGTGGTTTCATTATCTGTAAGCCAATGGGAACAGGAGGAAAAAAAAAGACAAAATTAAAATCCAGAAATTATAACCCATACAGTGCAAACCATACTTTAAAAAACAAAATTATAGAAATTGGGCTCAACCCAATAAGCCCCAAATGAGGCTAAAGGAGATGAAATGTCTGAATATTTGCTAACCTAGAACCCAAAGCCTGTAAATTTACCTAAATTTAGGACCACTAAAACAGCATCCCCACTTGGAAGATGTCTCTGCCCATGGCAGGGGGCTTGAAATAGAGATCCTTAAGGTCTCTTCCAACCCAAACCACTCTGTGATTCTATGATTTATCTTTTTAATTTTCAGTGCAGTCATCCAATTACCGGAATATTTGACCTTAGCATCTACGCATGGTAACCCTGATCCAGTTTAAACTTACAGTTTCTGTCCTTAATTACTAGAGACAGAGGGAAAAGTGGTCACACAGAAGGGAGTAACCACAAACCCCACCACCCTTCTCAAAAGCACCACGACCCAGATTTATTCAGCTTTTCCCTCACTCCCTCAGGCCACATTTTCCCTCACCCAGGTCCTGTCACTTTTCACCAGGCAACCGTCGAAATTGACACCAAATAAACCCCGGCCGGGTTAGTGAGGCCTAAAACAGGTAAATAAACCATATACCAGGCAAATAAGCTCCACACCAGATAAATAAGCCCTGAACCAAGTAAATAAGCCCTGCCAATCCCGTCCCCATAACTACCGATGTTGCGGGACAGCTTTCAGAGCGAACCGCAAAAACGGCATGGACTACAACACTACAACTCCCGGCATGCATCGCTCCCCCCGACGCCTAGGAACAGCACCCAGTCGCAGCGCATGCTGGGAGTTGTAGTCCTTCCCACCCAGACTCCCTCACAACCCCAAATGCCTACTCCCCCGGTGCTGCCGGATAGCATCGCGGATAACATCTCCACAAAACCCTTCCTCTCCTCCCGGTTCATCTCGCCTCAAGCCTCACCTTCCCAGCGCTGTCTCCACCTCCTCAGCGCTGCCGCCGGTCCCGCCTCAGCCCGCCGGGACGTTACTGAATAAACCCGCGCTCCCCGCAGCGCACGCGCAGCGCCTCTCCCGCCCACCGCGCGTGCGCATGGGCCGCGCGCTGACGGAGGGGCCGGTGGCAGGTAATGGGGGGTGATCCCATCTCTGTCCTGATCCCGATTCCTTTCCATGTCCCTGTCCATGTTCGGGGCCCCGAACCCTGCCCCTGTCCATGTCCTTATCCCCTATTCCAGCTCCTGGCCCGGACCCGCTTCCCCATTGGCCGCCCGAGGGGCGTGTTGGGGGCGGGCTGTGGCGGCGGGCGCTGTCCCGGGACGGAGAGCGGAGCGTTCGTGTCAGGTGTGGGTGCTGAGGAGGGAGAGGTGCGGAGAGGGGCTGGCAGGGCATCTCTGGGCTTCCCTCGGGGTGTGCTGGGAGATGGGCAGAGAAGAATTGTCTGGAACTGAACAAGGGTAAATGCAGCGTTCAGCACCGGGGCAGGAATAATCCTGGCGAGTTAGGAAGAGCAGTGCCAGCAGGAAGGGGATCCTGCCCCTCTGCTCAGCCCTGGGAGGCACATCTGGAGTGCTGTGTCCAGTTCTGGGCTCCTCAGGACCAGAGAGACCTGGAGCTCCTGGAATGGGTCCAGTGCCCAGTGACAAAGATGATGGAGGGACTGGAGCATCTCCCTGCCCAGGAAAGGCTGAGGGGGCTGGGGCTGTTCAGCCTCGAGGGGAGCCCCAGCTGAGAGGGGCCCTCATCCCTGGCTGTCCCTGTGAGCAGGGAGGGCTCAGAGCAGGGCCCAGGCTCTGCTCCATGGGGATCCAGCAGTGGCACCAGAGGAATGGGCAGGGATTGATCCCAGCAAGTTCCACCTGAACAGGAGGCAGAACTTCTTCCCTGTGCAGTGACCGAGCACTGAACAGAGACCAGAGAGGGTATGGAGTCTCCTCACTGGAGATATTCCAGAACTGCCTGGACACTTGCCCATGCCCTGTGCTCTGGGATTGCCCTGCTTGAGCAGGGAGGTTGGATCACATGAGCCACTGTGGTCCCTTCCAGTCTGACCTGTCCTGTAACCCATACAGGTGTGTGGGCACAGGTTGCCTTCAATCCTGGTTGCAGCATCACATCCCCACAGGGCATGAGTTCTCCTCAGGAGCTCCTCTGTGCTCCTCAGGCTATAGGCATACCACATTACCATATATAGTATTAAAGCACATAGGTGTTGCTGCAAGTGATACAGGTGCTTTTCAGTTCTATGCAGAATTTCTTATAAAGGTGTCAGGAAAGTGTGTATTTCTGGGGAATTGTGAAAGAGATGAGGCAGTGAGGAGGTGACTGAACCTTGGAGCCAAGCTGTAAAAGTTTTGTTTTTGTAAAGAAGTGCAAGGATAGGGTGTGGAGAGCAGAAGCAAAGGAGCTTACAGCTTTTAGGAGTTACTGAACTCACAGACTGGTTTGTGTTGGAAAGGACCTGGAAGATCATCTCATTCCAACCCCTGCCATGGACAGGGATATTTTCCACTATCCCAGGTTGCTCCAAGCTTGATCCAACCTGGCCTTGGCCTTCCAGGGATTTGGCAGCCACAGCTTCTCTGGGCAACCTGTGCCAGGGCCTCACCACCTTCAAAGGGAATTATTCACATTCTTGCCCCTAGCAGTCTCATGCATGGTGAGACAAGCTTGTATTGCAGCTTTGTATTGTCCCTGTGTTCTCACATACCATATTTTTTCTTCTCCTTTCTTTTTCAGCCTATCTCTAGTTTCCATCCAGCCCAAGCCATCTTTTCCAAAGTGTAAGGTTATATCAGCAATTTTCTGACAGCTCACTTCCTGCAGAGCACCTCCTTGATGTTGGATATTGGGAAGAAATTCTTCCCTGTGAGGGTGATGAGGCCCTGGTACAGGTTGCCCACAGAAGCTGTAGCTGCCCCATCCCTGGAAAAGCATCGCTGTTTGACATTAAGGAATTCCTAGATGAGAGAGATGTGAAGGTGAGAGGGTAGCTGGCCATGCCATCTTCATGCCTCATAGTGGCTTTTCTGTGATTAATGACGGTGATGCTGACGGACTGAAATAATTTACACATCTCAGATGTGGATGTAGAGAAGTTGAGGGAACTTTTTCTTTGGTTAGAGGAAGATGTAGGATTTTTCCTGAACTCTCTTCCTGGTTGAAAGGCAAGAGGAAGGGCTGTCTGTCAAATCAGTGTGTGATTAAGATGTTTCATTTTTCTTCTGAGGGATTGTTTTGGCTTTAGCAAACTGCTTTACCTCTACATCTTCACATCTCCTATGCTAGGTGCATATGATAATGCAAAATATGTGTTTTTATTTTGTCCAGCTTGCCCCACACTGTGAGGAGAGCCATGCTGAGGGCCGGGGATGCCGTCCTGCGGCTGCAGCCGCGCTGCTGCGCACTCCTGGCCTGGCGCTCCCTGCACAGGCAGCCGCTGCACCCCGAGTGGGCTGCCCTGGCTCAGAAGCAGCTGAAAGGCAAGAACCCAAAGGATTTAATTTGGCACACCCCAGAGGGGATCGACATCAAGCCTTTATACTCCAAAAGGGACACAGAGGACTTCCCTGAGGAGCTGCCAGGGGTGAAGCCTTTCACTCGAGGGCCTTACCCCACCATGTACACGTACAGGCCGTGGACCATCCGCCAGTATGCTGGCTTCAGTACAGTGGAGGAGAGCAACAAGTTCTACAAGGACAACATCAAAGGTGGGGCAGCTGGTCTGGGAAACCACACTGCCTTGTGAAGCAAAGGGGGACATGAATTCAGTCAGTTACATGGCAAATGGGATTATTCTACGCTGTGAGTTTGGATTTCTGATAAGGCCTTCCCAGTGTCACTCTTTATTACTGGGAAATTGGAAGTTCATTTCTGGAAGTGCCTTTGTTTCATTTTGCTGTGGAGAATGAATGAGTTAAATACTGCTTTTAGTTGTTGCACCTTTACACATAGACATAATTTGGATCCATCCCAGGATTCAAGCAGCTGAGGTCATGGAGCTGAAGCAGAAGTGGTAACCTGGGTTAGCTGGTAGCACAGCCCAGTCACTGGTCAGAGGAGGGAATGCCTGGGCACAGCAGAGTTTTGGGTTCTGCTTTCAGGTTGCAGCAACAAGAACTGTGGCCATCCTGTTCCCTGCTTCATATGAATAATTTTCTCTCCTTGCAGATTTACAAGTAACAACGTGTGTCAGCAGAGCCAGGGAACAGTGTGTGTTTAGTTTGTGATAAAGAGAAGGTAACATGACAGAGTTTATGACACTTCTGTTCCCAGCTAAGCCAAGCTGAGTTATGTGTATAAGCTCTTACCCTGCCTGTCTAGGCATATTTATAATTTGTGGGTGAGCTGTTATTCAGTAATTTTTAAAGTAAGGACTACCTTTTTGGCTTTTTTTTTTCCCAGTTAAAAACTTTTTCATTTAAAGATTAAGACTACTAGACCTTGGACAGGTTTGGGGAGGGAACAGTGTTTAAATCAAAATTTAGTTTGCCATCCAAACCTGAATCAAGTAAAATAAAGTTAATAAATTTAGATCCCATCCTAATGCAAGTCTGTTCAACACTTCTAACTATCTCTCTTTGGGGTTTTTTTTTTGTTTTTTTTTTTTTTTCCTTTCTTTTTCATGTAGCTGGCCAACAGGGATTATCAGTTGCTTTTGATTTAGCCACTCACCGCGGTTATGATTCAGACAATCCACGAGTTCGAGGAGATGTTGGAATGGCTGGAGTTGCCATCGACACAGTGGAAGACACCAAAATCCTTTTTGATGGAATTCCTTTGGAGAAAATGTCAGTTTCCATGACAATGAACGGGGCAGTCATTCCTGTGCTGGCTACATTCATTGTGACTGGAGAAGAGCAGGGAGTGCCTCAGGCCAAGCTGACAGGGACAATCCAAAATGACATCCTGAAGGAGTTCATGGTCAGAAATACCTACATTTTCCCCCCAGAACCATCCATGCGGATCATTGCTGACATCTTCCAGTACACCTCAAAGGTATTCATTGTTTATAACTTTTATTATTAGGTTAACTGTTTATGAGGCACTTTGGAGAACAAAGAAAAGATGGGAAGACATCATAGAGAAGAGCATTGTGGTTGTGGAAAGGGCCAGTAGGAGAAGTTAAGATCCAATATCATTTATAATATAAATTTGAAGTTTGAGTCAGACCAGATCTGCAAGCACATCTTTGTAGAGATGGGTTGTATTTGCAGTCAACAAGGAATTCAGAGAATGGGCTGGAGCACCTCTGTCCTGGAGACAGGCTGAAAGAGGCTGTGGGTGTTCAGCCTGGAGAAGGCTCCAGGGGAACCTCACTGCAGCCTTTCAATCCCTAAGAGGGGTTTATAAAATAGATTAAGAGCAGTCTTTTACACCAATAGTGACAACTTTTTACACAGATAGTGACAGGACAAGGAGGAACATTTTTAAACTAAAAGCATTTAGGTTGGATATTAGAAGAAATTCTTCCCTGTGCAGGTGTTGAGGCCCTGGCAGAGGTTCCCAGAGAAGCTGTGGTTGCCCCTGGAGCCCTGGAAGTGTCCAAGGCCAGGTTGGATGGGGCTTGGAGCAACCTGAGATAGTGGAAGGTGTCCCTGCCCCTGGCAGAAGTTGTTGAAACTAGATGACCTTTAACTCCCTTTCAACTCAAACCATTCTGTTATTCTGTGTGAATGTTGATAGAAAAAGTATTTGATTCTTCCCTCTGCTGTTATACCCTTTTGTATCTTGTTTTTGGCCTTTTTTTCAGCATATGCCAAAATTTAATTCCATTTCCATCAGTGGGTACCACATGCAAGAGGCAGGAGCTGACACCATCCTGGAATTAGCTTATACCATAGCAGATGGCTTGGAGTACTGCAGAACTGGGCTTAAAGCTGGCCTCACTATTGATGAATTTGCACCTAGGTGAGCTCAAGAAATTTGCAAATATAAAACTCACTTTTGGTAAAACTTCTATAGAGTTTAATACCAAATTCAGTATTTTTACACATACAAGCAAATAGGAACATTCCCATCAAATGTGAAAATATGTTAATCAGAGACATTGCTGTAGGGCCTCTCCATTACTGATCCAGAATTATTAGAATGATTCAATGTTATGTTCTGTTCATGTTTTCCTATTTCAGGCTCTCTTTCTTCTGGGGAATTGGCATGAACTTCTATATGGAAATAGCAAAGCTGAGAGCTGGGAGGAGGCTGTGGGCTCACTTGATTGAGAAAATGTTTAAGCCCAAGGATTCCAAATCTCTTCTGCTGAGAGCTCATTGTCAGACTTCGGGCTGGTCACTCACTGAGCAGGTTAGAAATTGGACTCTCATCAACCTCCTTACTTAAAGGTGCTATCGTGGTACATGTCTTAAAGGGGGCTGCTGGTGTTACTCACAAAGGTGCAGCAGCTGTCCTCTCAGTCTGACAAATGTACACTCTGGCATTGGTTACACCTTTATGTCTGTTCAGGACTCAGAGGATGAAGCTCTCTCTTGGATTTGTCCTGTGAGTTATTCTTCCAAATACAGTGCAGTCAGCAAGTAGTAGAGGCACTGTTTTCTCAGGATCACTGGCTTGAGAATTCATCTGAGCAATCAAGGGAGTCATTCACAGCCCTGATGCTCAGTGATGAAGAGAGAAGTAATGGTTACAGCTCCTTTGAAACTGGGTGCACTCTGCTCTTTCTGCTGATTTACATTACAGCAAGGAGATAAATCATTGGAGTGCATACAGTTTCCCAAGTGAGGTCAGAGCTGGGTTCCAGCTCTGATCCCAAGGCCTGTTGCTCAAAGTCATGCAATGGGAGTTATTTTTAGGTTGTGATTGTAAGCATTGTTGACTTCTCTGCCTTGGTTTTTTTTTTTCTGTTTGTTTTTTGTTTTAATAAATTTAATGTTTACTTACATGACAACAACACAGTCAAACTAAAACAGTGGAATTTTCTGAACAGCGACCTCTGTGGGTCCTCCAACTAAAAAGTATTGTGGGAGTGAAAAACTGTTATTATTACCAAAACTATATTCAATTGTCTTCCAGTGTGCAGTGTAACTATATTTCTGGCTAGATCAAACTCTTTATTTTTTTCTAAACATTGTGGTTTACCTTAATATAGCTTCTCAGCGTGAAGTATTTTCTCCTTTTAAGTTTCAGAAAGCAAACATACTTAAGATGTCTTTTGATAGGTATCTACTCATAAATTATGTTTTACATTCTTACTTATCCAAATCACAGTTTTCTATAATTACCTTATGTGATGTTGTCATTAATGAAAATATTAATTAATGAATATAAATTTATTAATAAATTAATCGTTATTATTTTAATAATTAGTGTATTATTATTTAATCTTAATATAATATATTTTACATTATTAATATTTAATGATTTATTTATTATATACTAATAAACAATAATAATGTAATTAATGAAATATTTATTCCAATATTTGGAACATTTAGTTCCAAAACACATCTTGACTAGTAATTTGTCTGCCACATGTACTGTTCACTGCCCCAAGAATTCTGGATTTGGAGCATGGAAGACATCAGGTCTACTGTTCCATCCTCTATGATTTGGATTCACTAAATTCTTTGAAATACCACCAAATATAAATTAGGCTTTGATTTGTTACTGTGAGCAGTTTACTTGCAGAGTGATCATTTTGGCTTTCTTTATGGATTAATCTCTTTTCATAAGATATCGACAAGTGATAAATCCATTTGATTTAGGTTTCTTTCAGCTTTTTGTTCTGATTACAGTCTTTCAGTGGGGAATGTTGCATGTGTTTCTTTGCAATAATGACTAACCTGCCTCAGCCCCGTGGCAGAACCACTGAGCTTCAGAGCTCCCCTTTTCCTTCCAGGATCCCTTCAACAACGTCATCCGCACCACCATCGAAGCCATGGCTGCGGTGTTTGGAGGGACGCAGTCTTTGCACACCAATTCCTTTGATGAAGCCTTGGGGCTGCCCACAGTGAAGAGTGCTCGCATTGCCCGGAACACACAGATCATAATCCAGGAGGAATCAGGGATTCCCAAAGTGGCAGATCCCTGGGGGGGATCTTACCTCATGGAGTGCCTCACCAATGATGTCTATGAAGCTGCTTTAAAGGTCAATTTTCAAAACCTTCTCTGGGAAAATTTTAGGGATAAGAGTTTTGAAAAATGTCTTCTATGGAGCTGTTGGATAAATTGGTAACTTTTAATCTAGGAATTATTTTACACTTCTGCTTCAGTGATGTCTTTGTAAATAAACTGTACAAAATAGTTTAGAGCACAGAACCGTATAAAAAAGGCTTAATGAAAATTTAAAATGTGGGTGATAGCACAGGTACAAAGCTCAATTTTTAAACCTTGCTACTACTCACTATCTCAAACCTTTTCATTTCTCAGCTTATTGAGGAAATAGAAGAAATGGGTGGAATGGCCAAAGCTGTTGCTGAGGGGATCCCCAAACTTCGTATTGAAGAGTGTGCAGCCCGGAGACAAGCCAGGATTGACTCCGGTAGGAGCAGGGGGATGAAAGAAGAAAAAATTTCCAATAGAATACTTCGGTAGAAAGGTTTTTTACACACATGTTCATTGTGGTTTTTTATTTCTCAGTTTGGGGGTAGCAGATTGTGAGTGATAGGAAAAAATGGTGATGGTTTTATATTAGTGAAAGCTCTGGAAAGAGACAGTGCATACAAAATACAGCACCAGTGTGGAAAGTCTTGCTTGATATGTTCAAGATTAGATTAGACAAAGCAGTAGAAACACCATTTTAAAGGAGTGTTTGGAGCCTTCAGTAGTGAATCGCTTGATTTCTGATAAGAGCTTTAAGCTGTGATTGCTGAGTTTAAAAGCAGAAATGCCACCAGATGGCGATACTCACCATGGCTGGCCAAATTCCTGGGTTTTCTGGAGAACTGCCCTTTTTCCCTGAATGGTCAGATCATAGCAGAGGATGATACAGCTCCTTGTTTGCTATACATATGTATATGTACTCACAGAGTAAATATTTGTGGAGATATTTATACATGAGTGCTTAAAACTCTATTTCACTTTTTGTAATCTGCATTCCAGTAGTAATCTAGGAGCAGAAACTTGGGATAACTCAAACATGAAAGAAGTTATAAGGACTTCTTTGTATGGAGGATAAATTTGAAGCAGGTTTTAATTAAGATCAATAAAAAATAATCAGTAAAGTTCTGTGTTATCTCTCATAAGGTAAATTACTTCATGTTGCTTCAAGGAGCGTATTATTGTTATCAGGAACCGCAAATAAAAATAGCTGATAAGTCCATACTGATTTAAACCTAAAATAAAATTTTACAGCATGAAAAATTAATTTTAATGCACAAAGAGTAGTTTTAGGTAATAACTTCACTTTCTTATTTATCTGTTAAATCAGAAAAGTAAGTGCAGAGCAGGAGACCAGCACTTCCGCTTAGTTCTGTCAGATACACTTATGTAAGCTTAAAAAGAGAAAAACAGCCAATGTATTTTAGAGACTCATTACTAAATCAGTTTGCAAGATAAATATTGTTGTATTTCTTGTCTTTTTTCTGCTGCAGTATTCACTGAGTTGCATGTTCATGCATTTAATCTCTCATCATAAAATCTGGAAAATACTAACTTGAAGCCATTCTATAAGAGCAGATATTACATATTTGAAATGTGTATGGTTATATAAATAAGGAAATGCATAATAATGCTGAAAATCTTCTTATCCTGTTAACATTGTGTCTTTTCAGAGTAGTTTGCAAATGTGTTTTGAGTTTCTGGTATTTCCACTAAAAATAGGGTCTGAAGTAATTGTTGGAGTGAACAAGCACCAGCTAGAGAAAGAGGAGACCGTGGAAGTTCTGGCCATTGATAACTCTGTAGTCCGTGCCAAGCAGATTGAGAAAATCAACAAGGTGGGAACATCCTTCTTAAAAATGAATCTTATTGTAATTGCGGACACAGATTGAGTAAAGGCAGCTTGCCAGAAGTTTGACTTTCCCATTTGTGAGAGTCCACTCTGATCATTAGTGGATAAACAGGAATATAAAAACTTTAAAAACTGAGAGCTTTACATGTTCTGAAACTAAGATAGAAACCATCTATGCAATGTTTTGCTCAAAAAGCCTGTAATATTGCTTAATCACTCACTGTTGAGTGCTTTTTGTCAGGTGCTTGCTACTGAGGGTTACAGAACCAGAAGTCAACTTCCACTTTCATAATTAATGAAAATGTAGATAAAATTGGTTTAGGGTTATGTTATGGACTTGTACACATTTTAAGGTCTGAGATGCCTTTTGACTTCCAATCTCATTGAAATAGGAAGTGGATATTTACAGTTCCATATCCAGAATTAATATTTGAAATTAGACAGTCTTCCACACACGACTTCACGTTTCACTTTGTGGTTTCTTTGAACTGAATGTCTCTCTCCTGCACTTTAGGTGAAGGCCAGCAGAGACCAAGCAGCAGCCCAGCAGTCCCTGGCTGCTCTCACACAATGTGCTGCCACTGGGGAAGGCAACTTACTTGCTCTGGCAGTGGAAGCAGCACGTGCCAGGTACCAGGGGTCGAGTTGAACAGACTATTCTTGTTTAAAAATTGATGGTTCATTTTCACCCTTTAACTTTTCTTGGGTGTGATGTCAGCAAGATTGGAGTTTTGGGGCTTCTCTTTAGAGGTGGGAATAAATAATGGCTGCAGTTTCACATTGTAGGATACACTCTTATTACATTTTACAGCTTCTTAAGGCAATGCTTTGATTTCTCACATGGAACACTGCAGATATAAAGAGTCTGATATGATATGAGGCTGCTCATACACATTCTGCTGTTTACAACTCATATTCTTACCAGTTCTAGGACATAACTGGGTTTCTTTGTCACTCAGTTGTTTCATGGGTGAAGGAGTTTAAGAAGTGTCTGAGATGTGAAAATGGATATTCACAGTTTCATCATGCTCTGTTGCTTCATCTTTCTTTGCACCACAAATTGGCGTGAAAACATTTTTTGGCTGAAGGAGAAATCTTTTTGCTTAGTCAGGCAAAGTTGTAAGAAATGTTACTAAGCAGTGTGAGGAATCCTTAGAGTCCAGTGGAACAGCTTCTTTTTTCACCCAAGGTACTTTTGAGGCTATTTTCTTTCCTGTTTCAAGGTCAGCATCAGTCTCTAGGATAGATCCTGTCTGTCGGTTTCTTAATTAACTAAATGGCCCAAATATGAGCAAATTCACTCCTTATTGGGTTGCTGCCCTGTTTTAACTGTCATGTCTCAGATTCCTTCATTCCCCCTCCTAGAATACTTAATAACTGTATTTTAAATACATTGAACCACAGCCTGTCAGGAATCTCCAGTAGTATGTCTACATTTGTATTTGAACTGGGAAGGTCACAGGAGGGCAGTGATGGATTTACAAGGGATTCATATCTTCTGTACCAAAATTGACTAGTTAAGTCCTAGTTTCTCTCTTTGGTGACCTCATTTTTGTTAACTGTAAAAGCATTAGTAGATAGACTGAAGATGCACTTTTGTAAGTTCCAAGCACAAGACTTAATTCTGCTCCAAAACTGTATATGGGATGTGAGCACAGAAAGAAGCTGTCGTGGCATCTGGTACTGAGTGTTTGAAGGAGGACTGTGAGCTCTGGGAGCACATACAGAGAGCCTTCCTTTTGGGGGTAAGATGGGAAAAGGTTTCCAAATTAACACATTCACCCTTCACAGGCAGTAAACAAGTGGGCCAGTTTCACCAGCTTGAGAGGGACAGATGCCTCTTTCCTGCTAAATGGAAAATGATGGAGCATGATGTAATTTAAGTCACTTGGAATAAAATGAATAGTGCAGAATTGTTAGTGCTGAACTGTGGAAGAGATTTTGTGGACTAGTACAGAGATTTCAGTGCTGACAAACACGAGTAGAAAAGTAAATGTTGTTATTCTAGCCCAAGAAATAAGGCAGATGTGAAGTTACAGGGAATGAGAGTGGTACCTCCCTTCTGTGCCTCGTGTCTCCTGAGAAACCCCCTTACAGGAAAGTAGGATGGGTTATGCCAAATTCTTTCTCTCCTCCCTCACCTGCTGTGCTCTTTTTGTGTCCCTCTCTAGACTTGCAGTTCAGTGGTGGAAAGGGTAGGCAGAAATGCAGTGTAGCTGCTTGTGCTGCTTCTTTTTCTGCCCAGTCTGTGTCCTTGTGGTACTTCCTCTGCTGATTTTACACTGCTGCCTCTGCTTACTGGGGAAATGCAGAGAGGAGCAGCAGCAGCTCAGGCTCAGCTGACACAGGGTCCCAGCACTAACAGGCACATTATGGTCATTGACTTTCTCTAAATTGGTATTTAGGCTCTGTGGCTGGCTGTGAGCCACTGGGAGAGAGTCACACACAAATACAGACTGACAAAAAATGACTCTGTTAAGAAAAGAGGCTGTATTCCTGGCTCCAGATACAGCTATTCCATTGTGGATGCATATGTGGCAGAAATTAAAAAAAAAAAAAAATTTCTTGGTAAACAGCAAGAAAGTATTTATGAGTAGTTTAAAAGCAAAACTCCTGGTTTTACTTAAATTTGGATTTGAAGGGTTGGAGAGATTTAGGATACAATTTTCAAAACACAGGGATTTCAGAAGCAGTGTCTATAGAAGAATGAAGTGTGTTTCATTTTTGTACAGTACGCAGAAACAACTTTATCCCACCCACCAGCTTATACCTCATTTATTTTTCATTTGTAACATGAAAATTTCGTTCACACTTCTACACAATAAGAGCAGAAAAGCACACCACAGCCATGGTAGGCTTTATTTAATACTGAAGTATACTCAGATACTACTGCTGCAAAAGAGGAGGAGAAAGATTTGTCTAAGTTTAGTTTTCTCTAGGAGAAAAGATGTGTTTTTTGCCACACCACACTGCCAGGAGTAAACACTCAGTGTTTGTGCATGGGGTATATTTATTTTGGGCTGCAATCTGTGATGTCTGGCACTCTGAAAAGCAGTCAGTATTTATAGACAGTGTTTTCAAGTCTGCTGCAAATTTGCTTTTTAAACTTGGGGAAGTGACCATTCCTAATATACTTTTGCAGTTTACTTTTCATTCTTTGTTAGTAATTACAGAAAGCAATAATATTAATAAGATTATTTTGATGTCCTGAAATCAAAACCTGATGACACAAGTGATTAACAGTGAGTCAAACAGAATTCCAGAAATCCAGGGAAAGGGAAATGACAAAAATTGCCCAAACAGCATCAATAACACAAGTTAAAAATGTGTGTTCTAGAGTGATGCTGTCTTTAGCCAAAGCTGGCCAAGTGTAAAAGGTGATAGCAGAAGTAAGAGGTCATTTCAGACATCTGAGCTGTACAGATCTTGCCTGTGTGATCATGAATGGATTTCTGCCATTTTACCTTTGCATAGTTTATGTTTACAGCTACATTTGCTGAGTTTGAGCCAGCGAAAGAGCAAATTAATTGAGGGGTCACAGGAAGTAAAACTTCTCTCTGAAATTTACTAAATGATTCAGCAAAGGCAGCAGAAATCCATGTCTTGTTACTTTGGGGGCATGTGTGGCAGATTGCACATGGTAGGAATCAGTAGCTGCTGAAACTGCAAACAGTGGAAGGAAAAGTGAGTACAGCTCATTTGGCCATCTCCTTGTAGAGGTGTGTGGACAGCAAGGTGCATCTTATCCAGTCTTTCCTGAGCATTTTATATAAAAGCTGTAGAGAATGTTTAAGTTAATTTTGCCTCAGAGTAGCTTGTAGTTAAATCATAGAATCATTTAGGTTAGAAAATTCTTTTAAGATCATTAAGTCCAGCCATTCCCCCAGCACTGTTAATCTACTGCTAACCCAGGTCCTCAAGTGCCACATCTACATAGCTTTTAAATCCCTCCAGGGATGGGAGCTCCATCACTGCCCTGGGCAGCCTGTTCTAATGCCTGACACCTGTTTCAGTGAAGAAATTTATCCAAATATCCAAGCTAAACCTCCCCTGGTGCAACCTAAGGCCATTTCCTTTTGTCCTGTCCTTGTTACCTGAGGGAAGAGACTGATCCCCATCTGGCTCCACCCTCCTTTCAGGGAGCTGTAGACAATAAATGGCAGTAATATGAAATATGAAAATATGAATCCCAGAGGTTTGAAATGTGCTAGCTTAATTAGTTATATACTTAATACTACTTTGGTGTCTGTATTTGTAAGCAGACTTTTAAAGTGGTTTAGAAGAGTAGTATTTTTTTTTTCATTCCTAATGTTGGAGTCTGGGATACAGAGTGGGTGCCCTTGTTTCTGATACGTTGTTCTAAGATCCAGAAAAACACTGAATTTCATATAATACGAAATTCATGAGCATGTTTTCATGGTGATACATGAGAACAAATGTTGAAGTTAGATGGAAAAAGTGTAAGAGTGTAGATTAGAAAGTTTCTTAAGTCACTGGGTGAAAAAGTTAGTTTAGAGAACAGGAGACAAGATGGAGGATTTAGGGTGTTGTCTCTTGTCCTTTCTTCTTCATGTTCTTCTTCTAGAGGTTTTTGGGTAATAGTAGGTGATTGGTTAGAAAATTCTGCAGTGTGGCACACAGGTGAAGGGTCATTGGGTCATTAAGAAAAATAATATACGTGTCTATTGTTAATTGGGTAAAAATAAGTATAAGGATAAAAGCACTGCATAATTCAGGGCCATTTTGTATGTCAGACACAAAGTAAGCCACAAGGCCTTGTTGTACCATCAGAAGAAAGAAATGTACTAGATTGCAAAGATTTAAGTTTGTGCAGTTAGTCTGGAGAGACCTGCCGAGTTTTGTGATGACCTTCCAATAAACACGAGAAACAAGATTCTAACGAGCTCGGCAGTTTTCTTCAGACCTAAAGAACTGAGATAAGCAGGGCTCCCCAAGAGGGAGGATCCCAAAAGAATTCAGTCCAAAGAAGACTGAGAAAGCCAGGAAGAGAAAGAAAAATATAGAAGAAATGCAGCAGAATCAGAGAAAGAGAAAAAGGATTTTTTTAGGGAAAAGTTACACCTTTGACAAAGTTCGCAGCAAGCTGTATTCAGCACCAACTTTTTTATTGCTTTGGAACAGAGATGTTTGTACAGGAATACAGCACAGCCTAGTTTGCTTCTCTAACTTGTAATACAGCAGAAGTATTTTTTCAAACATGTACAGTGTGTCCAGTAGCAAACAAAACTTGTAACTTGCATGTAAATAAATTTCCCAGATCCTTCTGCATCTCAGTGGGTAAAGGAGCTGTGTCAGGAGTAGAGGAGAAGATTAAACACTAAAATAAAGGCATCAAGGGAAAGGCTAATAAATTCCTGTTAAAATGTTATGTTTCAGTCTCTTCTGTGTGTGTTCTTCCTTTTTTTGTCCCCTCTTGATTTATATTTTATATTTTAGCATGAATCCAAATGCAGGATCTTTCAGTCTGAGCCCCCTCCAAAAAAAATCCCCATTGAGAAAATCAGATTTAATTTTCTGAATCATTTTGCCATTCCCCATTGCCTTGCCAGTTGTAAATCCATTCTCAAATGAGCAATAAAGTATTTTCTTAAAAATGCCTTTACATGTTCCATCTGTGGGTGGCAGTGGGGTGAGTCAGACGTTCAGAGTTGCAGCACTGAAAGGGAAATCAGTGTAAGTAAATTTGTCCAGCAGCAAGGCAAGTGGTTGGGCCAGTGCCAGTTATTCTGTGTTCTGTTTTCATTTCAGCCTGCTGATAATGCAAATGTTTTCTGCCTGTGCCTCAGGTGCACCGTGGGGGAGATAACAGATGCCATGAAGAAGGTGTTTGGGGAGCACAAAGCCAGCGACCGCATGGTGAGCGGGGCCTATCGCCAGGAGTTTGGGGAGAGTGATGAAATCCTTCATGCCATCAAGAGGTGAGAACTCTTTCCAGGTAGCCAGATGTGTAATAGCCTCACATTTAATCCAGGATGTGCCCTAAAAAACCATTTCCCAAGCCTGAGTGACATCCCTGGGGAAAACAACGACCTGCAAAAGCACTCTCGTAAGCAGGGAAGTAGAATGGTAAGCATTAAGTACAATAAGACAAAGTCAAAACTTAATTGAAGTTGTATTTGCTTGCAAACAAAACTAACTAAGTTGAAGTTATGATTTGAAGGTTTTGTTCAAATAGCCTATGTAGCCACAAGATTAAGAAGCTGAGAAACATTGCCTGAAATCCTTGTACATTGGGTTGCTTTTTTTAAAGGCTATGTAATAGTCATCTCTAAAACATTTCCAGCCGTTCATGCTACAAAACCTCATCTTGATCTGCCCATAAATTGTTCCTGCAGTCTCACTCTTACTGTTGCTTAAACTGCTGCTAAAATCTGTCTGGATATCCACATACAACCTCCAGTCTTTGGGTGTTACTCATACCCCGATGGAGCAGGCATCCGGAAATGTTATGTGTGAAAACAGTTGCCTCTTTGGGCTTTTTCTCAGCTTCTGCCTTTACTGCTGCCCTCAAGGGTACAGAGCCTGAATTGCTGCTGTGGGAGATGATGCAGCACAAATCGATGCTCATCAGTCCCTGCTGTGTTGGGGTTTACCCATTAAAGAGTTCAGGCTCTCCTGAAAGGGGATTACTGATGGCTTTGCAGTGGTGATGATTAGATTGACTTGAAAGTAGTTGTGCTAGGAAATGTCACCATTGTTATTTTATTCTAGCTATTTAAATTTAACTATTATAAATTATGCTTTTATGTGAAAGAGAACTGAACTAACCCCTTGAAAATCAAAATGTAGTTCCCTTTCTTACCTAGAACCACAGAATCATTTAGGTTGGAAAGGACTTATAAGATCAGCAAGTCCAGCCTGTAACCATAGACAGATCCTGGTGGTACTTGAATCATGAGCAGTAAAATGACAGGTTAAGTCTGACAGGTTAATCTGAGGCTGTGATTACACGGTAGCATCAATACAACAGAAATATGAACTGCCACTATCCAAAATAAGAGGGGCAGCGGAATGACTGCACAGAATAGGAAATAAAATAATCCTTCCATGGACAAATTTTTTAATTCAGTGAATGATAATGTAGAATGTGATGTCCAGGACCCATCTGTGTGGAGTACTTTTGAAATAATAGGTCATAATTATTCTTGAAAACTAAAAAAATGTGTTTTAGTGAGTTGTAATTCAGCTCATTAAACCCTCAGAGAATTCAGTACTTTACCTGTTAGAAAGCGAAAGAGTAGTGGAAGATTTTTTAAAATAAAGAATATTTTATTTTTGAGGCTGGTAAATACAAGAAGTGAGCTAGTAATAACATAACATGAATATTAACAAAGAGTGCAGACTGCACAGCCAAACCATGACTTGGAAAATCTTTTTATTTGATGCAATTACACTACACTTGCAGCAAGTGCTTTTTTCATGTGTGGAAATACTCCCAGCGATTCTCAGTGACTTACTCTGACAGAATGTGTGTTTTCAACAAGAGTTAACAAGTTCATGGACCGTGAGGGCCGCAGGCCTCGTATCCTCGTTGCCAAGATGGGTCAGGATGGCCACGACAGAGGAGCCAAAGTCATCGCAACCGGATTCGCAGACATCGGCTTTGACGTGGACATAGGTCCCCTCTTCCAGGTAGGACTGAGCAGCACCCAGAGCATTCCCAATGCATCCCTTCTCCCTGGAATGCGTGCTCAGCCCCTGGGCTGTTGCTGTGCCCTGTCCCACGCCCTGTTTGCTCACAGACCCCGCGGGAGGTGGCGCAGCAGGCGGTGGATGCAGACGTGCACTGTGTCGGGGTGAGCACGCTCGCCGCCGGGCACAAAACCCTGGTGCCTGAACTCATCAAGGAGCTCAATGCCCTGGACAGGCCTGACATCCTGGTCATGTGTGGAGGAGTCATCCCCCCTCAGGTATGGGCAGCATCATTTCCATCGAGCTAAGAGACTGATTTATCTCTGTTTGAGCTGTTTCCTCTGTTCTGTAGCATCAGAGCACTGAAGGCTCCTCTGTACAGTCACGAGGGCCAGCACAGATCTGCAAGGTGGGGCCCCCCAGTCTGATTTTCTGTACACCATGCCCTGGTTTAACTTAGTGTGTGTGGGATGGAAGATACAGCTGTGTTGTGAAAAGATGAGCTTCAGCAAGGTGTTCTTTATGCTCTGCTGTTTCACATCACCAGTCCTTGCATATCATTGGTACAGGCTGGCTTCTGTCTTAAGAGACTTTTTGACTACCAGCAATGGTTGGGAAGAGCCACAGCCAGTGACTAAGGCCCCTGGCAGGTCCCATCACCCATAGGCTGCACATGTCACTCGCTTTTCAGCCTCTCCTCACCTTCCCCATCATCAGGCATGTGTTACCTCTCATTCCCTCTGCTTTCTCCTAAACTGTTAAGCAGTTTGTTGAATTCCCTTGCAGTCAGATCTGTGCTTTCATCTTTAAATTTTCCTTATCTAAGGCACAATCTGCCCATCTCCATCACCTTACAACCATCCTCTGTCTATAGTGATCCAAACAGATTTTGCACATAAATTCCCTGTTATTCCCTTTTCCCACACCTCTCCCTTTTCTAGGCAGTTAAGTAGTTATTTGGGAAGGGCAGAATTCTAAACTGAACAAACAAAACTCATAGTATTTTTCTAGGAGACAATTTGTGTTCTCTCCAGTATCTCTCAATGGGATGTTACTACACTATGGTTGGTAAAGGTGTAATATATCCTATACAGAAGAAAAAATACAGAACTGCTTCCCAAGACTTCTTGAAATTTCAGGACAGTCATAAAATTAGATTAACTCTAGATTGCAAGAGACCACTGGCAGTCATCTGTCCCAAGCCCTTGTTTAAAGTAGTATTTTCAAAATAAGAAGTTAGATCAAATTTAGATTAGGTTATTGAGACTCATATGAAGTAGACTTTTGAATACTTTCCAAGGATTGCCATTAGTCTGATTCTAAAGAAATAAACTATTTCCTATGGATACCTTTTAGTATTTTTTTCTGCCTTCTAACTTTCCACCCTTTTCCCATTTCCTGGAAGCTGTGCTGCCACTCTGGGACTTACTGCTTTCTCAGGCCCAGCATAGAGGACAGAGCATGTACCAGTTATAAATCAATTATCCATTTTCTTTTTCACTATTAACTGTAGATTTTAAATCTCTTTTCCAACAGGATTATGACTTCCTGTATGAAGCTGGTGTTGCCAATGTGTTCGGTCCAGGCACTCGTATTCCAAAAGCAGCTGTGCAAGTATTGGATGATATTGAGAAGTGCCTGGAGAAGAGACAGCAATCCATGTAACTCTGAAATGTCACAATCAGCCTTACACTGACCACTTGATTGTCAGCAAGGGATGGCCAGCCACAAACCTCTGCTCCCACTGCCCCCTGGCCTCGTGTTTTGTGCTTTCTAAGAAAGTTCTAAACTCTCTGCGTGTTCTATTGAAGATTATTCATATAGATACCCACAAGATAATTTTATCTCTAGAGCTATGACTTCAGGAAGTGAAGAGAATTCAAAATAAGTGTGTTTGGGGTTTTTTTTTCCAGATATACTGATAAATAAAATAACTGCTGCAGCTCTTTGGTTGGTCTTTTTTGCCTCATCTCTCTTGCATGCAGAGAACTTGTTTTGAACTTTTTTGGCAGTTATAGTAGACCAAGAAGTCTTCATGCAGCATCACTCATTCAGCAGAGATGGGATTGAATCCAACAGCACTTTGATTTGAGCAGTGGTGGCTTCCCAGGGAAGGGCAGTGATGGGGGCAGAGCACAGTGCACAGCTGCTCTTACACAGGCTACTGCCACGTACAGCATTTGTATCTTATTAAGCCATGAAATTCAAAACTTATGGTTTATCTACCTATAGATTTTATAAAGAGTTACACTGTGGCTGCCCCATCCCTGGAAGTGTTCAAGGCCAGGTTAGATGGTGCTTGGAGCAGCCTGGGATAGTGGACAGGGGTTGGAACAAGATGATCTTTCAGGTCCCTTCCAACCCAAACCACTCTGTGATTCTGTGTTTCCGTGATTCTGTGAAGCTCTTAGTCAAACAACTTGTGTTTTACATTCATGAGTAGCAAAACTGTCTCAGCTATGTGGATGAGAAAAGAACCCAAGACAAAGTTTAAGTTGCACAGTGTTGCTGGCAAAGTAATGGGGTGGAATCCAAGTCTTTGCAGTGTTATCCTCATGCTCTAACTTCTGGATAATGACCTCTCTCAAATAATTGATCTTTGTTCTGAAGTGAATCACAATTAATTTTACAGATGGAAAATTGAACATTAACAGAAATTTTCTATAAAAGTTCTGTAAGTTATTCCTATGCCTCAATAGCCAGGGACTGCCTAGAAGATTTTTCAAAGCAAGGCATTGAATTCCAACTTATTTTAATACAAATCAGAGTTTTAGTTTTATAATCTAACTTTATATGTCATCATCTGGATAGGGAGCTCCATTTAATTTCAGTGGAAAGAAAGAAGCCAAAGGTGGCTGGCTGAGGTTGAGTGTTGCATTGTAAACCTCCTCAGAGTGGTGAGAAAACTCCTAATAATGTGAGAGGTCAGACCTGTTGGAATTTTTAATTAATTTTTTTTTGTATTGAGGTGGTTGCACTGGTGATTGCAAACATGAGGTGCCCAGACTCACTCCTGAACTCAGTGCTTGCATCCTGCTTCCATCTCTGAAAAGACAGCACAGTCCAGGGCTGGGTAGGAAATAACCATGGAATTATAATTTGACCATAAATTACCTTCTCAAAACTTAAGAAAACAACCAAACAAACCTGGTGTTACAGTTGTACTGAATCAGCAAGCTGTTCTCAGTTGCAGTCGTGTCTGTGCCCTAGCCAGGGGGGAATTTGGGATCTCAGGAGCTCCCATGGAAGCCGTTAGAGCCAGGACTGCATCTGCAGGGTGACACTGCTGGGAATGCCTTTGTCATGCTATGCAGAGAGCAGCTGCAGAGAAAGGGTAAAGCACTTCAACAGGCTGCCCAGGGAAGTGATGGAGTCACCAGCCCTCAAAGTGTTACGAAAATACGTGGATGTAGCATTTGGCACGGTTTAGTGGTGAGCGTGGCCATGGGTTGATGGCTGGACACGATTTTAAAGGTCTTTTCCAACCTTAGCAATTCTGATCCTAAAGTGCTCCAGCAGCTTCCGTGGCAGAAGAGCTGTTGTACCTCAGCCAGCAACAGCTGAAGGACACAATTCCTCCTGCTGGGAGCTTCCTTCCCTTCCCACTGTGCCATTTGGGATACACAGAAGGCATCCTTCACTGACTCCTGCCAAACCTCATCCGACCAAGGCTGCTCACCTCTTTGGACTTGTGCTTGGAGGAGCTGGAGCTGCAGCTCTGAAAGAGCAAGGATCCAGAGATCTCCATATCATTTTGGGAGCAGCCACATTTTCACCTTTTCCTGGCATTTTCACTATTTCCTGGAATTTCTTGCTCCTCATATGGTTTTCAGTCTGTATTGCTGGAAAACTACATGCTCAGCTGTGTTTATTTTGTAACTGTGTGCAACCTTTTCTCTGATGGCTGTTTTACTGGTAGAGCCAAAAGCTGGCAGATAGATGGCATTAAAAAAATCAAAAGTATAGGGAAAAAATCAACAAAAATAATAAATGTCTGTTTACCTGAAAATAAGTTTAATTTACATGATTTTATGTTTCATACATAAATCTATTTCCCCTAAACTGGAATTCCTTGGGAAAAAAAATAGTTGGTTTTTTTTTAATTATTCCTGTGAGGCTTAAAGACAATATTTGAGAGTTGCTTAAAAATATATACTTAAACCTCTGTACTGACATAAGATATGCAGTGACAGCCTCGCTTGCTGCATCCCCGCTCCTTTGGAGCTGGCAGCGAGGCCGGGTTTGAGCTGTGCTGTGACCCCATGGCTGCATTTCAGGGAGCTGCAGCTCCCAGGTTCTCCACCTTGGCCGCCGCAGACAGACGGACGTTGTCCCTCCCGCTCCACACGGTGGACACGGCGTTCTCCGCCGAGTTGTCGGAGCTGAAGTAGTGAACCTTCCAGCCACAGCAGCACCGCAGCTTCTTAACCTCGCAGCGGAAAGTCTTGCTGAAGACGTAGTAAATGAAAGGGTTGTAGGCCGTGGAGGACTTGGCAAACAGGCAGGGCAGCAGCGTCACCACGGGCTGCAGGGAGTCGCTGGAGTTGAAGATGGACCAGAAGCTGGCGGCTGCATAGGGAGTCCAGGAGCTCAGGAACGCCACCGAGATGAGCACGGCCATCTGCAAGGGAACAGAGCTGCTTGCAGCAGCACAGACAGGGCTGGACAGCCTGGCACACGCGGTGTGTGTGTGTGGGACCACACCTGAACTGCAACACCCAAACCTGTGCTTGCTGGGCCCTCGTGACAAGAGAGACATTGAGGGGCTGGAGCCTGTCCAGAGAAGGGAACTGAGCTGGGAAAGGGTCTGGAGCACAGCTCTGATGAGGAGCAGCTGAGGGAGCTGGGGGTCTCAGCCTGGAGAAAAGGAGGAGCTTATCATTCTCTACAACTCCCTGGAGGGTAAAGGGAGCTCTGCTCCCAGGTAAAAAATGAAAGGACAGGAGGAAATGCCTTCAGGTTTCACATGGGGATTTAGATTGGATATTATCACAGGTGGGGTTGTCAGTCATTGGGACAGACTGCCCAGGGCAGTGATGGAGTCACTGTCATTAGCTATATTAACAAACATGTGTTGCTGTGGTGCTTAGGGGCATGGTTAAGTGTTTGACCGGTCAGTGCTGAATTAATGGTTGGACCTGATGATCTTGGAGACCTTTTCCAACCTTAATGATTCAGTGATTCTATGATTTGCCTCTAGAAAGCTTGGATCAATTCTGCTTTTCCACAAGAAATGCACAACTAAAGTGCAAATTTGGGTAAAAAAATATATTAATACTTAAAGTATTAAAATCCTATTTCCATACAGAATTTCTGTGTAGGTTTCTGTAATTCCATGATTCTGTGAGCTATGCATGAGCAGAGCCAGCTCTCTGCCAGCTCCTGATTACTGCACACTCTTCCCATCACAGGGATAACTCACCAGGGTGAGCTTCTTCTCCAGTTTGGCTGCATTAGGGATCCTGTCAATATTCTGGATCTCTTGGTATGCTTTATGAACCTTCCAGGCAATCCCCAAGTAACAGGCCACGATGGTCAGCGCAGGCAGGACGGTGCACAGGAGGAACATGCTCAGGATGAAGGAGAAACCATTGGAGGAGTTGTGGAACTTGCTCCAGGCTATTGTACAAGAGATACCAAAGGGCTCAGGGCCGTAGTAGCCCCAGCCCACCAAGGGCAGGATGGCCCAGAGCAAGGAGTAGAGCCAGATAAAAGCAATCAGGATGCAGACAGTGTTCCTGGTGATTTTGTTACCTGCAAGAAAGAGGAAGAGTGTATGGATCCCATCCCAGCCACATGGGGTTTGCCATAACTTCTCCTTAGACAGAAGGATGGTGGCTACAGATTCACCTGGGCTGCTCTGCAGGCCCCTAACCTTTGGGCTTCTAGAGAAACAGAGTGTCAGAGGACTGGATGAGACCTGAACACAACCCCCAGTGCTCATCTAGAGCTTAGTTAATCAGGGAGGATTGCAAGATCAATTTCACCTTGAACATGCTGTGGTCCCAGCCCAGGAATGCCAGAATATTCCTTTCTTTTAAATTCCAGTGTATCTGCTTGGATACAAATAGGAAAGGAAGGCAGTCTGGTCTGGGAAAATGTTTGTGCTCTCCATTCTCAGGTAGTTTCACTTGGTAAAACTGAGAAGTGAAAAACCCCACTGCTTCATACAGAATTTAATCAGATCCTTCTGGGAACACCAGGATTTGATATTGCACTTTGAAAAGTTGAGGCTTATTATGCTGTTACTGACATGATATTCCACTCCACATTCCACAAAGCACCTCCCAGAGCAGCCCAGCCCAAACACAGCACCACCAGGTGACCAGACGGGCAATTTACTCACTGTTGGATTTGGATGAATTGGTGACGAGGAATCGAATCACGGCCATGGCACACAGGGTCATCATGCTGCAGACCCCAAAGAGGAAACCCATCAGGGCATAGTAAACACAGGAGGCATCTCCCCCCAGCCAGGCGTGGTTCCAGGCGGATGCGATGGCCAGTGGGTACATGCTGAGGGCCATCCCAAGGTCTGCCACTGCCAGGTTCACTGTCAGCAGCTCTGGAGACTTCAGCAGGGAGAAGCGTTTCACAGCCGTGGCAAGGACGGCTGAATTCCCAAGGATTGTCAGGATGGCTGAAGGGGAAGGGTCAGCACAGACAAGAATAGCACACAGTTAACACAGCTGTGAAATCCACTGGGAGTGTGTGAAGTGCCTGAGAGGGGCTACAATAGAGCTGAGGAGGGACTTCTTTCAAGATTGTGTAGTGATAAGGGGGAATGGCTTTAAACTGAAAGAGAGAATTAGATTTGATATTAGGTGTACTTCCCTGTGAGGGTGGTGAGGCTCTGGCACAGGGTGCCCAGAGAAGCTGTGGCTGCCCCATCCCTGGAAGTGTCCAAGGCCAGGTTGGATGGGGCTTGGAGCAACCTGGGAGAGTAGAAGATGTCCCTGCCCATGGCAGGGTTTGGAATATCCTGTCACTGTCTGCCAGTGTGAAAAGTCACTTTCTGTCTTTTTTATGAGCCCTCTTTAAGTAGTGTAAGGCCACAATGAGGTGTCTCTGTAGCCTTTTCAGAGAGAACCCCCAGCTCTCCCAGCCTGTCTCCAGAGTGAAGGCACTCCAGCCCACAGAGCATCTTTGTGGCCTCCTCTGAACCCACTCTAGCAGGTCCACGTTTTTCTTGCACTGAGAAAGAATATCCTAATTTCTCCTTCCTGCTGAAGTACTCCAGCCATTCTGCCCACCTGTCCCCAGCACTTCCCAAAGCCTTCCCCCTGACTTCCCTTATCATCAGCTGGAGCCCCAGCACTGGGCTGTGAGCTGCCTCAGTGGTGGGCATGTGCTGGCTGGGCAGCTCAGAGTCCTTGCTCTGACTCCCCGAGTCAGAGAACCTCAGAGTCTCCCTGATCCCTGAGAATCAGCATGACTGTTCTGGTGGTCTCTGAGAGGAGTGGAGTTGTTTAGCCAGGGGCATGCAACACACCCAGAGCTTGCTTTGCAAAAGGAGCTGTCAGACATACGTTATTCAGGTGTGCCACAGGGCTTCAAAGCGCTGGTGACAGCAGTGTCAGAAGTACATGCACCAAACAACTCATTTTCTCTCTTCTTTCAAGTGAACATGGTGCTGTAGCAACATCTTGATGACAGGTTTTCCTGAAAAGGTGTCCTCTAAAGTCAGACGTGAAAGAGGGAGACAGAAAAAGATTCTGTCATGTTTCCTTGTGGCTGTGAATGCAGGAAAGGCTGTGTTTGCTCACAGGTGCCACTTAAAGTGCCCACAGAGGACTTAATAGAGGCACATGCAATAAAATGGAATAAATGTATTGGTGTTGGTACAAAAAACCTCAGAGGTGTCAAGAGGAAGGCTTAACTGGAATGGGGACACAAATCTGGGATCCCATGTCCCTCTTCATTCACTTCCTGACCACAGACATTCACCTCTGGCTGCCCTTGAAGGGTTCCCTGGGCTCTCAGGATCTCAGTGGCTGCACACACAGGATGATGCCCACGGGGGCTTGGCCACTTGCTGACAGAGAAAGCTGCAGCTCAGTGGGCAGAGCACTCTCCACAGGGACACAGAATCGTGCAACTTGAGGCCATTTCTTCTAATCCTATTACTTGTTATCTGGGAGCAGAGCCTGGACCCCCTGGCTGCCCTGTCAGGAGTTGTGCAGAGACAGAAGGTCCCCCCTGAGCCTCCTTTTCTCCAGGCTGAGCCCCTTCCCCAGCTCCCTCAGCTGCTCCTGGTGCTCCAGCCCCTTCCCCAGATCCATTCCCCTCTCAGGAGTCACTCCAGCCCCTCATTCTGTTTCTCACAGTGACAGTCCCAAAATGGAACATCCTCAGGTTTCAGGAGGAAAAATGAACCCAGTTCACTTTCTTCTGTAAAAGCCCAACCCTTACTCAAATGCAGGAAGCAGCCTCAGACCTCATCAGAGGTGAGATCTGGACCCAGCCTCTCTTTTACCTTGGCAGAAGCTCTTCCCCTCCATCCCACAGCCTGTGGGCTGCTGGCTGGCACAGGACAGAACTATAACTGTGGGATTGTAACAAACAGCTGGTGGTGACTGCTGCTGCCCATGCCCTGGCCTTGTTCCTAAACAAAAACATCATTTCAGGGCACAAACGTGCAGCCCCAGTGAGGTGGCAAAGCTATGGATAAATACACCACCTGTTTCCCATTCAGCTCACTGCTTTATTTCTGAGTCCCCACAGGATGCAGTGAACCTGCCTGCCACTCAGGGCTCTGGATCCAGTGCTGGAAGCTGTGCCTGGAGTTTTCAGTGCCTCAAAGTCCTTTAGAAGAGATGTGAGACTGCAGCATGGTGGAACAAGAACAGGAGGAGCTCCAGCTTCCTGCCCTTTTTTGCTGTCCCTTCCCATTGCTTTAACTGCATCTATGTATTTACATTTCTGAGAGAAGGGAACCAGCATCCTGACTGGGAAAAGCCCTTCATTGTTTTCCAAATTGGGATTTTCTCACCCTGAGTTGTGCTCTGCTGTGCGGAACAAGAGGAAATAAGAAGTGCTAAAGTCCAGCACTTCTACCCAGAGCCTCAGTATTAAAGCAAATGAAAATTAGGCTTGACTTTCTTATGTAAACCAGAATTTTCAAGGGAGCTGAAGGAAGGAATCTTAGGAAAAATTCAGGTGGAAAGCATGCCTAAACAAGTTACACTCCTCTCCAAATCCACAAAAACAAATCCAAGAAGCAGGCAAGAAATAAAACACCTAACTGAAGCCATGGGCTGGTAGCCATCCCCACTTGTATTCAATTTTCAATCTGCCTGCAGCAGGGCAAACAGGCTGCTGCAAAACCCAGAACTGCTATTTGGAAACACTCTGATGTTCTGTAGCAGTTCATCCTACAAAGACACGGCAGAGTGACACTTCCCCCACCAAGGGTCAGCCCACAGCTGCTTTCCCTGACCAGTCCCATGGATTGAGCTGCCCTGGTTCAGTTCTCAGGGCTGAGATGCCATGGAAAGTGACAGACAACTTATTTTGAATATTTGTGATGCCACAGAGGTAAATTTGTGCTGGCCATTCATCAGCATCAAAACAAGATTTCAAATCCAAGCATGGAGATTAATCCTGGCTGCAAACCAGCTCCAAGGCACTAAGCAGAGGAACCTGTGGGGAAACACTTGCTGACATTTCCCTCCAGGTTCTTCTGCCTGACCTGTTCCCTGGCTCCAAGCAAACAGGCTGTGCACTCACCTATGATTAGAAGAAAGACCCCAGCTCCATAATCCACTACTGGGTGGAGTTTGGAAATGTACTGCTCCTCCATGGTGCCTTGTGGAGGTGAGTGAAGGTTTTTAATCAAAGGTGAAGACGCTGCAGGTGCAAGGAGCTCGTCCTCATGGTTTGCCTGCTGCAGGTGAGAGCTGGTGTTGGGTGCTGGCAGTGCAGGGACCCTTCTGCTGCCTCCTTGTCCTGCCTCTGGTGTGGCAGGGGAGAAGCCTGGAGTGAGAGGAAGGCTTTCCCCCTGGGAGGCAGAGTGAAAGCCAGGCAGAGCTGCTGCCAGAGCAATCCCGCCTGCCTGGCTGGCAGAGCATCTCTCCTCCCACCCCTCCTCTCCCACCCTTCTGCTCCTTGGCTTGTCGGGAAAATTCACAACACAAATCCCCTCAGATGAGCAAAACCAATTGTTCTTCAACCATCAGCAGCCCTGGGAAATAAAGCCAGGCTGAGTGGGCAGGAAAGGAAGGAAGGTTGGGAGTTCTGTTTTCCAGCTTTATGGCTGAGTTTGGGAGCCACAAGGCTGGGGCAGGGCTCTCTGAGTTGAAGTGTTAGAGGAAAGGTGTCTGCTGCAAGGGCTCAGCAGGGTCAAAGTCACACCACTGAAGACAGGACAGTCTGAGCTGCTCCAGTGGATGCCAGTGGATGCATCTAGAGGATGCTCCAGTCCAGTGTAGTGAGAGAACCAACCTCTGAGGTCATTTTGTGACTCTCCAGAGCTCTGACGTGGCAAGCAGCCACAGGAACACCTTGCCCCTGTGATTTCCTTCTCCTTAAAATATAGGAGCCTAAAATCACCATAATGAACAACCTGGTTTAGTGGGTGGCATCCCTGCCCATGGCAGGGGGCTGGAACTAGATGGTCTTTATGGTCCCTTCCAGCCCAAACCATTCTGTGATTCTGTGATAAGGAATTCTAAAATTCACAAGAGCATGGAGGCATCTCAAGTGTGATTTAGGTGGAATTTAGGTGCATCTAGCAGAGCAGTAACAGCCTAAATTTAGAAATCTGGGAGACTTTAAAAGCCTTTAGTTTCAGGAGGCTTTTGTATATCTCCAAGCATGGAGATTCCACAATAGTTGTTCCTTTTTGTTCAAAGTTTCACACAGTTCTGAGATAAAGACACCACCCAACTACTGACATCCAGCAGCTGCTCATGAGCTGCTCAGTGCAGGTGTCCTTCACTGAACCTCCCTCAGCTGAGGAGATCCAGCTGAATGAATGTGGGTGGTTGTTGAGATGCTCTCCAGCCAGGGGTGTATAGGCAAGACTCAGCATAGGAAGGTAGTATATATATAGTGTTAGGAAGTTCTTTTACCAGGACGGAATAAAACAGGGAAGAGGTGATGTCTCAAAAACATGCCCACTGCTGAGAGTTTCAAACAGCTTGGTCAATTCAGTGTAGCCTGTGGGAGAAAGAGAGGTTACTGTTTGATAGCATTCTGGGGGAGTGTCCAGGTTCTGGCCAGGACAGGGTTAATTTTGCAGTAGCCAGGAGGGGCATGGCCAGGACCTGGAGGGGATTCTATGGCACCTGGGCAGAACAAGGACAGGGAGAAATGTCTGCTAGAGTAGCCACAGCCACAGATCCTGTGGCAGAAAGTAGAAAATGGCCACATTCTGACAGTATGACAGTCTGTAAAACTGACAATATGACAATCCAGTACACAAAACCATTGTATTGGTTTACAATCAAACAGTGCCAGATCACCACAAAGAGGCTGGAATCTGACTGCTCACCTTGCTAAATTCACAGAACAGCTCCTGGCACTGGCTTGGGCTGGGCCAGCTGGCACTGTCCAGGCACAGGTTGGCTAAAACGAGCCCAGGATTGTTCGAAGCAAGAAGTAACCTCATCAGCTTTGAAAACAAAGTGTTTTGTTCCCTGGTACAGATGTTGCCCAAAGGTTTTGCTCTTATCCTGAGTGTAAACATTTAGATCCTCAAGGTGCAACCACTGGATGAGGATAGACTGTTTTAAAGTTCTCAAATAGAGTTTTTATTCTGATAAAACCCTTACTTGATTGAATTCCTGGCCTGTGCTCTGCAGTCATCTCACCTAATGTTTCTTTTTGGTCTTTCTTGGTCAAACCACGGCAGTGGGCTCAGTTCAAGGAGCCTGATGTCACCCAGTCCCAGCCAGATCTCCTGCTTTCCCACTTGTTTCATGGTCCATCCCCTCCCTACTGAAATAAAACACTGCCTTTCTTCAGGCAAGCAAGGAGACCGAGGACAAGATTAAAACATTTTGCTGAGAATTTAATTGGTAATTATTATTTAATTACTGGAGACTCCACTGGCTACATCAGGAGCCCGGTCCTCTGCCAGCTCTTTTGGGTACCTTAGTTTACACTGTGTGGCTCTTTCATGCTGGTTTAGATGGCATCTCATTTATTGTGAAACCCTCAACTTAGCATTCACATGGGGTAGGATTACATCAACAGTCCAGTTACGAAATGGAAGAAAAGAAAATGAATGATTAAAAGCAGAAGAGCTGACGGATCCCAAACCCAGTGCATTATTCATGTGTTGTTTAACAATAGCAAGTTGTGCTCATCACCGTCTTCCTGCACATCAGATCAAGCCATATGATCTGTTCACAACAGCCCAAGTTTATACATCTTGACAGACCCAGATTTGGGGGAATCATATTTTAGAACTGCTTTGTGAAACTTACTTTCAATTTAATAAAGTAGTCATGAAGTGAGGCAGACGGAAGGATGAAGTTGATACCTACTCATTTCTGAAAGGTTATACGAAACTTCAAGCAAAAAAATGAACTCACCATGAAACTATTATATGTATTTGATGTAAATATGGACATATCTAGAAAACAAGTTCCCCCTGTTGGCAGGAAACAGGGTATGAGTTTTGATGTACCCAGTGAGAATGTCCTACAACTTCATTTTTACTTTCCACATGGAGAAAAAATAAAGAACATTCTGAATCTGTAGGAACAAGGGAATTTCTCTGAATAACCAGTATGCCACTATGTAGTGGTTTATTTTGAGAGGTAAAATGTCTCAGTGTTTGGAGCTGTGTGGACATGAATACTGGGTTGTGTTTGGTACCATATATCAAAATCACTGATATTTTCTGATATGTGGGGAGGGCTGTGAATCGGGGTCCTTATCAGAAATGTCTACCAAAAATAATCATGCATAATTTGGAAGAGGACATGACTTTGTTATTCCTGTTTCTGTCTGGCTGCTGTGTCCAGATCTTCTCTTTGCAAAGACTCTGAGATCTCAAGTGAGCAGAGTGTGTGCAGACAGTCTGTGGGGACAGTCCCTTTTCAGTGCCCTCTCCTTGCTGCAAAACACATCTGCCATGATGCACAACTCAGCCTTTTTGATTAAGAAATAACACCTTTTCCACACTCCTTGGAGGAGACGACTTCATCATATTCTCCAGGAATTACTACAACTTCCATCCTTTTAAATATTTGCTTATTTCTGCAGTTTTACTTTTGGAAGTTCATCTTTGAGCTGAGACCTCTAGCTGAGCTTCTCTAGCTTTCACCTCTATTTATGAAAACCAGAGCCAGCATTTAAGTGGAATTCTCAGAGTCTCTTCATGGAGTTGTATGTTTTCAACAACTAAGTCTTGTTTAAGCTGGTATTTGCAACCTCAAGCATAGTAATTTTTAAATTGTTTTCTTCTGGCTTCCTGCACTGACTTGCATGTTATTGCCTGAGGGGTTATTTACAAAGTTTTAATTCAGTCTAGGGACACTAAACTCCCTAACTTCCCTCATCAGGAACTGACACATCCAGTTGGATCAATACATTTTGCTCTTTCACTACAACTAGTTTAATCAATAATATTTATGTGTGGGTTAACCCAGCCCAAGAGTAACTTGGGTCACAACAACCCCTTCAGTGCTGCAGACTGGGGGAAGAGTGGCTGGAAAACTGGAAAAGGACCTGGGGATGCTGATGACAGCAGCTGAACATGATCCAGCTGTGCCCAGGTGACCAAGGTGACCAGTGGCACCTGGGCTGTACCAGCCACTGCAGGGCCAGGGCAGTGACCATCCCCTGTGCTGGGCATGGCTGAGACCACACCTCAAATTCTGGGTGAAGTTCTGGGCCCCTCAGGACAAAAAAAAAGACATTGAGAGGCTGGAGTGAGTCCAGGGAAGAGCAACGGAGCTGGGGAAAGGTTGTGGAACTGAAGCCAGAAACTCACATTTATTAAACAAAGTCATTATTTGTTGTAACCATGATATTCATGCTGCACTGGTGAAAAAAATACCAGGTTCACAGTGAGGAAAGTCACACGTGGAGTAAAGATGTCTCTGACATGACAAATCAGCTCTTTTCAACTGGGCAATAGGCTGCCCTCTCAGGGACAATCTTTTTCTTTCCCCAGTGAAAGATAATATGCAATGAAAGGCTCTAATTTGAGAAAACAAGACAAAGGAGGAACACAGCAGGAGGTGGAAAGGAGAGAGTGGAATGAGATATGAAAAGGTTAATTCAACATTCAAGTATGAAACATGCTACAGCTGTTTCAGGGGTGTGAGGAGACAGTCTAATACGCTAAAAGTGGAAAGAAAATTGCACCATAGGTGCTAAAGTAAAATGAAAGCTACTATTGTGTCAAGAAAAGAGAAGAATAAAATGTATTGCCCATGTAGTGGAATTTGACATTGCAAACCTGCTCAGATTTAACATGGTGACCATGTTCTCAGATCTCAGTTTAACAGTGGTATGAACAGCAATAACTCTCATTTTCAAGGGCTCAAAGACAAACCCATGCTCTGTTATGCTGGATATTGCACAAAAGAACACAGGAACACTTTCTTACGGGTTTTTTTTTCAACCATTTATTGACATGTTGGTTTTTGGTAGCAAGCTCCACTGACTTTTCCTTTGCATTTTGGTCCTGCACTCCATTTATTCACAATTCCTTTGTGTCGTTTAGACAATGGGAAAAAAGCCCACGATTTGTAGAATGGAGCACCTGGGACTCAGGCTCCACAGAAATATTGCTGTGCAGCAACGCTGTCTCATCATCCTCTGCACAGCTCTAAAGCACATCTCTGGGCAAGCATGAGTGCGGCTACAGAGAGAAGTGACCAGGGAAGCAACACATTCCAGCCACTCTACCCTCTAAAAAGCCAGGTTTGACAGATTAAACCATTTTAGACTCTCCAGTTTTGTGTTACTGTAGCATGATGGCAACAAGGACTTGATTGTCTGTAATCCTAAAATCAGAAGTGCTCTGGAAGCAGCAAAACAGCAAATAGGACTGGGAGACAAGGGATGACAATGTGTAGGGTTGGGACCAAACCTGCCCAGATCCTTCCATCAGCTCTGCAGCTCTGCAGGAGTTTGCCCAGCTTCAGGACTAGTCCCAGCTCTGCTCCTTTGACTTTTTTTCATTTGACCTAGTGTCGATTTGGACTCAGCCTTTCCTCTTTCGAATGACAAAATTCAATCCTCTCCTTTTTGCATGCTGAGAGGGAGCATCCCTCCAGCAGCACAGGTGAAACTGGTCCTTCTCTTTGTTCCTTAATTTTAATAACAGGACTAGGATGTGCAGAACTGTGACAGGACTGAACAGGCTGTGGTGGCATATTTGGGATGCAGGGTCATACGGGATGGCAGACACTGCAGGGCCCTCCCAGACACTGGCATGAGGACAGTGAAATCCTTCCAAAGAGAACCTCCAAAAGAGTTCACTGATTGCAGCTGGTGTTGTTGTTCCTTGCTTCACTGAAGAGGGCAAAGGGGATTTGTTTTGAGGGAACATTTTCACATTTATTTAAAGGTAGTCTGAGAAAAGGTTACCAGAGTGGAAAACAAGAGGTCAGAGTATTTATACAGCCTTTGGGGACAGAGCTGATTACATACTGATAATCTTTATCCAAATGGTGTAACCCAGTTGTGTTGACACCATGGGCTCTCTGAACACTTTTGTGTGCAGTTTGGGTGCACTCACTCCTGTTCCAGTTTCTCAGCCAAGGCAGGACCAGAGCAGCACAGGGATGTGATCCCAGAGCAGGCATGGCTGTGTATCCCACACAGACAGCAGGGCAGGGTCCAAGGGTGCAGTCCTATGGCACTACAGATGAACTCGATGGCACTGCCCCGTCCCTGCTGCTGTCTACTGTGAGACACTCCTCAAGGCACTTCCTTCCTCCTGCTGCCTCTGATTGACCCGCTGAAATTGTGCATTTTCCAAGGTCTGACTGATCTCCAGCTACTTCTGCCCAGTGCCTGGTAACAATGCAGTGCTGTTGTTGGCTTGTGCCTCTCAGCACCATTGTGACACAACAATAGCTTAAAAAGGCCAATTTTCTTTCATATTAGAATTACTCTTACTAATTTCTAAATAGACCCATGCTGGGAATTCAAAAATGCCAGGATTATTATTTAGAGAAAAGAAAAATAGCTGAGACTGAATCCTGCAAAAATATAGAGAGGAAATTCATGGAGACACTTCTCTTGGATGGAAAAGACCAGGTTTCCTTGTTCAATCTGGAACACAAAGTTTAATGGAGAAAGAAAAAAGATTGGAAAACAAGGGCACAACAGAGGCTTGATGGTAACAAATCTCTTATTAGGTAGAATGGGGAAGGCAAAACTTCTGCTCTGCAATAAACTGTGGTGGCATCACCAGCTCTTTGACAATGACCCTGTTAAGGACAGCATTGAGCAGATCTGCCTGACTGACAACTACCACAGCAACCTACTGCTAAGGCAGCTTCCCTGGATTTTTACTTCCAATGAAAGGCATTGCTTGGAGTTTAAGGGTTCCCAGCAGCAAGGAGAGCACCAAAAGCCTCATGTCAAGACCCTCTGTCATTTTCTTCATCAAGTCATGCTCAGGTCTCTTCCAGCCTTCAGGTTATAATCATATGAGTGAGAGAAGTCACAGCTATTCTGTCTTTCTGAGTCTCTTTCTGAGCCTCTTTCTGAGGTCTTTTGACCCTTTAAGCCAAGTAGTGCTTAATTCCCCCTCTACAAAACTGCCAGCTCAAGATGGCTGAAAATATGGCACAGAGTAGGACTGTCAGGGAAAGAAGAAAAATTACTTTCTCAAAATTATTATTTCTTAGTCACTAGCATTTTAATTGCTTGAGTTTTCAAGGTTAACTGAGCTGCAGCAACACGTTGCTTTCAGAGGGCATTTTCCACACCTTGGAAAGTGCTTTAGGTTTTACATCTTTGCACTTCACTCCTTTGCAGTGGTGTGAAATGCCCTTTGCAAGGATATAAGAGATCATTAAACTTGCAAAAAATTAATCCTACAAGTGTCATTGACTTGAAGCTAGGTCCTCTGCTCATTGTTCTTGATACTTGACAGGAAACAAAAGTGGGAGTAAGTTAAATATTTGGTGGATATTCCCTGCATTCACACAGAGAAATTTCCAGCTCTTTCCCCCATATTGACACAGCACTTGGTTTATTTTACTAATATTGAGTTGTCCCTCTGCTTGCCTTCCCAGGGCCACTCTACAGTGAAAAAGACAAGGAAGGGACTCAGAAAAGCATCACTGCAGCCTTCTTCATCTCAGGTAGGGATGACATCAATTCCTCTGATGCTCATGTCATCTGCTGCACATCAGAAAAGTATTGTCTTGCTTCTAAGAGGCTGGTTCCGATTATTCTCTTATAGACCACGCTCAAAAACAGCAACAGTAACTGTGAATACTTCCTGCACTCAATTACACTGAAAAAACAGGATGAACCTATGCTCAGAAAAAAAAAAGGTCTTGTGGTGAGGGCCCTGGGGCATTCTGGGTCCGGATCTTTGCCTTGCCACAGTCTTCCTGTCACTGCTTTTTGGCCAGGGATTAAATCTTTCTGTGTTTTAATTCTTCAGAAATGAGCCATGGATGCAAATAAAAGCTTTCTTCTTTATATCCTCTAAATCACTGTCACACATTAATGGGAACAGAATGGTTTGGGTTGGAAGTGACCTTGAAGCTCATCTCATTCCACCCCCTGCCATGGGCAGGGACACCTTCCACAATCCCAGGTTGCTCCAAGCCCTGTCCAACATGGTCTTGGACACTTCCAGGGATGGGGCAGCCACAGCTTCTCTGGGCACCCGGTGCCAGGGCCTCACCACCCTCACAGGGAAGAATTTCTTCCTCATATTTGACCCAAATATAAACACTGTCAGCTTGAAGCCATTGTCCCCTGTCCTGTCATTATATACCTTTGTAAAAAAAATCCCTTTTGGCTTTCTTGGAAGCCCCCTTTAGGTCCTGGAAGGGTCTCTAAGGTCTTCCAGAGCCTTCTCTTCTCCAGGTGAACATCCCCAGCCTGGCTCCAGAGCAGAGGGGTCCAGCCCTTGGAGCATCTTTGTGCCCTCCTATGGACCTGCTCCAACATGTCCCTGTCTTTGTTGTGTTGGTGCTCCCAGAGCTGAATGCAGCATTCCAGGTGGGATATCACAAAAGCAAAGCAGAGAGAGAATCACCTCCCTTGACCCACTTCCCAGGCTGGTTTTGATGCAGCCCAGAACACAACTGGCTTTTTGGGCTGCAGGTGAAAGAAATGACCAGCCATTGCCGAGTCATGCCCAGCTTTTCACTGACCAGCACCCCCAAGTCCACCTCAGCAGGGCTGCTCTGAGTCTATTCTCTGGATTGATACCAGGGATTTTCCTGACTCAGGTGCAGCATCTTGCACTTGGCCTCATTAAATTTCATGAGGTTTGGTGCTGGGGGCTTGTTGAACTCGGATTGGGACATGGGGAAAAAAGTCCCCACAGCTCACTGGGTTTATCTGGAAGTGGAGCTGCATTTTCTATTCAGTCTGCATTGCAAACATTGTTTATTTGGTTGTTTGTTTGTAGACTCCATATCCTTATCAGGAGAGAATCTCTGTATTCATTCAGAAGGGGAAAATCTAGGCCATCTCTATCCATTATGGTTATTTAGAAAAACTCTGACAGCATAAATACAACAGGCACAAAAACCATAAGGTAAATAAGGAACCATAATTATGACCCTTTTTTCACTCATCATTGTTGTCATACTAACTTCTGGCCATTTTAATGCAGAGTTGACATGGTAATACTAATTTATTTTTGCCTGTAACTGAATATATTAAAATATTTTTCCTGTCACACATGTTGAAATGGTTTTTATAACCCAAACATTTGAAGCAAACATTTATTGGCTCATAACTGAATACACTAAAATCTATCACATGCACTTAAATAGATTTTATAGCCTTAACTTCACCAGAGAATGTATTTCAGCTAAATAAAACCATTTAGAAGTTTCAGATCTGGTTGAAACTGGTCATCCAGACTTCCCCTGGAGTCAATAGAGAAAGATCATTGAAGTGAAAGACACTCTTGGTGGAGAAATATGCACCTTCACTGGATGAGTTATTTGGAACTGCCTATTGACATAAATTTAATAATAGCAATAATAGCGATAATAGCGATAACAGCGATAATAGCGATAATAACGATAATAATAATAATAATAATAATAATAATAATAATAATAATAATAATAATAATAATAATAATAATAATAATAATAATAATAATAATGTCATCGTAATTATTGACTGTAAGAGTGGTAAGGCCCTGGAGCAGTTTCCCAGTAAAGCTGTGGCTGCCCCTGGATCCCTGGAAGTGTCTAAGGCCAGGTTGGACAGGGCTTGGAGCACCCTGGGACAGCAACCCCTGCCCATGGTAGGGGGTGGCACAAGATGATCTTTATGGTCCCATCCAACCCAAACCATTCTGGGATTACAGACAGCCCAGAGGGGCATCTTAAATAAGCCACCCCATTTGAGGTGGCTAAATTTGGTTGAGTTGAATCCTGTCCTGACAGACATTCTAAGAAACACAAGAAACCTGTAATAAAGGATGAAATGGAATATATGGTTTCAAATTTGGAGTTAAGGCTTCCAACTGTGTTATATTCCCCTTGTTTCCATTACTGCCAAAAATGAAATTCCTCAGAGCACGCAGTGGTCACAAAAGCCTGCTTGCTATTTAAAACAAAACAAAGTATTTTAGCTGTCCAACTTTAATATTATTTTCCCAAAGGTTTTTAATTACTAGTTCCTTCCTGTAGAAACATGACCAGGACAATGATGTTATTACTATTTGAATGACCCGGGTTTGACTGTGAAAATCACATTACACTGACCTGAAAAACACAGTGAACTTGAGTTTGCCCCTCTTTTGATGCAGAAAGTTGTCGGTACCTGTAAAGATTTCCTGGTAAGGCAGTAGCATGTTCTCTGAAGTACTCTGTGAGCTCTAAAAGAATCATTTTTCCCAGATACTGAAAAGAATGTTTGGGGCAGTGAAGTGAGTAAAAGTATAAGTACTGAAAAAGCATCCACAATGCCACAAAAATAAAACAAAAAGTTTTCTGTTTTTTCTCTGAAGAAGAGAAAACTTGCCCCCAAAGCTATAATATTTTTTCAAGTTATTTAATTGTTAATTAATGATGTTTTAAGCTTCAGTTATACGATTCAATAATGAATTTTCTCTTCATATTTTTCCTTCAAATAAGCAACATCTCTGCCTGTCTGGCAGAAAGGAAGAACATCCAATTTTTACACCAAATTTTTTTTGTCTATCTTGAGTTCTTATCAAAGGTACTTTCAGCCCCCTCTTTATCAGAGGTGATTTGTTTAATACACCAGACTTGCTACTGAGATGCAACTTCAAGGTGGTCAAAGGCTGAAAGGACAGAGATCACATGTCAGGGAATGGGGATTGGATGGAGAGGCTGCTCCTTGTAAACCACAGACCACTGGCAGCCTTGGAGGAGATGGACAAAGGGATTAAGTATGGATTTCTATGATGATGAAGACTATGGACTAGATAAACCAAAGCAGAGGAGACTCAGGTACCAAGGGAAGGAATATTCTGTTAGGTGTTGCACGTGCACAGCCTTTATGACCAAGTGAACCTCTGTATTAGTCTGTGGCTAACTTTGGTCTGCCAGTGCTCCTGTGAGAGTGCTGACCTTTGGCAAAACATTGATAATAAAACCCAGGAGAGTGATGTTATCCTAAATTGTGGCACCCAGCTGCTAAATTAATGTATGCTGAAACCCTGGGGTTTGCAAAGCCCATTGAAGCCAGTGGAAAGATTCCTGTTGACCTCAGTGGGCTGTGAATCATTCTCAAATGGAAATGGAGCTCCAGTTCCAGTGGCTGGTCTCATCTCCATGCAGACTTTTCCTGGGAGAGATCCCATATCAGGCATGGCATATGCTGGGTGATAAAGCTATTGCTGATAAGGCCAAATGGTGTACCCTGAAGTGAAGATGGGATGAGTTCCTCCAATCCCATCAATCACCTGCATCTAAACTAATCCCCCTCTGGCCCTCTAGTACTCAACGAGGAGAAATCAGCATTTCATCTGCAACTCATCACTCCAAAATGGACATTTAAAATAGGTCAGATGACTCACTCTAAATTCCTGCTTCTTCCCATCAACAATAAAGGGAATAAAGCCTGAAGTAATTTTCTCAGATTTAAGCATGTGGTTGGAAGAATATCACTCTAAGTATCTTCATTAGACTGGCTTCCAAAATGTTGTCTTTTACAGCTGATTACTAAATCAACCAGCAAAGTCAACACAAGATCCTAATGGAGACAGGTTCAGATAAACCCAGTTCGTTTTATGTTGTCTTGCATGAACTACAGAGCTTTTCCTCTACAGGATTTTATGTTAACAACTTTAAAATATTCCAGTGACAAGACAAGGTAGTGATTTACCCTGCTCTGGTTACATGTTCTGAATCACAGGCCCAAAATAGTCTCATGCATATTATAAAGATAGTAACAATAAATGGACAAGAGACTTCAAGTTATTGCTACTAATTAGTTCTCAGAAAGCTCTCATCGCACTGGTGAACAGAATAGGGGGAAATTCAGCACCAAATTCAAACCTAAATGGACATGGCTACAACAGTCCAGACTCCCATTATGCTTAGTGGAAAACGACTCAATACAAGCAATGGAGATAAGAAATCACTTGTCTAAGTAGAGGTATCTAATTTAAGACTGACTTGGACTATACAATTTTGGCTGTAGAAAATCCCTCATCTAATCAGGAATTTGGCACTAAGCTCCAATGTAGTCACGACACAAAAAAAGCCACCTAAAATTAGGTAATTGCTGATGAACCTCACCCACTAGAAAATACCCATGTGGTTGTCCATAGCATCCTTACCTGGTTCTTATCCTGACAGGATACAGTGTGATGAGCTGAGCCATGTCCTGAGCCATAAGAAATGTTGTGTCAGGAGAGAATCATTGAACCACAGATTTTTTTAGGGTAGAAAAAACCTCTAAGATCATTGAAAGCAATCATTAACCCAGCACTCCCAAGCCCATCACTAAACCATGTCCCCATGTGCCACATCTATGTGATTTTTAAATTCCTCCAGGGATGGTGACTCTACCACTGCCCTGGGCAGCCTGTTCCAATAATTGATAACCCATTTAATATAGAATTTTTTCCTAATAGCCACTGCAAACCTCCCCTAGTGCAATTTGAGGCTATTTCCCCTTGTCCTATCACTTGTTCCTTGGGAGCAGAGCTGAACTCCCACCTGGCTGTCCCCTCCTGTCAGGGAGTTGTAGAGAGCCAGAAGGTCCCCCCTTTTCTCCAGGCTGAGCCCCTCCAGCTCCCTCCTCATCAGACCTGTGCTCCAGAGCCTTCCCTAGCTCTGCTGTCCTTCTTTGGACACGCATCAACACCTCATACTAGGATTAGAAACCAAACAAAATAAGCTTTGAACTAGTAATTTAAGTTTGAAGTTTCTCTCTATATATATATTCTTTGTTTAAAACAATTTTCTAAATGGGCAGAAAAGGTTTTATACTTGTGGGTATGTTCACACTGAGAATAAAAACATACTGTGAAACTTCAACATTTGCCATGAAATGGAAATGCTGAGTTTCAGACAACTCAAGAACACTCAGTAATGCCCTACAAAGTGTTCAGCATCTTTAGCACAACCAAACCCATGAAGTGGCTCCACAAGGGGACATGTGAGTACCACTGCCAGTCTTTGTTGTGCCAGTCTGATCCTCTTCCACCAGATGTTTCTGGGATGACAGTCCAGACAAATTATCTCAAACATAATAGACCCCTTGAGTATTTGAAAAAATCCATTCAGAATCACAGCTTCCAACTTGGCACTTACCTCAAAATATTCCTGACTGTCATCAGCTATTAAAAACAAGAACAACAATGGCTATTTCCATAATAGCTGTATTTTGAAATCTCAGAGCACTTTGAAAACTTAACAGATGTATCTGTATATCAGATATATCTGAGATGTGTGAACTCATACCATCATCGGGTAATGCAGACCTGCTTGGGCAAGATCTGGATTTCTGGTTTTAAATATTCCATAAAGAAATAGAGATAAGGAATAAATACAGATAAGTAATGAGATTCCTGAAGGTAGGAACACCTTCCACTTCCACTTCCAACTTCTTGTATGTTTTCAGCTCTCAGTATTGGAAGCAGAGTTTGATTTATTGCCATATGCAGCATTTCCCTAAATCTGGTGACAAATATACTTAAGGTAGAACTCAGGAAAACCTGGAAATACAGAGCCTTTTCTCTGGAAAATTGAGCATGGTCCATTCTACTGATTTTGCTCTTTTGCTCTTCATAGAATCATGGAATAGTTTAAGATGGAAGGACCTTTTAAAGGTCATTGTATCCAACCCCACTGCCATGGCCAGAGACACTTTCTACTAGACCAGGTTGCTGCAAGTCCCTTCCAACCTGGCCTTGGAAGGGATGGGGCAGCCACAGCTTCTCTGGGAAAACTGTGCCAGGGCTTCACCACCCTCACTGGGAAAAATATAAATATAATGCCTTTAGGCTGCTCAATCACCTTAATAATGATCCTACTTTAATGAGAAATCCATACCACTTTGTGAAAGTCTCAATCGCTTTCAACATGCTGTGTAATTTCCACTTAACCAAGTCAAAATTACAGAAAAAAACCCCCAATGTTCTGCACTTGCTAAAAGTGCAAAAAGTACCTAAAATGTTTTAAGATGGAATAATCTAAGATGGAAAGAAAATACAAAAATAATCTAGGATATGTTTAGCTGAGGAAAAATTTGCAAACACAAAAAGCTTTGGCTTGTCCTTTTCCATAACTTTTTGTCATTTTCAATCTTGTCAGTGTGAATAATATTGTTGACTTTTGTTGTGATTTAGAAGCAGCTGCAGAATACAAAACATAGTTGAAAATCAGTTGAAAGATCATTCATTTATTTTGCTTTCAGCTGAAACACTCCTCCAGCTGCAGACAAGTATCTAGACTGACTATAATTCCATAAACTACATCTGATCAACATATAGTTCAGGTTTGGGGAGACTTTTCAAGAAATCTTTTGAAATACGCAAACAAAAAGTTACTTGAATGTTATAGCAAACATCTTTCTATATGGCATCATGCGTGCCAGAGGTTCTCATCTGATTTTATACAGGCATTAACCCTCTCTGCTCATTCCTTCTGTTTATTTCTGTTCTGGGAAATTAGCCCTGGCCCATGCTAGTAACTCCTAAACAGTACCTGGAAACTGTGTAGGAGAATTTTTGTTCTCCTGGATCCAAGTCAGAGTCACCTGGCTAGTAGAATGTGTCCCTAATCACCCAGCTTGGGAGAGTAACAGGAATTCACAATAGGGCATGACCAGATCCCACCAAAAGGACTCCAATCTCCAGAAAAGCCCTGCCACACAAAGTCATAGAGTCATAAATGGTTTGGGTTGAAGATACTTGAAGTTCATCTCATTTCAGCTCCTCCCATGGACAGGGACACCTTCCACTATCCCAGGTTGCTCCAAGCCCATCCAACCCGGCCTTGGACACTTCCAGGGATGGGGCAGCCACAGTTTCTCTGTGCAGCCTGTGCCAGGGTCTCACCACCCTCACAGGGAAGAATTTAACGCAAAAAACATGTGAGAAATCAGCTAAACAATCAATTAACCTGTGTTTAAAAGCAAATACAAAGTTCTCTGTTTTGAGTGACGCACCTTTGCTTTGCTCTAATAAAAAATAAAAAAAAGTTTATCACTTTTTCATGTTGGTCTCCAAACCCTGTGCTGAGAACACCAGGAAATGTGCTGTGCACCATTTCCACAAACTAATTATGCAGTTTTGTCTTATCTGGTGTAGATGAGTTATCTGAAGTTAATTTAAGTAAATCTAATAAGGAAACTTTTATTGTTATTTGTATTCAGACAACTGAATTTAGCTTGCAGCCAATATTATCAATGGAGTCTAGAGACAGATTAGCTGGTCAAATGGAGCAGGTAGACTGCATTCTCTAAATAAAAATCTTACATGCTCCACTGAAAAAAACTTCACCCAGATGGTGAATCATTAAATTCCTGCCACTAAGCAAATGCACTTCCCTTCACCTGTGGGTTACCCAGCAACAGGCAATTGGCAGCAATCCACTTATTTTATAACCTTGTCAATCCACAGGCACTTGCTTTCCCAAAGAGCTGACCTTTCCCTACATATTATATTTTATAAGCAATGGCTCATTATCTTCTGGTACTGTCAGTATTTTAATCTTCAGTTTTCAAATTATTATAGAAGGCAGAGGCACCAAGACCCTCTATTAAGATTTCCTCACACTTTCCACAATGAAGTTTTGCTGTGCTGGAACTTTCAAGCTGAAATTTCCCTTGCCACATTTTTAAACTGCAATTAACTCCATAATTCAGTTTTGGGCTAACTTTGTTCAGATCAGTGTGGCTTCATAAAAAGCAATCATTTTTTATTCAGGAGTTCTGCGTCTTTCACATCAGAAAGGCACAAGAGAACTCCCCCATCCCTGGAAGTGTCCAGGGCCAGATTGGAAGGGACTTGCAGCAACCTGGTCTGGTAGAAAGTGTCTCTGGCCATGGCAGTGGGGTTGGATACAATGACCTTTAAAAGGTCCTTCCATCTTAAACTATTCCATGATTCTATGAAGAGCAAAAGAGCAAAATCAGTAGAATGGACCATGCTCAATTTTCCAGAGAAAAGGCTCTGTATTTCCAGGTTTTCCTGAGTTCTACCTTAAGTATATTTGTCACCAGATTTAGGGAAATGCTGCATATGGCAATAAATCAAACTCTGCTTCCAATACTGAGAGCTGAAAACATATAACAGCACTGCTCTGTTCTCTTAAAACAATGTGAAGAGCTTGAAACATTCTTCAAACTATAGGGATTTTCACAAACTTGCAGAAAAAAACAGGAATGGAAATCAAGCTTCCTGGCTCCTGTACCCTAACCATAAGGATGACTTTTTTTCCTAGCCCTGCAGTTTCCACAAGTTCAAGGTGAACTTAGTGATAAGAAGATCTGCTTGGGGGAGAAGGTGTAGGAAAGCAGAGTGTGCTAGGATTTTGTGTGACTCTCAATCCTCAGCTGCATCTCTCTGTGGGCATTTGGTGTGAGAAGACTCTGTGCCTAAGTGCTGCTCAGCTCTTTGTCCTCATTGATGTGTTTTCTTCTCTTCCCTCTGGAACAGACTTCAGGGGACCTGTTTTCAAAAAAGGACAAAAAAAACCCCCAAAAAAAGTCAGTGGCAGTGTGAGAAAGAGAAAAACAAATCAGCAAGTTTTACAGTAAAAGAATCTATCTAGTTACTAAGATTTGGTTTGCTACTGCAACATCTGGGCTGTTAAAAAGCTCCCAGTCCCTATAGTTCACAGTGCTAATACAGCTGAAACTGGGCTGAGCAATCCTTCTGGAGATATTTCCCTCTTTATATCAGCTGACATTGATCAATAACTTCATTAACAACTTATCCAGCCTCTTTTCTATACTTTTTTTCAGCTGTATTTGTATTCAGCTACCACTCCTGCTCTTATTGCAGACCATATGCATTTATATTATGCACCTACATAATGTAAGTTTCCCAGGAACAATTATCTGACATTATCTTTTATCCCTCAACTTTCAGGCTTTTTGTTCAATATTTCCAGCTTGATTTTTTGTTGTGTGCCCTGGCTGGTAAAATGAAGGATACTGATGTAAGACTTTACAAAATTAGTGGCACAGGCCCTTCCAACCTACAGGATTAAATGCAAGAGGATAAAACCCACTTGCAGTCTAAGATGACTACATTCTCAAGATACACCTTTTAGGTCAGTATCATATCTTAGCAGAGGTAAATCTGTGCCACTATTCTGGCCACAAAGATGTCAAAAATCCACAATTCAAATAATCACAATTTATTTGGGTTGTTTCAATTTCTCATTGTATCTAATATTTCACATAATCACAAAACGATTTGGGTTGAAAGAAACCTTAAGGACCATCTCATTCCAAGCCCCTGCCATAGGCAGGGACACCTTCCACTATCCCAGGTTGCTCCAAGCCCCATCCAACCTGGCCTTGGACACTTCCAGTGGAACTTCTCCAGTTGCTTCTCTGGGCAAACTGTGCCACAGCCTCACCACCATCAGAGGGAACGATTTTTTCCTAATACCCATTCTAAATCCGCCCTCTCTCTGTCTGAAGCCATTTCCCCTCTGTCCTATTCCTTACGAGATACTTTCCAAAACTTTTTCATGCTGGAGCGTGGGCACGAGCACAGTTGCAAGCAGGTTCAGACCACTCCATTGCAAGTTGAATTTGCAAAACAGTTCTGTGCAAAGGGCTTGTAAAAACAAATGAAGCCCAGACTGACCAGATTAATTCCTCAGCCATTTCATGGTCGCTTTGTTCATTGGATGACGGCATCATCAAGTATTCGGCTTAAAGTAATAATCTGTTCCTTTAAGAAAAAAAGTGGAAAGAGCCACTTTTGAGGAAAAAGGCTTGGATTAACATCTTTGTAAAGTTTTCACAAAACTTTAAAGGGTTTCTAGTGAGGGAGATATTTTTCGAAGGAGTTTATTTTAAAGTTAATGTTTTGAAAAAAGAGAAATAACCGGTATTTCCAAGTTCTTCCCTTTCAGAGCCTGTGGCTGCAGAGCCATCTTGTGGGGGAATTCTGCCAGGAGGATACTTCTTTTACTTTTGTTTTTTCACATGTGGCTTGCTCAGGCAGCAAAAAGTCTGTGCAAGACATGCTGCTCACCCCAGCATATTTCACTCACCTTGGAGTATCAACAAGTATCACTCTATAGAGATTCCCAAACTCCCATGAGAGCTGAAACACACAAGCCAATACTTTTCTCATCTTTTCCTAATTTAATGCTCCCAGTTAGGAAGATTTCAGAAATTCCCCTCCCTCAAGGTTTCCTCAGTTCTACTTGAAAGTAGAAGGAAGCCACCTAAATTTCACAAACTGAACAAATGTTCCCAAAAATGGGTGCAGCTAAGTGTACAAGAAGTGAAATGCTCTGAAATTAAGGCATAATTGGTTCCATGTTTTTTACTGGGGGAAGAAGACAGGGAATAGGGAAAATTCCTCTCATTGGAGTGGCTAAACATTCCACCCTCTTCTGGAGACACTACTACAGAGTGCTGAGCCTGGAAAATGAGGACCAGGAATCCTCTAACAGTGCAGAATGTGGGCTCACAGCTCGAGATGGGGATAAAATAATGTCAGGAACAGGGTGCTGGGAGCTGGGGCAATCCCTGGGATGGCAGGACAAGGAGCTACTGGAGAGGCTTCAAAGATGATGAGGCCTCTGGAGCATCTCTCTCATGAGGAGAGACTGCAGGAACTGGGCCTGGTTAGTCTGGAGAAGAGAAGACTGAGAGGGGATCTCAACGTTCTATGTAAGTATCTCCAAGACGGGTGCCAGAAGGATGGTGCCAGGCTCTTCACAGTGGTGCCCAGGAACAGGACAAGGAATAATGGCCATAAAATGAAACACAACAATTCCCACATCAACGTGAGGAAGAGCTTCTTTATGTTGAGTGTTATAAATTTGTATTGTGATATTGGCTTTCGCAGATGAATATTATATATTAAATACTTTTTAGCTATGCTAACAAGTCTTAAGTTTAAAAGAATTTCCTAGGTACAAGGCAAGGAAACTCCAGAGGGCAAGGACAGTGGGGCCCAAGTTGTTATCAGGAGAACAATAGAGCCCAAACTGTTATCAGCGGAAGATATGAAGACCAGCTGCCCTCAGGGGAAGGATGAGGGGCCCAGGCTGTTATCAACAAGTGACCATCTGCAGCAAAAAAGAAACCAAACTCCAAAATAATGCTGACCAGCAGAAAATAACATGATCCAAGAAGGTGGAACCAGGGAGGGGACATGCTTGAATATGCATTAACCTCTCACAGCAAAGATGGGATAAAAAGGACACTCCTGAGATACCAGGTGTGTTCCTGGTAACCCACCAGGGCACCCGGCCGTTTTAACCCTTTGCTTTATTTCTTTTGTCTCCTAATTGTCTTTTGTTTATATTAAATTATTTTTATAATTTATTAAGTGAATCTCGTTTTTAAGATGAGGGTGGCAGAGCCTGGAGTTTTTTCACTGTCCTCTGGAGCCATTCCAAACCCACCTGGACACATTCCTGTGTCAGCTGCTGCAGGTGACCCTGCCTTACCAGACAGGTTGGACTGGATCATCTCCAGAGGTTCCTTCCAGCCCCAGCTCACAGAGTTACATCATGTTTTTTGTTGGAAAGGACCTTATAGACCATCTCATTCCAACCACCCTGTCATGTGGGAACACCCTACACGTATAGAAATTTATTTATGAATATAAAGGCCTACATCTCTACACATGTAAATATGTCTGCACACAGGTTCCTGTAGTTTCCACTTTCAGCCTGAACAGCCAAGGAGGAGACCAGGATGAAACCAAAGGTGCTGTTCTGTGTTTCCAGTAATTTTGTGACTCCAGCCTACGATTATTTTGTGATGCAGCAACCGACCAAATTGCTTAAACCAGGAATAGGTTTCGCAGAGCATTCAAATAATTCTGCCCAAGGCTGGGGGCTCCCTGGCCCAGGCGAGTGATTAAACGGAGTTTTAAAACCATTTAAGAGCACGTTTAAAACTGACTTTTAAGGCGTATTTGAAAGCCTCTGGCCTCGACCCACACACTCCTCCGGCCGCGCCCCCGCCTCCCCCACAAATCAGGCGGCGCCAGCGGCGCTTCCCCCGCCCCTCTGCGCAGGCGGGCACGGCCCGGGCTCGTGTCCCGCGGCGGAGCGGCCCGGAGATGAGGATGGAGGCGGGGGGGCTGCAGGAGGCCGCGGAGGGAACGGCGCAGCCGGCCGCAGACAGCGGTAAGTGCCGGCCGGCCGGGCCAGGGACCCAGCGCGGCTCCTGTGGCACCGCGGAAAGCGGGGATGGCGGGAAGGGCCGACTCGGCGGGGCCCGGCGGGACGGGCGCACTGGGCATGCGCACGGATTATGGAGGACGCGGTGTCGTCGGGGTTTTTTGGGGGGTGGGGAAATGGGGATAATTGTGTTTGTTTGTCCTCGCAGAGCCCGAAGTGTTTGAGGCAGTGCTGCCAATCACCGTTTTTGTGCTGAGCGATGAGGATTTTCTCCAGGATGATAAGGACCAGGAAGTGCCCATTCCCGAGGTGGAGCAGGAGTTTAAATTAAACAACAGCCTTTGCATGAAAAATGAAGTGGAGCCTTCAAACGACAGTAGCAGTGTAGGCAATTGGGATGCAAACAAGACTGTCTCAAATGAAGATAATTATATTACATACTCTGAGGATAAATGGCTAGCTGAGAGTGTGTGTAACACATCAAAACTATCTTTAAGTGATGGAAGTGGTGCAGACATGGATAAATATGGTCAAAATTGCATGTTACCTACATTGTCTTGCAAAACAGAGCTTCCAGAGATAATAAAATACAGTGATGGAGAAGATTGTGGTGATGATGGTTTTCAGAAGATTCCTCCTCTCCTCTCCTCTGCTGACAGTGACAGAGCTGACACTTTTGAGACATTGGTGGTGGTACCCAAACATGAAGAAGAACCTGCCAGTATTGCAGGGGTTCTTTTTGATGGCAGTCCACAGAACCAACCAGAAATCCACAAGGAACTGGAGATAATTGTTAAAATGGAAGGTAATACATTAATAAGATTATTGAAAAAGCTTAAAAAATACAGAAAGCCTCGAGTTTTTGAAATAAAAAATATACAGAAACATTATGAAACCAATTCCTTTTAGAGTAAGCATTTCAAATTAGATTCTTAAATGCAGCAGAGAGAAAATACAGCCTGGAGTATGTTCTGAGAACTGAAGTATGTTCTGAAAGAACTGAGCCAGTTCTTTCTCAGACTCCTGCAAAAGGCTGTGAAACGACAAAAATTGGTACTTGGTCATTCTCCAATGATAAAAAAGGGTGGCCTTTCATCAGGAAAATATTCTCAAAATAAAAATGCAGAAAAAGCATGATATTTGTGAGAACGGAACATTAGAAAAGTTTTGTGTCAGTAGTTTGATAGAAATTCTGGCATAAAGGTGTTCTGTTAAAAACTGGATGTGGTGTTGTCCTATGAAATTCAGAGTCTTGAGTGAAAACAGAACAGAAGGTGGTTTTTAACTAGGAGCAATATTTATATAGTGGGGTCTTAATGCATCGAGAGGCATTAAGGGCAAAAATTGAGAGAGGGAAATAATAAGGATGCAGAAGTAGTGAAGAGCAAAGCAAGTCGTTAGGCAATTTTGGATTATTACTATGAGTTAATGATGAGTCTTTGTGACTGGATGAAATGTGGCTTTATATTTCCATGTAGATCCTGATTCCTCAAAGAATGGAGATAATGAAATTGATTACATGAAAGTAAGCAAATTCGAAGATGAAACTCTGAATTCTCGTTTGGAGCATGGCTTGAAAGAAGAAGAGAAATTTACCTATAATTGTTCTGATCCATTTCTTAATGGATGTTCTCCTACTTTTGAGGAACATCCAGAGGATGTAGGAAAACCTGACATGAATGCTTCCACTTCTGCTGAATCAAATACTACTGGAGAGCATATTTACAAGGCATTACCACCATTCCCTAAGAGAAAATCCCAACAACAAAAAGTTGTTTCTTCTCATGCAAGTCCAGAAGAGTTCCAGGGCAAGCAAGAAGGTTTAAAGTGGCTGAATGATAGTGTGACCATCACACCTCTTCCTAAAACATCTTGTTTTACAAAGGAGAATGAAAGATCAAGTTTCAAGTGCAGGTTTTGTGGTTCTGTGTATAAATGCAGTGCACACCTGAAAAAACATATTTATTCAGCTCATAAAGATAAGAAAATACATAAATGCTGCTTTTGTAAAAAAACTTTTTTCTTTTCTTTCAATCTCAAGAATCACCTTAAATTTCATAAGAAGATTGCTAGGTTGCAAAAGGCAAGAAAAAATAGAATTAGTGCAAGAAAAGGGAGGCAAAAAGGATCTGAAGATGGAGAATCTGAGACTAAGAAAAAAGAAAGTAAATACCATAAATTTTTCATTAAAATTGACAGGGACTTTACATCTCTGGATGTGCCAGTTAGATTTTCCTGCAGAATTTGCTTCTTTGCTTCATCAAATCCTAGGAGTTTTATTCATCACATGAAGGGACACAAGGAAAGACCACCTTACCAGTGCCCTCAATGTGATTACTCCTGCAGCAGCTTGTCCTACCTGTTAAATCACATGTACTGGCATGCTGGCTATAAGCTCTACCAGTGCAGGTTCTGCACCTTTTTTTCACTGTATTTTGCAAGTATGGTGAGGCATAGCCATGTCCATACACGGGATAAACCATATTCCTGTGAGCTGTGCCAGGCAGCATTCACCAGCACCTCAGGGTTGGAGAGACACAGGAGGATTCATGCAGGGACAGAAACGTGCCAAGGACAGCAACCCGACTGCCTGAGTGGGAGAAAGAGAACTGAAAAACCTCCAAAGAATTACACATGTGAAGAATGTAACCTGGTGTTCTACACTAAAGGACATCTCAGCTTTCACAAGAAATTTCATGAACAATTAAAGGCTAATGGTTCTATGAGTCAGAGCAGTAAGTACTGTAAAAGCAAAATACACAAAACTGATGGTGATTCTCAGGGCCATGTTTCTCACTCTCTTTTTGGTAGAGAAAATGATTGTCTGGGTAAGGGAATCATGGCTTCAGAAGTTGAGTTTGAGCAAGCAGATGGTGTGTGGGACAATGAAAAAATACGCCCTGGAAAGAAATTTCTTGAAAACAGCCAAGGAGGCAACAGCCTGGGTGTTACTGGAAATAGATCAGAAGTTCCTCAGACCTCTTACCAAATGGACACGGTCACTTACAAAGAGGAGCCTTCCTTCAAATCAGAGGCCTCACTTTCACGGGTGCAAGAAGATGCTTCATTTCATAACTTTGTGGAAAACTTGGAGGATATGTGTGCTTCCAGTTTAAATACATTCCAAACATATAGATGCCAGCACTGCAGTTATGTTACTGATGTTCCTAACAACTTCAGGCTGCACCTAAAGATACATATGGATGAAAGACCATTTGTGTGTAAAGAGTGCAATGAGGCATTTAAAACATCAAACCATTTGCAAAAACACAGCCTTCTTCATGTGAAAAATGGACCAGAGTTTGGAAGTTTCCACTTTGTAGAGAGGTGTTTGGAGAATCTTGAATTGCATCGTGAAATCAATGGAGGCACATACCCAGAAAGGGATGGTTTGGGTTTCTGCAAAGGCATAAACAGCTCCTTGCTTGGTTCAAAAGTCTGTGGAGTTCAGCAAGGTGTTCAGAGGGGCCCAGTAAATGATGTGCACACACAAAGTCAACCACTACTATATCAGTGTACAGAATGCAGTTACGCTACTGGCTTTTTGAACAACCTGGAACTCCACATCAGAACTCACACAGGTGAGAAGCCCTACAGCTGCAGCGTTTGTCAGAAGAAGTTCCGTACTTCCAGTCACCTAAAAAGGCACAGTCTCACCCATTTGACCATGGGCCATTTCAAGTGCATGGGCTGTGACTACTCAACCAGCAAATGGCTGTCCTTGAAGCAGCATCTGTCTTCACACACTGGGGAGGGAACCTCCTCTCCTGGCTGCCTCTACGAGCACAAGGAGCTGCCTGTCAAGACGTACAAGTGTGAAGAGTGTGGCTATTGCACAGCCCACAAAGGGAACCTGAAGCTCCACATGAGGATCCACACAGGGGAGAAGCCATTCCAGTGTGGGCAGTGCTCCCTGGCTTTCCGCACCTCCAGCCACCTCAAGCGCCACTTGCTGACTCACCTCAAGCTGCACTGCAGGAGGTGCAAGTATTCCACAATGGATAAACATACTTTCCAAAAGCATATAAAAATGCACAAAAAGAAGTACAAGTGTGCAAACTGTAATGTGGTGCTGCCCACCAGAAAAATTCTGGAGAAGCATAAGCAGCAGCACAAGCCTGGAGTGTGAGGTTGAGAATTGGAAGTTGGCGCTTGGTTTTAGTCAGGTTTGAATGTCTTAAATTTCTTCATGGCTTTATGCTCCTTTGCTGTGTGCAGAGCAATGCCTGGTAATCAAGCATTTTGTTTGAGAGAGTGAAACTTGGGGTACTGATTTGCTGCAGGTGTTTCTGAGAACATCAGTTCTAGCACAGGCTGTGCTGAAGATCTTGGAGACACTTTTTCATCCCTGAGTAACTGCTTCAGTAGAGGTCAGTTACTTTGGCCAGTGTTCATCTGTGTTTAAACAGCTATTCTGCACCACCTATTTTCTTGTAAAAACATAGCAAGAAAAAAAATCTCTTTTGTAACTGAAAGAATGTCTAAAGGGAGGGAAGGAAGGAAATGTTATATTTTATAGTAATAACTTTTAATATAAAAATTACCAGTGTATTTGGAGGCTTAATGCTACCTCCCATCTGCTGAAAGTTGCCTCCTTTACTCCCAGGTGCTTTTGCAATACTTGTAAGAGGGGGAAAAAAATAGTACCTCGCCACATTAGAGAAACAAAACATGCATGTCATCACTGGGTAATTGTGACATGAAAATGTTTTCCATGTGTCTGTGTGTGTAAGATGTTTATTAAGCTGCTACCTTGTCCGCAGTTTTGGTAATTTTTTGAGTAGTCTGACAGAAATGCTAATGTCCAGAAACACATATTTCATGATACTGGGAATCTTTAATCTTGAGTTTTATGTGAATGTTCAATGTTAATCTAGTATGAAATGCCTTACCTTTTCTCAGGTTGGTAGTTACTGTGTTGTTAATTAACTTCTTTTAATATGAAAAGTTGATGATAATTATGAATGCTATTTAGTTAAAATGAAAACCCTAGCAGTATCTGAACCTGTTAAATTTATTTTAAGAACTTTACTCTTAGTCTAAAATACTCCATGTGTAAGAACCATTGTACTATGCAGCAGTTGGTGCAGGGCATGGTGAACCCAGATGATGCTGCTTCCAATTTATATTCAAATCTAGACAAATCTTTGTTTTGCAGTTGTGCAGTGACAGCAACTGTTGAGTGTGGTAAGTGGTTTTAGGGTAACAGTGTGTTATCCTCTTATTTGAGGAAAGACAACAGCAAAGGAGTAACAAGCAAACTGTCCCAATGCTACAGCTCAGTCCATGGAGCAGTAGAACGAACCTGTGGTTTAATTTAGAGAATGTAAATGTGGAACTCAGTGCTTTTTTTTTTTTTTTTTTTCTGCTCCTGGATGTGTGGAAATACCGATAATGTCTTGTAGAGGCTTTCTGGTAACGTAGGAGACAGGCTGAGAAGGGCTGTCCAGAGAGGTAGTGGAGGTCCCCTCCTTCTTTCAGGTATTTAAAAGTCACCTGGATGTAATCCTAGACAGCTGGCTCTGGGTGGCCCTGCATGAGCAGGGCCTTGTCTTCAAGAGCTCTTGCAGTCATTCTGCGATTTGGAAGACAATTTTCCAATAATGGATTAAAACTTATGGACAGATGCACATTTTAAGGCCAGATCAGCAAAGATATTCAAATGATCCAGTTCTTTGCAGCTTCAATAACATCAGACAAGTATCTGTGCCTGAACTGTGGTGGTTACAGATGAGTGATTTAGACCTTGGAACCACCTAATCCAGTTGTGAGAAAGAAGAATGTTATCCTGTATGAAGAAAAAAAATAACTTCTTTCTTTTATATAAATATTTTAAGAAATATTTCTTAATATTCCTTGGAAATATTAATGGTTGCTCAAGCTTGGATGAATTTTTACCTGCATTACATAACAATTCTGATCATTTATTTGAAAAGAACAGATACAAAGAGAAAACCAAAATACTGAAGGAATTGTAACCTTTATATCAGATGAGGCTAGGAAGGCTAAATCTGATAGAGCACAGTTGTTTAAAAGTATGCTTTACAACAGTAATGAAGAGAGCCTGGTTTAGGGGGGGTAAATTAATTGCAGTAAAGTTTTAAAGAGTTTGTAAATCTAAGTGTCTTCAAGTTGTAAGTAAGAACAGTAAGATATTTTCTGTTGGAGACTGATGATTTTGTAAAAATAATTAGTCCTAGTCTCTGCTTCTAACAAAAATAAATAGTTCAAGAATTCCTGATGTTGCTTTCTGTTCCTTATGCACTGCACTGGATTTTTGGAATTTCAAAGGTATTCTCAGTCTGCTAAGTCAGTGAAATTTAAAGGTTGAGGCATATTCAGTTTCAAATAAGACATGGGCTGTTGTTGGGTTTTTGTTTTTTGGTAGCTAGAAGTGTAATATTTTTTTATTCCTGTAGTTTAAACAAAAATAAAATCTATAAAGTTTCCTATTTGAACCAAAAAAGTTTAATAATTTTCTCCATGAAAATATCCTGAATTTGGACAAAACAGAAATGTAACAAGACAAATTGAGTAAAAGGCCTTTTACCTGTTGTACATCTGCTAATTAAATGAATATAAATTAAACTGGAGGTGATGTAAATGAACAATAGTGAGTCCGACCTGGATGGTGTGGTGGTGCATCCTCCTGTTTGGGTCTCAAAAATGCTCCTTTGGGCTTGGCCTTGGCAAGCTGGGCCAAGCTCCTCTTGAGCTTATCCAAACCTCTGTCTGCTCCCAGGAACTTACGCTGGCTAAGGAACCCCCTGGGTTTTAACAGCCTTTGAGAATTTATTTTTCTTACCCAGGTGGAACAACATTTTTGGTTTTGAACTTTCAAAGAAAGTTACCAACCTGAATTGCAGCCAAGGTGAAAGTTGCTATGAGCAAAGCCAAGTGTGTTTTGATTCTCTAAGCAGTGGTATTTGAGACCCTCTGAGCTCTCTGAACTGCAGCGGGCTGAGGCCAGCACCTCCCTCTGAGTGGGGCCTCTCTGAGCCACACAACTCCCAGGCTGGAGGTACCTGGGGGGCCACAGCTGAGTGACGGTGACAGATCCTGAGCTGAGATCCCCACTCCTTGGACTGAAGGTCCTTAAGGTTCAACCCCTTCACCTGTTGAGAGTGACATGAGTACTTTGCTATGAAAATTTCCCAAGTCTAGGTATGTACACACTCCTTCAGTGTCTGAGTGAGTATGCAAATGCACTGTCAATGTTGGTCTCCTGTGGAAACTTAGAATAGTTTTCCATTGGCACTTTAAAGATTATCTCATTCCACCCCCTGCCATGGGCAGGGGCACTTTCCACGATCCTAGGCTGCTCCAAGCCCTGTCCAAAGTGGCCTTGGACACTTCCAGGGATGAGAAGTAGCCACAGCTACTCTGGGCAACCTGTGCCAGGGCCTCAGCACCCTCACAGGGAAGAGTTTATTCCACACATAAATGCACGGGGCTTTTTCCTGAAATTACCAAAACACGCTCTAAACGGAACACTGCGGAGATGTGATTATTCCTCTGTCCCTTTTCCTACTTCATTTGCGTCCCCTGGGGAAATCTGAAGGGTTTCATGAACTCGCAGCTCCTCCTTTCGGCGCTGGCCGGGCCCCTCCGCCGTGCGCTCCTCCGGCCGGCCGGTGGCGCTAGCGCAGAGCGCCGCCTCAGGACACGCGGGGCGGCTGCGCAGGCGCGGAGCGGCCGGACCCGCTTCCCTGGTGGAGCAGCGGCCTCACTTCCCTTGCAAAAGTAGCCGGCCCCGCTTCCCGCTTCTCTGGCAGAGCAGTCGGCCCCGCTTCCCTCGCCCTCGGCACCCGCCGCCGCTGAGGGCGACCGTGCGCGGTCTCGGCCTGCGCCGCTGACGCCAGCGGCGCTCCCGTCCTCTCTCCATTCTCTCGCTCCAGGGGTTCGTCCCCGGCTCTCTTTGCCGCCAAGATGCCGCGGATTATGATTAAAGGCGGTGTGTGGCGGAACACCGAGGTAAGACTCGCCGGGGTTTGAGCCCTCATCCCCCTCAGGGCCGGGGAGGTGGGGGGGAAGGGGCTCACTGGTGCGCAGGCGCGGTAGGGGTGGAGGTGGGTGTCGCGGTGCGCCTGCGCGGGGGGTTCAGTTTTTTGGGGTATCCCGGGGCAGGTTCGGGTCTGCTGGAGCCCTGTGCCGGGACATCAGAGGGTTTGGGCTCTGCAGGAGTGCAGGGAAGGGCAGCGCAGCTGGGGAACAGTCTGGAGTACAGGTCTGATGAGGAGCGGCAGAAGGAGCTGGGGGATCTCAGCCTGGAGGCTCAGGGGGGCCCTTCTGTCTCTGCACAACTCCCTGACAGGAGGATGGAACCACGTGGGGGCCGGGCTCTGCTCCCAGGCAACAAGCGACAGGACAAGAGGACATAGCCTCAGACTGCAGCAGGAGAGGTTTATATTGGACATTAGAAAGAAATTTTTCACATGAAAGGGCGATTAAGTATTGGAATCGGCTGCCCGGGCGGGTGTGGAGTCGCTATCCCTGTAGGTGTTTAAGGAAAGACTGGATGTGGCACTGAGTGCCATGGTCTCATTGACATGGTGGTGATCAGACGTAGATTAAACTCAGTTAGTTTAAAGGCCTCTGAGAGGCCTTTTCCAGCCTAACTGATTCTGTGATTCCTTGGCTCACTGTTGGGCTGCATTCCCCAGCAACCTGTGCCATCTTCCTGCTGCCTCACTGGGCAAAGGTCACACTGGTGTTGTTTTTCCCTCAGGCTGCAGATTGGGAAGCTCAGCCACGTGTGTGTCGTGTCCTTCTGCTCCAGAGGAACTGTTCCCACTGCTGCTGGAGTGGAAACACGTGCTGTGTTTGGAGATGTCTTTCTCACAGGCTAGAGTGTGACTTGTACTTCATAGGCAGGTCTCTTACGCTCTAGGGGATTGAGGCAGCAGGAACCTCTTGCCCTTGAAGATATTTCCAAATGTGGAAATGGCAAAGGCAGAGGCATAGAATTTTTAGGGTTGGAAAAACCTAGTCCAGGTATCAGCCCAGCACCAGCACCATAGTCACCATTTAACCTGTCCATCAGTGCCACCTCTAGGTGGTTTTTTTATCACTTCCAGGAATGGTGACTTCACTACCACCCTGGGCAGCTGTTCCAATGCTTTACAACCCTTTGCATGGAAAAAAATTCCTAATAATGTAAACCTCTGGTGTAACTTCAGTCTGTTTCTTGTTTGCATGTGTGGGCTCTTCATTTGCAGCCCAAGAATTCTGTATACAGAAATTATTGTTCCAAAAAAGAACGATCCCCTCCAGTTTTGCCATCACAAGCTTTCAGAACCTCAAGTGATCATGAAAAAGAAATTAATAACATGAGAAATCAAGGATGTCAGTTTTATTAGATGCATATTTGAAGCAAAAGGCTGTACCTGGCACTGTAAAATACTGAATGCTGTCACTACATACTGTGAACACCAGGCATGCATGTGGTTCCAGGAAAGAGTGAGGAAGAAGTAAGAGAAGATAAAATGTGCTGCATGTGCTTTTAAGCACTTACGATGTATCAGTGATGTGCCAGGAAGCAGCTAAATTTGGGGTCACCAGAAGACAGGAAAACTCAGGTTATCTTCACCCCATTCTTGGGGTCTTCCATACTTGATAAATTTTGGTGACTGTTGAAGAGAAAGAGCAGTGCATTAAATAGAATGACAGAATATTCTGGGTGGAAAGGGACCCACAGGGACCATTGAGTCCAACTCCTGCACAGAACACCACCAAGAATCCCACCCTGTACCTGAGAGCATTGTCCAAATGATGCTTGAACTCTGGCAGGCCCTTGGGAGCCTGTTCCAGTTGCCAAATAATCCCTAATTCACCAGGCTTTGTGTACCAGAGATAAAAGAGGTGTTGAGTTTCTTTTATTAACATTTTGATTACACATACAACATTAAAAACAGAGGAGGTGGAATCAGGCGATACCAGGTCATGCATGAAATGACTAATTGCTTGCAAAAAAAAAAAAAAAGCAGCTTGTTAATGTCACAAGTACAGCTCCTGTGGGCTGCAGAGCACCAAGTAAGTTAAAAAAAACACACAAAAGAGGATTTATTATTTATTTCAGAACACTAATTAAAGGAATTGTTGCCTGTAGCAGCTCAAACCAGATCAAGAGCTGGTCATAAGCTCAAAGTTAAAGTTGTTCTCTGGGAGGTGTCAGTGGAGTCAGTGTCAGAACACTCACTGGGTACGGGAGAGGGACATCTGTGCTTGACAGGGCTGCAAGAATAGCTTTAATGCATGTAAAATAGCACTTTCTCTGAATAAAGCAGAACTAATGAACCCATCTATTGAGGAAGGGAGAGAGGGATTGATGGATGGGATAGATTGACTGACAATTGATAATGCTTCTGGCTTTTGATCAAATGCAGTGCACACTTTGTTGTACCTGGCTCCCAAGCTGAATATTACATTTTTATTCCAATTGTATTAATATGTGAAGAATAGAGAATTTCACGGTGTTATTTAAAATAAGGGAGTTAGAGACATCTGCCAATTCTACTTTTTTTTCCAATTGTGATGTCATTACCAGACAAACACCTCTTTACCCCTGCTGCTGTCCTTCAGAGAAGACATACAGAGCCTTTAAATACTAGTGCATGAGAGAGCAGTGAAAATTATCAGTTGGGAAGTTCTGTTGGATATATGAAGTTTGGAACAATAATCATGTGTCTTTTTCATTTAATCTTTATGGATTTCATTGGCCTTTGAAAGACAAATCCTCATTTTTCTTGAGAATAAAATAGAACAGAAGTAGCAGTGTTATGCTGTTTCCTCTGGGCTAGCCTATGAAATTAACCATGTTCTCCTTTCCTTGAGCTCAGACTTTCTGTTTTGCAGTCCATAAGGATATTTATTTATGTTTTTTTCAAGGATGAAATTCTGAAAGCAGCTGTTATGAAATATGGCAAAAACCAGTGGTCTCGAATTGCCTCGTTATTGCACAGGAAATCAGCAAAGCAGTGCAAAGCCAGATGGTAAGTGAGAGGTGCTGTGCCTGGGAATATGACCTTCATAATTAGTGGAAATTTAGGAAAAAATCTTACCACAGACTAATTTATGTCCACAGAGCAACAACAGTTTTAACACTGTTTGATTTTATCATGGAAACTTCAAATTCTTACTGCTTGAAAGTAGTTGAACAAAAGTAGCCAGATGTTCTGTTTGCCAGTGACTGCAGTGTTAGCAAATGCAGGATCACTTTAAATTATAAACATTAGTTTTTCCCTTTATTTAAACATGTTTTAATTGGTGGATATTGCCAAGGAAGTAAAATTGTAAGATACTAATCTCTCTTACATATGATTTTCTAATTTCATGTAATGGGAGTTTGGCTTGAGAGTAAATGTTTAGAAATTGCACTGTGAAATTTAATATTTTATAAAAGATAGGAGCTTTAAACTTATGCAAATACTGATGCAGTATGAATGTATTTGAGAATCAGACTTAGTTTGTCAAGTACTGAACTGCACATATTTAATAGAATACTTTTTGTAAGATAACAGTACTGGCACAATTGGGGATTATTAAGATAATTGTTGAAGGCTCCAGAGCAAATAATTCTACCATTTCTCTATCTTTGATAGTTGCAATTTTTACTTTTCTTTTTTAGGATTAATTCTGTGACTATTTACCTTGCCAGAATAGGGATGGGAAAAGGAAAAAGAGGCAGTATCTGTATGAAAAGTGCTGGATAAATAATGCATTTTAAAGCTCAAATGCATATGTCATGAAAACACTCTTGAAGACAGATCAGTGGATAACTCGGATCTGTCATCCTTAATTTTTTTCCCTTACTACAGGTACGAATGGCTGGACCCGAGCATCAAAAAGACAGAGTGGTCTCGGGAGGAGGAGGAGAAACTGTTGCACCTGGCCAAGCTGATGCCAACCCAGTGGAGAACCATTGCCCCTATCATTGGGAGAACTGCTGCACAGTGCTTGGAACACTATGAATTTCTGCTGTGAGTTTCTGCTTGCCTATAGGAAAATCTAACCAGGAATACCCAAAAAATCTATGGAGTTGTAGCAATGTGTCATTCCCTTCTCCCATGGTGGTAAATTAGAGTGGTTTCAAGTTGACTGGGTCCTTTTGTAAGCAAATCTTTAAAGACTGTTTTCAGTCACTTGTGTCTAGCTTGAAAGAAGCTCCTGGAACCTGGGGAGCATCTTGAATAGAGATAGGTGTATCTTTTCTTGCTCCTGGTCATTCTGGCTAAGGGACTGTCAAGATTTATGTTGTTATTAGGCTGTTTGGGCATTTTTTGAGTGGCTGATCAGCAGGAGTGGGTATGTGAGAAAGGAAAGAGACAAAACAGGTGATGAAGTGGCTGAATGTATAGATACCATCTCTGCTACAGAGTTTCTTTAGGCCACAAGAAGAGAAAGAATGTGCTGTTTTCCCTTGTGAGCTTTCTTAATTCTGGTGCAATTGCTTGAGTAGAAAAAACATAATAGAAAACCTGATTTTGTAATTTTGTCACACTGCTTGAATTCTTGTTTTTATTGTTAAAGATTACCTGAGGAGATTTTTTACTACTAGCTGTATCAGTATTGTATTTTATGTAATAATTTATTGTTGTAATGTGATACTGCGTTGGTTTCTTTCTCTTATCTTGTTTAAGATTATGGAACTGTACCACACTTTTGAATTGTATAACAGATTTAATGTATTGTACATTACATTACAATAGAGTACAAGGTTACTGCTTTATGATCAGTCTTTGGAGACATTTAAGGGATGGTTATTATGAGTCTGGGGGAAAACAAAGAGCTGGTGGTGACATCTGTAATATGTTTTTAGGGACAAAGCTGCTCAAAGAGACAATGAGGAGGAAACTGCTGATGATCCTCGGAAACTGAAACCTGGAGAAATAGATCCAAATCCAGAAACCAAACCTGCCAGGCCAGATCCCATTGATATGGATGAAGGTGAGTTAGGAATATGTTTACCATTTTTGACAGAAATATGATCTGCTAATTTTTCCATTTACACAGTTAGTGTACCTTGGTTTTCTTCTTTTCTTCCACCACCGCCTGGTCTTTAATTTACTTGCTAATTTTGTCTTATTTCTGTATCTGGCCAGTTAGTTACAGTTTTCCAGTTTTCCTTTTCTTGGTGTGTTTTCTGTCTCCTTATTTGTCACTGTTGTCTATTACCATGACTGGCAGTTCTTTGCTTTGGCAACTGCTCTGCTTGTTTGCTTTCTGTATCTTCATCATTTTCCATCAGCTTACACCTCTCAAATGAATCCATGCTGAAGCACAGAAGGACTGCCTGACGTTTTTGGTTTTTTTTCTTTTTCCCTTGCACCAAAGCAGTGTTGTGGACTGAAAAATGAACATTTTAAAATTCCATTAATGGAACCGTTGGTGTTTTCGAACAGTCACATGTTCACAAAAACAGTGCTCTCAGCTCTGGAAGTAAATGCAATTAACAAGTTCTCAAGATAATACTCTCAGATAAAGATGTAAATGAAGCTTACTTCCATTAATGTGGTCAGTTTACTTCTTTATGTAAATATTTTGATTTGCTGGTAATACTTATTGATACTGTTTTCACCATTAGGCTTTTTTTCCAAAAGTCTTCATTTCACCTGGCCAGTGATTCAGTAAATACATTGGGACAACCTGGAGATTAGTGATGGCACAGAATGGCTGTGATTGATTCAGCTTTTAAAGATGGTTTTCTGATCTTAAAGTCAGGTTTTTCCTGACTCTCATCTTTTAAGTGCAGATTCACTGCTGTATTTATCTGTACTGTTGTAGATGAGCTTGAAATGCTGTCTGAGGCTCGAGCGCGTCTGGCGAATACACAGGGAAAGAAGGCCAAGAGAAAAGCCAGGGAGAAGCAGCTGGAAGAAGCTCGGTAAACTTGCATATGGTTTCATATCCTGAGACTGCTTTTCTGTACTCTACACTTTAAATCATGTGGTGTTACTCTTTCTTTAGACGTCTTGCTGCTCTCCAGAAACGACGAGAACTTCGGGCTGCTGGAATTGAGATCCAGAAGAAAAGAAAAAAGAAGAGAGGTGTGGATTACAATGCAGAAATTCCATTTGAAAAGAAGCCTGCTCCTGGTTTTTATGATACATCAGAAGAAAATTATCAGTCCCTGGATGCAGATTTCAGGAGACTGCGTCAGCAGGACCTGGATGGAGAGTTAAGATCGTAAGTGTGTGCTGTAATAAGGAGGGAACAGCGTATTTGGGAAAAAAAAAGCAACCCACATATATCTGTGTTAAGTCCTGAAAACATAGTGAGGAATATATTTCCATGGAACAGATACAAGTGTAAGTGGCCTCTGCCTTTTCAGTTTTCAGTGGTTTTGTCTTTCCAAAAGGTATGGTTTACCTGTTGTCTATGATCACTTTTAGTCTTTCCTCTAGTTCACCTTTTATCTATCAGAATAAAGTTTCTCACACATATTCTTGCTCTTTAAGTCAAAATGTTAATTTTTTAAGGTTGGTTTTTTTAGCAGTTCATTTGCTTGTGTATTTAGTGTCCTTTAAGTAATGATCTTATTAAGATTCCTTATAGGAGTAGATTTGGAGTATTACTCTTGATGTAGTTGTTCTTAAGTAGATGTCCTTAAATGCTTCATTTCTCCCTATCCCCCATAAAAATCCACAAAAGTGTAGTTGAGAAGTTAAATGCCACTCTTGGCACATATTTAATTGTACAGTTGCATTTCCACTACTTCTGCCAAAACTGCTTTTTACTGAGAGGGTCCAGTGCCATGTACAGTTTGGTTTATTAACTCCTGTGGTGTTACTAACTGATTTTTCTGCATAGCACTCCATTCAAAGAGTCAGGCAGGAGCTTCAGACTGAAGCTTATGATTTTACTGACTGCCTCCATTGCTGTTGGAAAGAAATGCCATTTTTATTAAAAACTGAAGAGAAATTGGTTCCCACTTTCCATGAAAGAAAATGTTCATCTTCCCTTAGCAGCTGCTGGAGAAAAAGGGACTCTTCACATTCCCATATTTTTACTATCTAAATTCTTGGCCTGACATTTTTTTATTGATCCAGTTCAATCAACCATTTTGATTATAGTTATTCAACCTAAAACTAAATCTGTTGGCTAATTGCGTGATTTAAAAGCATTACACTGCCCTGTGGTAGGTTCTGCTGCAAGATCTGCAGATCACATCTAATCACCCACAAGGTGCTCCACTCTTCCTGCAGTGTTTTATTTCAGCATATCCACTATTTGATAAGGGTATGGCCTTTTTGCTCTTGGCTTGTTTGCTTTGCTTTGTAGCTGCTCTTTGTGTTCTGAACTGATTCTGTTTTCCATAATAACAGTGAGAGGGAAGGAAGAGAGCGCAAAAAGGACAAGCAGCACATGAAACGGAAAAAAGAGTCAGACTTGCCCTCAGCTATTCTGCAGACCAGTGGGGTGTCAGAGTTCACCAAGAAAAGGAGTAAACTGGTGCTTCCAGCTCCTCAGGTGAGGTGTTTCCTGATAATAAACAACTTGCAAGGCCAATACCAAACAGTGTTTTCTGTTTTATTGAGTTGATCTCATAGTTATATTGTATCTTACTGTGCCTTGGGATTTTCTCTTCCAAAGATCTCTGATACAGAACTTGAAGAAGTTGTAAAAGTTGGACAGGCAAGTGAGATTGCACGGCAGACTGCTGAGGAATCTGGAATCACAAACTCGGCTTCCAGCACTCTTCTCTCTGAATATAATGTAACCAACAACAGCATCGCTCTAAGGACTCCCAAAACTCCAGCAGCCCAGGACAGGATCCTGCAGGTAGAGTATAAATGTACAGGATGGGTTTTAAGTTTTGGAGCAGGAGTCAGCTGAGTAGAAGGTGGAAATACCAAAGAAACACTCCACAGATTGTGTGCAATATTGGGATTGGAAACAATCCCAATCTTCAGGACGCACTGAAGGGCAAAGAAGCAGATCTGCTTCTATTTGATCAATTGTCACTATGTTTCAAAACATTCTGATTCTTTCTCTTTTAGTCATATATTGTGTGAGGCTTTTAACCATTCTCCTGGTGTCATGCATAATTTTCACTTCCCTTGTGTTGAAGATGTATGAGTTCATCTTCTTAAAACAGTGTATTTTATGCATGTTGCCCAACTTTTATTTCAATTAAGAAGTAGTGATTAACTGCAACAATTCAAGAATATTTTCATAGCACTTTATTGGCTTAAAACATAGGTTAGCCAAAACCTTCCTTTGCAACCTCTGTTTGTCTGGATTTTTCAAATACTGGTAATGTTAAGTAACATTTTGTTGATTGTGTGGAAATGGATGAATTAAATCAGTGCAACTAGAGTAGGACAAAACAAGACCCCAAAAATCCCACTCCAAAACAAAAACCCCCCTGAGCTGACAATGAGCTGTATTTCAGCAGTTCTATGATAGCAGAAAAGAAAAAGTTCCTGGCTCTGCAGGTCATGACCTAAGTCTGTGCAATGTTTGCATCAACAGTCAGGCTCACCTTCAAATGGAGTACTCTGACATTATAAATGTCACAGTATTATGCATATCCAGAGTTCTCTCAGTGGATTAATGGATTAGCTGTATTCTGGGAATACATTTGCTATTTGCAATAGTATAATTAGCTCATTTTCAGAGAGACTTAATTCTTCGCTGTAATAAGGAAAAATGAAATAAAAAAGGGAGTGATTCATAAAAGCCCAAATTGAGTCATGGACCAAGAATCTGAATAGTGACCATATCTTTTGGAACATTCTCTTTGAAGTGCAGTTTGGATTAAGTTGATTGAATTCAGGTTTCAGAGTTCAAGTGTGCTCTTCCCTCTTAAAATCAGGATTCTTAGGATTAATTGAGTGTTCAGTAACAGAGAGTCTGGCAAACTGAAGGAAGCTGAAACAGTAAGTAACCCACTCATTTTGAAGCTCCAGTTTATAACATATTTTACTGGAAATGAAGTTCAAATGCCTCTCAGTGGAACAGTAAGATTTATAAATACCAGTGCACAGGTGTTAAAGCTAAGAAATTTTAAACATATTCCACAAACTGATACTCAAATGACTCTTCAGCTGTTCTTGCTGCTACTGAATCTGTTAAACGTGACTGTGAATGTCTTGGTGAAGAATTGTTTGTGTTGTCTGTTGCACAGGAGGCCCAGAATCTGATGGCTCTCACAAATGTGGATACTCCTCTGAAAGGAGGTCTTAATACTCCCTTGCATGAAAGTGACTTTTCAGGGGTAACACCACAGAAGCAGGTTGTTCAGACTCCAAATACTGTGCTTTCCACACCTTTCAGGTAAACAGACTCCTTTTATGATGGGTGCCTGGGTGGGCATGTCTGTTTGGAGGAGGGTGGACAGAGCAGATTTTAATGTGTAAAGTACTACCATGATTAGAGCTTCAAAAGAAATTTTAACTGCATTTTATTTCAAGCCCTTGTACAAATTTCTCCTTCTTTGTGTTTTTAGAAAGCTCAGCCATGTCCTCTTCATCTATGTGCATACACTGTATGGCTCACTGGAATTTTGGTCCAAAATGTGGCCTTCTGTGGTGTGGATCAGTATAAATTATTCTGGAGTAATGCAGGAGTATAAATAGTAAGCTGGAGTGTCATTCTGTATGTGAATTCTGGCCTTTCCAAAGTATTACCTTGGAGTCAAAGATGTGGGAGGTCCCTTAGCCAAACCCACACTGAATTTTTGAAAAGCTGGAGTAAATATTTTATAATCCATATATATCCAAAATAAAATATTTCTTATATTGCCAATCTAAATAGTACGGAATTGCTGGTTTAACTCTTACAGTGTACAAATAAATATCTCACAAATGCCAAATACCTTACAGAAACATGTTATAATTGGTACATTTTGTGTGTCAGGTTTTTCCACTTAGGTTCTAATTTTACTTGTATCGTGTTAGTAGGAAAAGTGGAGAATTAAATAAAAAGGACCTTTATGGCAGCATTTCCAAAGCAGCTTTATTTTGTTTAGAAGCTGTGTTTAAAAGCCTGATCTTTTTAATTATAAGAGCAGCTCCAGCAATGAGTGGTTTTTTTTAAGATCTTTTGGTGTCAGTGTGGTGCAAAATGAATGTAGAATTTGACCTGGACTGATCTGGGTGTCATTTGGGTTATTTTATATTTTAAAAGTAGAGATACTCTTAATTTTCTTCGAGTTTTTTTGTGGTGGTTTTTTTTTAGCTTCTGAAGTTCAGATTTGTACATGTAAATATAGTCCCTGTGGGTCAGCGTGGCTTGCTTGCAGAAGTCCTCTGTCAGTGGGAAAATCCAAGACCTTGAGCAGAGAGGAAAAAATAAGAAATCTGTGAAGTAGCCCCACATTCATGAGTAGGTCATTGGGATAGAGAACAATATTCCTTCCCAATCTAGAGGAGAAGCAATTGGGGGCAACAAAATCTAAGACTTAATCTATGTTACCTAACCATAGATGATTAGAAGTAATTATTATAATGTAATTATTTCTTCAATAGTCAGTGAAAGCAAAGAGACATTGTCAGGATGATCCATTCAACTGCAGTGTGGGACAGCTGTTGGGCCAGATGATTTTGGAGTGAATGACTTGCCCAGGTGGTGGGGAAATCAGAGCTTGCAATTCAATCCTGATTACTGTATCCCAGAATAATGCCTGGTGACTTGATAAGCTCCTCTCTCAAAAGCAATAGTGGGAGTTTGTGTTCATGGAGTTCCTGAAGTTTCTCTTGTCAGCTCGACAGGACCTTGGTTACATCTTGACAGGCTTAAACGATTTGTTTTTAGTATTCTTCTAATTGCACTTTACAGTTTCACTGCCTTCCAAAAAACAACTCTAGATTGAATGTATCGACTGTGTTTATGTAACTTTTCCCAACATTCAGACTTCTGTAAGTAGAACTCTTTAGTAAAAAACTAATGACTAACTACACTTCACTAGAACACCCTCTCAGGGGTCAGAGAGCTTAACTCCTCGAGGAGGACTGACTCCCAAACCTGCGCTTGGCACAACTCCTGGGAGAACTCCCCTGCGGGATAAACTGAACATCAACCCAGAAGAGGGAATGGCAGATTACAGTGACCCATCCTATGCAAAACAAATGGTAAGTAGTACTTGAGAAGTGGAAATCAGTGCTCTATTAATTTTCAGGTTTTTAGCTCTCATCTCTTGAAAATAATTTTATTTTATAATAAATGTTATTTCTTCCACTTGTCTATAGGTCTGTCCTTATCACATAATAAAATACAGTCTTTATTTAAAAGAGCAGAAATCCTGCTGTTTAGAATGGCTTTCAGTGTGCTCAGTAAACACACTCTAAAACTGTCGGAGAAGACGTAGTTAAGTTTCCATCCTATTTCTGTCTTTGAAGCTGAGCAGGAAATGCATCTTGAGCAAAGACTCATTTTTCTTGCAATCCTACACAATCCTCAAATTCCTCGTCATCTTGGCTTCCTGATTTACCTACAGGACCTTTTCATCAGTCTGTCTTGTTGACAACACTGAGCTAAAGGAGTTTAATTCTTGCCACTAGGAGCACTGAGGTTTGAGATGTTCAGAAATCTGAGTCCCATCCAGACTCTTTCATCACCTTTGGCAACAGATGTTTCCATTCTTGGAGATTCAGCCAGATGGACCCTGCCAATTAGACATGGTGTAAAAGGGCATACATCTAATAGGTATCACCTTGGGAACTCCTTTTATGTGGCTGATTCTGCAGCCTCTACTGTGGCTTTGAATATCTCACACCTGAGCTATTGACAGTTTTCTTTTTGGCCTAGCTAAGATATCCACTCCCAAGTGTTTGGCATGTTCTCACAAAAATAACTCTTCAAGTTCAAAATTCAAGCTCCTCTTAGCTTGAAGGAGAAGGTTGGTTTGATGTACTTATGCTTTGGTTCTGTCTTAGCCTTTTTATAGTAAAAATTCTTTTTACTGCTAGAAGTGAAACTGAGGTTTCCAAACTCCTGGTGGACTCCACTGGTTTCCAGATATGATGCTTTCTGGCTCTGCAGCAGACTGAGGTGTCCAGGGAATATTTAGTGTGTTGTTCTGTCTGTTAATGCAGATGAATGGAGTCTGATTGTGTTGCACTCGGGGTATTACACTGCATTCAGGGTATGAATCCAGAAGCAACACATCTCACTGCTCTTCCCACAGGAGAGGGAGTCTCGGGAGCACCTGCGCCTGGGGCTCATGGCCCTCCCTGCTCCAAAGAACGACTTTGAGATTGTTCTACCTGAAAATGCAGAAAAGGAGCTTGAAGAACATGAAGTAGATGAAACCTTTGTAGAAGATGCTGCTGATATAGAAGCCCGCAAGCAGGTCAGTGTGTGAGATGTGAATGGTGCCTTTTGTATAAAATAAAATGTGTTCCTTGTGTGGTTCCTACCATTTCACACCTGTTCAATGGAAGAGGTTCTTCTACAGGATAGCAAAGTAAAATTTTCCTGTTTTATTTGCTGCTGTCAGAGTATACACACACAAATCGGTTTTCTCTCTAAATCATTTTCTTAATTTCTTAATGTTACATATCACATCATTTTCTACTGTGAAGTCCCTAAGAGTACCTGTCTCCTACCTCCTGCATTTGTCCCTCAGAAGATAAAAATTTATTTAAAGCTTTTTTCTACAGTGGCACGTGCTTGATTTTAAGCACATAAGAACTGTGCACTTTTTTCAGTTTCAGGTTATTCTCTTGAGGGTAAAAGCTGCTGTTTGTGAATGGTTAGACAGGTACATACAAACTCAGGCAGGCTGGTAGCACACAGATAAAAATTCCCTACTATGCAGGGAATTGGTACCCTTGGCTGGTACCAGAGGATTACCCAGACAGCCAAGTTGTGAATAGATCACTGTTGTTTTTTGGTTTAGAATCAAGGAAGGCTGGATAAAGTACAGGCCAAAATTCTGCCAGTTAAATGACTGTACTGGCCAGTAACCAGAGACACTTTAAATCTTTACAAAAACAGTCCCTTTTCTATTCATTGCTTAGCCTAAATTTTGTGTTCAAATCTCTTTCTGATATATACCTTATATAAATATAAATGTTTTTTGTAAAAATAAATGGGATTTTTGAGTCTAGAGAAGTTTTTGACAATGGCTATGCTTTGACAAGTGAACCAAATATTTTTAAAAATCCTATGCTTTGGTATCTATAAATGGGATAAGCATTTCCCATAATTTGATTCCTAGTGTGTCCTATTTGGGGACAAACATGTTTTATACATGTATATGTGTGTCTTGTGCATACATACCCTAAAAAAAAGTCTGAATAAATACAAGTAATGTATGTAGAATAGAAGAAAGAATCTGAGTTGTGCCATCATACAAGAGAAGAGCATCCTGCCTTCAAGTGGAGATGCTGGGATTAGAACATGGAAGATGTTGGACATTGTTCCTGAAGTTCCTGACAACACTGGCTTTTCATGTTACTTATTGTTTGAAAGTGTATTGTAAAGAGAACTCTCATGTTTTTCCACTTTCACAAGTATTGTTTTAGTGAAATACCTACTTTAAGTCATTGAGGACAACAGAGTCATGGCTGCTAATTTAAGAGTCTTTCTTTCCTGGTGGATTTAATGTCTGGAGAATTAGAGCAGTTGTCACACATGGAGAATCGTGTAAAGAACGAAATCTTGCTGGAGTTGAGATTGGAGGAGAATTTGATGCCTGGAAATGACTTTTGAAGGTTTCTTTTCTCTTGGAGTTAGTCTGCTGTGCTCTTCCTATTCACTTTAGAGGTAGTAAATTATGTTGTCATCACATTATTTAGCTCTGGCTTAGTAACATGAAGTCTGTATACTGGAAGGAATCTTTACTGCAATAATCAATTAGTTTTTATATCACATACATTCCAAGGCAGCATCTGATTGCCTTACAGTGGCTGGAGTAACACTTGGCTTGTTTGTTTAGGCTCTCCGAGAAGCGGAGCGTGCCAAGGAACTGAAGAGAATGCACAAAGCTGTGCAGAAGAATCTACCACGGCCCTCAGAAGTAAGTGGAAACAAAATTCACTGTTAAAGAACAAAAATTAAAAATAAAGGCTTTAAGCATTATAGGAGGAAATACAGTCTAAAGAGATAATGAGAGAGTGAAATCTTTATTAGATTATGTTGATTTGAAGGAAATTTCCCCAGCAGAGTTGTCATGATGTATTTCATCTGCACAGATGTTGAGATTGCTGCATGTGTCCCACCACAAGGGATTTTGGCACCTGCTCTGTGGGATTTAGCTGATACATTAAATTCACACTTGAGTGGAGATAGATGAATTTAATGTTATCTTTGGTATATATGATATTTACAAACTTTTTTTTCATTCCTGGGCAGGTTAATGAAACAATACTGAGACCCTTAAACGTGGAACCACCTCTAACAGACTTGCAGAAAAGTGAAGAACTCATAAAGAAAGAGATGATTACCATGCTTCATTTTGATCTTTTACACCATCCCTTTGGAGAACAGTTTACTGGTAAGAAAGGGAAAGGCCCAGGATTTGGAAGCAACAATGCAGAGCACATGGCTTACTTGGAGCAAAATCCTTACGAGAAGTTCTCCAAAGAGGATCTCAAGAAGGTGAGAATTGTGTGGCCCAAGGAGACTTAAAGTCTCCTTAGGATGTAGCTCTGTAATATTGGGGGAAATAGCCTGCACAGAATTCAGCTGGGAGGTCTCCAGAGGGTTGTATGAAGAGCTGTAATCATAGAGTTACTGAGGTTGGAAAAGGCCTCTAAGATAACCAGGTTTGATTGTTAACCCAGCACTGCCAAGCACTAAGTAAGGGTCAGTTAATAAGTAAGGATGATTTAAGTGCACATTCTCCTTTCTGTGAGCTGATGTTTATCTAAGCATTTTCAGCAGAGTGATAAGGATGCTGTATTTGCCCATAGACATTGTCACTGAGATACAATTTTGAATGTGTTGTGGTTGCTTATCATTTTAAGTAAGGGTAAGAGCAATAATACCCCAACATTTACCAAATTCTACTTTGCTGTTTCTGTAAAGTGCTGTTAAATCATTGAGGCATTAACCAGATGAGATATCCACCTTCTGATGCCTCTGAATTTCACTAGTCCAGAATTACAAAGTATTCAAAGCAGTGCAGACCAAATAGGACAATGGTAGTCAGTTTGTACCTTGGAGCAGCAAATCAAGTTGTTTAATTATGCTTGTCAAGCTTGATCCAAGCAAGCTGTGCCAGTGCAGAGCCTGCTGGGCTGTGGCAGCTGATCTTACAGCCATACCTGGTCCAGAAGTGCTGAACAAGCACATTGGGCCGTGGCTGGCTGCAGTGAGTGGGCGGCCTGGGCACTGTGTCCTGTTTTGCATTGTAATCCCAAGTTAAACAGCAGATCTGGAACAGGGTTCCAGTTCAGGGTGTTCATTTATTTAAGCAGCTACAGATGTTGCCTTTTGCTGCCAAGTGACAGATAGGCAGTTCTGTGGTTTAGCTCTTTCTAAGAGCTTCACCTGTAAAGCTGTGCCAGTAATCTTTGACCAAATGCCTACAGGAATAAAAATGAGTTAAAAGACCAAAATCACGTGCCACCAAATTGTCTGTCTCTTTAGACTTGTCTTCTGACAATACCTGTTGTATCTCTATACCTAAATCCCCTGTACCTTTAAGGTGACTCTGAAGGTACACAAGCAGATTTTAAATCTATGTCCTTGACCATATCTGACCAATAAATTTAGAGCCTAAGAAGAGAAACACTGAACAGCATGTACTTTGAATTTGCTGTTAAATGAAAAATTATACTTCATGATCTCTTACCAGGAGACATTAAAGATGGAAAATATAGTTAGATCATGAATTTCATTGCCCTGACAGTGTCAAATTGTTCCCTTAGGATTGTTCTCCAAGTGCTTTCTCTGGTTGTTTTGAAGTGCAGCAAGAATCAGGTTTGCTATCACTTCCCTTAGAGACTATTACATGGTCCAGTAGTTTTTGTCTGGAAATTTTTCTTCAAAGTCCCTGGAAGTTTTGTCTTCTAACTGATGGGCAGGTTTTTTTCATGCCTGCTCCTGCTTGCTCTCTAACATTCAGCACAGTATTCCCTCTTTGTCTAAAATCTAGCTCAAGACAGAAAACTTTCCTATCTCTGTTATCTCACCTGGGGCTTATTTATTTTGCTTTACTTCATTTGTTTTAGCATCTTTGTGCTAAAACGTTTTAATGAAAGACTCCTTTCTTTTCCTGATATGCAGTTCTCTTATGGGAAGGATTAGTGATGCTGGGCACAGTGTGCTGAGCTCCTGAAGCTGGGAAACACTTCTGGTGCCACAAATAAATACCCTTGTGCAGTTCCTCACAGTGTGCTAATCTTGGCTAATTGAAATTTGTAACATTTAGCTTTGTCATGTGTGTTGTGTTACTCCTATTTTATCTGTCTTGGCCATCAAGAACAAGTAATTAATTTTCCTTTCCCTAGCATCTGTGGGATCATCTAATCTGGTGATACCTGAATTTCCCTCTGGTCAGTGTGCAGTTACAAAACATAACATCTGCTTGCAGTAAGATACCTACTACTGATAGGGAAATCTGTTCTGCACCTCTAAATGCTGTTGAAAGAGAGGACATGGGCATGCTCTTACAGCCAATGAAGTCTAGATTGGAAAAGATATTTTAGTTTTTTAGTTATTAATAAAATCAGCAGGACCTGGGTGCCAGTTTTGGCAGGCTGTTTGTCAGAAATATTAAGAGTTGTGAGACCAACAAGAATCTTTTCAGTTCATTGTAAACTTCATAAACTAAACTGGCAGCAGCAGAGCGTTCATATCTCACCAGTTCTTCAGCCACAGAAGTGTTAGTTACAATCAGAGTTGTATTTCCTGCAACGGAGCTTACGCAGCTCACCCAGGAATGTTTAGACTCAACTTTCCAGGTTGTGTGGAGAAGGGCAAGCAAAAGGAAATGAAAAGTGATTTTTGTGTCATAGGACAGCTGCTTCTGTCTGTACAGTTCTCCCTCCCCTCAAGGTCCCTGCTTTTATCTCTGTTCTTGTGCAGCAAGATGAAATATCTCACTGTGCCACAGCTTTCATTAGCCATGCCAGAGTGATGTCAGGTTTGGCCAAATTATATAAAATGGGGGATAGTTGTGCTGTGAGGAGCCTTCTAGCCTGGGTTTCATTTGTAATCCACAGCATCTGTGTTCGATTTCATAGTTAGCTTAACCTGATGGTGAGCTTTGAGTATGAAAAGAAAAGCTGCCCCCATGAATTGCACACTGAAGGTTTGAAAAGAAGAGGAATTTGCTTGTATCCTGTGTATTGTAACTGCAATTTCTCTCATTCTTTTCAACAGGCACAGGATCTACTGGCACAAGAGATGGAGGTGGTAAAGCAAGGAATGGGGCACGGGGAGCTGTCAAGTGAAGCTTATAACCAAGTGTGGGAAGAATGTTACAGCCAAGTGTTGTACCTGCCTGGACAGAGCCGCTACACAAGGGCTAACTTGGCCAGCAAAAAAGACAGGATAGAGTCACTTGAAAAGAGACTCGAGGTCAGTGTCACTTTTTTCTGCCTTTTGCATGTCCTATTTTTTTTGAGCTTCCTAGGGTTTTGTCTTTTTTTTTTTTTTTTTTTTCTGTAGGAATTCAGTCAGGTCTTTTGAAGGGATTAATTTGAAAAGGTTGGTTGTTGAGAAATTTTCCTAGGGAGTTCATAGATGTTCTTGAAGTGTTTAAATCATCTTCCATCATCTTCCTCCTTAAAATATCCCCACACAGAGTATTCCCACACAGAGTTTCTCTGCACTATTAGCTGTAACACAGCTCATCCACTCCATTCTCTACTGGAAAGAAGGTCAGGTTCTGCTGTCTCTTAATTACATGTGGAATTTTTGATGTTTTCTTAATCTCTGTTGTGAATAGGTCAGATCTTTCTTGGTTTGCACTTGATTGTGGCCAGTATGAGGAGAAACCTCAGAGAAAGATGCTTAAAAAAAAGCCATTTCTGTCCTGAAGTTCCTCTCAAGTCCTCTTTCCAGTTTAACATTTGATTTCTGACTACCGCATACATGAAGGTTAGATAGTCCTGAATTCTTGCCAGGCTGCCATCTTTTTCCAGTTCCAGAGATTCCCTCCAAAAAAGAGAACAATGGATGTTTGTAATCCCATTTCACTTTATTTATCAGACCCTTTTTTTTTGACACTGATTTCCCTTGCCCAGTCCTTTCTCTAGATTTTCACCCAAACACTCCATACAAAAAACCAAAACCAGACAACGTTCATGATAACAAGTAAGCTGGTCTGAAGCAGTTTCTTCCCACAGAGCATGTTTGTTCTGACTTGCAGTAAGTCATTAAATGTTTTCTAAAATAGCGTTTTAGCCTAAAAGTCTCTCTAAATTATGCAGATATCAGGTTATTTTTTTTTTCCCCATGGTAAAAGGAAACTTTGCAAAAAAAGTTTCTCTGCATTTAACATCAACATAGCTACTGTTGCTGGAAGTAAACCTCCCCAAACAGCCGCTTGAAATAAGGAGAGAGGCCAAAAAGACAGAATTTTCACTTGTTTCATACACATGAAATACAAAGTGAGTGTGTGTTTTGTAAAGCCTGTCAGTCAGAAGTGCTGTCCAGGTATAGATCCCTCCAGGAGCAGCTCACCTGCAGGTAGCCTGGTGGTAGGGGTTGGGTATGAGCTGCAGAGCCCCTGTCGTGCTGCTGCTCACCCAGCAGAGAGCACCATTGCCCTGCCCAGCGCTGCCTGGCAGACTCTCCATGCTCTGCTCTCCCAAACCCGTGTGGGAGCTCAGCAGCAGCCTGGCTGTGCATGGCAGCGGGGCCGGGCGGGCACAGCGCCAGCAGTCGGAGGGCTGCACCTAATTTGTGTACAAATGCTTTTGAAATTTAAATATCTTAGGTCCAAAACGACGTTAGAAGGGCATTATTAAAGTTGCAGAGTCAAACAGTCCAAGTTAGGGAATGCACGAACAGCCTTAATTTGCCTATGCATATGCTTTTTGAGACAGTCTTTAATTTCATGATTGCAGCCTAGTTTTTCCACAGACTCATTTACTGCACAGGGTGGATGGTACTTGCTTAATGAGTAGCTCTTGAATATTTTGTTTTCTCTTAATTGTTTGGTGTGTGGCCCTGTGCCTTTATCCTGCGCACAGTTTCTGCAGTCTAAATTGGTTACTTCTGTGTGGGCTTTCTTGAGTTGATTTCTGTCCTTCTCTTCCCAATATCTGAATGAGTAGTTGGTGGTGGAATGCTTATTAAGGATACTGAAGCAAAGTAAGGTCAAGTTTTTAATTTATCAAACTCGTGTGTGTGTGTGTTCTAAGTGGTCTTTGCTTTGCAGTCACAAGACAGTCACCCAGGAAGCAAAATACAAATCAGAGGTCTTGCCAAGAAAAAGAAATTATTTGCTGCCAACATTTCATGGGACTCTGTGAAAGACACTTAAAAAAACATGTTAAATCCTGTTAGCTGTGTCCCATTAGGCTGAGGAAGGTGATCTTGCCCCTCTGCTCAGCCCTGGGAGGCACATCTGGAGTGCTGTGTCCAGTTCTGGGCTCCTCAGGACCAGAGAGACCTGGAGCTCCTGGAATGGGTGCAGTGCCCAGTGACAAAGATGGTGGAGGGACTGGAGCATCTCTCTGCCCAGGAAAGGCTGAGGGGGCTGGGGCTGTTCAGCCTCGAGGGGAGCCCCAGCTGAGAGGGAACCTCATCCCTGGGTGTCCCTGTGAGCAGGGAGGGCTCAGAGCAGGGCCCAGGCTCTGCTCCATGGGGATCCAGCAATGTCACCAGAGGAACGGGCAGGGATTGATCCCAGCAAGTTCCACCTGAACAGGAGGCAGAACTTCTTCCCTGTGCAGTGACCGAGCACTGAACAGATTGTCCAGAGAAGGGAGTGCAGTCTCCCTCACTGGAGATATTCCAGAACTGTCTGGACACATCCTTGTGCCCTGTGCTCTGGGATGGCCCTGCTTGAGCAGGGAGGAGGGACCAGATGGTCCCTTCCAGCCTGACCCATCCTGTGTCTGTTACCAGTCACTGCAGTGATGAGACTCTAGCTAATGTAGCTACATCCCCTTGGAGCTCAGAGTGCTGCTGGATGAGACTGACAGCTTGCTACAATTCCACACACAATCCTGCTCTCCCATTTTCCTGTGTTCCAAAATACCACCCCCCAGTCCAGGCAGGCACTGGGGCCAGCAGAGCCCTGTGCCTGCAGGTGCAGTGAGCTCTGTTCTGCTTCTCACAGCTCACTGTTGTTGAGTGCAGGTGGACTCTGTGCAAAGTTAAATTTGACCTGAAAATCTCTCCCAAGTGTGTGCAAAATTCAGTTTAGTGCAGCTCTGTGGCCTGACCCTAAAAGGCCCTTCCTAAAAGGAAGATATACATATACAGGTTTTTTAAGCATAGGTCACCTGCTGAATTGTTTTTTAAACAATAAATAAAAAGCATAGCAGTTTAATGAACAAATAAATATGCAATATAAAAGCACAGATTTTTTTTTTCCTACACCATTCTTAGCAATAACGAAACCCACCTTCATTTTAATGTTTTTCCAAGGAAAATTGTCTGAAAGCAATATCAGTTGAAATAGATATTTTAATGGGAAGTATCAGACAAGCTTAATGAAAAGCAGGGATATTAGCTCAGCTTTCAGTACTCCAAGGCACTTACTTGTACTCTTAGGTTTCTTTGGGAGAAGAGTAGAAACTGTAAAACAGTTTGCCAGCAACAGCAACTGATGTTGGTCAGTTTTGGGGGCTGCTTCTTCCTCTTTATAGTGCACGAAGATTGTTAGGGAAAAGAGCCATGAGAATGTAGTGATATTTGGCACAGCTGCACATGGGGAAGTCACTGTGTACTGCTTCCATATGGGACTGCTGACACCCTGCAGATCCTGTGCAAAAAACCCAAGCTATTTCTGGGTCTGTCTTGGTTGCTCAGAGATTCCTGGCTGGATTGATGGTGTGGACACACACTCATCTTCCTCTAATTGTCCTGTTCTCACTGCCTGAGTGGTTTATGTTGACATGACATTTATCTTTCTCAAATGGATGCTGATATCACAAACAGATTTGTGCTGTTATTGATGAACTTGTGGAGGCAAAGTGGAGCTGTTGTGGAGAGCTTCTGTTTGGCATGGTATCCTGTCCAGGCATCATCAGTAATGCACAGCTCATCAGTAGTTCTGATGTTGAAGTGTACTGCTGTGTATTAGTAATACTTTTCATTGCTTTGTTTTGAGGGTTTTGGATTCCTTGAATGTGTTACTTATTGTGGGTTAAAGGATTAGTATGTGAACTTTCTTTCATTACAGATGGGGAGTTTCCAGTCTATGCAAGTGAATCCCTGTGACCTCAGTATATGTCTCTGGTGCACCTTAGATTTGTGGAATTTTCTGATCTTTCCAGTAGCTTCTAGAAATCCAGAATATTCTTCCAAGGCTAGGCTACACTGCAGAGCAAGTGATTTCAGAAATCAAAGTTTCCTGATGCTTGCATTAGTGTTGAGTAACTTCTTCAGTTCTCTGCAGTACCTTTTGCTCCCTTCTCTTCCAAACAATACATTTATAAAGAAAAGCATTCCTACTAACATATGTTGAATTTGGAATGTTAGAAGATAAAATGAGATAGTAAAGGCATCTATTTAACAGTTGCTTCCCTTTGTAGTTCACAACATAGAAACTTCCTGCCATCTTTACTTTTCCTTTGAAGACAGTTAATAAAGTTTGCTTTCAGAATACAAATACTTTTATTAAAATTGTGGTAGTTAATATTATCATTTCAGTTGATTACTAAATTATAAATGCTATTGGAAGCCTACAGGGGAAAAGTTCAAGGTACACTGTATATGCAAAATGTAGTAAATTGTCTATTTGCAGTATCCAAGATACATCAAGGTGAGATTTACCAAAGTGTTGATGTTTGCTTTTAATTGCAGCCCAAGTCTTCTGAATTAATTCAGATTAAAAACAGCTTGCTTAGCTGGCGTTTTATAGGTTACATGGTACACTCTGCTGCAGGGTATATCACTTAGTTTATTGGAGATTGTCTTTTAATTTCTCTCTAGTTTATGGGCTAAAGTTTGCAGTTTCTTTTGCATTTTCAGGTGTGCTGGTACTCAGAAAGCACCTGGAGAAAATAAGAGATTTTATGGGACTAGGAATAGAAAAATTACTCACAAAACTAAAATATGGTGAAAATCCTGAGTATCATTGCTTTTATGGCCGCATGTTTGATTTTGTGCTAATGTCTTGCATTTGTGGAATACACTTCTTTTAATAAGGTCTGTTGGGGATGTAGTTGGCACCAGAGGATCACATCAGAGAGGTATCAGGGGTCTTCACTGTCAGATTGTTCAGAATCTGGTAACTTAGCATGCTTAGAAAAAAAGTTCAGCATTGACAAAGCTCTCATTGCAAAGGCCTTTGCACACCCTCACTGTTCAGAGCTGACTGCTTCAGGATCACCATGGGGCTTCTGCTGTATTGAGAGGGAGCCAGGCTCTTTGCCAGCTCCTTTATTGCCTGAGCTTTCACAACCTTGTCAGCCTCTGGAAGAGGCCAGTGCCGGCACTCTGTGTGTGCAGGGGTAGTGTTTGAAGGTAATTACACTGTGCTGGCTGCCCTGTGACCTCATCAGACCCAGCAGTAACCCGTGTTTGCTTGTGGTTAATCAAAACTCCTGGCCTCTCATGGGTGTTGCTGTCTGTGATCTTAATGCAAGGTTTTTCTTTTCCAATGAGTGGTAGAGAGTTTCCAAAAAAATTTAGTAAAAACAAATTGTTCGGTTTTCATCATAAACTATTCTCTTCTAGTTTCTGTTATGTGTTTCTGCTGTGATTGAGATAGGATCCTTGAATCATTAAATTTGGAAAACACCTGTAAGATCACGAAGTCCAGCCATCAACCTTATTAACCCACCATCTTGTTCACCTCTAAACCATGTCCTCAAGTGCCATGTCCACACATTTTTTGAACAGTTGCAGGGATGGTGACTTCACCAACTGCACTGTGCAGCCTGTTCCAATGCTTGGCAATCCTTTCCATAACCTTTTTTTTTTTCCTAATATCCAGTATAACCACCCAGATGGAATTTGAAGCCATTTCCCCTCATCCTGTCATTTGTTACCTGGGAGAAGAGACTGACACCCGCCCAGTCTAACATCCTTTATTTGTAGGGAGCATATATGGGTATCACTCATAAAACTGCTGGTCTTAGAAGCAGTTCCCAAATAAAAATCTTCAAAGTGGACTTCAGTGTCATGGCTGTAGATCAGCAATGACTGCTTTACTTACACAGTAACTTTCCTACATTATTCTAGTTCTAAGTAGTTGGATGCTGTGAAGCCCTGTAGGAACACTTGCTTTTCATATGCCCTATATTGTCTTTACTCAACAGTCACATCAACTCATGGTCATTGTCATTAAAGGAAAGTTATTATAATTTCTGGAACATTCTTCAGGGGGAGCATGCTCTTGGGTCATTAGATTTGGCTGTAAGTAGAGAGAATAGTGTTCTGCAGATTTCAGTAAATCATCATGGTACAGGATTTATGTGACAAAGTACAGTATAGGAGTTTATCTGGGGCTCCCCTATTAAACTGGGTAAAGGCAGTGTAATATTGCTATGCAAGCTCTGAACATCTGGTCTAGTTTCAGTTGGGAGGTTGCAGTTGCTTACCATCAATGCATTAAATTAAGGATTTTTAAAGTGAATTTTCCATAAAAATCTTCATGTGATCCTAGTCAACTAGAATTAATTTCTGCTTTTTCATGTCTTAACAGCTACAGGCTCAGTCCCTCTTTGACTGCTCTGATCCTGATCAGCGCCTTTACTTCATGATCCTCATTCTCCTTCATACATTAAGTAAAGCACCTTAGTGGAGGTGAGGTGTTCATGGCCAGGCTGGGCTTGGGCTTGGAGCAGCCGGGTCTAATGGAAGGGGTTCTTGCCCATGGCTGGAGGGTTGGAATGATTAGATCTTTCCCTTCCAACCCAACCAGTTCTCTGATTCTATGATCTTTAGTGTCACAGCAGAAATGTTAAATTGTATCAAGCCCTTGGAGTAGTTTTGGTCAATGAGCTGAGCTAATATTGTTTAATAGATTGAGGCCACATTGTTCTACAGTGGACATGCAATTTTGGTTTGATACTAACTCCAAGTCTCAGTTTCCAGCAGAGTTGACTTGTACTAACTCGGGGGTAACTCGGGCAGGGCTCTACTGAGAGTTTTGCCTGGTCAGACTCTAGACGGATATAACAATGTTTCAAACCAAAACTGGAGAATTCTGTTCAACAGCTTGGAACTGAAAAAACATTTTTAAGTAGAGAAGTTAATGAATTTTATTTTTTTTTTTTTTAAACATGCTGTTGTTGAGTGCACCATAAGCTTGTAAAGGCAGATGACCCCAGCATGGCCAGAGGATTCTTTAGTGTGGGGGTCCTTGTTGTCCCTGGAGTGGTTGGAAATGCCTGGCCTGGAGCACAAGCTGCTGTCAAGCTGAGCCAGACACTGCAACTGAGCCAGCACAAGCCAAGCTCACAAACCTGCCATTCCAATTAAGTTAATCCATCTCCTGCCAGCAGAACTGAATTTGGGAGGGCCATGTGTGGGTCTGAGGTGAGGAAGGAAGTTACAGTAATGTTTAGAGTAGTCCTATGTATGTTCCAAGAGTACCCTGCTCAGCCGGCGTAGCTGAAGCTGGCAGAGGATTTCTCTGTGATGTTGTGATGATGTTGATTCTCCAAGGTCACAGAACAGGTTGGTTTACTTTGACTGTAGCTCTGCTCTGAACATGCAGCAGTTTTTCTTCCCTGTTTGTTTAATCCATCCAGCATGATTAGGAAGATCAATTAAAAGACAAGAGAGATTAATGCTGTTCAGGGATTACCAGAAGCTCCACATTAAAGGGAAGGAAAACAAATCAGTCAGTACGGCAAAAAAGCCCTTGGAACTCAGGAGGGTTGTCCTCAGTAGACCTGGTGAGATGAGAAGTCTGAAAATGCAGTTTTTAAGGCACTTGAGCTCTTCCTTCCTCAGGGTCAGTTTTTCTTAAATCTTTCTCGGTGGATACTTGCTCTCTTAAGGAGCCCTTCCCTGTCCTCCGTTGTCCTTAGTTAAACCGTACAACTAATAACCTACTGTGGTAGTTTGACATTAATTGACATCTAGGGAAGGAAGTAAGAACTATCTAAAATTTCCTTCCCAAATTTAAGTCCCTCTTTCTTTCTCAGTAGCTGTAAGAACAGATGAATTTTTCACAATGAACTTTGTGGTATTTAAAGCAGGGTGTTGTGTCTTCTTTTTCTCTTTTTTTGTTAGGCAGAGGGAAAACAAACCAAACAAACCCTGGTAATCCAGTCAGTCTCCCTTTTCTAGATCATGTTTTATAAACCTCTGGTTATGTCTGTTGCTTTTTTGGCTCTTTTGTCTGCTGCTTGTTTTGGTTTCTCTTCCTTGGTTCTCTAGTGCAGTACTGAAAACTGAACACCACTTTATGAGTCATGAAGGAAGGCTTTTACATCAGAGATTTGTGATGGGATGAGGCTCTCACACTTGCCTTAACATCATATATCATCTTACCCTGTGTCTGTACAAACTGTTCTCATTTTGCTGTAACTGGTATAAAAGTCAGCAGAACCAAAGCTGGCCAAGGAACAGTACAAAATAAATAAGTGGAGAAATCTTTCAAATGTCTTTACTCTTTCTGTTAGGTTCAGGGGGAAATGGTAGTCAGATTTTACTCAAATCTATTTCTTTGCTTTAAGCAAATAATGTGGACTACTGTTTAGACACACCTCTTTATAACTGCTTGGAATTTTTAGCTTGGTATCTGAGCCTTAAAATTTTATGAAGCTTGAACTGAAATTATATGCAGTTGTTGGCACTAATGCAGCAGTCAGCAATTTTTAATAAATAGTATTTGTTACAAAAGCTGAGACCTCCTTTTGACCTTTTCCTAGTAGGTCCTAAAATTTTGTAGTTGAGAGGGAGGGGAAAAGGTGGTGAGTGTTCACATTACTCCATAAGCAGAGAAGGAAGAAAGGGCTGTTATTTCTGGGTTTAGATACTTGGGAGGTTTTTTCCTTTTCTTTTTGTTTTTTTTTTTTTTTCTTTCACATCAGTAAGGCCTATGATAATCCAAGATGAACGAGAAGCTGAGTAGAAAAGCAATATAGCAGCATATAACCTTAGGAGCTCTAGTAGTTAAAGGTCCAGTATCCAGACCAACTCAGAAATATTAAGTCCAATTCTCATTGTCTGAAAACTTCAAGTGTTCAAATAATCAGGGTCTGAACTGTAATAAGTATTAGACTTGAATTTGCTTTGTTAAAAGTTTTACATTTAAAAATGTTCTATTATATCAAACACCTTAAGACAGTAAACACTTAGGGTTGGATTGATCTACCTGGTCTTGGATAACAGTGTCTGAACAGTTTGTGCTCCCATCACTATCAGTGAATCTTTTCCTAAGGCTGTGGATAAGATGAGCCATGCCCTGGCGTTGCCAGTTTCTCTCCTGATGACAGAAAGACCTTCTGTGACAAGCTCAGATGTTGGTGTCTAAAGCCAAACAAAGTGAATCCCAATTAAAGAGTATAAAAGTGGCAGACCAAGCCAGTACTGCCCCTGCTGCTGGTGATAGTTGGAACATGGGGGATAATTCAGGGCTTGTGACCACAGTGCCCTGATTCAGTCCTTTTTCTGTATGGTGGGGATAGTGCTGATAACTGTATTTATATCCTCAGGTACTCAGTGTTTAAAATTGTATTAGGAAATTAGATTGTTGAGAGATCATAGAATCACAGAAAGGTTTGGCTTGAAGGGATGCTCTAGCTCAGCTCGTTCCAACTCTCTACCATGGGCAGGAGCACCTTCCACCAGACCAGGTTACCCAAAGCTCCATCCAGCCTGGCCTTGGACACTTCCAGGGATGGGACAGCCACATCTCTGGGCAACCTGTGCCAGTGCCTCACCACCCTCACAGTAAAGCATAAGCTCTTCACTCAGGATGACAGAACAGTGGAACTTCTCTAAATGGTTTTATTTTTTAGCCTGCTCTGAAGAGCGACATTGTGATGGGAGTTTCATTTCACACCAGCCATACTCTATGTTATCTGTAATACTGGGAGCAGCATGGACAATTGATCTTTGTTACATTAGGCATCTGTTGCAAACAACATTCTCTTGGCCTGTGCATCCATCTAGTCCATGATCTCTAAATGTCAGTGGTGCTCAGCACACATTTTTCATGCAAGAAACAGTAATTGGAAAATAGTTCATTGACCGCACAGCTGTATTTGTTGTTGCAGTAATAGCATATTATTTACCAATGAAGACATTTAAAGCTTTCATACTTTTCCATCAGAGAGTATCCTCACAAATCCCTAATCTATTTATTTAATTTTCTCTAGATTTATATAAATATTGAAAAAGAGGCGCCTTTCTGTATGCTTAAAGCACCTTGGGCATAGCTTAAGTCTACATTGCAAACAGAGTTTGAAAAGCGTAGCAGTCTGCATCGCTCTCCCCAGGAGCATACTAGACAGCTCAGAAAGTCAAATTCCTCTTTCACTCACCCATTAACAGTTTGCTCCCTTGACCATTCACTTTGTTTATCTCTGCACCACCAAGTAAAACTGTTCTAAATGAGTGAATAAATTGTTAAGGAGTAGGAGGGCACGCTACAGAAACCTGCAGCTGTGTAACAGAGGGTACTTCAGTACGGTTGGAGGGCTGGAAGGCTGATGAAATGCACTTTGCAGTGGCTTGGTGTGTAAGACTGTGATGGCTGGCTGTAACTGTCACTGTAAAAGACAGATCCCTCTTCAGTAGTTCCTTCCCAAAAGAGTTCCATTTCTTTAGTAATAAATGATATATTGGGTAACTGTAGCAATGAAAAGGTCGGTTATTGGTAATTTCTTTGTATAGGAGAAAGTTCACCAGCAAAGCTTTAATTTTTAAAGAAACAAGGCAAGGATTGGTGACTCAGACACTGTGGTTCTGAATTATTTTTTAATACCTGAGAAATTTTCATATTATATTTCATGTCCTGCACTAATATATTGTTAAGCGTGGCAAAAATCAAAATCTTAGAACTTTGATTCCATTTTTCTTGAGCTTGGCATTCTTCATACAGTCCTTTCTCAAAAAAAGGATTTTATTTTGTTGTTTTGTTTTTATTTAAGAAAGTAGCATTAAAAAAGCCTCAACAAGGAACCTTATGTCCCTGTTCAGAGATGTGAGCTGTTGCACCTCGCCACAGTTGTGCTCAGTGGTGGAGGCCCATGTTCTTTTGTAGTTTCATAGGATCATAGAATGGCCTGGGCTGGAAGGGACTGTAGAGATCATCTCATTCTACCCCCTTCCATGGGCAGGGACACCTTCCACTGTCCCAGGTTGCTCCAAGCCCTGTCCAGCCTGAACTTGGACACTTCCAGGGATGGGGCAGCCACAGCTTCTCTGAGCAACTTGTGCCAGGGCCTCACCACCCGCACAGGGACCCACTGTCTTCCAAATATTTAATGTAATCCAATCTTCCATCTTTAGACCATTTGTGATTGGGATTCAGTGTTACAGATTTCTTTGATGTCTTCTTCCAGGTTTTAAATATTCTGATGGCCATTTCGTTATGTTAGGGCTCATTTAATTTTACACCAGGTGGAAAAATACACAAAGACTTCTGTTACCTTTGCTATTTATAAATTATTTATACAACTTTTATAACATGTTAACACAAATATGTTCAATTATTGATGTTGTGTCCCAATTGACAGAATTTTGTCATTTGTGTCACTTGTCTGTTTATGGATTTTGTCTGGATTACAATTTCAGAGATGCATTATGTCTGTTATAAAGATTTTAATACAAAAGCCTAGGTTCTTGTAAAATGTGCAGTATGATTATTTTAACAGAAATCAAAGAACTTGATCAACTCAACACAATTCCACAGATACATTTTTACTTTTTTTATTTTTTCCCTCTTGAATTTTGATTTCTGGGTAACTAAATCAACTCTTGGGTTCCTGGCAGATCAACAGAGGCCACATGACCACTGAAGCCAAGAGGGCTGCCAAGATGGAGAAGAAGCTGAAGATCCTTCTTGGTGGTTACCAGTCTCGGGCAATGGGGCTCATCAAGCAGCTGAATGATCTGTGGGACCAGATCGAGCAGGCCCACCTGGAGCTGCGGACCTTCGAGGAGCTGAAGAAACACGAGGATGCTGCAATCCCTCGGAGACTGGAGGTGAGATTCCAAAATCCAGGAGCTGAGGTCAGACACAGGCACCTCATGGAAAAGATGTTTTTCCAGTGCGTGAGCTCTGAGCCTCACAGTCTGAGCTGGTATCAAGTTTTTAATGTTCTCTTAAAATCTTACTTTTGGCTGTTACCAGATTCAACTGCCTTTTACTTCGGTATCAAAGATTCTGTGATACACATATTAGAGGCTGGGACTAATCTGGCAGTGTGTTCTTTAACTTTGGGGGTTTTTTATTTCCTTGTGTGGTTTATTTTATAAGCCTTCTGCAATGCATATCAGCACAAGTTCCATCTCCCTCTCAATTTGGTTTTTCAGTTTTAATTACTATTTGAACTTCAAGTAAATCTGAAACTTGTCAAAAATCTCCTTCTTCCTTAAAAGTCAGTCTACTAAATGTATAGCTAAAATCACTGCCTTGGAGCCATTTTTCTTGGTTTAAGGATCTCCAGGATATTCTCCTTTTATTCAGCTAATGAGACAACCCTTAATCAAGACTCAGTCCTAAGTTTGAACCAGTGCCAGCCTTTCTTTCCAAGGAATAAGTGTTCACCTAAGCACAATTTTTATTGTAATGTGGTTTTCCTCCAGAACAGAGGCTTCCATTGAGGCTTAAATATTCTCAACCACTTGCTATAAAAAAGATAAAATGCATCAGTGCTTAAAACTGATTTTGTGAAGATGATGTAGAAATACTGATAGATGTGTCTACAAACTCAGAAGTGATTATTTAGTTTAGTGAAAGACAACAGTTAAAACATATTAAATCACTTGATAGCTGCTAATAGCACCTGTTTTTAGTAAATGGCAAGGTTCCAGTTTGAAATCTATCTTTTTGAAGCATTTGATCTTAGCTGCTGTCAAAAACATGGTGAGCTACCAGACATTTGAAGTAAGATAACTGTGATTATTGATACTTTACGTCCACTGCTCTGTTTTACATTTATATTTAATGTAAGTAATTTTAGCAATGTCCTGTCTCAATTCTGGGCTTTTCTTCTGAAGGAACTAAAATACAACCTTTGATAATGATCTCCATGGGTGAGACTGGTGGAAAACTGACTGGTTGTTTAATGATGTTTTCCTTAGTGTCTGAAGGAAGATGTGCAGCGACAGCAGGAGAGAGAAAAGGAACTCCAGCAGAGATTTGCTGACTTCATGTTGGATAAAGAGACTTTTCAAGCAAAGTATTAAAGCACAAAATTCCATCTGTCACTGATGTAACATTTCTAAAGTGTGCAGATACTTCTCCAGCAGCTTTTGCCAGCAGTTGCAGAAATCCAAGTGTAGTCTGCTGTTTCCATCTTGTCAAGTTTTGTTCCTTCAGTGGACTGTTCCAAATGCTCTAGGTATGAATAGCTCTGGCCAGTGTTAAAAATGGGATTGAAATGTCCAAAATTTTATTGAAGGAAAAGAAAAATCACTCTGGTATGATTTTAGCCATTTCTTCATTTGCTAGGGTTATCACGTTATTCCTAGTGTTTTACCAGTCTTAAGACCTGTAAGATACATGCAGAATAATGTCTTTTGAATAAACCTGGAATGTTAAATAACAGTGAAGTAATAATGTCTGTATTTTAACTAAAATTGAATCTTCACATATCCCAGCCCTCCTTTGTGTTTCTGGTCTTCCCTCTGCTGCTGCCTTTATTTTCCATGACTAAGTTGTAATAGGAATTACCTGTGCAGGATAGCTGTTGTCCAGGTAATAAATACCATGTTCCCATCTCTTCTCTGTGCTTGTGAATATACACTCCCAGCTTTATCAGGTGCTCCAATGGTCATACTGGAATAATCTCCCCATCCTAGAACCATGGTAAGGATAAGTGTTATAGAGACATCCAAAGAGAGCCATAGATCTCAGCAGAAAATATGCTGTTAAATTTTCTGCATTAATTTTTATAAATCATCTGCTTTGTTACCCATGGTGTGGGATGGGAAAGAAGTTCTGTGTTTGCCCCTCTTCTCCTTTCACCCTATCTCAACAGGATTGTATTTCTTTGTCCTGAAGGGAAAGGATGGAATTAGGGAAAGGCAGGAACGTGTATACACTTTGGGTCTTTTGAGCTGTGGCTTATGGAAAGGCACAGGGAAGAATGCAAAACTGTTATTAGCAGCACAAAATTCAGCAATTAAATACATTCAGTAACATACATCATGCAATTTTGCTTGGATACACTTGAAATTTAAATGGGGTTTTGCTGTCTGGAATTTTACCAGATTGAGTGTCACTTTGCTTGGGCCTTGGAAATGTTACTGCAGAACCCTGGGGTCAGGGTTGTGCCTGTGTAGCTCTGTCAATGCCATCTATGGAGATCAGTCATTATCAGATTTTTCTGATAGTTATTTTAATTTTAATTAAAAATTCACATTTTTTTAAATGTAGCCTGGCTGAGTCCTGCTGATCACTGACAGTAGGGTCAGTGGAGTAGGGACTCCTACACTGGAGTAGAGACACAGCCAACCTTGGAATATTTTTCCCTTTACTCACCAGGACATCATTCTTCTGAAGTATTAATGCAATTATAGACTACATTCTTCTAGAAATGTGTTAAATATTTAACTAAGCCAGAACACATCTGGAATGAAGTATTAAGCATCAATCTTGTAGCATATGGGGTATTTTAGCCTGGATGGTTATACCCAAAAGGAAAAATCATGGCATATCATGTCAGTTCTTGTGGTTGTGTGGTAGCTGGAGATATTAACAGAGAAACCCTTGTAGGTTTACCAATACCACAACTACAATTGTTTCCTTTCTTTTTAGGGCTGCAGCAGAGCCCCTTTGATGTGCCTTGTATTTTTGACAGTTTTGGAGCTAGACAGGTACTCAAACACTGCCTTAAATTGTTTAAAAGACAAATTCAGGACTGATCAGTCACAAAAGACTTTTCTTTCTTGAAATGCATGCAATTAACCACTTATTAATTACAGCAAGCACAAGGTGGTTCTATTTGAGAAGTACCTGCAGGAGGTTTGCTCAATGTTTTTGCAGTAGTTTGTTCACACAACACTTAAGCAAGTTCACATTTTTCCCTGTCTTTAGTCAGAGTTTTTGTCCTGAAGTTTCTATCTCATTAATGAAAGAAAACTAGGATAGGGACTTTATTTACTTAGAGCTTGGCTGTGCCCTGCTTTAGTTTTTTACCTGCCCTCAGCTGCCTGCGCTAGGGCAGCCATGTATAGATCTGCAGAAATTAACCCACAAATTTCACACAGGGTGCTCTGCATGTTTGTTGGTTCCAGGATGGTGTGAATGGAGCAGCAGAGCCTGTCTAAAACATCCTGAGATAATTCAGGTGTGGGATCTTCAACTGGAGTGCTTAGGAAATCTGTTCAAACAAATTTGGATGCTGGTAGATGTCAGTGCTTCCAGCTGCAGGTGATGATGGAGCTTGGGCTTGTCAGATCTATTTCTTGGGCTTAGGCCCAGTTTATGTCCTGGACAGCACTCCCTGAATCTTTCTAAATGTCTTTGTAGCTAAATGCAGATGTTTGGTGGACACAAGTGTGACCAGCACACCTTGACAGCAAATTTTTATTTTAAAATTATGAAGCCGACTAATTTGATCTGTCTTTCCAAGAACAATAATAAGTATAACCATAAACAATGCAAACCCATGGACACTTCACTACAGTGGGGAAACTCTAATCTCACTGACAGAGGTGGGGTGGGGGTTGTGCTGTGTGTGTTAACAATTATTTTGAGAATTATTTAACATTCTCCCCAAGAAATTCCTCCATTTCCATTTAGCATGCCAAGATGTATCTGCAAGCCCTTAAATAATTTCAGCTGATGATTTTCCTCCCTTCCTGGAATCCGACTTGGCATTTACATATTGGATCAATCCCATAGCTGGAGCCTGCTTCAAAGTCTGTGGAGTTGATAAGGCTGTCATTTTCTTCAATTGAGTTGGATTCAGGTACCTGGGAAAGCCAAGGGAACTAAATTATAACAGCTGGGTGTCTCATCCATACCCAGCAGATAACAGAGATCATGAGCTCGAGGTAAGGGGGGGACTGCAGAGGCACAGGAGGTTCCCTGTGAGAAATCCAGCAGAGCTGAAGCCAGCTCTTGCAAACATGGCAAATCTCCAGAGAAATAAGCACTGTGTAACGCTGTAATTAGTCACAGCAGCCAGCAGTGGCCAAGACACACCAGAGTTCTCTGGCTGCTTTAAAAAGACACTTCCAGCGCCAACAGGAGCATCTTGTCTTTGCCTGTTGCTGCTTGTTTGCCTTTTGCACCCTTGTTTGCATTGGGCCAGCACCTTTGGGTTAAAATATGTTAATCCAGCTTGATTGTCCAATCCCCTTTACAGAGCAAACATGAGTTGGGCCACATTTCCAGGTAGGAAGTGTAAGTGAAGCTGGAAGTGGGACAGAATGGTGTCCAAAGAGGGGCATTGGAGCTGGGGAAGGGCCTGGAGCACAAGGAAGGAGCTGGAGGAGCTCAGACTGGAGAAAAGGAGGCTCAGGGGGGACCTGGCTCTGCACAATTCCCTGACAGGAGGAGACAGCAGAGTGAGGGTCAGGCTCTTCTCCCTGGTAACCAGTGATAGGGCAAGAGGAAATAACCTCAGATTACACCAAGGAGGGCTAAACTGGATACTGGAAAAAATTTCTTCATTGAAAGGGTGATCAGGCATTGGAACAGGCTGTACAGGGGAAGTGGAGCCACTACCCCTGGAAGTGTTGAAAAACCATGGAGATGTGGTGCACAGAAACATGGTTTAGTGCTGGGCTTGGCAGTGCTGGGTTAATGTTTGGACTTGATGATCTTAGAGGTCTCTTCTGACCTTAATGATTCTGAGACTGCTTCTGTCAGAGGATGTCCCACTTCATTGTCTGCCTAAAGTGAGTGTGAAATATTGGGCTGCAGTGCTTCAGGGCCAGTAGCTGACATGAGGTAACTACCCACAATTAGATCCTCTGACAGACTCAGCTGGATCTGTGCCCCTGATGAAAACGCTGGAAATTCATTGTTTTTTGTCATCATGGCCTGAACATAGATTTCTAAATAAAATGCATCAAAACCCATGTTTGAACTTTTGTTTTGGCTGCAGACTTGCTAACAGTATCATAAACCAGTGTGTGAACTTTGGCTTGCCTTCAGTATCCTCGGTCAGTGATGTTGCTGGAGAAGAGAGATTATTGTGGTCTGGACTTAATCTGTCTCACATTCATCTCTGGAACCCAGCTTGCAGTTATCTTCCATAATGTGGGTTCAAAGCAACACCTGTCTCCCAAGCAGGATTTAAAAGTGGAGTATCAAATAGCATTTCCCCCATTTTCCTAGCTGAGTGAAAAGCACCTTGAAAAATAGCCAGATACTCATCTCAAGGCAAAGTGTCCCTGTAACTGATTCCAGACCTGTGTGCTCTGCCTTTCCAGGGCTCCGGTTTCTACCTTTCCTTACCAACAAAAAATACCTGGTTCTGCTGATCTTGAAGACTTGCACTGACATTAGGAGTGATATCAGACCCTGAAAAAGACTTCAAAAGGCACATTTGACACATATCTAAGCCAGTGCAGCCCTGTATCTCCACTAAGTACGAGCAATTGTCTCACCCTTTGAAAGTTCCACACTAAGCACTTTTGAGACTAATAATTTTGAAGCAAAAGGGAATAGCTGTGGATAAAAAAAGAGCAGCTTCACTTTTTTGGTTCCATGCAGGCCATTAGGTGAGTCATCTCCCCTCCAGGAAGCCTCATTAGCTTTTTATGTATTTAAATGAGGTGGCTTTAACCAATTCCTGCTGCCTCAGGCATGACTGTGATGCACACAGTAGGTGAAAAGGTAAAGAAGTGGGCATGAGCAGTGTTTTACAGCATCACTTCAGCTGCTGGTGTGATTACTCATAGCGGGTTTGATTGTTTGCCAGGTGTTGGGGGGTGCTGTCTGGGTTTATTGTAATTTATTGAGAGATGCCTTAGTGTCAGGGTTAGAAAAGTCTTGCTCTCAACTCCAAGGTTTTTCACAGATGAGATTAGACTGAATCTGCCTCATTTGATGACTTTCAGTTTCCAAGTCACAACTGTGGTGCTGATGTGTTTGGATTCCTCAAGGATTCCTCAAAGGAAATGCAAGTACGTATTTTAGGATCATTTATGTGCATTGAAAGCATTTACTAATTGCGACATAAGGAAACACAGACTATTTTATTATTTATTCACTTCATACATCACATCTTTTGCCAAGTACATGCTACTAGTAAATGCCTCACAGGATCAGACAGATGTGTGTGTTAGGTTCCCCTCTTCTGCTCCCTCTCCCCTCCCAGGACAGAAATGTGGGGTCTATTTTGTATCATTTTCAGGCCAGTAGCATTTTTAAGTGTGTTATTCGGCTTAGGTGAGACTGTGGCCCCAGTGAATTCGATGGGAGATTTGGCTTCAGCTTCAATGGAGCTGAGATTTCCTTTCCTCTCCTCTCCTGTCTGTATTTGATGAGCCTTTGTGTCAGGAGAAGAAAGAGATCATCTTTTGAAAAATAGTCATGAATGCTTAATAAAGCTGAATGAGCCAGCCAGGATTACGTTTTTAGCTCTATAGCCAGCAAAATCTATTCCAGAACTAATTCTGATTAAAAGAATCCACTGGTTGAACCTCAGACACAAAGGCACCCCTGGAGTAATTCAGCTGTATGATATATTTATTTTTTTAAAAACCTAATTATTGCATTGATCTTTGTATTATCTGGCTCTTGTGTAAAACATTGATTTCAAAGCTGTCTCTCTCTTATCTATAATTGTTTGTGAATTATCTTAGGGCTTGGGCAGGACCATCGCTGTAACTGGGTCTTAAAAAAAGAGTGAGTTTACTGACCACATTAATTAAGCTCCATGGCAGACCATAAAATAACTATAAATAAAAGTTAAATTATTCCTTAGATTGTGTTCCCCCATCTTTTTTTCTTAATTCTGACTCAACCAAATCAATCTCTAGCACTGAACAGTCTTATCCCTCCTTGATCTATGCTCCTGCTGAGCTCTTCCAAGGTTTGGGAAGAAGTAGGATCTTTCATTAGAAAGGTGAAGAACACAGATAATTACAGATATTTCATTTACCCTGAACTCTAAAACTCACCTCCCTGTTCCAGCTGGTTTATTCAAAGATATTCTCCCTTCAAAATGCTGCTTCTACATCCTTAGCTCATCCTGGCTCCAACAGTGACCTCGAGGGTTTTTGTTCCCCATTTTGCTGCTGCTTTATTTGAAAAGAGACAGAGATGCTCATCTTGTTTCAAGGGTAGAGGAAAACAAGACAAAGCCAGACACAGCAGTTTGGTGGGAACACCCATGAGGTGTTTTCACCCCACACAATAAATGGTTGGTCGTTGCTTTAGAGGGCCCTGAACAGTTTCTTTCCCCATTGTAGCAGATGTTTAGTCACACAACTGTGTCATTTTGCTGTGACAAAGTGCCTTTCCTGGGGAGATGCCAAATCTTCCTCCATGTACTGGATTGGAAGGTCTGCACCTTTGGTCACACTTTTGACAGTCCCAGAGATCAACCCTCCAGCATCACTGTGTTACCTGGAAAGCACCCAAAGGCAGAATTTTTTGTCTCTGGCTTCCTGCCTGGTCCCTAGAGAAGAAGATGAGAGTGTCTGGCCACTTTCTACCTCATGGAAGAATTATACATAGGGAAAAAATTGTATTTTATGTATTTCATGTTTGCTTTAGCACATCCTGTGGATTTTATAGAATCCTAGAATCATTAAGGTTGGAGAAAACCTCTAAGATCATCAAGTCCAACCATCAACCCAGCACCACAATCACGTTCACCACTAAACCATGTCCCACAGCGCCACTTCCACACAATTTTTGAACTCTTTCAGAGATGGTGGCTCCACTGCTTCCCTAGGCAGCCTGCTCCAGTGTTTGAACACCCTTTCTATGAAGAAATTTTTCCAAATGTCTAATCTAAACCTCCTGTGGTGCAAATTGAGGCCATTTCATTCTGTCATTCTTAATAATGGCAGTGTTACCAAAGTCCAGGGATAAAAAAAAGGGGTCCTTGAACCTACAATCAATATAAAACATCCCACCTAAACCTAAATCACATTAAGCTGAGGGTGAACTTAATCATGTGGGCGAGGATAGAACAGTGAATTTGATTTCCTAGCAGGTCCTGTAATGTGTTGTTAGCAGCAAAACAACCCCTCCAGCTCTGCATTTAACTTCCTTTCATTGCAGATGCCTTCTGGTTAACAGCAAAGATCTGATTTAATTTTACAGTTACCCAGTGACCACAGGACGGGGATTGTGCATCACCAGAGAATGCACAAACGTCTGCCTGCCTCCCCTTATTCCAGCAGGAGCGAGGCGTGGCAGGAGCACAGCCAAGCCCATGTGGCTGTGACTGTAATTGAAAAAACTGCTGAATCAGCCAGAAGGACAAGGGTTCACAGAGGAGCTTGGGCCAGGCAGACACATGTCCTTGGAAAGCACCAAGCAAAAAGTGACCACAAATAGTGGTGATGCCAGGAGAGGTTGAGACGTCAGCTGGGTGGGAGGCACCTTCCTGTGAAGACAGTGTTTTACATCTTCCTCAGGAGAGGAAGAGGAGGGGCAGGCACTGATCTCCTCACTGGTGACCAGTGACAGGACCCTAGGGAATGGCCTGAAGTTGTGCCAGGGAAGGTTTAGGTTGGATATTGGGAGAAGGATCCTCACTCAGAGGGTGGTTGGGAACTGAGCAGGGTCCCCAGAGAAATGGTCCCAGCACCAAACCTGACAGAACTGAAGGAGCATTTGGACAATGCTTTCAGGCACAGGGTGGGCTCCAGACCCAGACTCAGACAACTGCTTCAGAAGGCAGTCAGCAGCACAGAACAGCTTTTCCCCACCCATCCCCTTGGTGTGGGGATCAGGAGCCAGGGAACAGCTGCACAGCGGCTGAGAGCCTGTCACAGCACACAGCTGGAAGCAGTTTTCCTGCAGAGACTGAGCACAGCTTCCAAGCCCCAGGGTGGAAGGAGGATACTGCAGGGAAGCAGGGCAAGGCAGAGGAAGGGAGGGAGATGAGAAGCTGTAATGAAGTGCACACATGTGCATGTGTGAAGGAATGACCTGACACTCAAGACGTGTGCCAGCAAAATTAAAAAAAAAGAGTGAGTCCTGATACCTCTCTGCTCATGTCACACATGCAGGGCTGACCTCAGATGCCTTCTGTCTGGCATCACCACACTCCCAGAGATGATGGGACTCAGGTGACGTGTTTGGTCTTTGGCCATCTCTGGCTCAAGCTCCTCAACAGAGAACTTGGCCCAGTAAAAAACAAGGGAAGGGACAGGCACAGCTGGAAGACAATCATCATCATCATCATAACTGTCTGCTGCTGAGCAGTGCCTGGATCAGGAGCTGCCCAATTTTGCACTGTAGCAACAAGGCACTCAACTCCTCTTCACCCCATCCTAGGCCAGACAGACAGGAGCACTTCAAGGAGGAGGCTGGGAGGCTTCAGTCAGATTTGTCTTTGTTTGTTTTGTCCAGTCATTGTTAAATGAAAAATATCTGAGCAGTCCTTGGGCCTGGGTGTGGAGTCCAGAACTGGTCCCTGCTTGCTGTCTGTCCCTCTGAGGTCACAGGGAGCTCCTTGCAGGGCATGGCACAGCTGAGGTCACTTGGTCTGTTCAGCCCTGGGAAGAGGAGACTGAGAGGAGACCTCATTGCAGTTACAGCTTCCTCACGAGGAGAAGAGGGGCAGGCACTGAGATCTTCTCTGTGGTGATCATATACCCCAAGGGAATGGCCTGAAGCCAAGTTAGATTGGTTTAGATTGGACATTAGGAAAAGGTTCTTCATCCAGAGGGTGGCTGGGCACTGAGCAGGCTCCTCAGGGCAGTGGTCACAGCACCAAGCCTGACAGAGTTCAGGGAGTGTTTGGACAATGCTCTCAGGCACAGGACTGGATTAGGTTTTTCCTGTGCAGGGACAAAAGCTAGACTTAATGATCCTTGTGGGCCCCTTTGAATTCAGTATATTATATAATTGTATGATTCTGTGATTCTACAATTCTATGATCTGTGACAGAAAACTAAACCACACCTGTCTCTTGCATGGATTATGTCCATGACCTTATTAAACTGGTTTTCCCAGGATGATAACTATGTCAGAAATTTTCCCTGGCCCATGCTAACATCTGAGGAAAGCCTTGAAATCCATGCTGCAAAGGGAGCACACTCACAGACCCTGGGTCCAGCACAGTGGTGACACATGTATGTCATGTTTATGTATTTCATGCTTATTATAGCACATCCTGTGGATTTTTATGGAATCACAGACTCATCAAGGTTGGAAAACACCTCTAAGATCATCAAGTCCACCCATCAACCCAGGACCACAATCATGTTCACCACTAAACCATGTCCCACAGCGCCACTTCCACACAATTTCTGAACACTTCCAGGGATAGTGGCTACACCACTGGCCTGGGCAGCCTGTTCCAGTGTCTGACCATCCCTCTTATGAAGAAATTTTTCCAAATGTCTAATCTAAACCTCCCGTGGTGCAACTTGAGGCCATTTCCTCTTGTGCTGACCTTGTCCCTGTGAGCAGATTCTGACCCCACCTGGCTCCACTCTCCTGTCAGGGAGATGTAGAGGATGAGAAGGTCCCCCCTGAGCCTCCTTTTCTCCAGGCTGAGCCCCTTTCCCAGCTCCCTCAGCTGCTCCTCATCAGAGCTGTGCTCCAGACCCTTCCCCAGCTCCATTCCCTTCTCTGGACACGCTCTAGCCCTTCAGTGTCTTTCTTGCCATGAGGGGCCCAAAACTGGACCCAGGATTCGAGGTGTGGCCTCACTCCACAGCCTGCAGCAGGACACCTCCCCTGAGCCAGGTCTGCACGTCCCTAAAGGCAGCGCCAGGCACTGGCTTCCCCAGCTGTGCAAACACCACAGAGGGACTAAAGATAGCATCAGGTCATGTCTCAAAATCACATCTCTTCTTCTATGCTGAGGCTAGAAAATGGCAAATGGGATGCAGGATTTGGCTCCACAGTGTTCACTCTTGTCATGACTCATGAGTTATTTTTATCTTTTCTGTAAGAGAACAAATGGCTGCAGTAATTAATCTCTGTCTGTTCTGACAATGGCCTGGCCAAAACACATGATGTTTTTGCAGACAGTGTAAGAAGAGAAGCACAAAAACATCATGTGTGTGAGTTAGTATTTTAAATGTTTTCCTTAGGTTTGCTTCTTTACATGCTTTCAAATGTGCTTATATGCTTCATTCAATGTATTAAATAAAATTAAAAGAAGCAACAAGTGCTGTTGCACAGGTTAGCTGCACAGATATAAATCTCTGTTTTGAAGCTCAACCACATGTGAAACAAGATCTAATCAAATCATGGCAACGGCAAAATTAATTTGAGTCTTTTCAAGGGGATCCAATCCCAGTGGAGGATTTTACTCTGCCAAGCTCCTTCCAACTTTATTGGATGATAATTATTTCTGTAGAAAGAAATGTTGCAATCAAACACTCCCCAGCAGTACTTTTGTTTTCTGCAGAGCTGGTTGAGCAATTAAAAGATTTATTAGTGGAGAATGTATTAACAAGGAATTTGTGAAGAAACAACCAAAAAACGGGCAAGTGGAATTTCCACGAAATATCTCCAGGGTGTGAGTTTGCCAAGCACACAGTTTGCAGACGCCCAGAGCTCCCTGTGGAGTAACAATCATACCCCAAACTGTAAACAAGTACTTTTGCCATCCAGAATTCCTAAGGGGGAATACCAGTTTACAGTAGTATCACAGAATCACAGAATGATTTCAGCTGGAAGGGACCTTAGAGATATCTCATTCCAACCCCTGCCATGGGCAGGGACACCTTCCACTACCCCAGGTTGCTCCAAGCCCCATCCAACCTGGCCTTTAATAATCCAAATCTACAGATACCAATTCATCTGTGAGCCCAAAGGGGCAAATACTTCAGCTTCTGAGTTCAGGGTGCCCCTAATTGTTGGCTGAACTAAAAACCTGCTCATCCCATAAGAGTAAATTATGGTTTCTTGTCCCTTCCAATGAAGCTACACATTCTCATGGTCAAGAGGATATGAGCCAGACAAGCCTTACACAGACTTATACAAACACATACTAAAATAAGAAATACCTATTTTCCATACCCATTACTCACTATTCATGTATTACCTGAACAGTCTTACCATCCTCCTATTCAATAGAGTTTTCCTTGCCGTGACCCATGAGACAAGACAATAATTAGGCTTGTCCTTAATCACTCAAAGCCTGTTGTCCAATAGGACATTTGTATAATACCATCGTTTTTGAATTTCAGGGAAAAAATCTTCCAAGTCTCTTGTAGCAGTAAATGTGCTGCTTTTGTTTCCTTCAGACTTTGCAAAAGTGAGAAGAAAGCTTGTTTACAGCATTAATTAAGCCTTTCATTTTTGTTTATCAAATCAAATAATTTTTTCTGAAGCTTTTTTCCCCACCTATGGGGGAAAAAAATGCAGGTTACATATCCAAGTTCTTCCAGTGGTGGGATATCTGTATTTGTGTTGAAGATAAACAGTGACAAATTTCTGTTCTTTCTAATTTACAGAGAGTTTGAACTGATGTATTTTCTGGAGTTTCATGGAACTGATGTGTTTGATAGAATTCAGGGGATATTTTTGAACAGTTAAAGGAAAATACACAAGTATTTCCTGAATTTGTTTCTTCTTATCCCATAGTTTACATGAACTGTTCAGCAAAGGGAAGCAAAAGCTGAGCTTCAACCAAACCCAGACCAAAGCAGAGCTTCTGGTAGAAACCATGTTGGGATTAAATGATTTCCTTTGGTATCCATCCAAAACCAAGCTGAATGTGGATTTCTGGGTTGAGTTTCACTTTGAATTTTTGGTTTTATTCAGTTATGAAGAATTAAGTGAAACTTGGGAGGTTCAAGCCCTCATTGAATGATCCTGAAAAATGATCTGCAAAACCCCTTGCTATGGAGTCCAATTTCATAGCTTTGATCTCTGTGGATGCTGGGAGCAGCACCAGTGTCTCTTCCAACCTATAAAAAACAGACAAGTGAAGCCACTACATTTTTTTTTTTATGTAGAGACTTAGCTATTCAAGAGACAATATCCAATCCCAGTCATCACCTTGGGCCAGCTGGAAAGCAGGAAATCCCAGAATTTGCCCTTTTCCTAGACAAGGCCCATCAAAGCCAGTAGGTACCACCCTGAGCAAGTCAAGAGCCTCCTGAGAAACAGAGAGAAACACAACTAAGGGTCTTACTGTTTTTTTTCCTGGAAAGAGGAAAGAATTTACCTTTCTCAGCTCCCAGCTGGCAGGCAGTGCTCTTTGGGCTCCCCATCATGGTCAGGATGATCCATGACATCCCATTTAAGTGTTGTAGCTGCCACTGAGCAGCACATCCCACCCAACAGGAGCAAGAGGGCAACCACTGAACTGTCTGCCATCCAAATAATGAGCATTTTAATTCTACTTATCTACCCATCCAAACTCAGGGGATAATCCCAGTGTGCCAGCTTTGGCAGGAGAGATGGTGCAAGATCTTCCTGCCCCACCATTTTGAATCTTCATAGCTTGTTTTTTAATGGGAATCATTTCCATGATCTGATTTCAACCGTGACCCACACGAGGTTGTGAAGAAACCGGGGATGGGGGTAATTGCATCCCAGGCTGAGAATCTTTTTGGGGAAGAACAAGCCTTTGAAGCTACTGTCTCTCCCAAAATACCCTCAGGTATTCCCGTTGGACCCTCCTTATGGATGTGTGACACATGTCTCCTGCTTAAGTCATCTTTATGGAGCACGTATTTCCTGCTCTCTCATGTTTTTATTTTCTTCTCCCCCTTCAAATATTTCCTGCCCTTGGCTGTCTGTGACTGAACTCCCCAGAGCCTTAACAGTCTTGGAATCTCTCCACTTCAATAACTTGATTTTACTATTTAGGAGAAAGTTTGATTCATCCCCCAAAAACCAGAAAGAGAATAAAGGAGGGAAAAAAGTCCTGCTCACCCACCAGCAAAGGAGCAAGATACAAAAAGACAAGATTATTCTCATTCAGCTATTCCTGGCTTTGGAGTGCATTTCATTTCACTGTCTGCACAGGCCTTTGTAGCCACCATCTGATTGAACATTACTTATACTGCATATTATAGGCACTAATGAGAAAATGATTCTAAATTGCCCCTAGGGATGGTTATGATTAAACTATTTGCCTTTGCTTCCTCTAGTAAATTAAAGCAACCAAAAGAAAGAGAGGATAAAAAAAAAAATAAAAAGGCTAAATCTGGAAAGCAGTCAGAATAACGGTTTGGTAAAGTTTCTGAATTCCTAGGAACATTTTTACCCCTAACCTGGTGATGGGCTGTGTATTTCATGCTGCAATTTGAAGCTAAAGCTGTGACAAATATGTGAAATGGGGAGGCATTTTGGAGGGCTGAACTGGGCATGATTTTCTGTGTTGTCAACCAGCTCGAAGCCCTGATCAGCTTTAATTGCAGCCAACTGAAGCTGCTAAACCCCTCTCTGCCACCGAGGAGCTCCTCCAAGGCGTCAGGCGTCTGTCTCTTAAAAAGAGCATTTCAGAGCCTCACATACCCAGAGCCTCATTCAGACGTTTTATTTAAACTCTTAAATCTTTTGAGCTTCGGATGAATAAACAAGTCCCTGAAATGCAATCCATTCTTGCCGGTCAGGGTTTTGCAAGTGTTTTTCACAGGGAAGAAACAAAATGTCATTTGTGTTTCCTTTGGCCATTTTAAGCAGGGCGGGATTTGGGGAGCCAGGAGCCGCGTTCCATTAGATGTGCCTGGGCCTGGGTGTGCTCACGCACTGGGACTTCAGTGGGATTTTTATCCGTGATCATCCACGGCTGTTGAATTACCTGATGAATTAATTAAATGTGTGAAAACTCTGTGAGGCAAATGGCCAGGTCAGACAGCTTCTTCTTAAGCATTGGTTAAAATATTGGTTCTGGCGGGCCCCAAACAGGAGCCCACGCCTTTCTGGTGGTCCCCAAGTCTCTGAAAGGTGGTGGTCATCATCTTCACACCCTCTAACCTGGGCAGTCTCACTTCCATCACCCAGCCCAACACACTGGAGTCAATTACTCCTTGTGACTTGTGGGTTTGGTGCCAGTGACCAGGAAAAACCCTGAGCTGACCTGTCGGCCAACATCACAAAGCACCTAGGATTCTGTGCTTCAGTCTAAGATGTGCACAGACCCTGCAGATGCCTTGGGGATCCCTCAAAAGATAACAAAGTGCAGAGCTTAGAGACCCAAAAGAACAACCAAATGCTGCATTGTTGAGTTTTACTGTAGAGCTACGAATGACTCTACACAGCATGTTTCAAGAGTGTGTCCTGAGTTTATTCTCTATATATCACAGGGATATAAAAGAAAAGTATTGTGAGATTATCTGCATGATACCTGAAGTCATATGGAGCTTCAACAGCTTGGTATGAGAGGAACCTGCTCTTCCTTTTCTCCAGACACAAAGAAGGGATCACAGAAATTCAGGTGCAGTCTGCACCAGCAACTTCTGAAGCTGGAGTTTTGTGGATAAGTTCCATTTTTCTGGGGTAATGGAGACAACTCCAGGCTCAAATGGTCTCTGAGGTACCAGAGAAGATCTTGGCCCAATGCTTGTGTCAATGAGATGGTCACTGGTATTTGGTCATACAGCTTAAGTTGAGGTCCAAATCACTGTGCCCCAATCTGTGCCAAGGTTATAGGTGTCTAATTAATTGGTTTGCTTGAAGCAAGACCTTTCTGTCATATACAATCGGTGATGAGAGTAAAAAAGCCAAACACAGCTTTGAATTTTTTTGGGGGAACACAAGTACCCAACCTACCTGCTCATGGTAGGCTTTTCCCTTTAGAGGCTCTCTGAGGTGCTCCTCATTAACTACCCCAAGAAACATGGATCATGGTGGCAGAAACAGCTCAAATTTTGTCATTAGTTAGGTGTCCAAATAAGACAGGACTGGGGTCCCTGTCTTGCTCCAGTGCTTCTCTAGTCCTCAGAGGATGGTGGGGCCCTGGCACAGGGTGCTCAGAGAAGCTGTGGCAACCACATCCCTGGAAATGTTCAAGGCCAGGTTGGATGGGGCTTGGAGCAACCTGGGATAGTGGAAGAGGTCTCTGCCCATGGAATAGGGTTGGAATGAGTTGATATTTCATTTATGAATTTATGGCTCTCAGATAGCATGGATAAGGTCTAATTTTATGTGTTTGGCTGATACAGGTGTCTGCACCACCAGGTCACCACTGTGGAGTCTGGACATGTGTGTTTCTGTGCACAAACTCAGTGGGGTGGAATGAGAGAGAGGAGGGGACAAGACTTCTGGACATTGTCATAACAGCCCAGAGCTGTCACTTCAATGTCCTGTCCCCTTGTGCAGAAGGATTGTGGCTTTGGTGGCAGAAATGCATTTCCAACTGACCCCAGGCTCAAACCTGAAGGCAGATGTTCTTTGTTTCCTCCCCACACTGCTCCCTCCCTATAACTGGAAGGTTATGTGTTTCTTAGCTACTGGTCAGACTGGTGGTGCCTGCCAAGAAGCTTTCAGGGAATTTCCTCACTATGTAACAAATTTATGAGTCATATGAAAATCTGGGAAATGATTCAACCAGCTGTCTTTCGTTGACTCAAAGATTTTTACAGCACCTCAGTGCCTCATCTTTGATTTGAGCCAGCAGAATGGTTTATTGTAACATCAAATGGTCTTATGTTCACTGGAAGGATGCTTCCTACTACCAAAAAAAAATTTAAAAAAAATAAAAAAAGCTATAAAACTTTTGAAGGCAGCCTGTCATTAGATGAAGGATGCACAGAGCAACTGTGGTCATTCACTCTGAACTGATGAATGTGGCTGGATTATTGCTTTCCCTGCAGGATGGCTGCAGAGGTGACTGCCACTGAGCAGTGTTTCTCAACTGCCATAGGTACAGCCTTTCTGCATGGCAAAAATCAGACTTGCAGAAACTTCACTTCACATTTGGGTTCCAATGGCTATTTCTGCAAATTTTAACAAATCCTGACTGAGCAGGAGCACAGCTAAAGCCAGGAAATATTATTGTTATGTAGCCTTTCCAGGTGGGAGAGGCAGGAAGTGGACCAGGACCTTTCATCACTATGGAAGAGGCTTACTGAAGGAGGCAGGCACAAAGAACATTCTTTCTATCTTCTTTTTAGGAGAAAACCACTCAGAGCTGCTCTTTGTTGTGCTGGAATCACTGGCAGCCCTGAGCAGAGATTCAATGGGCAGCCCCATCTTACAGGTGGTCCTGTGCTTTTTAAAAACCATATATGGGGATAAATCCATGGCACTAGAGCTAATCAGTGAGTGGGAAGCAGAAGTAGAACAGAAGTGATTCTTCCAGTAAGAGTTAAATTACTGCAAACAGAAGAAAAACTGGAATTTATTATTACAAAGCTAAGCTGACCCTCTACATAAATATCCAAATGAATTTAATTATTAGAACCACGTTTCCAGCATGAGTTTCCATGTCCATGAAAGCAATCTGCCACACAAAGAGCTGCTCCCAGTAGCCTCAAATCCTTTGTTTTAGACACTTAATTTCCCTGCCAAAATCATAGAATAATTTGGGTTGAGAAGAGACTTTAAAGATCATCCATTTCCAATCCCCTGCCATGGGCAGGAACACCTTCCACTAGACCAGGTTGCTTAAAGCCTCATTCAACCTGCCTTTGAACATTTCCAGAGATGTGGCAGCCACAGCTTCTTTGGGAAACCTGTGCCAGGGCTTCACCACCCTCACAGTAAAGAATTTCTTCCTAATGTCTTTATCTAAATCTACATAACTGCAGCTCAAAGCTATTCCATACAAATGGCTGGAGCCAGTAGCTCTGAGCAGAGCTGGAACAAATGCACCTCTCACAGCTGTTACCAGGAACTTTGCAGGTGTAACATGGCTTACAAATCTCAAAATACCTTGTGTCAGCACCTGGAGAATCCACTGTATGTACTGGGGAAGGCAAATAAAATATACTTGAAGCAGACAGGACAAGAAAGGGCTCAGAGGAGAGCAGTATTACTTTGATTTTCTGAGGATCAGAACCTGAATTCAGTGAACTGAACCACCCTTCTCAGTCCAGGGACTTAATGCAGCTCAACTCTTTGGTATTCAGGTAAGTAGTATAAATCCTGGTCAAAGTTCTTATCCGTATTACAGACACAGATTTGCTTGTGTGAATCTCCTGCTTCTATCCATTTCCAAGGGATACAAGCCTGGGAATGGTGCAGGATGAGGGAAATAGAAATTCAGGGCAAAGAAAAGGAAATCCTAAATGGTGATATTGTCTCATGAGTATTTTCTGGTTGAGAATTCCCCTTTCATCTTTCCAACTCCTTCCCATTGAGCAGCTTTGTAGCTTCCATTTGTAACAGGCAGAGAGTGCAAAAATATCTGACTTCAGGGGATTTGGCAAAGGTTCTGGCCTTGAATCCAGCAGCAGATACAGAACACTTGTAACATTCAAAACAGGCCCTCTCTTTCTTGACCTCTGTGATTTTTATTGCTTATCTGGGTATACATAACCATTTTAAAATGTCTCCCCTTACCATAAAATAACCATTAATTATTTTTAAAAAGGTAGATAATAAACTTCAGAATAACTCTTAAATGTACTCAAGCAGACAAGGGGAATGTGAGGCTGCTGTCATGAGGGATAGCTTCTGGCAACTGATCTGAGGAAGCCACTAATGATTTTAATTAGCTTTTGGAAGCACAATCCACCCATTCTGAAGCCAGTGCCCTGCTGGCAGCAACGACGCTTTGGAAGATCGACAGCATAAAACATTTTCTGTAATGAGACTTCATACAGCTCCATGTGTCAAGCAAGGAGAGATCTGCATCCAGCAGAAGTGCAGTAGGAAAGCTGTAGCTGGAACGTTTTCCAGCTGTGGACTTCCAGCAGGTAACACACGTGCTCCCCTGGGGAAGGGGGGATTAATGACCAGGCACCGAGACCTGGCGCCGTCAGGTGCAAATCCAAAAATCATCTTTTCCTCCTGGCAAATCACTTCACCTCCTAATTTATTTCATCTATTTAGGTTACAAGCTTCTCAGAGGGATGTTAATCTCTGACTACATGTTTATACAGAGCTTAGGATGTAGTAAGGGATTAATCACTGTTGGGGCTATCATCCTACAGGAAGAGGAAAGGTGAAATAGCAATAAATTGGACAAAGCAGCAGTAGATGCTGATGCCTTGGAGGTGGTTGGAATAAGGACCAAAGCCAGATCAAAGTTCAGCCAGGAATAGGGAATCTATTCTAGTGAGGAAACTGCAATAGGAAAAGATATTTAAACTATTAAAAAATAAATTTAAACCTACATGAAAGATCTTTACCTACATGGCTTTAAGATGAAGGAGGGTATATTTAGATTAGATGTTAGGAAGAAATTCTTTACTCAGAGGCTGGAGAGGCCCTGGCACAGGTTTTTCTGAGAATCTGTGGCTATCCCATTCTTGGAATTGTTCAAAGCCAGGCTGAACAGGGCTTGGAGCAACCTGGTCTAGTGGAAGGTGTCCCTGCCCATGGCAAGGGGTTGGAACAGATGAACTTTCTGGCCTGTCCCAACTGTCCCAACCCAAATCATTCATGATTCCATATCCTTGTGCTCAACAGGTAGAAGCTGCTGCCCTCCCAGCCTCTGGAGTATTTGAAGTATTTCAGAAGAAAGAAGGAGGAATCAGTAGATGCTGAGGTGGAGTCATCAAGTATTTTTGAGCTCAACATGAATTTATGATGAGTGATGAAATAATGGATAGGTAGATATTGGACATATTTTTTAAAACAAATCTGATCAAAGAAAAGGGGGATTGACCAGAATTTTCACTAAAAATGCAAATGAAACCTGGACTTAGTTTTTTCTACAATTTAGAAAAAATCTGGGTTCCTTTTATACTTTCTATTATAAATCATCAGTCCCAGAGCACATGTTTAACTACTTTGTTGAATCAGGGTCATTATGAATAAGAGCCTGGCAATGCTCCTCTGTTAATGAGCTTCCAGGAAATGTACAATTGTTTTTAGAAGAAGTCTAATGAAGATGGATTTGTAGATCTCATTTGATGCAGCCAGAAAACCCAAACTCATCAACCAAACAAAAGCATGGGAGTAATTTTGTGAGTGTGTGTGAGTGTGTGTGTGTGTGTGTGTGTCTGATTATCCTTCCAGGAGAGCTGGTGTGTAACGCTTTCAAACTTTCATTGAACTTTACTCTCTCGCTCCAGGCGATTATTTTTCCTTGATGTCTGATGCTGAATGATATACGTGCACCTGTGTGATAATGGCTGGTTGGATATATCTTTACTGAGCTGGGAAAACCCGGGACCTCACCTCCACACTTAACCATTTGATTACTTTTATGGCTCTGGTACAGATCCCTGTACTAAAAGCTACCGGTGGAGCTTACATTTGTCAAGGGAAATGCGGGTGTTTTATCATACCAGCTGTTTAAAGTCTCCTACAACTTTGCAAACTGCTTTAAGAGCCTTTGCTTTTATCACTGCTCAAACTTCCAAGCAGTCGCCAGAACAAAGGAAGGAACAGCTGGGAAGTTTTAAAAGCAGCAATGTTTGCTGTTGCACTCAGGTTTAAGTACGATAATTAATAAAACTTCCCCTCCTCTTCCATCTCATCTCAGTGAACAATCATTTTGGAACTTCTCACTGGCCCCTTCTGCTGAGTTTCAGCTGTTATATTTCTCTTTTCCAAGCCAGCAATTTTTATTATTATAATTATTATCATCATGGCGAATCCATATTGCTCTAGTGTCCTGCATCAACCTGCTAAGAGGCAGCATGCCTGGGGCAATTTTGTATTAAGCAAAAGTAAATCTTCTGGAATTTCATTTATCTGAAGGAGAACTGCTGCAGAGGCTCAGGAATACATCACCCATGGCCAAGAGAGGTGAGGAACACCTCTCTCCACTACAGCCATCAAGAAATTTGGAATCTCACAGGGGTGAATCATATGGGCTCCACCTACAGAGCTGGGCCTCCAAAGGGTGATTCATCCTGGCTGCCTCAGACACCTCTCCTAGCATGGGATAAATCATCCCCTGACCCTCTCCCAGTCTCTGCACCAACTAGAAAAAGATATCTGGCGTTAGCCAAGTTTTCAGGCAGCCACAGTTAGGTCAGGTGAATCCTGCCTGGGCAGTGCAGTGGTCTGGCCAGCCTGGTTTTCTGTCAGCCCTTCCATCACTGGATGGTGATGGATGCTCCTCAAGGATGCAAAATAAAGAGCAGCACTGAGATCTGTAAGTAAGGAGCTGCACAGTAATAAAGTGTGAAGAAAATTGCTTCCTTCCCCTCTGTGGTGATTAGTGTTGGCTCTGGAGTACGAGCACTGGATTGATGGCTGCTGTAATTTTATCCAAACTGAAGCTGCTGGAGTAGATTTGAGGGGTGGAAATAGTGCTGCTGATCCCTGCAGGATGGAGCTGAGCCCTCTGAAAGGACACAGAGGCTTGAAACAGTGATTGCAGAGAAACCAAACTGTAGGATTTTAGCAGAAATAGCAAGCATCATGTTTTTACACAGTACATGCTTGGAGAGTAGCAGCAGAAATACAACTCTGAGTATTTCTCAAGGTCATTTAGAAGTCCTACTTCCCACTAGATAAAAATATAGAGATTTAAATGACTGATCTTTTCCTTTCTCTGACAGTTAATGCCAGGATTTGTGGCTTTGGCTCCTAGTTCCCAGGGCAACCATTCACCATCCCAGCAGGGCCCTCTCTGTGCCATGAATTGGCAAAGGACAGGACAGGTGAGATGTGTCCTTTATTCACACCACAGCACATCCAGCTGCGGTTGCAGCAGCAATCTGCCAGGGGTTGTCCTTGCTCAGAAATGGTCTGGTGAGCTCCCCAAGGTGTTCACCTCCCCAGATCCCAGGGCAATGCCATCTGCTCCCCATGGTGACATCCCACATGCCAGAGAAGCAATGGATGTGTGGATGTAGCACATGGCTGTGAGCTGAGCGTGGTTTCACTGCAGCCACACAGGGTCGGGGCTCTGGCAGGAAAACACTCAAAGCACCTCAATAAACACAAGGTACCTGTGTTTCCCAGCAGAGACTTCCCCAAGATAGTGGCAGTGGCATTTCTGACAGGCAGAATTTACAAATCATTATTAACCAAACAAAGCTCTTTAAAGAGAGTCACCCCAGGGCACTCTGGCCTCTGTTGAAGCAGACTTTTCAAAAACATTTATGGACTTAAATAAAACTCATTTCAGAACGCCAGCAAAATTGCCTCCAGGTTGCACTCTGGCTTTGCTACCAGTCTAGTCCTAAAATTATTTACCAGGAAAGGGAAAGACTTTTTTTTCTTTTCCCCAGCTAAAGGGTTCCTGTGTGTGCTGATCAGCTGTGAGAGTCCTGCCAGAATGTAGCTGGCCAGATGTGGGTGGCTGAGATTTGATGCAGTGCATGGGCCATATTTACATTATTATTAGTAGTAGTAGTAGTAGTATTTGTATTTGTATTACAGCCTTGCCTGTAGCTTTGCATAGGCAAAGGACAGGAGCTAGGAATGTTGTAGCAGAGGGACTGAGGCACAGTGAGATCAAGTGTTTTGCCCTGGGACACACAGGAGGTTGGTGGCAGAGCTGGGAAATAAGCTCAGCTTTTCCTGAACCAAATCAACCTTTTTAGGTCTTGCTATAGCATTTTCAAGGTGTCCATCACGCTGACATCCAAGAGCCAACCTACACAGAATCTACTGTGCTCTGGAAGCTGTTCTTCACCCTTCTGACAGTGAATGCAAAAGCCCCATCAATAAGGAGGGGGAAATGGTTGCAGAAATGCATTTGCTGGTAACTTTCACTCTTTAGCTCATATTGTTAACACACGACTCCAAATGCTGGATGGCAGATGGAAATACTCATTGGCCTGATGGATTTATGGATGTCTGAAGCCTTGTGGCAGTACATATTGCCTTCAGAACAACATTTTCTTCACAGTGAGCCAAGTCCTGGTGCAGCTGAAGTTATTAGAAGTTTTGCCATTAACATTAATGAGATCAGGATTTGGATTTGTGTCTGCAGAGACAAAAATAACACACTGTTGCAAATTGGAAGTAAGAGTTGAATTAAATGGAGTGAGATGGAGAAAAAGAGAGAGAGATTGATGCTCTGGTAAGACTTAGGATGGAGTTTTGCCCCATCTCTGTGTCTCCTTTTTCTGAAGGGAGCAGTCCCACAACCACACAGATCAGCATTTGGCCAAGGAAAAAATGTTTTATCTCCCAGCAACAAGATGTAACCCCAGCCCCTACCACTGGTGACCAAAAGCTGTCACTGGTGTGGCATTTGCCTGGTACCCTGTGTGAAACCAGGTGCTGTTCTCTGCCTTGCTTACACCTTGTAAAAAGTCTTTAATCAAAGTATAAAATGGAATCACTGCTGGATCATTCTCTTCTTCCAGGTAACAAGTGATAGGAAAAGAGGAAACAGCTTCAAGTTGTGTCAGGGGAAGTTTAGACTGGATATTAGGAAAAAGTTCTTCACTGAAGGGGTGATCAGGCACTCGCAGGTGAGGCTGCCCTGAGAAGTGGTGGAATCACCATCCCTGGAATTGTTCAAACCGTGGATGTGGCACCTGGGGACATGGCTTAGTGGGGAACTTGGCAGTGCTGGGGTTGGACTTGGTGTCTTAGCAGGCTTTTCCAACCTTAATGAGCCTGTGACTCTTAGATATAACAGGGGACTGAGCTGAACTTTGCCCTAAGAACAGCCCAAACACTTTCTTTGAAATAAATATGTAGAAGAGATAAGAGAGAGTTGCAGAGACAAATGAACAAAGCGTCATGACCCTGCCTGACTCATTTGCAAGGGCTGCCCAGGGGAGCATTGCTTATTCTGGCTGGGAAAATAACAAGGATCACAAGGTATTCCAGACAACTGGCCCTTTTGGGGTGATTTCTTGCCAATTTTGCATAAAAGCAGGGTTGTAAAAATCACAGCAATCTAAACTGGTATCCTGCTGGCAAACAGGAGGATAAGACAGGGAGGCGAGGATGCTGCTTTGGTGAAGGTAGGTTTTGCAATCAAAGAAAACCAACAGGAGCTGAGAACAGCTGAACCTATCCTGACTGCCTTGATAATTTTGGGGCTGCTCTGAAACCAACAGGAAAGCTCCTGCTGCATTTTAGGGGTCAGAGCTGTTATTTTCTGCAAGTCACCCCAAGGGAAGAAGAACGCTTTACCTAAAAAATGTCAGAAGCTGATCAAAGACCAAAGACCACCAAGTTCACCAAGCACCTTCAGTCTAGCTGGAGAGGAAAAACCCATCAAGTGCAAGCCTTTTCACAGCTCTGCCTTGAAAGGAGAGACAAAATCCTCCCTCCCGAGCTGCTGGGCTCGGCCAGCTCCAGCTGTGAGCTCGCAGCCGCTCTCAGCCCGGGCAGGGGAGACAGCGCTGTGGAAATCCTGCCCGTGGCTCATCACATGGGGCAGGTGTGATGCCAAGAACGTCGTCACTCCCCTCACTTGCCAAGTACCTGGGTGCAGCATGAGCAATCACATCCTGCAGATAACTCCATCAGCGATGAGCGCATCCTCCTTGGAGATAGGATGGCTGGACATGCAAACTAATGTGCCTGTGAGCCTTTCATGTGCAGAGCTGTAACAGATGTTCAAAGATCATCCTCTGGCACTGGGAAAGTGTCTAGGAGGCCCTGAATAGGATTTTTCTTGGCACACTTTTTTTTTTTTTTTTTTTTTTTTATATGAGCTGAAGGGGAAAAGTTCCTGTTAGTGATTATTTTCTGTCTGTGAGTGTCCCAGCTCATACATCAGGGAATGCCAACTAGATAAATACAGCTTTCCTCTTCCCTGTGGGTCTCCATCTCTCCCTAGGCTTTACAAAGACACAGAAGACATTCTTTTTGGTGATATCAGCAATTAAAAGCTGCAGCTGGAAGCACCTCACACTTTTTTCTGACACAAGACTGAAAATCTCACTACAAAACAGCAGATCACAGGGAATGCTCACAAGAATTTCAGACAACAACACTGGGATGGCCCATGCAGCAGAACCTGTCCTCAGAGCTTGTCAGGGATGAAAACACAGACTCATTAAAGTGGGAAAAGACTTCAAAGATCATTGAGTTGAAATGGAGACCATGACCCTGTTCTGGTTTGTAAGTGTGAGCAGAGCACCTGAGAATCACCTTTTTGTGACACTGGGGGCCCTTCTGTGGCACTGGTGGCCAGAGATGGCCACCACAGGTCACCGAGGATTCAGAAAACATGGTCACTTACAGGAACAGCTAAAGGGTGAATGCCACTGGTGAGGGCTGTGGAGCTCATTGCAATTCTGGTTAGATGTTCTTCCAAACCTTTATCCATGTGCAGGGGGGAGGATGCCCACATCTCTTCTCTTAGAATTACAGAATTATTCGATCATTAAGGTTGGAAGAGACCTTTGAGATCATCAAGTCCAGCTTTCAACCCAGCACTGCCAAGGCCAAGGTTAAATCACTTCCCTGGCGCCACATCCACACTTCCAGGGATGGTGATTCCACCACTTCCCTTGATGGCCTCTTCCAATGCCTAAACAACCTTCCAGTGAAGAAATTTTTGCTAATATCCAGTCTAAATCTTGCCTGGCACAACTTGAGGCTATTCCATCCTGTCCCTGTTCCCTGGCAGCAGAGCCCAAACCCACCTGGCTGTCCCCTCCTGTCAGGGAGTTGTGCAGAGACAGAAGGTCCCCCCTGAGCCTCCTTTGGTCCAGGCTGAGCTTCCCCAGCTCCTCCCTCAGCTGCTCCTCATCAGAGCTGTGCTTGGGTTGATCTTGCCCATCTCCCATCCTCTGCTGTGCACCGTCTCTCTCCAGCTGTGGATATATTCGATTTGCAGGTTGATGAGGCTTTGAAGTCCCTATTTACTCTTTCAACTGAGTAGTCAAATGCCTGGCACAAGCAATCAGGATCACATCCAACCAAGTCTGTATTCCTGCTGTGAAACCCTATAGCAACCATTTCAGCTGCCTTCCCAAGGACTTCCCATCCCACCACGGGATAATGCCTGCAGGGCACAGCCACATCCTGCAAACCTGTGGAAGCTGGTCCTGTTTAATTAATGAGGCCTTTTTTGTTGGGCAGCTGAGACATCCTCAGATCACTGGGTGAGTTTGGCCGGCTTACTGCAGAGCTACCTGACTTTAAAGCAACTAAAAAGAAGGAGCATTTATCCTCCGGGTCTGAGCTGGAGCCACTGGAAAGCACGAGGACTCTTTTAACTGATTACACAGAGCTGGGAACATCCCCCAACTGACTGCTGAAAAATGCAGACCTTTCTCATTTTATTGTTGAATAAAGAGAGAGAAGACACAGACATAGATAAATAGGGCATAAAAGACATATTTTTCTAGTGTACGTCAGAACACCACGGGAAAAACTCACCCACTTCTTCATTTATCAGTGAAGTACCCCATTTTGGTAAAGGGATATTTCACTATTAAGTTGTAAGGAGAAACTGAGCATTGAATGCTCAGTTAAATTCAAAGTTAAAGGGAGTTTTGTCCCTTTAACTTTGGTTAAAAAAAGTTAAAGGGTGTCCAAAGAAGGACAGAGCCACACAATAAGCCTTTTATAACTTCAAAAAAAAACCTGGGGGCAGTTTCTCTCAGTTTGGGCTGGTAAAACAGGGATTTCTCTCCCACTCTTCTGGACTTCTTTCTAGAAATGGGGCTATAGCACTGTAAGCTTGTTTGCAGTTTGATTGAAGATGGAGGTTAATTCATTAATGTTTATAAATTGCTTTAAGATCTGCAGCTGGATAAGTGCTAAATAGTCTTATTGCTGTAATACAGATGAATTTGCTTATCTCCCATGTAAATCAGCTTAAAACATTGCCCTGAAATTAACAGCTCTGGGGTTAACAATGGGCCCAACCACACACTACACTGCAGCACTTATCATATCATAACATTACCCTTATTAATTACACACCCTGCTGTGGTTTCTGGACCATAATCAGCTGCACTTCAGATATGGGCAGCCGGACAGCACAGGGAGGAAAGTGTTTGTGACTCCACGACAATCACGTTAATCGTGAAATTAAACAGATGGCCCACTCACTCATCAGTGAAAGTCCACCAGGGGCTGTAAGAGAGAAGGAGATTTCCTATGTAACATAACAATTTGGACATCAGAAGGTTTCAAGTTACAGGATTTTTCTTTATCCTCCACCTGAAACTTTTAAGGGGTAACGTCAGGGAATTCCATCCGGTCCTCAGATACTAATCCCTTTTTATGCTGGTTTGATCAGTCTGCTGGGAGCTGGCAGACAGCTCCTCTGACTCCACGTAAGTGAACACCATGCAGCAGATGCACCAGCCCTCTGCAGCCACCGAGAAGTGTCTGGGGCTCACAAATCCCCCGTCTCCAGAAATCCTCAAGTGTGATGAGCTCACAAAGGAGCCAGACTCATCACTCACTGCATTGCAAGCTGGCAGGATGGGTTTAGGGACTGAGATGCAGGGCAGGGGGGGTAATATTCACTTGTTGCTCATCCATGCATCCCCAGTGAAGTGTCAGATCTGGTATTAAAGGTGGTTTCAGGCTGTGTAACCACCAAGCTCACACCAAACTCACTCTGAAAGTTTTGCTTACTCTGAGCAGGGAGCATAAGAAATACCTGCTGCCTGGTTGCCTGAAAAAAACCCTTAAAAAGCAGATAATAGGACAATTCAAGATTAAAAGTCAATTTAAAGAATCATAGAATTATAGAATTATTTTAGTGGGAAGAGACCCTTAGGATCATCAAATTCACCTGTTAACCCAGAACTGCCAACCCCACACTAAACCATGTCCTCTAAACCCCACCTGCAGTTCTGCATCCAGGTCTGGGGCCCCCAGAACCAGAAAGTCATGGAACTGCTGGAACAAATCCAGAGGAGGCCACTAAGTTGATCAGGGGGCTGGAGCTCCTCTCCTGTGGAGCCAGGCTGGGAGAGCTGGAATTGCTCAGCCAGGAAAAGAGAAGGTGCAGGGAGAACTTGGAGCTTCTCCCAGTGCTTAAAGGGGCTCCAGGAGAGAGGGAGAGGGACTTTGGACAAGGGTCTGGAGGGACAGGACAATGGGGAATGGTTTCAAAGTGACAGAGGGAGGGGTTAAGTTAGATATTTGGAAGAAATTCTTTGCTCAGAGGCTGATGAGTCACAGGAAAGCGTTATATACATAAATATTTGTTTCTATCCTGGTATTTAAATGCTGACCAGTGTTTTCAAAACTTGACATCTAATTCTCTTTGAAAAGCTGTTCCAGATTTACAGATGTGGTCAGCTCTCCAAACTGATGTTCTGTTTTCAAAAGAGCACAGTTGCTGACAGGAGGTCACTCAGACAATGGGCAGGGTTCAGAAGTGCCTAGTGTGGGACTTCAGGATGTTTTGGAAAAGGGGAATTAGAATCAAAACATGAATTTAGGGTATGAAAATCCAGATTTACATATCCTTTATCAGTTGCAGCCTGAGATTATACATTTGGACTTAATAAAAAATCTTTATATGAAGAAATTATTCATATATTTTAATATATTCAATTAAACAAGTGTCTACCATCTTCCTCTTCTGCAACACAAAAATCCATGGATCATCTTTTCTTCCCATGACATTGTGGCATCAAGTTTCCTACACAGAACATTTTAGGGGAAATGAGATAGTTTTTCTCTCTCTGTTTAATATTTATAGAACCGATTTTGTATTTTACTTTATTCTCAAGTGATATGAAATTTCCTTCTGAATTCTGAACATTTTTACTTATCTACATTACTTTTAAAACTGACTGGGATTTCTTGGAAGCCTCATTCAAAAATATCAATCAGTATGAAAAAATGTTTATTTTACTTTTATTTTCCAGGTGTGATAAAATAATTTCTCAATAAGCCCAAATTTGTAAAACAGAGCTGCAAAATGCAGAAAAAGACACATCTGTGTAAACTTTTTTTACACACCCACTTCAGGCACAATATTGATTTGAATTTTTGCTGTATTTATTTCAAGTAGAACAAGACAGCAGAAAGATCTTCCTAAGGAACAAATCAGATGTTCAACACAAACCTTTCACTGAGACTATTTGTGCCATAAGAAATATTCCCCCTTCAGATATCATAGAATCAATCATAAATTGAATTTCACCTGGAAGTAACCTGAAAGATCATTTACTTCCATGCCCTGCCATGGGCAGGGACACCTTGCAGGTTGCTCCAAGCCCTGTCCAACATGGCCTTGAACACTTCCTGGGATGGAGCATCCTCAGGTTCTCTGGGAAACCTGAGCCAGTGTCTCACCACCCTCACAGAGAAGAATTTCTCCCTAATATCTAATTTAAATCTCTTCTCATTTAGTCTGAAAGCCTTCCCTCTTGTCCCGACACCCCTTGGATAGAATTCCTTCTCCATCTCTCTTTAGCCCATTTGGGCACTGAAGGCGCACTAAGATCTCCTCAGAGCATTCTTTTTCCCAGGTGAACACCCCTGGCTCTCCCAGCCTGTCTCCAGAGCCGAGAAGCTCCAGCCCTTGGAGCATTTTCATGGACCCACATATCTGCTATGCCTTCACCTGACTGCCAGCTGAGAGCCAACAACAACAGGGCATGCACTGAGGCAGTATCACTGCAGCTTTCGTTAAGCACTTTATATTTTCTCCTCCTTTCCCTCTCCTTCCTCATTTTTAGCTTGCAACACCTAAAGGTGTTGGAGCAAAGGCTCTCTGATGTTGTCACATGGCAGAGGGCTGGATAAGATGATCCCACAAGGTTTCCTCAGCCCATTTATCCTCCAGTTCTGTGATATGACTCAGTTTCCTGGGGATTAATGACCAGGAGGGGTTAGTAGTGCTCAGCTGGAGCAGCAAGCCCCCAGCCCGTTTTAGGTGGTCACTGCTCATCCCTGTATGTCAACTATGCAGGTAGCTTCTGGCCCCTGGGTTTAAGAGCCCTGAAAAAGCCATCAGGGTTTTCCATGGCCCTCTGGCTAGACATCCTGCTCCAGAAAAGGGCTGGGACCAAAGCCCAGATGTAATGACTTCTGGACAAGCACTGCTGCATGTGGTTCCTTTATCTTTTTCCCTGCTAAGTGAAGTGTTAATCAAAGCCCAAGTGCTGCAGTCAGGGGCATCTTGCAAAGAATTTCTTGCTGATCAGAGACATCTTCATCCACTGCTTACTCCTGGGAATGCTGAGGCAGCAGGTACCAAGCAGTCCTTCCTCAGCACAGGGAACTCTTCCTGGCACCTCACCATCTGCTGAAGGCAGGGCTTGGCTTTCTGTCTGCACAGAGCTGTCCTGGCCATCAGGACAGCCAGGTGTCAGGGTGCCAGCACAGGAGTCCTGAAATGCCTGAGCCTGCAGCCCAGTCACTGGGCAGGGGCACAGGGGGATTGCTCTGGCAAAACTGGGATGCAAGGATGGAGCCTGCAGAGAAAATACCCAGGAGGCAGCAGGGATCCCACAACACAGGGAAGACAAAATATCTCAGCAGTCCTCAGCAGTCCAGACTGAAGAAAAACTTCCCTAGATCTGCCTCAGCCTGACCTGGAACAAAATAGAACATTTACTATGCCCAAACCCGTTATTTATTAGGGTCTAGGGTGATGCCCTCATTCTGGGAATATGTGTTCCTACCTTGCCTTTGTCCTCCACTCCTGGCTCACTGGGGAAAAATTTTCCAGCCTACAATCAGAGAAACAGAGAATGGTTTGGGTTGGAAGGGACTTTTAAAGGTCCAACCACCCGGCAGAGAGCAGGGACATCTTCAGCTAGGCCAGGTTGCTCAGAGCCCCATCCAAACATCCCACTCACCTCCTGCTCTGGGAGCTGCTTCCAGCAAGAGACAGGATCTGAGCTGGGAAGGGGTTTTCTTGCAGCAGGAAAACCAAAGTAGAGCCTGTGCCAGCCCCCAGCAAGCCACAGGCACAATTCCTGATCTTGATGAAATCATCAACCCTGTGTCCTGGGAATAGGGGCTCAGATAAACCACCCAGAGGACCTGCTGTGCAAACAGCAGGGAGGGGGAATTTCTTCCCCTTGGTAGGCAAACTATACAGTTTATAAGAAAGATTATTTACCTAAAGGGATTTACCTATTTCAAACCTTGGGACATGGAGCATCTGGGCCACGGAGCCCCATTGCCCTGCATGCAGGCAGGGGGCAGGGGCAGAGACACCCCCCAGCAGCTACCACGGCTCCTGCAGGGCAGGACAGCTGCACGTAAATGTGCAACTCATAAAGCTGGAGGGGCTCTGCAAGCTATTAGGTAATTAAGCAAAGTGAGGGCTGGGAGCGCCCGGCTGCTCCTTCCAGCCCATGGCTGAGCTCCCTTTAGAGTCTGATTGGATAAAGGATTTTTATTAACTTCATATTTTTGCTTCTAATTTTCCTCTCTTTGCCTTTCATATTGCAGGCCCTGAGCTCCTCTGGTCTTGTGGTGATGTTTATTGGCACTGGCAGGTTGCAACACCCCTGCAGGCTTCCCACAGACAGACCCCAGAGTGCAGACCACGAACCGAGGCAACTTCATACGCTGCCTCTGCTGTGAAATTGCTCAGGCACTTCCCTCATGGTTTTCCTCTCACCCTCCCCACCGTCCCAGCTGGAGCCTCATCCCCCCAGCTGCACCTCTCCTTTTCCAGGAGAAGAGGCAGCAGGCCCAGAAAAGCAGCTGCTTCATAGGGCATTGCCAAATTCATCTCTTTGCTGCTCCTTGAGGCTGTGGCTTGAGACAGAAAGGAATCCCTGTGGGCTGCCGTGGGCATCACCTCTGTGTAGGGCAGCACAGACTCCAGACAAGGGAAGGATGGAGGAAGGGGGGCTTTGAAACATCAGCAAAAGCCTTGGGCATCTACTTTTGACTCCACTCTAGACCTGCTTCATCTTCAAGGTCATGTGAGTCCTGGCACCAGAAGGGTGTCAGTCCACCCATCCCTGGGAGCATTCAAGGAAAGGTTGAGCCCTGGGTCAGGGCTCTGAGCAACCTGAAAATGTCCCTGTTCATTGCAGGAGATTGGACTAGATGATCCTTAAATGTCCCTTTCAACCCAAACCATTCTATGATTCTATCATTTTTCAGTTAACCCCATCCAACCTGGATACATGGACAACTTCACTCTGATCCCTTAAATACACTTTTCACTCCTATTATCTTCCAAGTGAGCTTAAAAATGCAAAAGTTTATTTTTGTTGCCATAGTGCCAGTGTTTGAGCACCTACTATTCGCCTGGAGAGCTCCCCAGACTCTCTTTGCAGCAATAAGCACCTTTCTGGAAGCTTTCCCCAGCCTGAAATAGTTGTGCTCTGGGATTTATTTAACCTCCTGCAGTTGCTTGTGCCCCATCGAACAATGGGCTCTACTTTGCGAGGAGACTGGATTGGCTAAATTGGCTTTTTCTGCGATGCTCACAGGCACATCTGGTAGCAACAGCTGGCTGCCAGCCCAGCCTCCTCTCTTTAATATTGCCTTGGGGTTTTACTGGTAGTGTCTCTGGACAGTAGGAGGCAAAGAAAGAAGCGACAAACCCCCAGAGTGCCACCAGCGAATCCCAATAAAAGGCAAGCGGGAAAGCGCCTGTTTGAAGAGCACCGTGCCCGGGTTTGGTGGCCCTCCAGCTGCTTGCTATAATAGCAGGGGAGTGGCTGGGTCACTTGATGATTTATTCCAGCCCCTTGTCCTGGCTGCAAGGAAACATAAAAGATGCTTTGTTTCCATGAGCAGGAGATGGGGAGCGCTCCAGCCTCCAAATCTCCCGCCTGCCAACAGAGCCTGATGCACTCCCCCATGTGGGATCCATTCGAGCCTGAAAACTTGACAAGGAATGTCATAGCAGCACGAGGATGTTCCCCAATCCAGCACAGCAGCGACTGCTTATTTGTTCAGCTCCCAGCTGCTGTGCACAATCAGTGCGACGCGGGGCGTGCGACGGGCTCGAAAGACGTGTGGGCAATCTCTGGCTGTGCTGAAAGGATGGGCTGTCCACAGGGAGTGCTTTTGGAGCCACACTCAGCATTGTTTAAGCTCCCAGGCATCTTGTCTGGCTCTCACAAGACCCTCATTCCTCCCAAGCACTTGTAAAACTTTCAAGCCGAGCCATTTCCAGCCTTTTTGGGCTGCTGCCCTGTTCAGTGGGAGTGCCCCAACCCAGACTCGGCTCCTGCCTTCTTAACAGGATTTAGGACCCAAAGAGTGATGTTGGGTCTGGGCTGACACGTCTGTGATTATCTGCTGCTCTTTATGGCTGCAAAAAAAAGGAGCACAGAGAGATATAACCAATACCTTTGGCAGTTTGGGAGAAGCCTGGAGCAGTAGTGGCTGCTGCCTTCACCCAGGGAAGCAGACAGGTTCATCTTTGGGGAAGGGCTTGTCCAGGGCCCCTTTCAGCACACCTGTGCTGTGGCACCTGCACTCAGAGCAGCCACAGGTGGTTAAACCTATGTAGTTATCATAAATTTCATTAAAAGAAGTTTGCCTTTACGTTGACAATTTCAGTGTTTGAGGTCTGCTAGAGGAGATGTGCACTGGTAACAGTCTCCTTTATTGCAAATAAATGTGTACAAATAATTCAAATAATTTTAAAAGTTTAGTAGAAATGGCATAGATTTGTCTATCAGGATCTGATCTGGATTTTGTTTCCAGTGTCATTGCTTTATCCTGAAGAGGCAGAGTGTGGTGTGAGGTAACTCTGAAACACGGGATTATCCCAAAGAAATAATACATCATAATTAAAAACCATTTCTACACAATCCTTTGCAATCTCTGGACATTGATACTGTTCTCTCAGATCTACACATTATTTCAGGGTGGCATTTTCTGCAATTACTGAGGCTGCCTGGTATTGTTACTCATACTTTACAAATGGAAAATTCCTGACAGGCCAAAAAAAGCCCACCCAAGTCACGTAGACGAAGAGTTCAGAGTTGAATTTCAGGCTCTGGACTTAGGAGGAAACCCTTATATTGATAAATACATATTGAAAGACTAAAGAAATATGTTTAGCTGCCTGATCATTTCCCCATGCCATCCATCTCATTATGTGTCTGCCATAGAGAGTCTCTGCAATGAGAATTTTCTCTTATCTGTTGGAAGAAACTTTCCTTCTGGAAGAAGGGAAGAGGCTTTGTCATGCCACATGGCAGCCCCCAAGGGAAAAGGCAAAAGAATAGCTTGGTGAGTCAAAAGCTCTGTTCAGAAATGACTCAGTCCATGCTAGAGAAGCCAAAACTGAGTTTCAGTGACTTCACTTTACCATGTAATGCTCATTTGTCTCAGGATGTCATTTGGGACTTCAGGTTGGATGCAGCCCTGAGCAATCTGTCCAGGTACCCCTGGCCATGGCAGGGGTCTGGAATGAGATGATCTCTAGGTCCCTTCCAGCCTGAGAGATTCTAGATTTCTAAGTTTCTGTCATTTCTCAGGCTGGCCAGAGCCAAGGGACATGCAGATCCTTGCTCCATCCTTGGTTCCAGGACAGCACCAGACACTTAATGGGCAGGGGTGCCCAAAAGGACATCAGCCTTTCAGGATTTTGGGTTCTAGTGGAAAAAGAGCTGCTGTATTCCCATGGTTTCAGGATCATCAGGCATTACAGATGGTCCCAGTACCACTGGCATTGGTCCTTCTTGGTCACAACTTCTGTCACTCTCACCAAGGCTCTTTGTCCAAGCAGTAGGGTTTTTTTCCCAGATTATAGAAAAGTCCTTATTGGTTATGGCACTCCCTACAACTGCAGAGGCTCAAGGCCAGGCTCCAACTGACCTCACCATGCCCATCAAGGTCATCCTGCAGCTCCCTTCCCTATGGATATTTCCACCTCTGAGAAACTGCCACCCTCTGACAAGCAGTGACTCAAATGAGCTTTAATGACAAAGAGAAAAGCCCCAACTTTAAAAACACCTTTTTATTGTTGCTGCTTCCTTTAGTATTTGTATGATCTTAAACTACCAGCTGGTGCAGCCCAAGGATGCTGTGTGGCTGCCTAGAATGTGCTCAGCTCCCTGGAAACACTGCCATTAACAACTAATAAATGTCAAGATAAACTCCATAATGACCAGTTGTTGCATCTAGACCTGAAAACTCCCTGGATTGCTTTACCTTTAAGCGAAACCACTGCCTAGATGGATTGACACATATTTTTAGGGCCAGAAGGCACTATTAGGTTTTAAACTTCAACCTCAAGGGACAGATTTCAGGCAGAGAACATCTAATATGCATGGCAGGCTTGATGGAAAGCGGCCAAGGGCTGGGCTCGATGTGTTACTGTGAGCTGCTCGTGTTCATGAGCTGATCACCACCATAAGGTGACTTTGGAATCCTGGTCACCTGCTGGTCCAGTTAAATCATGGACATCTGCAACATATAAGCCAAGAGACTCCCCACGTCCTTGTGGCACACCAGTTGTGTTTTATAATGATTCCAAAATGGCTCTGAGTGAAAATAAGCCACCTGGCACAAGAACTAACACACACAGGGTGCAGAGCTGGAAAAGAACTGGAAAAAATTAACTTCTAGTATATATTTCCTATGGTTCCTTTCAGTTAACTCACTGCAATGCTTGAAATGCTTCCTTGCCCTATGAATCTGCTGTGGTGTATTTAGCATATTACCAGTATAAAATGATGCAAGCGTGAGTTTCTTTTATCAGCAAAGCCCAAACTACTTCCCTCCCTCTTAATGAGGGATGGAGCTGAACCAAAACCACAGATCTGATCACTCCCTGAACATTTGGGCAAGTCTGGATCTTCAACCTAGCATCATGTGCATTCCTAACTTGTTAATAGGCCCACACCTAAGTCCTAAATCCAAAAGTTGTTGGATGTGGAGTTTGTTCCTTTTAACAAAAGCAATCCAAAAATTCATTTCTAGGAGACAGGCAGTGAGGGAATTTGGTTCTGACAAAAAGCTCATGACTTTCTCTAAACAAAACAGAAAGGAGAAACTGGAATTTTACCTCCTTTGTGTTTGGGCAGAGATTTCATTTCATTCCAAAATTCTCCTGGCAAACACCATCGTTCAGGGCAAAGCGGTGAAATTTTACAAAGTGAAGAAATGATATATGTCTTTGGGGTTTTGTCCTAAAACGATTTGGGATAATTTTATTTATTTATTTAATTAATTAAGTAATTAATGAAGGAAATTTTACCAGGATTGGGGTGTATTTCTGACTGGCACAACCATTTTGTATTGGTTTTGTTCTCAGCAGAGAACTAATGGAGAGAGATGAGCAGTCACAGGACAGTTTGCCCTTTACCTTGGTCACATCAGAGACAGCCAGGTCCTTGGACAGATCTCCCCGATGGTTCTCCCTGCCAGAGTGTTCCTTGCCAGGCCACCTTGTCTCTCCCACTGCTCCCAAGGATGGTGCAGGAACAGGCACACTCCTAGGACCACTTCCAGTAGATGGCTGGATGCAGTTTTAAAGCTGACAGGGTTTAACAGGGTGGAGGTAACCAGAGTGTCAGTTTCCAAGCACAGGAATGAAACCTGGCAGTGTTTGTTTTATTGAGATGTAACCTTTGAGGTCAATGAGACAAACTGGAGAGTTGAAGGCTGGAAGAAGATAAAAGTCTGATCTATAAATCCTTTGCTTTTTTACTACATGGGAGTAACACAGCAGCATCACTTAATGCTATAACACTAACCCAAAATCATAATTCTGAGCAAGATGTTGAGTTTTTCTTCTGAGAACATGTTTGGCTCCCAGACCCAGTCATTTACTCTTTTTTGCCAATTCTGTCAATGAGACTCATCCAAAGCTCTGGAAATCCCTAAACTCTGAAAGTGAACAAGTCAAACACGTGCCACAGAGTCTGGCACAGATCCTTTCGGTCTACCATGCCTTGTTATCATCATAGAGCCATGGAGTCATGGAATCATGGAATCATAGAGTCATGGAATGGTTTCAGGTTGAAGGGACCTGAAAGATCATCTCATTCTACCTCCTGACATGGGCAGGGACACCTTCCACTATCCCAGGCTGCTCCAAGCCCTGTCCAACCTAAACTTGGACACTCGTGGGATGGGGCAGCCCCAGATTCTCTGGGCAACCTGTGCCAGGGCCTCACCACCCTCACAGTAAACAATTTCTTCCTAAAGTTTAATCTAAATCTCTCCTCTTTAAAGCCATTCCCCCTTGTCCTGTACAGCCTGTGTAAAAGTGAATCTGTTTGTACTGACTCACCAAAATGAGCTGCCTGAGAACAGGGACAGACAGCTGGAAGAGTAATATTTTAAACTTCCTTGCACAGCTTCCCAGAATAAACTTAGAAGACTAATTTTTTATCCTTTTGATTTAAAGCTCAGAGTAACTTCTCACATCAGAACACCCTCTGCTCTTGTTTGCAGTACTCAGAATCACTGTGGGCTTCCCACAGGATCCAGAAGCTAGAGAGCAGAACTTTTCCTGTGACATGTTATTTTTGTGCATCTATTTAACAGAAAGGACACACTCCCACAGATAACCTGACCTGTGTGTGGAAATCATGATTTTGTACACCTTCTGGCTTCAAGCCTATGGGATTTTTGTGCACTCAGAGTCCACTGGAAAAAGATGCTCAGCTTCTGATGGTGGATGGGACTCTCTCTGGATCCTCTAGGTGGAAGCCAGTCCTCAGAGGAGTATCCTGACCCAATTTCAGAGTTTCTCCTCATCTGTCCCATCTCAGATCTATAAGACAGAGACAAAGAATGGAGGAGACTTTCCTGAGTAAGACGGCATTACTGTATTTTCAGCTCCTCAGTGTACTTCTCATGGCAAACCCTTCTGTGTCAATAAAATGTCACCAGCCTCCCCAGGGCCTGCACAGACAGAGGCATCTTGCTGTGTGAAGGTCACCAAGGCATTGCTGCTAGTATTTGTTGGAATTTTTGGTTGTTCCTTTTTTTTCCCCTCTGAGCTCCCCTCTTGTTTTAGACAGCTTTCATCTCCCACTGTCTCTTGAGCACTGTCTCACTGTGCATCTGTTTTCCCTTTGCATGCTCTCCCTTCCCCCTCTGTTTACTTTTATAAGCAGACTGTTGTTTTTATTCAATTCCCTTTGGTTTTCTTTGAGTTTTTTAGTTCTTCCAATCTTCTCTGCAGCTCTCCCATTCTCTCCACTTGCCTCCCAATCCAGAATGCTGATGGGGGGCCTGTTTCCAATTAGGTCTGTTTTGTCTTGTTTACTGGAGTTCCCTTCACATTTTACAGGAGCCACCTTTTTTTATATATCTCATTTTCCATTTGCTGATCAGGAGCCAGGACACTACTCCTTCTTCACTGCTGTTGGTTTTACTCGTTTGGGTAGTTTTTCCTTTCCCAAGAAAGAGAGTAGATGACTTTATAAAAATGTGTAGACTCTCATTGTAGCAAGTGCTGTGGAAATTACTTTCATGCATATTAAATTGTGGTAAAAAAGCCCATCTTGATATCCTCTCATTTTCTTTTTTACCTCAAAGAACCTCATCAAATATAGACCCAGTCCTATTTGCCACCAGGTTTCCTTTCTGAAAAACCCAAAGACTGTGGCCACTGAGCACCACAGTCCTCATCAAGCGTTCTTAAATCTGCAACTGAAAAGCCAGAAGCATTCTTCTGAGCCAGAAGAAAATGCACAAATTTTGAGTGCAACTTCTTGATTAGGTCTTTTGCAAGGTTTGCCAAAACCAAACCACCTCCAGGAACCATTCAGATAGGAGAAAACCTGCCTTTTCTAGCAGGAAAATGATCTGAGAGAAGAATTTCTCACTGTATCTGGCTCATAGTCAGTGTTACTGTGTCCTGGGTAGTACAGCAGGGAAAAGTGAGCATCACAAGGGAAGGAAAATTTCATTAAAAAGAAAAAACTCAGGGAGCAATGTGCATTTCATCTGCTCATTTCCTTTTATTTTCAAGGAAAAGGAAACAAAATAAAAGTTTCTGCACTTGGCAGCCTGCTGTCCCCTTAGAGCTTAAGGGCTCTTTTCAGCCTTGGGGGCTAAAAGTGAGGCTGACAAAGATGCATAATGGCAACAGAATCAAATTCTACAGTAATAAAATTTGTGGGGAAAATTATCCACCAACCTAGAGAATTCCTGCAGTGCTCAAAACCATAAATGTTTGGCAACACAAGGCATTCAAGAAATCTGAATTGGTGATGTTGGGCTTGGTTCTTTGAAAACTTTCCTTCTCACTTCTCTTTGTTGTGTTCTTTTGGTGCTTAATTCTTATGAGCAGAAGTGGTTAACTCAGGAGTTTATGAAACAAGAAACTTGGCTGGCATTCCTGGCTCTTGCATTCACTTTCTTCCTACCCTTGGAAAAGTCACTTTAAACTAGATTTGTGTGCAGACTCAGGCTGTTCCAGGCATCAGGCACTCAGGATCTCTGTAAGCAGATTACATGAATGGATGGGATTCGCCCAAAACAGAAAGGAGAGCTTAAAAATACCTGGGGAAACTGGTAGAAAATAGGAAAATGGTCAAGACTCAAGACTTCAGGATTCCTGGTCCTGGATGAAGGAAAGACATGGTGTTCAAAAGCTAAGCGTTCAAAAATACAAAATAAAAATCCAGGTGTGGAATTTTGCAATATGGTTTACTGGTCCTGGTGGGATTTGGTTGAAGGTTGGACTTGCTGACCTTGGAGGTCTTTTCCAGCCTTAATGATTCTGTGATTCTATGATTCTGTGGCTGTCTGGAGTCTTTAGCTGGGATTTTCAGCTCTGAATCATTTTCTAGGTTAAGTACCTAGCCCAGTTTTATGGGAACCTGAAGGACAATGAACTGGTTTGTGACAGTGAAAGAGGACTGTGGAGAGCTGTCTTATCAGACATCCCCTACACCCCTTTAAGGAACTTAAACCCACAATTTGACTTTTGGGGTAGTTTTTTGAGCATCACTTCAGTGGGGTAGGCAAATGAGCAGGAAACCTGTCCAGTTCAGTCACTGCCCTGTGGGATATGGTGGGGTACACGTGGCAGCATTAGAAATGCTTCTGGTCGGGGAAACGTCAAGGATAAAAACTGTTCCCAGAGAAGTACAATAACTGTGCTCAAAGTACAGCATTCCCTGGAGCAGGTCCTCAAGGAAGGAGCAGCCTGAGAGCTCTGCTTTGACTCAGATGTGGCACAGGGGGCTCAGCAGGATGACAGCTTCAAGGCTAGTGTAGTTTCTCTGGTGGAGACTCGAGGCCCACGGGGCTTTGCCAGCACTAATGTGAACGTTCATAGCCCTCGGCCACAGGAATTTGAAGGATCCCTGTAAAATACCAAGCTGGAAGTAGCACTCAGGTCCTTTTGTAGCTTTAGCTCAGAAGCCTGATTCTGTGATCTGTCTGCACCCCTGACTGCTGGATTGCTTTATGGAAGATGTGGGTACTCATACAATCCAGTTGTGTTGAGGAGTTGAGCTGGAGTCAGCCAGTTGTGTAGTGTGTGTGTGTGTGTTTAAATATTTCCTCAGAAGTTTGTTTTGGAAAGCCAAAAAAGAACAGCTAAATGTTAATAAATAATCCTATCAAATGTTTATGATGCCAAAGCCATAATATAAATCAATATGTTTAGATTTGAGTGTGATAAATATACCTTAAAACAAATGAGTTGGAAATAATTTCCTTATTTCCTTACCTGCCAATTTTTCTGTAGAAAGGCCTTTGTTTCCCCAGCTACTCCTGATAACATCAGAGCCACCTGAAACAGCTCTTGGAGCAGACCTCAGAAGCAATCCAGACCTCATGAATCATGTGTGCACAGAGAGAATGGGCTGTACAAAAATGCTGACTAGGAACAATCATTATTGTTTTTTACTGGTTAAGGAACAGGGACACGTGTGTCATCCACTGCTTGGGAGACAAGCCCAAAATCTTGGCAACCAGCCATGCACAGGCTTGTTTATTCTGCTTGACCCCCAGCAGTGGGATGAGGATAAAATGAGGAAATAAAAAAAAAGAGAATGGAAAAAGCAAGTCTTTTCCAGCAAGTGGTAAAACAATTAAAGGTAAAACATTTTATTTAATTTATTTAATTAGGGGTTAGGCATGGGACTAGGTGTCTGCTTTGCCACTTTCTTACACACCTTGCTTTTGTTTCTGAGTACAGACCCAGGGCTACATGGCATCCACACCCAAACTGTCCCCAGGTCACACCTGACATCTACTAGGGCAGCCACGGGGATGAGGAGAAATCTAGATCTCTGTTTTGTGAAGAAACCTTCTATAATTACATTTTTGGAGCCCACACCTCAGTTCTGTCACGTAATGCCAATGGTAGGGTTTCTTCCAGTCATTCTTGCCCTATGGTCATTGATTGCTTGGACCAGAGAGATGTTCCTTCCTGTCTGAAAGCATTTCTAGACTAGAATGACTCCTGCTTTTCCAGGATGAGAAGCAGCTGAAGTTCATGTCCTAAAGCTATGATGGCTTTTCCTTGTTTTAAAAACATCCAAAGAGCAGATATTTTGCTCACTGTGTATTTTAGCTACTGGCAAATATCTCTAGCCATGCTCAAGAGTTGATCATATCCCTCTCAAGCTTCCAATTTGGATGGAAAAAAGCCCTAGTAACAGCTGCTAGTGAAACATTCTGGAAAGGATTTGTTGATAGAAGATGACTGCTGTGCCTTCAGAAGGAAAATTAAACTGAAGAACAAGTATATTTAAGCATAATTGCTTTAAAAAACAGAACACATGCTGTATTATAATCTGTACTTTACTGGAAAATGGAATAATCCAGAAGGCTGAAGTCTGTGTGGTACACTGGAAATGTTAATTTGCAAGTCCTGCTTGATGTTTTTTATCAGAATATGTACACAAAATACCTCAGCATACTGGAAAACAATCTCCTTGAAATCTGATGGCACAGTGCAGAAAGACTCAGATGCAATTTTCAAGAACATAATTTTGAAGATCAAGATAATCTTACCAAAACCTGTTTTTTAAACAGGATCCAATCCCTTTTGGTGGCTGGATAATTTAAATGTGACGTGTGCTCCTGACTCAATACTAATGACCTTGCCTGTGGTGCAGCCTTTCTTCAATGGGCTGTCTCAGCCATGACACTCTATTACAGTTGCAATAAATGCTTATAACAAATATTCCCTCGTGAAGTTTTTATTTTCCATCTGATACAAGATCATCTTTGAGTCACTACAAATTTTCTTTAATTTTGATACTCAAAAAGAGAGTTTTCATTTTGAAAAACTGGAATTCCCCACTTTCTATGTGAAAATACAGGCAGACTCAGACAAATCCATTTGTCCAGCAGATCTGAGCCCTGAAAGTCTCAATAAATGGCTCAGATGTCCATGAGCCTAAATATTATTTCAAACCTCCAAATACTCATGGATTGCATAACTCAGAAATTGCTTACTTTAGCAAACAAATAAATAAACCATGTCAAACAACTCAACAGTTTTTTTCTTGCTTTTTCAGTTACTTTTTTTTCTCTTTTCTTCTACCCTTCACTCTTCATCATATGATTGCTGTGCAAAATGAGGCCACCTCAAAGGAATGGACATTATAATAACTCTCAGTGCTCTTGTAGGTCAAAATTAGCACTTTCTAAACAGCAAAACCAGATGTAAGGCATGACAGCAACAGCAAACCGGAGTTCTGGAGATGCCAGCAGGTAAATGGGCCTGTGTTGGTCAGGCTTCACCACACTGCAGCCTCACTGTGCTGAAAACAAGCTTTTGCAGTGAAATGTCAAAAGATACCAAATTATGAGCAACTCCAGCCTTCTCGTAGCTCTGAAGGAAGGAAATAATCCATCTCAAGATGCATTGAGCCTTCTTGTGTATAATAATCTGTGTCAAGTCTCTTTGGAGCTTGTAAACCAGGGAAGAATAATAAACAAGCGGAGGCTGAAAGGGGTTAGAGGGAACCTGGTGTATATAACAGGAATTCAGCTTTGCTGCCACCAGGGTTTCAGCAGGCCTCTCATGGCAGCCTTGCACTTACAGCTCATTTCTTCTCAGTCCAGGGAGTTTTGAACAATTTTCCAAAATTCTCAGATGTAATTTTTGAAAGCTGTTTTAACAGAACATAGCACACATCACGCTATTTGCTCCCACAAAGAGCTACAAATGTTCAAGGCCAGGTTGGAGGGGGCTGTGAGCAACCTGGTCTGGTTGAAAATGTCCCTGTTCTTTTTCAGTTGCCCCTTAGAGATCCCTTCCAACTCAAGCTGTTCTATGATTCTAACTGCATCATTTTTTTTACCACCCATGGAAGCGTGCTGAGAAAATCAAGATACTCAGGGAAATCAATGCACTGGCTATCTCAGACAGGTCTGTCAGTGAAACTGAGACTGCTCCCTGGGGAGCAGAGGGCTCAGTCTCTGCTTAGGGAAGTGATGCTGGGCTGGCATGAGATGAGGTGTGCTCCTTTGGGACCACAATGGCTTGGGGACAGTGCTGAGCCATACCCTGGGGACATGTTTGATTCACAGCTTTCCCCAGTGTTGGATTTAGATGGCAGCCATGTGTTCTGTGCTGCATCAAAAGGCCAGCAGGCTGAGGAGAGGATTCTTCCTATCTATTACATTCTCCTGAGACCATACCTGGAGTATCTTGGATCCCCAGGGATTGGAACCCCTCTGCTCTGGAAACAGGCTGGGAGAGCTGGGGATGTTCATCTGGAGAAGAGAAGGCTCCAGGGAGACCTCAGAGTCCCTTCCAGTGCCTAAAAGAGGTCCAAGAGAGCTGGAGAAGGACTTGGGACAGGGCTTCAAACTGAAAGAACAAGGGGAAATGGCTTCAAACTGACAGGGCTAGATATTAGGAACAAATTCTTCCTTGTGTGGGTGGCAAGGCACTGGTTGCCCAGAGAATCTGTGGATGTCCCAACCCTGGAAGTGTTCAAGGCCAGACTGGACAGGGCTTGGAGCAACCTGGAATATATCCCTGCCCATCACAGGAGGTTGGAATTAGATAGTCTTTAAGGTATTTTCCAATTCAAACCATTCTGTGATTCTATGATTCTATCCATATTTGGTGGAACTCCACCAAAATTTTGTAAGCACTCAGAGGTATTTCACCCAGGACCAAGGTGTTCACTGTGATGACAAGCTTTGTTCTGATTAACTACTAAGGAACATTCAAGACAAAGAGGGAGTGCATGAGATGAAATGCTTAGATACTCATTAGCATGTTAATTAAACCCAGGAAGCTTTATGTATTAACATTGCATTAGAGAGATGGGTAAACTGAGGCACAGAACAGTGACTGGGCTTGCTGGTGCCACTCGAGGTTGGACCTGCACCATGATCTCTTTTTCAGTGCATCCCTGGTGCCTGGCCCTACAAATTATAGCAGGGAAGATCCCTATTGCCAGCAGCAAATACCCCAAGGGTGATAAGTTTCGTACTGTCAGACGTCTCTTACACTCCCTGTGTATAGAACCCCTGTCCAGTAAGACCAAGGATTATTTTGATAAGGAGCTGGTCTCAGCCAATATTAGTTTGTGGGAAAGTTTCTTGGATGTAGCAAGTCTTCTCTACAAGGCTCATTAAATTGCATTTTGCTACATTTACTTCACGTGAGCAGTTTCCTTCAGTATGGATTTACTGTTTATGCTCATTTCTCAGCTGTGTTTATTGGTTAAGTTTCACAGCCTTAATCACAAATGCATAACATCCCTAACCAATGCAGAGCATCCACCATTGCTAATAACATATGGTTTGACCACTCGATAGTTTGGATGCCATGGTTCATTAATTCTCCACAGGAGAAATAAGCATTTGGTATCGTCTTGTATTTTAAGCCAATTTATTGTTCCAAAGGTACAAGAAAAAAGGACCTGTTATAATCCGAGTTTAAACATCCCCTTGCTTAGTTTTTCCAGATCTGTGCTGCTGTGTGACAATGAAAGCAGAGCCACAGGACTTCTGTCTCGGTTAAATAAACTTCATTCCCATTTCATTGAAAGCCTCCAGAGGAAGAACTCTGATTAATCTCTAATGTCATTCTGATGTGGTTCTTTCCCTCATCCTCTTTTGGAGAAGTCCTTAGCATACAAGGACACAATAAAGAAAGAGTAGTAAATTTAACAATTTTTTCTTTAGGACAAATTATTTTCTGCACTACACCAACAGCTTGGGAAAATCCCATTGTTTGAAATAAAAACTCAGAATGGTTGAACCTGAACTCATGAGACTCATCAGACTCCTAGAGATAAGGAAGGATGATTTTTAATAGAGAGGAGCACTGACTACATGAGTGGACAAGGGAAGGACTATAAATGTTATCTTTCTGGACTTCTGAAAAGCCTTGATAGTCTTACACTTGTGTCTTACCAGTTCACTGAGGTTTGAACAATTTTTCAAAATTCTAGAAGACCTGACTTCTGAAAGAAATTGTCACAGAACTGAGAACTCATTATGCCCTTTCAGGACTTATTTCAGGGAATGGTTTTAAACTGAGAGAGAATAGGTCTAGATTAGAGAAGAAATGAGGAAGAAATTGTTCCCTCTGAGGGTGGTGAAGCCCTGGCACAGGTTGCCCAGAGAAGCTGTGGCTGCCCCATCCCTGGAAGTGTCCAAGGCCAGGTTGGATGGGGCTTGGAGCAACCTGGATAGTGGGAGGTGTCCCTGCCCATGGCAGGGAGAGTAGAATAAGATGATTTTTAAGGCCCCTTCCAACCCAAACTATTCTGTAATTCCATGATATTAGTATTCTAATCAGGCTTCTTGAGGGAATCTTTTGACTCGGACAAATTTGAGGAGGCATTTCATGGCACAGCAATTATTATGCAGCCAACAAGGTGTCAGAGGGAGGGTTGTGTCCTCCTGTGAAACTTTATTAACTGAGACTGAACATCCAGCCTGGCAGTGGGATGGGTGCAAGCCATCAGCTGAGCTGTTCAGTACTTGGGCCTGCTTGGCTGGTTCATCGTCAATTTTCTGCAGTTGGTTCTCATCCTCCAAGGACATCTCCCACCATAAACCCAGAGGTGCAGTCTCCTTTGCAAATGCTTTCATGTGGGGAAGTTGATTCAGGCACAGACCAAGAGGATGAGACATTATATGGGCTGTAGGCCACGCTTTCAGGTCAGCCCACAAGATATACAGGACTGCAGCCAACTTTTCCTTAAAGAGAATAAATACTATTGTTTGGGTTTCCTAAATTAATTCCTGAAATGTAAAGTACCAACAGAAATGTGGTGATGGAGAATGATGTCTGGTGGCTCCAGCCCACTGCAGTCTTTAATTGACTCCAGCCTGAGTCTTTCTCTGCTGGGCTTTGTTTGTTAAAATACTCACGTGTGCTGCCCCTGGTGCGAGCAGCAGTGAGATCAAACATTCAGTATTCAAACAAGTTACTCACAACCAGCAGAATGTGAGAACCTGATGTGAGTGGGGCTGCCTAGGAAGGGAGGTAATGGGTGGCAGCAGGTTCATAACAATTCTTAGACCCCTTTTGCCCCAATGTAACCTCAGTATTTCTTTCAAGTGATTCATAGGAATTCTTAGGGACAGGCACTGGGCAGAGCTGTTGACCATAGATCTCGCAGTTATGGAAGTATGCTATCTTCCTCTTTTTTTTCCTTAATTTGTGAGGAAAGAGCTGGTAAAATTGAAGTCTATTTGCTCTTCAGCCTTCTACTGGCATTGCTGAGCAGAATGAAAAACATCAAAATGACAGCAGATCAGAACTGGGAGGAACAAAAGACAAGGAGAGTTAATTTTTACTTTGAAACCTCTTGTACAGATGTAATTGATACTTTTGAAAAAGTAATTTCTCTATCTTGGCAATAGTTAAAAGCTCTTGTCTGAAAGACAACTTTGTTTACTTAATTTGTCTTAAGTTCTGCTCCACCTGGCCATAGAAAGAGCTGTTCCTTTGAGAGGTGCAAATAGGGTGAGATGTTTGTCACCTTCTCTGTGTTGCAAGACTTGAGGGGTGCCTGAGTCCTCTCTGAACTCTTTACCTGCACAACATCCCTCACCAGAGCAACATCCCAAATCTCTCATTTCCCCTCTCATGGCAAGTTTGTACTAGAAGAGCAACCTGGGCACATTGTTGAAGAACATGAGATGTTGCATTCAAATCTTGAGCACACTGTGCCCCATTTCTGCTATTAAATGATGGATGAGAATAGAATTAAGGAATCATGGAATGGTTTGGGTTAGAAGAAATCTTAAGGATCTTCTTGTTCCAAACCCCTGCCATGGGCAGGGACACCTTCCACTATCCCAGGTTGCTCCAAGCCCCATCCAACCTGGCCTTGGACACTTCCAGGGATGGAGCAGCTGCAGCTTCCCTGGACAACCTGTGCCAGAACCTCTCCACCTGTTCAGGGAACAATTTCTTCCCAATATTCTGTCTAATCTAAACCCTGGCCAGACTGACAGATGTTGACCTGCCTGTAGCATGATCTCTCAATCTTGTCAAAGGGATGCTGGATTTATCCTGTCTGTTGGACATGGTACCTGCAAGGTTCTGACTCCATGCCACAGAGGACACTGTTTGGACACTGTCATTGGCCCCAGCCAAGAGCAGGCAGGGTGAGTTCCAACAGTGCAATGAAGAGAGGATTGCACTCCCAGGTGTGTTTGGATGGCTGGTAGCCTTGGGATACCAGGCTGTGGTGGGTTATACCCACCCTGCATTCTCCATACTGCCCTGAAGGCTAATCAAAATCAAAGCAAGTCACTTGTGTGGAAAATCCTACTTGAGTAAATAGGACTTTCCTGAAGTGATGAGTTCCTTTTTAGTGCATCATTTCTAGGGGCTGTGCTGGAGATAAAGCAGAGGAGACAATTGTCAGGAAAAGCGTGCTCAGAGTTCAGATGCCTGAGAAATGGGTTGGGTTTGGCCTCTAACAAGCTGCAACACTCAAGATCACCCTTGAAAACCCCAGCTTCAGGTCTAGCTCTGAATTTTCTGCATTTTTCAAATACAGAATGAGTGGCTGTGATAAAAAATCTGCATGGTGACCTCGAACAGGTTAAGATGATATGACATAAAGAAGGAGGAAAAAAGAGGGTGAACTGCTATTGTTCTGTAACAATACACTAAAACAAATGAGAAAAGTTAAGGTTAAATCTCTGAGAAAATACTACAAATTCTTATACATTGGTATAAATCTAAAGTACCATTGTATCACTCTGGAGCTTGTTAAGCTTTAAAATCTGTGTTTCCAGATATTAATGCACATTGATTAGGCTGCCTGTTCTTTTTTTAAATGCTGCATAGTGAGCCCTAGTGTGAAAATGATCACCTTTCTACACCAAAGGTTTTGCATGGTGTAGTATATTTTGCATGGTGTGGTATATTTTGCATTCCCATATTTGACCAATCTTTTTGGCCAGTGATAAAAAGTGTGCAATGTGTGTTGCTTCTTCATATGAACATTTAAGTCTTTAAAAATATCTCTCTGACCTTCTTCAACTCTACCTCAATAATTTCCTGTGGCAGGGAATTCCTTAGGGTGATTATATGCTTTAAACAGAATTATTTCTTTGCATCCATTTTGATTTTGTTGCCTGTGAAATGGACCCAGCAAACTCCTCTGGTTCTTGCTTTATGGGGTTGGATGCAGAGAAACTTCCCAATGTTTTTTCCATAAACCATTCATTATTTTGTATTCCATCATTATTTAGATATAAACAAAAACATAAAAAAAGAGAAACACAACAAAAAACAACAACAACCCACTTGTATAAACAGGAAACATCTAAAAGTTTTTCCAGAACCTTTCCAGTCACAAGGGAGAAAGAAAACTCCAGAAAATTACTTCAAAATGTTAGGTGTAGCCAGTGTGCACAGTAAACTGACAAAAACTAGATGGATTTCCCCTCTATTTTATTTTTTCTCCTGAAAAGTATGAAAGTTTCAGCTGAAAGTGTGTTTGTCTGGGCATCTTTCTCTGACACTGAGAGCTCTGGCTCTCAGGTCTCTCTTGCCTTCTGTGGGTCTCTCCCAAACCTGCCATCACCACCAGTGAGGTTGCTGTTGCAGGGAGAGCTCCAGTAGTCCAGCTCTGAGATGTATTTTCATATCAAGATGGTCAAAGAGGTTAATAAATTGCTCAGCAGTGGAGTCACAAACAGAGCTGTCAAACTCCACCTCAGCCTGCTCTCTAAGTCTGGTGGATAACTGTGATTAGCAACTGTGAGATGAATTTTGCTTCTGAAGGCACTGTGGAAGTCAGTAGGTGGCTGAGAAAGGGTTGGATGGGTGGGAGATGGGCCAAAAAATGGATGGGAACAGACCTGTGGGAAATGAGTCCTACTTTATCTTTACTAAAGCTTTTAGCTTTAGTCCAGACCACAGAGACTCCTTAAAGGAAATACTGGAAATCTACTGAGGAAATAAAAATTATGAAGCAGGAACATCTGACTTCCTCGTCAGGAAACATATAATCACATCCTTACACAGGGCTGCTCTGGAAGATCCATGAAGTTGTGTTGGAGAGGACTGGCCTGTTGTGCCTAACAGAAACAGTAAACACACAGCTACAGAACTGGAATGGACTGGGATTTAGTAAGGGACTAGTAACTCACAATTCACCTTTCATGAAGGAAAATGTCTATCATCCCAAATCAGGGATTTCAAAAGGCTTAACAACTGGAAAGTCTTTCTTCATAGTCTCTTCCAAGCTGGTCTCAAAGATTTTGGGATTTTAAAATCAGAACCTTTATAGAAAAAAAACCAAAAACCAAATAAATATCTTTAGCCTCATTCAGTAGCTCAGCTGAACAAGAACCCATTGGTTCTCTGAAGACCTCAGAGCTTCAGGATCAGCCTTGTGTCAATCCCTGAGTTGCAGAAGCTTCCCAAAGGCCACCATGCCATACTTGCATCAGCATACATGTGTTTAATCAGGCTCTTGACAGGTAGAGACTGTGAAAAGAGGACAGTTTGTTCTCCCAAACTGTTCCCTCACTAAGTCCCCTGTTTATTTTGGAGGTGAATGAATAACATTGTGCTGGGAAAGGAAATTAAAAAAGCAGGGTTGTAATTTACAGTAGAGAAAAGAACAGGTTTAGGGTCCTTTTTTTTATTTTTAACCTCCTTCTCCCTCCTCCTTTCCCCCTCTATTCACTGCTCTAGTTCCAAACATCCAAACGTGCTACAGCTGAAAAAGAGGATCTCAAGCTTTCCTTACTGCTGGCAGCAAGAAGTGAGTTACAATTGCCAGTCTCTGTATTCTTGCCAAGAGAACAAACTGCTTCAAGGCAAAATAGAAGAGAAAAAAAAAAAAAAAAAAGGAGTTTTATCAAAACCAAATGCCACTGGAAATCCTAATGCTGTGAAGCCCAATTCAAGATGTACACTGAAACCTATCCCCAGCCATTTAAGGAAAGAGAAGAAAATGGATTCTTTAATAGAATATTTAAAATATAACAATTGCTTTGGAGTGAGGAATTCTACTCTCTCTGGTTCTTATAAAAGCTCTAATTTTTTTTTCCTCATCTCTAAGTAAACTCCCAGCGGTTTTCTTTGAAAGTGGATCCTAGGCAGGCACCTCTTTTCCAAAGAGCTCAACATTGTTCTAATGAGATGTGATAGGTGGTTTGGAGTAGGAGCTGGGCCAAGGAGCGGAGGTATCACTTTATTGTGTGTTTGTTTTTCTTTTAAAATTCAGTGATCTGGCTACTCTTCATTTTCACTTTAATGCTTCTTATTATTTTGTTTCTAACCTGTCCCCTGGATCCAAATCAGATCCAGTCTCCTTTCCTCTTCCAAACATTCACTGCAGAATGAAAAAGGAGAAAATTCAAGGCTTTTTGTTTTTAGACTAGCAACAGTTTTGAAGACCAGAGGGAATGAGCCATTCAGAACATCTATTTAGATTGCTGGACACCACAGATCACAGAATTTCATGCAGTGATTTGTTCCTTTTGTGTAGGAACTGGAAAACACTTTGAGGGAAACCATCCAAGCACCCAATCCTGCAGGAGCCATCACAGCCCTGGGCATACAGACCTTATGGGTGAGTCTCACCCATACAAGATGTGCCAAGTTTTTGCCTAGAACACTCTAAAGTCCCAATGCAAGACATTCTAGCTTGCCATAACTTTAAAAGATGCTTTGTGATGAGCTGTGCTTATCCTGCAGACCATGGCTGGGGCTGTGGCTCCTAAATTTCATTTGAGAATACATTTGATCTGGCCTGTTATCCTAAGAATCCACAAATGTCAGCTGAGAGGCAGGTGGCACTGGCTCACAGGGACACAGCAGTCATCAGCACGTGCTACCTTTGTGTGAGACCAGAGTCTGCAGCCAGACCAGCTGACAGAAATATCCCAAAACTGTGCACAGAGGCAGGAAGCTCTAGTTTCAGATGAGAAACAGGGCAGTTCCTGCTGCTTTTCTATATGAAAACCTTTCTCACCTTACTGCTGCCCGTAGGGAGAAGTGTGTGATTGTAGCCAGCCCCAGCCAGCAGCACCATTCCCCACAGGAATCACAGCTGGGAAAAGGCAGCTGAAGGAGGCAGAGCAGTGGAGAGTCATTTCCCAGGCTGGCTGTGAGCTCAGAAGCCATTGCCCATGTCACATGTTGGAGCTCAGGACAAGGCTGAATCTCCTGTGTGAATGTCAGAGGGCTTCCCAACGCTGGCTACAGGCATGGAAGTCTAACAGAGGACACGTGGCAAAAGCCCAGGGTGAGACAGGCCAGCTCCACCATGCAGACACAATATAAATCCCTCCCTTGGTTCCCCACAGACAGAGTAAACAGCTTTGCTATCAGATCCATTTTCCAGATCCTGAATGACTTCTAGAAATTTTTTCTGAATCTATTTGCTCTGTGACTTCCTTGATGTTCACCAGATCTGGAAGGCAGCAACAACCCCTCTAAAACAAATACAGATTCAAGGCCATCTCCTATACACTATTTTTCTGCTTATTGCTGAGAATTTCTCCTGATAGTTGCAGGCACATTGTTTCTCTGTAGCATTTCAATGGATGTCCACTATCCACACATCTTTAATGTGTACATGCACTCATTCTCCCATAATCCCGTTGAAGTTAATTGAGAATCAAACCACCTACTTCAAAACCTTTTTGATTGGTGCTGAAGTCTAATTAACTCTAACCCTTCACCATACAAGTGTCTCCAGAGATTCCTCTGCACATGTTGCCTCTCCCAACAGAAACACAATGAAACAATCACAGTGCTTTCCTCCACCACCCAACCTCATGGCTCTGATGGGGAGAATGCAGTTGAGACCCAGAGAAGAGAGTGCCAGAAGAAATAAGAGGTTCTGGATGTAATCTTGGGGCCTTGCACGTTGATGTGAGTTCCAAGTTTTCCTTCCTCTGTAATTGTTACCCTGATGTTTATATTTTCACTTATTGAATCTGTGTCACATAATAAAATATGCTATAAATTAAAGGCAGAGTAGGGTTTTTTTCATCTGCTCTCTGCTCCGTGTCAGCATCAGGATGTTGCACTATGGAACCTTTCCTGGTCCACCAAGCCTCCTTCTCCATTATGTCAAAAGAGAAACCAGTGAAACACTCCCTTGTTGTTAACTCTTAATGTCTGATTTTTTTTAGAAAAAAACATTTTTTAATTTTTTTTTTTTTTAAAAACACAATGCCCAGAAATTGAAATAGGAGCTGCAGCACATTAGCAGCTGTTAACACGTTTCCCTGAGCTTGTCCACCAGCCATGGAGCACCAATTCCTTTGCTCCGCAGCTGAGCCGCCCAGCTCTGTTTCAAATGAAAGCAGAGCTCAACTTCAAAGTGGGCATCCAGAGCAAAGCTTCCTCGGCATCAGAGGTGTGGACAGGCCCTCACCAAGAGGCACATCAGTCTTGACATCCAGATCCCAGTGAGGTTTCCCTAGGAGCTGATCAGGATTTGCATGAAAGCAAGAAATCAAGGGAAAGGCTTGCTGGAATTTATGTGTTGGATTTTAGTGTTATCTGCTGACTTAGCACAGAATTCCACCCTTTGGTCCTGGCTGGTTTTCCCCAGATTTATGGAGATAGAACCTGAGGGGAGGACTTGAAGATGTGTCAGGGGAGGTTTAGGTTGGAAATTAGGAGAAGATTCTTCACCCAGAGGGTGATTGGGCACTGAGCAGTCTCCCAAGGACAGTGGTCATGGCCCAAACCTGCCAGGGTTCAAAAAGTGTTTGGACAATGCTCTCAAGGCACTAGGTGGGATTCTTTTGGCTGTCCTGTGCAGGGCCAGGAGCTGGTCTCAATGATCCCTGTGAATCCTATCCAATTCAGGATATTCTGTGATTCTATGACCAACACAAACATTTCCATGTCTGTGGGTGCCCTGTGGAGGTGGTTTAGAAGAGTGGCTGGCTCGGGTGGCACCTTGGGATGGGAGCTGTCTCCTCAGGAACTTCCACGGGGAAGGCAATTGCTGATATTTGAATGATCATGTATCCCCACTAGAATCTCTACAGAGTTTAAACAGGGTGCCAACAGTAGAATTTCTTCAGTTGAATCAAATTGGCAACTACCTTTAGGAAGCTAAGGAGACCATGGAAATAAATATTAGGCATCTCAAGAGAGATTTTTTTATATGCTTAAACAATGTGCCTTACCTGGGTCCAAATTCAGATCTGAGTACTGATCAGACTGTGGAAATCCTAAATCCACTCTGCAACAGGTCCCTGCCCAGGCTGTGAAACCCTCAAGCCCTTGGGAAAGTTGACTTGCTTCTCATGTTTAGTTTAAAGCACAGGTGCATTACGGCTGACAGAGGTTTGGGAAGCTGCTGATAATTATTTCTTGGCTGCTGTCCCTCAGCTGATATCAAGATCCAGGAATGATGGGGAGAGAAAAGGAAACGATCTTCACTTTGACCTGTTCTCAGAGCCCAGCTTTAGGTGATGGTGACACCAAGACCTAGAAATACAGAGAGGGAGCATGAAGATTTCTCTTTTCTTCATCTTTTGTGTCTCTGTGCTGTATTCCAGAAGCACAGCTGATACCAGAAGCCAAGACTGCAGGGAGGTACAGCAACAAGGTGTGGGTCTGAGCTGGGCTGTTGGGACCTGTGCCTCACTGCTCAGGAAAGATCAATAAATTCGTTGATAACTTAATAGATTCACAGTGAAATTTGATATATGGAAAAGCTGTGTCCATTCCACATCACCTCTGAAGAGGCAGCCATCCATGCCATCCCTGGAGGAGAGTGTCATCCTTCTCTGCCTGTCCTTGAACACTTCCAGGGATGGAACATTCACAGCTTGTCTGCACAGCTTGTTCCAGTGCCTCAACACCCTTACAAAAAATAATTTCTTCCTAACATGCAATCTAAACTTGATTGTGATCTGAAAAACCATCAAGCAGCAAAGAGATCACAGGGTTACCTGTTCATTCAGGTGCAGTCTTCTAACACATACACACACTATGCAAAATTATTTTTTTCTTTTCTATCCCTGCAGATGTAGTTTTGGATCTGAGATGCAAGGAGCTGCCTCCTTTCCCATAGCATTATTTTCAAAAGTGATCCTATAGAATAAATGATACCTTTATTTTCTATGTACCTTACGGCCATGGAATGAAACATTCAGGGATGTGTCCAACTCATTAAACTCCAGTGGATTTGATTAGAAACAAGTGAAGGGAAAATGAATAATTTTATTGACTGCACAGGGAGTGAGAGGCAGCTGAGTCTGTCTTAAATATGCTTGTTCTGCAAGCCTTGGAAGACTGGAAGCCAGTGGCTCTGAATACGTACAGGGGGAGGAATTCAGGCTAAGAAAATGCCATTTCCTATTAGCTTTTCAGTGTAAGAATCACAGCATGGGAGAAAACTATCTGCCTCTAAATCAGCAGAAAGAATTCCATTGGAGCTTAAAATGAATCCGAGCTGTGAATCTGGGATGCTGAGTATGGAGGAAGAACAGGTTATATAAGAATTTATATTAAAGCCAGTTAAATGTGTCTTCCAGTGCCCAGACAGTGATCAGGAATGCATGGTTTTAAATTTGTGAAGGAAAATTCAGTAGGTACTGCTACAATCAGGGTCTGGGTTCAAACACCCCTATATTTATGCACAATAGAATTGTGATGGTTTCCAGGTAAAGATTAATAAAATTTTAAAAAACAGGAAACAAAGCTGAGCAAAGTGAGGCTAGTGTGAGTTAGAGACACTAGCAGAGATGCAGGGAAGTCAAAGGCCTTTTTTTTCTGTTCCTTTTGCTGCATTATTCTTCAGCCATAAAAAATAATAGGGAAATTCCTCCTCTCAGGGAATTTTTATGGAGAAATCTGAATGTGGTCTTGAAAGAAACTCCAAGTTTCAAAAAAAAAAAAAAAATAAAAAAAATAAAAAAATGAGGAAACCTGAGAAGTTAAGGGCAGTAAATCAGCAAGAGTTGATGATCTTCACCCAAGGGTATAGAAGGAAATGAAGTGTGAAATAGCAGAGATCTGAGTTTATGCAGTAAGGGACCATTCCAGAAGCCACTGAAATCAATGGAAAGACTCTCCATATTTGTCTGAAAACTGGATCAGACCTTCCCAGATTAATTCAGAAAAACAGTGAGTACCCACAGGAAGCTGTCCATCACCCCCTCAGGCCAGGTGTGGGAAGCACAGTGGCGTGAGGAGGGCTGTGTTGAGCAGGATCAGCCAGACAAGGAGCAGTCCAGACCATATGGAAAGCTCCCTGTAATTAGAGAGCTCCAGCTCGGCCAGTGCAGTGCAGCTCCACAGGAGCTGGCCCCGTAATATCGGGAATGACGTGACACAGGGAGCACCAAGCCAAATCCTGCCACCCACACGGCTCCGTGGATGCTCTCAGGCCCAGGCCCATCCCAGTGGCACCACCGTGTTTGCAGGCCCACGGGCTCTTGCAGCTCGGCTGCAAGATGGAGTAGATCTGAAAGCTGCTCTTTCTTCCCCAAAATCACCGCTGGCAATCATTTGTCACGGCTAAGGACAACATCTCCTGCTGCTTGGCGATAGGGCCCCTGCACAGGCCATGCCTTATGGACAACTTCAGGTTTCCAAAACAGCGTGAGTGCGGGGCACAGGCCAGAGCTCCCTTTGCAGACACCGGGAAGCAAACACTCCCGACTGCCAAGGGTTTTACTTTATTGTCATTTAAGTTGGCTCCTTCGGCACAAGTCGCTGGCGGTCTCACAGTAGCAGGAGTTGAGTAATAATAGTATTTCCAGTATGCTCACCTCCAAGCAGGGCTTTAGACTGCTGGGAGAACAGGATGAGGACAGTTTGTATTGGCTGTTCCTTCTCTCCTTCTCATCAGACTGTGATTCAAACAAGCATCAAACTATAAACTCCATCACTCACGTCCCCCCTGTGGATTTTCCATGTTGGCTCCTCAGCAAGTGGGACTAGACTGCCATTCATCAGCCCTCGGAGGTGCTGAGAGGGTCTTCTCATCTTGGAAATTTTGAAACAAAGTCATCCACCAGCTTTTCAACAGTCCCATGACTTTGCTACACAGGGGCTGGGAATTTATGTATTTCTCAGAGAAGATTTTTCAGGAAGCTTGCAAAACCTAGACTCATAAGGCTTCTCTCAGCTAAATACACAACACTCCCTCTTCCTGAAACTTTCCTCATGCTCAGAGATATGCAAAACAAATCAAGGCAAGTATCTGGAAACAGGGTAATGTTACAGAGTTCCAAAATCACCCCCAAAGTCATCAATGTACTGTCTGAAACTACTCTAAATGCACTGTTAATATAGCCCCTGACTGCAGAGACCCAGTGCTCTTCTTCATTTGTTGCTTTGAGAATGCCAGGAGATCCTCCCCCACCATGCTGTTCCTTAACATTGGCCTCCACGTTTCCAAAGTACTCCTTTTTCTAATTTGGAGGCAAAGTCATGCCATTGTGAAGCAAGAATGTTTTCTTACTTTTCTGGGAGCTAGGAGTCTTTATCTGGAATTAAATCAAGTTGTCTTGCATTTAGTTTCCTAGGCTGTTCTAAAAAGTAAAGAGAAAATGAGGCATTTCTTATGGTAAATAATACTTCAATCAATACCTTACCCTGATTGGTCATCAATCCTCACAACTTGAAGAGAACTTGGAGAGAAGGAAAGGACTTATCATTTCTGCCTCAGTTTTTTCTTTTGTGGCTGGAAATAGTTTTATGAGACAGTGGAATGAAAGATCAGTTATTGCCTTGTTAGTTTGATGATGGTTTTCTACCTCATAACAAAAAAGGGTAATGAAAATTTACACCACTAGACACAGTCTTGAAGTTTCCAGGATTTTTTGGATGAAGTTAGGGACCCTGTTTGATGAGGAAGAAGCAGAGAATTGATGCAGTCCATTGGGAATTAGGATGAAATCTTTACAGTGTTGTTTTGGGTCTGGCTGAGCTGCAGTTCATTTTCCCACAGCAGTGCTGGGCTTTGCATGGGATGCTGGAAAGGTACTGAGAACACACCAGAGTTTTGGCCACTGCTGGGCAGGGCTGGCACAGCACCAGCTTTGTCTCCCCAGCGTTCCTCCCATCAAGAGGCTGGGAGTGGGCAAGATCCTGGGGGAGCACAACCAGGCCAGCAGACCCAAATTATCCAAAGGGATATTCCATACCGTAGAACATCAGCTCAGATATAAAAGCTAAGAAAAGGAGGAAGGGGGGGCATTCATTTTTACAATGGTTGACTTCCAGAGCAACTGCTCCATGTGCTGAAGCCCTGCTTCCCAGGAAGTGTCTGAATGTCACTGACCAATGGGAGTAGAAAATAAAACTTTTGGGTTTTCCCTTTGCTTGTATGTGCTCAAAATATTGCTTTACTTCAGTAAAATGAGTTATCTCAACCTATAAGTCATTTTTTATACCTTATTTTCTCTCCCCTATCCAGCTGGGAAGGGGACTGATAGGGCAGCTTGGTGGGCCAAGGTCCACCCACCCCAAGGGGGTTTCAGGGTCTGCAGAAATTTGCCTTCCCCTGGTTTGTAATGAGAGTGGGGTGCAGTGTGCAGTTGGTAGTGTAATGTTTCCACCTCTGGAGTGGGATATCTGGATCCACCTACAATCTCAGTCTTCAGAGCTTGAGACCCACCCATGCCACCTCCCAGAACAAATCCCTGGTCTGTAGGCTCTCATCTGCACCGTGCCACAGAGATGAGCCACAGACAGCTCTCTCCCACGAGAGACTGCCCAAGACTTCGTGCACTGGCTCTTCTGGCACTAAAGATCTATTCAAATTCATCCAGAGAGCTTTCCAAGAGGGACAACCCCCACATAGACCCACCAAGATCAAAAACTCATAGAAAGCTTTCCAGGTAGGACAGCCCCAGGATGGACCCACCAGGAAGATTTCCCCAAATCCAAGGTCTTCAGCTTTACAGAGTCTGTAGCTGTAGGGCAGGGAGTGATGCCAGAATTTCCAGACAGTCTCTCCTGGAGCCAAGAGCCTGGAAGAGTAGATATAATCTGGGCTCAGCTCCCAGGTCCACAGCAGGGAGCCTGGAAGCTCAGAGAAGCCTGGCCAGAGCCAGAGCTCTCCAAGCACGCTGGTTCCTTGCTGCAAGGCTGTGACTCAAAGCAAGGGAGACAGTTTCTAAGGGTGGTGAAACATCCCAAATGCCATTTGTCCTCATCTGGACCTATCTGGACCAGACTGTGATTTAGGGAGCTGTATTCATGCAGGAGGGTGACTGTTGTAGTTGCAGGGCTTCAAGTGGTCTCTTCTCTTAGCACTTGTAGGGACAAGGAAAGTCTCTGTGTCAAAAAATCCCATTTCTGTTCAGAACCATCATGTTTCAGAGTGTTGCAAGCAGAAATTTATTTGAATTTCAAAATACTCTTTGGGTTATGTCCAGCTTAGCTAGAAATCAAATTTAAAAGATAAATAAATAAAAGTTGGAATTAAAAAAGAGAAAAAAAGTCCCTAAAACTTTGAAACATTACCTTTTGCCAGAACAGTATCTGCTCTAGGCATTGATGGAAGGAATTGACAAATTTGAACAAAACAGCTTTTCCCCTACATGTTTTTAAATGAACTGATATAGCAATCCAAAGACAGAAATGTGGGCTGGGTTCCTCACCAGTGTGTGAGTCCAGTTCCACTGACTTCTGGCAGGATTTCCTCAAAGCAAGTTATTCAAGAATGAGTGCAAAACCCACCAGCTGCATTATTCACAACTACAGCCCCTGCTTTATTAGACTTTATTAGGAAAAAAAAAAAAAAAAGAGAGAAAAATAATAATTTATTTTGACTAATCACAAATTCAAATCACTTCTCTAGAAAATGATATGCAAAAAGCTCTTGTCAGCTTAATAAAGTTTGGGAGAGAAGCCAGGCATTGATTTGGCCTCTTGGAGCTCTGATATCATGCTGGCCACAATGGTTAGAGGAGTCAGAGACGCAACAAGCTGGATTGTGAGAAATCCCCACCAGCAGAGACAGCTGCCTTTGGGACTGACACCCCCTGAAGGTCTCACTCACACACAGCGTGTGTTCACTTGATAAATGGATGTGTTCACACTCTCCCCACTTACTGCATTGCCTCTGACAGGTTGTTGTGTGGACACAGTGCTAAGCAAGCTGCAAAAAGTGCTTTTCAGATAAGGTGAGTCCTTCCCTGCTAAGCTCAGTGTGGGTCTGGAAACTCTTCCCTTCACTCAGCAAGGAGGGATTAATGGTAGTGACTAATGCAAGGTGGGCAGGGCAGGCTTCCCTTTGTGTTTTTCTGTTTAGAACTTTTTCCTTCCTGCTCTTTGACAGGTTTCCACCACAGTGAAAAATTGTATATTTAATGGAAATGCAGGCTCCACCAGCAGAAAAGAAAGGAGATCTTGTGGGACAAACACAATACTAGGAGGCAGGAGATGTAAATTCAGGCTCTGGCTCTCCTACAACCTGTTTGTATGATCCCTAAAAATTCATCCCATACCTCTGTGCTTCTGTTCTCCTGGTAAATGAGAAAAACAAATTGCAGACTTCCTTCCTCTCTTCAATTTGTTTAGCCTGCAAGACTCCTTGGAGCAGCCCGTGTCTCCTATTACACATTGATGCAGGGCCTTCCCCAACAGGTTGTGGATTCGGAGAAGATTCCTAAGTGCTACTGTAATAATGAGTCATTTATCCCCAAACTCCCTTAGCAGGTTATTGTAGATAATAAATAAGGAGAAGACTGGCCTTTACTGAAAGCTGAAAACTTTTTGAAGGTTTAAAAATCAGAGCATGAGAGGACAGGAATGTCAATTCAGCTCCCTACAGAAAGAAAGACAATTATCTCCCCTTCAGAGATCGAAAACTGGACAGCAAGAACAAGTTATAGTTTCCCAGTTCCCAATCCCCTGTAGAGTTTCTGGGAATTAACCATAAATCTCTGTTACAGAGCTCTTACTTACTGGTTTTCTTCTTTGTATTTCAAAACATAAAAAGCCAAAAATTCCTCCCAGGTTCCCAGCAAAGTCAGAATGAGAGGCTAAAGCATTTTTTTTCAGTCCTTCAATTATTTTTTGTTGAGAAATATTTACGAATTCTAAATCTAGTCACTCATGGGTCATTTTTTATTAAGAAAATGCTATTTTTCTTAATAGCATTCTTAGCCCAACCACTGGGCTACTCTCCTATTACTCAATGAGGTTGTGATTAGCAGAAATGCAGTCTGAAGTCTCTTACCTCACAATACAGGCTGGGCAGAGAATGGATTAAAACCAGCCCTGCCAAGAAGGACTTCGTGGTGTTGGTGGATGAGAAGCTTGACATAAACTGGAACATGCACTGGCAACCCAAAAAGTTCAACCTTTCCTGGGCTGTGTCAAAAGTAGCAAGTCAAGGAAGTGGATTCTGCCTCTCTGCTTGTCTCTGGTGAGATTCCACCTGGAGTTCTGCATCCAGCTCTGGGGCCTCCAAAGTATGCAGGACCTACAGAGGAGACCATGAAAATGCTCAGAGGGCTAGAGCACCTCTGCTCTGGAGACAGACTGAGATTTGGGATTATTCAGGCTGGAGAAGAAAGGGCTCAGGGGAGATCTTAGAGCCTAAAGGGACTCCAAGAGGGCTGGAGAGGGACTTACTGCAGTGGCATGGGGAAAAAGGGGGATTGGCTTTCAGCTGACAAAGGGCAGGTTTAGATGAGATATCAGGGAGAAATTCTTCCATGTGAGGGTGGTGAGGCTCTAGAACAGGTTTCCCAGAGAAGCTGTGGCTGCCCCATCCTTGGAAGTGTCCAAGGCCAGGGGCTTGGAGCAACCTGGGATAGTGGAAGGTGTCTCTGCCCATAGCTGTGGGGGGAAATAGAATGGTCTTTAAAGTCCCTTGCAACCCAAGCCATCCTGTGATTCTGTGATCCTCATTCTACAGTAGAACATGTGCATATTTCCATGCATATCTATGCAGATACCCATAGACTTATGTACTCTGAATTGCAAATATTTGTCAAGCACACTAAATATTGTAAATGAGAACAGCTACAGCATTCTTTCCAAATACATGAATAACCCTTGCAGAATAATATATATGGATCTTGCCCATGTGCTTAGGCTTCTGTAAATTAATTTCCTGAGTAGGGCATCATCTCTGTAGGAGTTACAAGGCATCTTTTACACTGCTCAGTTCCAGCACTATAATGTGGTCAGGAACTATGAATTCTTTAGGTACCATTCAGGGGGCATTTTATATGCATATTTCATGAGAAGAGGAGGTGGGAATAATGTTTTTGGCAGACACTTGCCAGGATATGGATTGGATTCAGGAGAAGATGACTTTTCATAAAAGTAGTCAACTCCACTCAATTTAAACCATGGCTCTTGGGAAACATTTAAAACATAGAGCTTTAATGGAGCTGCTCTGTAAGCAGCACAGAGAAAACTGTCCTGAGTGTGTGTGTGTGTGTGTGTGTATAAATATATATCTATATTTACATATAGCCAGATGCTCAAGGTCAAAGGCACAGAGCTAGCCCCTCAGGGACTGGAGCTATGAGTTTGCTGAGACAACTGTCTGTTCAGAGCTCTGTGCCCCTGAGAGGCTGCTCCAAACTAGAATTCATCCTTGGGGTGAACGACAGGCTCTAAGACTGCCACAGCACCCATGGCAAGGCACATCTGAGGAGGTCAGGCAGCAGATGCAGAGAAAACAATGGTGAAAGTCGATTTGTGTTTAAAGAGCAAAGACAGCTCTCCCTGTAGAGCTGCTCAGGACCCTTCACACCAGGAAACCTCCTTCCCAAGGAGCTGCAATGCTCTGATCCTTACAAATGGGGCACCCACAGCTACATGCTCAGCAGCAGTGCAATAATCCATTTGTGTCTCACAGGAAGCTCCCTGTGAGCAAAACTGGGGGGAGAAAAACCCCTCGTGTGAGAGGCACAGTGCTCAGTGAGAGCAGCCAGGAGTATCTGGTGCATGGCATCAGGCAGGACTCGGGGATGGCATCAAGAGATGGGGGAGCTCAGCCTGGAGAAAAAGAGGCTGAGGGGAGGCTTCATTGCTCTTCACAACTCCCTGAAAGGAGGGTGTAGTGAGGGTTGGCCTCTTCTCCCCAGTAACAAGTGACAGGATGAGAGGAAATCTCAAGCTGCACCAGGGGAGGCTTAGATTAAATATGAGGAAAAAAATTCTTCATTCAAAGGTTTGGAACACATTGAAAATGGCTGCCCAGGGCAGTTGTGAGGTCACCATCTCTGGAAGTGCAGGTCCTGAGATTGGCTTGGCTGGTCAGAGCATGGTGCTAACAGCAAGGTATGGGTGCAATTCCCCCATGGGAATGTGTTAACCTAGGAGTTGGACTTGATGATCCTTGTGGGACCCTTCCAACTCAGACTATTCTGTGATTCTGTGAAAAATGTGTAGATGTGGCACTTTAGGATGTGGCTTAATGGTGAACATGATGGTGGTGCTGGTTTGACAGTGAACCTTGATGGTGTTGGAGGTCATTTCCAGCCTTGGGGTTCTATGATTCTATGGAAGATGAAATCAGTCTTGTCTTATAGTAGTCAGTGGAAACGAGAGGGATGGAGGGGCACACACACTCCATCACCAAAACAGAGGAAATGGCTCCTCAGGACACTGCAAGGCTACAGGAATTCTCATGATCCAGTCCTCCTCACCTCCATGTCCAGACTGCTTCCTATCTGCCCCAGGCACTTGGCCTTTGGTCTGGCCCTGGGCACTTAGCTTTGCATTTCAGAGCATTTACTATGCAGTCAAAAGAAAGAAAGACATGAAATAGTTTGGCAGTCTGAATACATTATTAACAGATTAATAGGTAATTAACAGGTTTTGGAAATAAGTAATCTGAATATAGTTCCAAAGCCTGTATTTACGTTGCCTACCTTTAGGCACATAGTGGAGCCACAAAAATTAGTAGTATAATTGCCTTCAGTTCCTCTCTAATTGAAGAGACAAGCACAGACAGAGATGATGTGGCTCTTAGCTAGGCTGGAGGTTTTCTCTCTGCTCTTTTCTTCTTCAGTGGAGCATTTTGAATGATTTTTCTGTGATTGTTCCTCATTTCAGCCTTCTTGAGCTTCCCCAGCCCTGCCAGAAAGTGCATCTTGGATGTTCTGGGCTATTTCTTTTGAGACTCATCCCCCTTAAGCACTTGGACTTGTTTTCACCACTTCTCCAATCATCACCTTTACTTCATTAATGCTCTAGATCCAACCCCACCTTTTCCTAACTTTGCCCAAATCCGAATTAACCTCTGTTATCAAATCCAACTGTAATTGCTGTGTGGGACAGTAATGGTTTAGCAAATCTACTTTGTCTGGGTGGCTTCCCTGAAAGAACTGGGAATTAAAATTCTCCATTACTATAAGGTCAAATACTCTGCAGGTCGGCCACATATCCTTGCTTTGTGGGGCATTTCTTTTTTCCACAAATTCGCTCTCAAAAGATGGTGAAAGCAAGTTCATGGGAAGAGAACAGATAAGTGCATTATTAAAATGAGCTGCTAAGATCAGTCCTGTACAACATGAGCCTGTTGGTGAGAGCTCCTACCAGCCCCCTCCAGGAGCAGTCAGAAACCAGAAAGCATCTGTCTTGGGACCAGTCAGTCATGTCTCCATCCGATGCTGGCGCGTGTCCTGCTGAGAAAGGGGGCTTGTCTTCACTAATTTCATGATGTCACCATTAGAGGAGTGGGAAGAACTATTTCCATGAATAATAATATGACATGAAGGGCAATCAGTGCTCGAGAACAACGTCCTTGATCACTGTCCAGCCACGCAACCCAAAGAGGTCTCTCCTCGTTGCGTAGGAAAACGAGTTATTGATTTGCACATTGTTGCAGAGGGCAGTTCTTAATCATAATTAAGCCACTGTGAAAAGTCAAAGCATTCAAATCATGCAAAAGCTTTCACCATTGCAATCTGGCATCCATATGTTCAATGGCAACTCAAACAGACTGCTTTAATTTTTCTGTAGGTTTTTATTTTCCCCCTCTGAAGATTCAATATCATTTACCCCTTTAAATATGTCAGTTCTGTGATTTTGGATATGCAGCCCCATATTGTCTTTCAGAAGGCTAAGTTAAAACATAGCACTCTATTTTGATGCACTCTACAATAAGAAATAATTTCTTTAAGAAAAATAAGGCATGACAGTCACCATTGTATTGTGAGATATTCCCACAAACTTTCATATTTCAATCTCAGTATGGGTTGCTTCAAAACCTGACCAAGTTGCTTAAGTAAATTCTGAATAAAAGTTAGAGGAGCCAAAAATACTTTTAGTTGATTGTTAATCTAGGGCACTGAATAGATCCTTCAGATATTTCCAGGCACTGCTCAAATATTTCTAGCTGAAAGGTTTAGTGTTTGTGTTCTTCTTAGGTTTGGTTAAGAAAATTTGAAAAAAATGAAAAAATCTAACTAAAATCTCCTCCTGAAGGGAGTCTAAAAGCAGTTGAATTTTGACAGTGAAGATCAAGATGTCTCATCAAGGAAAAAGAGCTAATAATGAATGAAAGTGGAAGTTCAAGTGCAAATGGGCTTCTCTTGGCCTGGAGTGTATTTACTATAAAAATTATATCTATTTTTTAAATTTTCAGATAGCTGAGGTCTGAAATTATCTTACAGTGAGAATGGTAGCAAAATACCTTGGTGGTTTTAGGGGAGAGGACAATCATCTTATGAAAGGATTAAGACTTCCTAACAGAAGGAAGAGTATCCCTGAAACTCTGCACCCCAAGTGCCTCTGTATGCAGGCCATGGGGAGGAAGGAGCTCATCTAGCTGGACCTCTCAGCCTAAAGAAATGTCTAAACCAGGCCTCAGAAATCACTTCCTGGACACACCAGTGTCTTCCCATTGTCTCTCAAGTGATCAAAAGCTGTCTAGGTTAAATGCACAGAGCTATGCCAGAGCAGTTAGATGACCTGAATCCCCTCAAAAGACCAAGATTTAATTTCTCTCTATTGGACATAACAACTTTTTATCCAAATCTAAAACTGGAAAAAAACTCTGGGCATTTTTTTAGAGATTCCGGAGTACAAAGTAGAACTGAAGATGACATTGTGTATTACATGTATTAAAGAGGAAAATGTGTCTTAACTTGTCTGAAAATCACTGGAAAACATCAAATTCATCAGTTCTGTTTTGGGCCTTTCTGGCCTGCTTTCCTTCAGTTCCCAAATACCTCCCTAGGTGTCCTGCAGAGCACGTACCCCAGGTCCCTTGCTTGCGGAGCTAGCCAGCTTTTCCTCAGCAGCACATCACTCAGCAAATCCAGTAGGAAACAGGAAAACAAATGTCATTTTTTTGTATATGCTCTTGAATCCCATCCCAATGAGGATCTTCTATTGCCTCTATGAGCTGTGTAAGCAGGGCTGAAATAAGGTCATGGAAAGGATAAGAAAATAGAAATTATTAACTTATGCCAGCCTAAAATCCCCTGAAATTTTATTATTTAAAAATGCTAAAATGTGAGAAGATCAGGGACACTTTTTCAAAGTGAGATAATGTTTACTGATTAAAAGTCTTAATTAACAACAAAGGCAAGAATTTTAAATCATCTCAGACTACATTTGAATGAGTAAAATATTAAAAAATTGCCATATTCACCATCAATTCCTTAGAAAGTAAAAGTGGGAAATTTCACCAATGTGAGATCATGGGACCATTGCAAGATTGAAGAGCCCTGAATTAAACTTAAAACCTAAAAACTCAGTTCCTTGGGTAAGACTCGTGGCAGTGTCTGTTAAGAGAGGGACGCTAAGTGACATCTCTCTGGCACATCTCCAACTCTTCATGATGATGAACTCCAGAAAAAAAACCCCTCTTGCTGGCCAATAAAAGGAGATAGCACTTTACATAACCACACAAATTCCTGTATTTATGGTGGTGCCAGCCTGACTTAGATGATGCCTTCATGGCTCTCCAGCAGCTGTCAGACTACGTGTTTCACCACAAAATCCTTTACAGCAGTGTATTGGCATGGCAGAGTTTTCCAGGACAGACTGGAAGTACCACTTCTACCATAAGAGCTCAGCCTTGCAAACACTGGTAAGGCAAGGCTGAAAATGCCTTGTTCTCCTGAAATCCCTAAGCACATAATGTTGTGCACTACTCCAGCATGGATAACCAAACTGCGTTCTTGATTTCCTCATGTGAAGCCCAAGAAACCCATGGAAAAAGAAAAGCCTCCTCCTGTGTTTTCATAATGAATGACATTTGTTAAGCCTGCTTTAGCAAATTAATTGATGTGATATGACTTAGAAGGACAAAATTTTCCACTTTCTTTTGGCATTTTAATGCCATGCTGCCACATCTAAAAGACTCACAGAGGGCAGAGGAGTAAAAGTGAAGGACAGCAGAACTGGCAGCTCCTCTGGCTTCCCATTCCCTGCAAAAACAAGAACCATTCTGCATGGCAGAGTCTCCTGTCTTATCCCCAGCCCAAAATACTATGAATAAGGACCACAGTTCTCTGTTCACTCAGGAATGCCAGATATGAAACCACAATCAAGCTTCGATCTCTTCAGCACAGCATGCTCCACATGCCAATCTACGTTTGTTGAAAAAAAAAAGATTCTGCTGGAATAAGTTTCTGTTATAAGCTCTCACTGTGTACATTTTTTGGAGTTAGTATATAATTCCTGCAGCAGAAACCAATATCTTTTCTGTTTTACAACTGCACATAAATACAACTGCCTTCCATCTAAAAAAAATAAATATTCACAATGTCTGTTCAGTTTGCCTTCTCGCAGCATCTCTCTCCCTCTGCCCAAATATAATCACACTTTCTAACCCAAATCACTCATGGAGGGGGTAGAGCCAAACAAATCTCACATTCATAAACTCAGATGACAGCCACCCTGAGCCATAGGAATAGCACGGAATTTATTGGAGCCGTTAGCCCAGTACAAAGCAACTGGAGTAAACAGCGACTTCCAAAGCAGGCAAAGTTATTTGGAGCGGCTCCAGCACGCAAATGGTAGAGACATTGATAGCTGAGGCAATTATTATTTCCTTTCCCCACACCCTTTTCCTCTTTGCAGCTTGTCCAAATGAGTTTTTCTGCAGATGCTGGAGGCACTGGAATCTGATGAAAATTATGTTTTCTATGGTCGCCTCCAAGTTGTCAATACAAAAACGTAAAAAATTTCCAGCTTGCCCATCACCATGAATTCATCGTGGGAAAAGTGTTTACACCTATAATAAGTTCACTGGATATTGGTTTCCTCTTGGAATTGGTGAAGCAGGTTGTCTGACCAAGTGATTTGTCTGTGTGGAGCAAGTAGGAAAAGGGCTACTTTGTCTGGAATTATTTTTTTTTAAAAATAACTGAACACCCATAAGTAAAAGCTGAACCCAGATGAGTCCAAGTTTAAAGCTTAGACTTGAAAAATAGGATAATTATTACTACTGGTAATATTGTTACTGTTCTTAGCAGCCTCATAACCGCAGTTACAATGAGAAAGCTATTACAATGAGAGTTGTGCAAAAACTGAACAGAAACACAGTCTTTGCCCCAAATAACACACATCCTTATGCAAGAGACTAACAGGAAACTTTCAGGGACATGGGGAGCAGTTGCTAGCCTGAATGAGATGAAATATGGGGGACTCAAGAGTCAACTTCTTTTTCTGTCTGGTTTCTTCCTAGCAGACCTCTGTGTCAGGAGTCTCCCTTTCCATGAATTCACAAACTCCAAGCATCACCTCTGCTCTGACTGCAAATTTGGGGAAGCTTTCATCAAGTTTCTAAGTGAAAAGTATGCAAGTGGATAAGACAGACAGCCTGGCTTTATTTGTGCTCTTTAGTCTTGTGTTTAATTCATGTGTACGTGGGATTGTGCCATGTGTTTCCAGTCAGCCCTTGGCTACGGGATTCTGCACAGGCAGGCAAGACACGCTGAGCAGAGCGAGATGTTTCAGCAGCAAAAGGTGCTGCAGCAGATCCTTCTGGCTTCACTGCTGATATTGCTGGCTTTCTGTTGTGCTGGGAAGAGGAGGAAAGCTGCCCTGGCAGGATGAGCTGAAAAGTTCTTTGGTTTGATGTTTTGGACACAAATCTGAGAGTGAACCAGTGGGCTGAGCACTGAACCGTGACCTGCCTGGTGCTGTTTGAGTTTCTAGATCTTGTTGGTATCTTTTAGTAACTTTGGGAATACAAATGCACATTCCCATGGTGTTTTGCCCTACCTGGTACTTCTGTTTGTCACCACATTCTGTAGTTTTGCAACCCTGACATCCCTAGATGTGTTACACAGTTGGAATATTTCAAAGACTTTTGGGCCAGACACAATTATGTGACTGTTTCACAGATCAAAGACCTAATATGCATTTATTATTCCCTTTGTAATGCATTATTAATTGATAGCCTAAAATTTGTCCCTCACACAACAGCCAAAATCTCATTCCTAAAACCATAGGAATGTGACAGCACACAATCCTATAACACGTTTACTTAATGCAATGTGAACTCACAGAGTAACTTAATGGACACTGTGGACATAATTGGTAACTCCACAGCATTCTGTGGTGCCAGCCCTGGTCTTTCATCAAAGATTTATAAAGACCAGACTGTTAAATTTTTCCAGGATAAAGGCCAATGTTGTGCAATCCAGTACCTACAGGGTGATGCAGTTGATGGAGGCAGAACAGAAGATTTCTACATCAAAAGGGTTGTCAGCACCTGAGCAATTGTCATGGACTCAGCTTGTTTTATACTTTTTCCAGGTCCAAATTTTATAATGTTTATCTGTTGGCAGGAGACATTTCAACTACATAGTTGAAAAGAGACCTTCTGAAGAGGTCAGCTAGGAATCCAGATCAGATCACCATCACTAATTGGTTTTATTCACATTTTTAAACTGGACTTAAACAC